>NC_133422.1:67852500-68506250 GCF_049350105.2 Macaca mulatta
TCAGAGCTTCCAATCAACTCTTTGGTTCCTCGCTGTTAAATTTTAACAGATGACAGGCCACAGTGGCTCATGCCTGTAATCCCAGAACTTAGGGAGGCTGAGGTGGGTGGATCACCTGAGGTCAGGAGTTTGACACCAGCCTGGCCAACATGGTGAAACCTTGTCTCTACTAAAAATACAAAAATTAGCTGGGCGTGGTGGTGGGCGCATGTAATCCCAGCTACTCTGGAGGCTGAGGCAGGAGAATCACTTAAACCTAGGAGGCCAAGGTTGCAGTGAGCCGAGATCGTGCCATTGCACTCCAGCCTGGGCAACAAGAGTGAAACTCCATCTCGAAAATAAATTTTAAAAAATAAAAATAAAAATGAATAAATATTAATGGACAACTAAGAAATAACAGATATCTGAACAAACCATTTAACATGAAAGATAGAGATAAAACAGAGGGCCGGGTGCGGTGGCTCACGCCTGTAATGCCAGCACTTTGGGAGGCAGAGGCGGGCAGATCACAAGATCAGGAGTTTGAGACCAGCCTGACCAACATGGTGAAACCTCGTCTCTAGTAAAAATACAAAAATTAGCCAGCTGTGGTGGTGGGCGCCTGTAATCCCAGCTACTCAGGGGTCTGAGGCAGAAGAATCACTTCAACTCGGGGCGGAGGTGAGCCAAGATCTCACCACTGTACTCCAGCCTGGGTGACAGAGTGAGACTCTATCTCAAAAAAAAAAAAAAAAAGAAAGAAAGAAAAAAGAAATAAAAGCACAGGAAAGAATCATTTGCCTCTGTGTTTCTGTATTTTCCATGCTGGACTTGGCACACAGTAAATGTTCAGTAAGTATATGTTGACTAAATAAAGGGATCTGTAAAAATATCTCATAATGTTAGGTACCTTAGACTAAGCAAATTATGGTGATCTAAGTCTGAGTGAAAAAATGTAAACACTGGTCATGAATTCTCACCAGAAGCTATTGAAAATCTATTGTTCTGTGTTGCAGTAGGAAATGCCTTAAAATCAATATGAGAGCATTTTAAAGTTTAGATATAATAAATTGAAAAATGTTTTTGACAACACTGCTTTGCTGAATAATGGTTGCACTGGGATCTGTATAATAGGATTCAGGGCCACCTCTGAGATCTTCCGGACTTAAATGAACATACCTTGCTAAGTACATCAATCTCTTATGTGCTTGAAAGGAACAAAGACTTAAAAAAGAAATAAAGTGATTTTTTTCCTCTTTGACCCTAAAACGAGCAAAGTTAATCATATACTTTGTGTGTTTACATAGAATATTTTATCTAAGAAGTCACAACTCTGAAACAAAATGCAATGATTAACTGGCCCCCATATCATTGTGTATTAGATTAGTATCTTGTCCCTGTGTCTACCTGAGGAGACATCTACATGAAAGCACTAAATGAAAAAAGATGGTAAGTACTGCAAATTTTCTTTTTCTTTTTTGAGACAGAGTCTCACTCTGTCACCAAACTGGAGTGCAGTGGCACAATCTCGGCTCGCTGCAGCCTCTGCCTCCTGGGTTCAAGTGATTCTCCTGCCTCAGCCTCCCAAGTAGCTGGGACTACAGGTGCACACTACCACGCCCAGCTAAATTTTTGTATTTTTAGTAGAGACGGGGCTTCACCATGTTGGCCAGGATGGTCTCGATCTCTTGACCTTGTAATCAGCCTACCTCTGCTTCCCAAAGTGTTGGGATTACAGGTGTGAGCCGCTGCGCCCAGCCAGTTTCTGTGTGGTCAAGGATATAGAGCTTTACTTGTTTGTTTGTTTGTTTGTTTTTGAGACAGAGTCTCACTCTTGCTGCCCAGGCTGGACTGCAATAGCCTGATCTTGGCTCACTGCAACCTTCGCCTCCAGGGTTCAAGTGATTCTCCTGCCTCAGGCTTCCGAGTAGCTGGGATTACAGGTGGACACCACCACGCCCGGCTAATTTTTGTGTTTTTAGTAGAGACGGGGTTTCACCGTATTGGCCAGGCTGGTCTCAAACTCCTAATCTCAGGTGATCTGCCTGCCTTGGCCTCCCAAAGTGCTAGGATTACAGGCATGAGCCACCCCATCTGGCCAGAATTTCTTTATTTCTCCAGAGAATGGGGTTTTCCTTCCCCCTCTCTTAAAAATGACACAAAACCAGAAACAAATAACGAAAACAAGCTCAATAATTTCCCCCCAAACACAAAAGGCTTTGTGAGTGTACATTTTGTTGAAAATGTCACTGATTCCTCTTTGACTATTAATTTTTCTTGGGTTCCGGATTCACCTGACTTACATGACTTCAAGTGAATTGTGGAGCTGTAAAAACCCAGGTGATAGAGCCAGAGTGAGTGACGAGACTCCTTTTTCTGTCTCACCTTATGCAGGGCTTGTAAGAGGTGGTGGAGAAGCAAAGCTTTTGTAGAACTGCAGTACCAAATTACACTTGTCATCACTGTAATAGGAGCTTGGGAAGATAGTTATCTTCCCAACCTGTTTCTCCAGAATATTTCATACATTTTACACAAACATAAATAAGAATTTTAATTGAGTACTTTTACAATTGTAGCATTCCGTACTCCAGATGTCTTGAATGCTGTCTTGGTTGTCATAAAAATGTCCACCAAATGAGTAGATTGTTATAAAAATTGAAAAGGCCAATAGACCATTAAAGATCCTCCCCTTAAGGCTTACCTATCAGAATGTGAGGTATTTCTTTGTTGAAAGACGTGTTTAGTTTCCTGCCTTGACAATGTGATTGTTAGGACATTACTGGCAATGCTAATGTTTTGACCAAAAGCGAAACAAATGAAGAGATTTTATGTTTTATTTTGTTTTTCTTTTTTCAACTACGTGTAATCCTGGAATGGCATCAGATAAACAAGGTCTAAAAGACTGAAAATTAAAAATAATAAAAGCAGAGCCAGTTACTCGGGGGTAGTAAGAAGGAACTAAATATTGTGATAGATAGATACAAAGTACTTAGATCTTCCAGGCATTTTACTAAGAATATTTTCCTTTAAGAAAATTAGAGATATTTCACAAATGTTACTTTTTTGAGCTAATTTATTTAAACTTTTTATGAGTGTTTAAAGAAAAAAATGATAACATTGTCTGTGCGGGTTCTAATAGATATAACACATTTGACAACCATAGTAAAAAAGCAGAGAGATGGTGAATGGACTTGTATGGTTCCAAGGTTTCCAGATTTTACATGAAGTAGTTCAGTATTAACTCTACACTGTGAAAAGTTAAATAAAAGGTAAACTTTCTGTAAAGTTATAGGCTGGACGCAGTGGCTTACACCTGTAATCCCAGCACTTTGGGAGGCCAAGGCAGGAGGATTGCTTGAGTCCAGGAGTCTGAGACCAGCCTAGGCAACATAGACCTCATTTCTACAAAAAACAAGAAAATTAGCTGGGCATGGTGGCATGAGCCTGTAGTCCCAGCTACTCAAGATGCTGGGGTGGCAGGATCCGTCGAGCCCAGAGGTGGAGGCTGCAGTGAGACGTGACCACACCACCACACTCTAACTTGGGCGACAGAGTGACTTTGTCCTAAAAAAAAAATATATATATATATATATATAATATAATCTATAATGTATTATATAATAATATATAATATTACATATAATACATTAATAATATATAATAATATATAATATTACATATAATATATAATATTACATATTATATATTATATAATATGTACATATATGCATATATAATATGTACATATAATATATAACATATAATATTATATATTATTATATTATATATGTTATATATTATATAATATATATGATATATAATATATAATATATTACATTATATATAATATAAATTATATATAATATATATAGTAATCTCCAAGAAAAGAGTAAAAAAATACGAGACATAGCTAAAAAGGAGATAGATAAAATAGAATTTTTTTTTTTTTTTTTTTTTGAGACGGAGTCTTGCTCTGTTGCCCAGGCTGGACTGCAGTGGCCGGATCTCAGCTCACTGCAAGCTCCGCCTCCCGGGTTTACGCCATTCTCCTGCCTCAGCCTCCCGAGCAGCTGGGACTACAGGCGCCCGCCACCTCGCCCGGCTAGATTTTTGTATTTTTTAGTAGAGACGGGGTTTCACCGTGTTAGCCAGGATGGTCTCGATCTCCTGACCTCGTGATCCGCCCGTCTCGGCCTCCCAAAGTGCTGGGATTAAAGGCTTGAGCCACCGCGCCCGGCCGATAAAATAGAATTTTAAAGAAATATTCAAATACTTAGAAAGCAGGGAAGTAAGAGAGATACAAAACATCAGTGGGAAAAAAGAGAAAAAAATAGTAAAATGGTTAACTTAAATCCTACTGTTTCAATTGTTGCATTAAACGTGAATGGGCTAAAAAAAAATAGACTTTTGGCTGGGCGTGGTGGCTCACGCCTGCAATCCTGGCAGTTAGGGAGGCCACACTAGGAGGATCCCTTGAGCTCAAGGGTTCAAGACCAGCCTGGGCAGCATAGGGAGACCCTGTCTCTACAAAAAAGTAAAAATAATTAGCCCAGTATTGTGGCGCACCCCTGTAGTCCCAGCTACCAGGGGTGCTGAGGTGGGGGGATTGCTTGAGCCCTGGAAGTTGAGCCTTCAGTGAGCTGTGATGGTACCACTCAATGCCAGCCTGGGTCACAGAGCAAGACCATGTCTCAAAAAAAAGGTAGAATTTTTTTTCTGTTAAGTGTTAAAGGCCTAAGTTCATTTTTGGAGGTGCCTGTTTATTATTTTTAGGGGAAAACACCTTCCCTGGATGGCACATTTAATTACACAGATGTAAAGCAAGGATCTACACATTGTTCTGGAGATAAGTTTGTATGTAGCCATTACTGATAATCTGACTCTGGCCCAGTGGCAACTGAACCTTGGCAAGGGGCTTATTCCCTGAGTAGATGTGTGTGGCCCAGTAACTGGTAAGAGATGAAGCAACAAAGAGCTGGAACACTTGGGGGCCTGCATCCTTGTCTCAGGTCTTCCTGGATTGAGTGTTAGCAAAGACGAAAGTGATACTGTCTTTCTTTTTGAAAAAATCAACAATTTGTTTTCCATAACTATATGTTGTTTTCATTTTTTTCTTTTTCTCTTTTTTAATAATAGAGATGAGGGTCTCATTATGTTGCCCAGGCTGGTCTCAAACTCCTTGGCTCAAGCAATCCTCCCACCTTGGCCTTCCAAAGTGCTGAGATTACAAGGCGTGAGTCATGGTGCCTGGCCACTATACCTCTATAATTACTTTGAGAGGTGTAGCCATCATAGCATGACTATAGACAACATTAATCAAAGATGATACAATAAACAGTGACCAAGAGAAGAACTGTAGTAACGAACAGCAAGGGGCTGTTTTGGGGGAAAGTGGTAGTCAAATGAATTTGGGGTCACCTGTCAGGTGACTAGATGTAATCTTGTAAGGTCGGTGGTCACAGTATGCTGAAACCCAGGGAGTTTTTCCTGACATAACTAACATACGATTTGCCATGGTACCATGTCAGGCCCTTGAGCCTAGCACACATGACTTCCCTTACTATAATCCTATAATTCGCTTCTTATTGTAGCAATTTTATAGATGAGAACAATGACGCCCAGGAAGGTTAAGGAACTCGTTTTCCTCATGGAAACATAGCTAGTAAGAGACACAGCTGGCTGTTCTGATTTGAACTCATTGACCCTTTTTCTTTTTTTTTTTTGAGTTGGAGTCTCACTCTGTCACCCAGGCTGGAGTGTAGTCGAGCGATCTCGGCTCACTGCAGCCTCCGCCTCCCAGGTTCAAGCGATTCTCCTACCTCAGCCTCCCGAGTAGCTGGGACTACAGGTGTGCACCACCATGCCCAGCTAACTTTTGTATTTTTAGTAGAGACAGGGTTTCACCATGTTGGCCAGGCTGGTCTCGAACTCCTGACCTAGTGATCCACGCATCTCAGACTCCCAAGGTGTTGGGATAACAGGCATGAGCCACCGCACCCGGCCCTCATTTACTCTTTCCACAGTAGCATACCTGTTTCAAGAGGCATGCTCTATATAGGGAAGTCCATCAGAATCTGGGAATTAAGGAAACAGGACGTGAAGGTAACTTTCAGCTCATCTAGAGGGTTCCCCAGGCTCCCTTTAGGGCAGGATCTGTTCCAGGGTGCAGCCAGCCTGAGCCTGCCAAGAGTAGTAGGTGAGCCCTGTAAGACCACGGTAAGTGGGTTCATCTGCCTGGAGAGAGATGCGCCAATCCTGACTGTCTCTTGAGGGATAGTGGAGGATCAGAGCTGCCAAGATCAAACCCTGTAGCTTGGGAGGATCTCAAGCAAGTGCTTTGTCGACTCAAAAAACCTTCATCCAAGCCAAGTAAGACAAGCGGACTGTGAGAAGGGAATAAGTGCATTGCTGGTGATTATACCTACAGAGAGGCAGGAATAAAGGGAGAGAACAACGCTTCCAGACCTTTGATCTTTACCTGCCACAGGCCTCTCCTCCCCTTCTAGCCGACTTCCTGAGGCAGGAAATGGTGACATCACCCTGCGTTTGTCAGCACTCTCCTGTTCTGAGTCATCGGGATTGCTGGCATAGTTATCCATAAGATTTCCAAGTAGATTATTTACTCCCCTTTTAGGGGCTTGGTATTGCACCATGCCACCTTCCCTCAGTGTCCTGTCAGACCTCTGTTCAGTTCAAGATTTCCTCCTTGGAATGTCATTCGGTGTCCTTACAGGTAGTATCTTCTAACTTTTATTAACATTATCCTTTATTAACCGACTCTAAGTTGGGGGTGGTAGGTCATAAAAATACGCAGTTGAATGAATTACAGTTAATTTTAACCATTCCTCCATTGTTGGACATGAATCTAGTTTCCAGTTATTTACTATTACAGACCATGTCAAAGGAAACATCTTTATACATCCATGTGTGCATATGTTTTTTTTTTTTTTGAAACGGGCTTTCATTCTGTCCCTCAGGCTGGAGTGCAGTGGTGTGATCACAGTTCACTGCAGCCTCAAAATCCTAGGCTCAAGTGATCCTCCTACCTCAGCCTCCTGAGTAGCTGGTTGCACACCACAGTGCCTGGTTAATTTTTGCATTTTTGTATAGACGGGGTTTTACCATGTTGCCCAGGCTGGTCTTGAACTCCTGGGCTCAAATGATCCACCCACCTCGGCCTCCCCAAGTGCTGGGATTATAGGTGTGAGCCACTGCAGCCTGGCCTGTGTTTGAGTATTTCTGTAGGATAGATTGCTAAATGAGGAACCAGGGATCAAGGGATATAAACATTTATGTTTTTAAATTTATCATATTTAAAACCTTTTTATGGGTTGAGCGTGGTGGCTCACCCTGTAATCCCAGCACTTTGAGAGGCCAAGGCAGATAGATCCCTTGAGCCCAGGAGATGGAGACCACCCTGGGCCACATGGCGAAACCTTGTCTCTACAAAAATACAAAAAGTAGCCAGGTATGGTGACTTGGTGCCTATAAATCCCAGCTACTGGGGAAGCTAAGGGGGGAGGATCACTTGAGCCCAGGAGGCAGAGGTTGTGGAGAGTCAAGATCACGACACTACACTCTAGCCTGGGTGACAGAATGAAACTCTGTCTTAAAAAACAAAACAAAACAACAACCACCACCACCAAACCTCTTTATTATGAAAGTTTGCAACAAATATAAAAATAGAAGAGTATGATGAATACTCACCCTCTTTACAATGATCAACTCTCAGACAGCCTTAATCTACCTGTACTCCTAACTCTTCCCTGTCTTCTTTCCCCTAGATTATTTGAAAGCAAACCTCAGACACCATATAATTTCATCTGTAAATATTTTAGTATGTAGGCCGGGTGCGATGGCTCACACCTATAATCCCAGCATTTTGGGAGGCCGAGGAGGGCGGGTCATTTGAGGTCAGGAGTTTGAAACCAGCTTGGCCAACATGGTGAAACCCCGCCTTTACTAAAAATACAAAAGTAAGCCAGGGGTGATGGTGGGTGCCTGTAATCCCAGCTTCTCAGGAGCTGAGGCAGGATAATTGCTTGAATCCGGGAGGCAGAGGTTGCAGTGAGCAGAGATCATACCATTGCACTCCAACCTGGGTGACAAAGCGAGACTCCATCCATCTCAAAAAAAAGAAAATAATATATACATTTTAGTATATACCACTTAAAGATGACTGCAGCCTTAAACTTCTGGGCTCAAGGGATCCTCCTGCCTCAGCCTCCTGAGTAGCTAGAACTACAGCATGTGCCACCATGCCCGGCTAATAATTTTTAAATATCATCCAAATATGGATGATATATTTTAGCCACGCGTGGTGGCTCACGCCTGTAATCCCAGCACATTGGGAGCCGAGGAGGGTGGATCACTTGAGGTCAGGAGTTTGAGACCAGCCTAGCCAACATGGGGAGACCCTGTCTCTACTAAAAATACAAAAAAAAAAAAATGAGCTGGGCATGGTGTGCGTGCCTGTAATCCCAGCTACTTGGGAGGCTGAGGCTGGAGAATTGCTTGAACCTGGGAGGCGGAGTTTGCGGTGAGCTGAGATCTCGCCATTGTACTCCAGCCTGGGCAACAAGAGTGAAACCCCATGTCAAAAAAAAAAAAAAAAAAAAAAAAGTCATTTTAAATCTGAATACGTTCTCGAAAATTGTTCTTAAAAAAAGTACTAACTTATCTTTCCACCCACAGTGCTGCTCTTGGGAGCAGGATTCTGGAGAGAAAGGTAAAATTCAAGGGAAAGAGTTTGCCTTTAAGTTTTTTTTTTTTTTTCTTTTTTTTTTTTTTTTTTTTTGAGACGGAGTCTGGCTCTGTCGCCCAGGCTGGAGTGCAGTGGCCGGATCTCAGCTCACTGCAAGCTCCGCCCCCCGGGTTTACGCCATTCTCCTGCCTCAGCCTCCCGAGTAGCTGGGACTACAGGCGCCCGCCGCCTCGCCCGGCTAGTTTTTTGTATTTTTTAGTAGAGACGGGGTTTCACCGTGTTAGCCAGGATGGTCTCGATCTCCTGACCTCGTGATCCGCCCGTCTCGGCCTCCCAAAGTGCTGGGATTACAGGCTTGAGCCACCGCGCCCGGCCTGCCTTTAAGTTTTAACATAGGCTATGTTTTAACACTTAAACTTAAAGAAGGAAGACCAATAAATAGCACTGTAGCAAGAGCAAGAGGAGAAACTGAACCTACCAGTGGTCTGTGAGCTCTCATACATTTAACCCTCCTAAAGTACAGTCTTGAATAACAGACAACATCAAAAGGCAGCTGTGCTTTTCTCAGAATAAAACAGCTGAGCTAAACAACCAAAACCAAACAGCTGTACTGCCTTTGGATTTAGTGTTACATTAAAATTAGATGTTTTCTTTCCCCAGCTTTTTTTTTTTTTTTTTTTTCCTTGGTGGAAGAAGCAATTGAAGAGTTTTATTTCAGACATAAATGTTATGTTCAAATCATTTGCACACAGCCCCCAGTAAAATGTTAGTTATTATGGAAATCTGACTGATGGCATTGTCACTTATAAGGAGAGACCCTCTCTCAATTGTTTTCATTATTCAATACTACTTAATTATTTAGGATTTTCCTGTGTACAGTGAACATCATTGATGTTATAGATATTTGATTAAAACACTATTAATTAAAACACTTTAAACTTGAATTTTATTTTGTTTATTTTATTATTATTTTTTGAGATGAGATTCCCTCCCGTTGCCCAGGCTAGAGTGCAATGGTGCGATCTCCGCTCACTGCAACCTCCGCCTCCCGGGTTCAAGCGACTCTCCTGCCTCAGCCTCCTGAGTAGCTAAGATTACAGGCACCCACCACCACGCCCGGCTAATTTTTGTATTTTTAGTAGGGACAGGGTTTCTCCATGTTGGTCAGGTTGGTCTCAAACTCCCAATCTCAAGTGATCCGCCCGCCTCGGCCTCCCAAAGTGCTGGGATTACAGGCGTGAGCCACTGCATCCGGCCACAAGTTTAATTTTTTCAGTTGTTTTTACTTGTTTCGTGTTGTTCTGTACTGGGTAGCGAGGGAACGTTTTTGAACAAGGACAATTAATCTTGGATTACTATGTTAGGTTTACAGGAAGGGCCAGAGTCAGGGAAACCAGGAGCCTATTGAAAAACATCTGAGAGTCGGGAGTGGTGAGAGGCCCAGGCTGGCTGGCTGATCCCTTGGCATTTTGGGAGGCCCAAGCTGGTGGATCCCTTGAGATCAATTGGAACAACAAGGGGAAACCCTGTCTCTACCAAAAGGAAAAGAAAAAAAAAAGGGAGAAAGGTGATAAAGACATGAATTGGGCCGGGCGCGGTGTCTCACGCCTGTAATCCCAGGACTTTGGGAGGCTGACGTGGGTGGATCCTGAGGTCAGGATTTCGAGACTTGCCTGACCAACATGGTGAAACCCCGTCTCTACTAAAAACATGCACACACTATATACATATATATATATATATGTAGCTGGGCGTGGTGGCAGACGCCTGTAATCCCAGCTACTCAGGAGGCTGAGGCAGGAGAATAGCTTGAACCCAGGAGGTAGAGGTTGCAGTCCTGTGGGTGAGCCGAGATCGCACCACTGCACTCCAGCCTGAGAAACAGAGCGAGACTCTATCTCAAAAATGAAAAAAAAACATGAATTGAGGCACTGTGGAAAAAATATTTCCCTTTACCTCTTTGACCAAGAGAAACGAAGTGAACTTTTCTTTTCTTTTTGAAACAGGGTCTCATTCTGTTACCCAGGCTGGAGTGCAGCAGCGCACTCAGTTCACTACAGCCTTGACTTCCTGGGCTCAAGGGATCCTCCCAGCTCAGCCTCCTGAGCAGCTAGGACTATCGACATGGCCATGATGTCCAGCTAAAATTTTTATGTATGTAATTTTTTTTTTTAAAGGACAAGACAGTGGATAAAATTTTTAAATTTAAAATTAACTTTTTTTTTTATTTTTTAAATACAAACAGGTTTTCACTAAGTTGCCCAGGCTGGTGTCGAACTCCTAGGCTCAATCGATCCTCCCACCTGGGCCTCCCAAAGTGCTGGGATTACAAGTGTGAGCCACTGCACCCAGTCTGAACTTTTCATTTAGTTAACCTTTTCATCAGAATCCTGGAGCTTAAATGAGAAATTCCTAGATGCTCCATTCCTGATATCCTTCTGTAAAATGAAGTTGGCCTTATGTGTTTTAATTGCTTTTGGTTGATATCAGAGGTTTTCACAGTTATGCTTCTTTAAGGCAGGGACCATGCATGGAGAGCCTTGAACCCTGAGCACCTAAGCTTAGCACCTTAGAACATGGCAGATGAGTGCTGATTTTTTTTTTTTTGAGACGGAGTCTCGCTCTGTCGCCCATGCTGGAGTGCAGTGGCCAGATCTCAGCTCACTGCAAGCTCCGCCTCCCGGGTTTACGCCATTCTCCTGCCTCAGTCTCCGGAGTAGCTGGGACTGCAGGCGCCCGCCACCTCGCCCGGCTAGTTTTTTGTATTTTTTAGTAGAGACGGGGTTTCACCGTGTTAGCCAGGATGGTCTCAATCTCCTGACCTCGTGATCCGCCCGTCTCGGCCTCCCAAAGTGTTGGGATTACAGGCTTGAGCCATTGTGCCCGGCCGCTCATTAGATTTTTGTTGAAAAAATGGCTTCCAATTTTTTCATGTTTGATTTGGTGGCTGTGCTGTAATTGCTCCCATGTTCTTAAACCCCTCTCCTCCTCTTCATTCGGACAAACACAGCCTCCTCTTCTGATGCTTACGCTTGGATGGGGTCCTTTCTCCAGCCTGTGGAGGCCTCTTTGTGTCACCAAATCATATTGTATATTTTTTATTTTTATTTTTTAATTTTTATATATTTTTTGAGACAGAGTTTCACTCATCACCCAGGCTGGAATGCAGTGGCATGATCTCAGCTCACTGGAACCTCTGCCTCTGGGTTCAAGTGATTCTCCTGCCTTAGCCTCCCGTGTAGCTGTGATTACAGGCATGTGCTACCGCACTCGGCTAATTTTTTGTTGTTGTTGTTGTTGTTTTTGAGATGGAGTCTCGCTCGGTTGCCCAGGCTGGAGTGCAGTGGCGTGATCTCAGCTCACTGCAACCTCTGCCTCCCAGGTTCAAGCAATTCTCCTGTCTCAACCTCCCGAGTAGCTGGGACTACAGGAGCCTGCCACCACGCCTGGCTAATTTTTGTATTTTTAGTAGAGACAGGGTTTCACCATATTGATCAGGCTGGTCTCAAACTCCTGATCTCAGGTGATCCGTCCGCCTCAGCCTCCTAAAGTACTGGGATTACAGGCATGAGCCACCACACCTGGCCATATTGTATATTCTTTAAAACAACAAAAAAAGCTCATTAGATTTTTCCCAGCTGAGTTCAACTCTTTGCCTTCTCCTATTTGTTTCTGACCACTCTACCAAAACCCACTTTAATCTAGCAGCCAAGTGTTAAAGCTCCTCAATTACTCAAAATCTCCTTACTGGCAGATTGTAGGAGCCTTGGAGGAGGTAAGGTCTCGGCTTTTTTAGTGAGTCTTGCCCCAGGTCCCTGGTTTCTAAGTCTGGCCAGGTGTCATCGTTGGAGGAACTAGTTAAACATCTGCATTCCTGGCACCATTCCAGCCTCGGTGACTCAGAATTTGGGGTGTGCTGCCCCCAATCTCCAAAGAGTACAGCAGGAGCCTCAGGAATTTGAATTTTAACAAGTGTTCCAGGCAATTCTGATACCTGGGCAGGTAGTCCAAACATTTAGTGTAAATTCCTTCCAGGGTACGCAAAAGGACAAGGGAGAAGGATGAGTTCAAATTTTGGCAGAGATTGGGAGTGAGTCTGACTACCCATCCATGTTGTCTATGTATTTTTACTCTTCTCTTTAGAGCCTACATTTTCCTCCATGCCTTTCATGGCTGACTTGCAGACGGACTCTAAAGGTCAAGGACTTGCTACTTCATTTGTGTCAGAAGCAGGAATTTCTATGAAAATGAATAGACCTGAATTCTTTTATCTTACAATCCTGGAATTGTTAGGAATCTTAAAGGTCACTTAGTGACCTTATTTGGTGGGACACCTTAGATATCCAAAGGACAAGCAATGACATCAAGATTAGCAACTCACATAATTGTGGTGAGCCACCCAGGGTAGGCCTTCCCCGAGGCTTCCAGCCTGAAGTCTCCAGCACTGCAAGTGGAGAGATCAGAAAGTCAGGAGTAAGGGCTGCGCTGGGAGAGAAGTGGGGGCTGCGCACAGGAAAATGAAGGGAGATCAGATGGTATATGGAGATCAAAGAGGGAGTGGAAGAGGAATGTGGGTGAGAACAATCTTTCAGTGCACTCAAACACAAAGGAATTCATTTACTCACTCCCCAAACACCTGTGAATTATCTCCTTAGAACCTGATCTGATGCTAAGCACAGGTCTTGCCCTCAAAGTGCTCTCAATCTAGTGGGATAGACAGATATCCATGACAATAGAGAGTGATAAGTCTAACAATAGAGGCCGACTTCAGGAGTAACGTAAGAATATGTGCAAACACACCAGCCCCAAGGGTTTGTGGAGCCCTTAGAATTTATTTATAGTATTGGATATAACAGCAACATTAAAATACGCAAGCTAGCCAGGCACAGGTGGCTCATGCCTGTAATCCCAGCACTTTGGGGTGCTGAGGGAGAAGGATCCTTTGAGCCCAAAAGTTTGAGACCAGCCTAAGTAACATAGTGAGACCCTGTCTCTAGAAAAACTAAAAAAAATTAGCGTGGCATGGTGGCGAGTCCCAGCTACTCAGGAAGCTGGAGGTGGGCCCAGAAATTTGAGGCTGCAATGAGTTACGAGCTATGATTGGGCCACTGCACTCCAGCCTGTGCAACAGAGTGAGACCCTGTCTCTAAAAAATAAAATAAATACAAAATAAAATACGTGAGCTAAACAGAAAGACTATATCCAGTTGTTTTTAGAATTGTTTTAAACTTTTTTGTTTGTTTGTTTCAGCCAGTCCACTCTGTTGCCCAGGCTGGAGTATGGTGGCTCGATCTCGGCTCATCACAACCTCCGCCTCCCAGGTTCAAGTGATTCTCCTGCCTCAGCCACCCTAGTAGCTGGGATTACAAGTGCCTGCCACCACGCCCGACTAATTTTTGTATTTGTAGTAGAGACGGGGGTTTCATCATGTTGGCCAGGCTGGTCGCGAACTCCTGACCTCAAGTGATCCTCCGACCTTGGCCTCCCAAAATGTTGAGATTACAGGTGTGAGCCACTGCACCTGGCCCATTTTAGCTTTTTAAGTGTTAAATAGAGCATTGCTAGTAAAACTAAGAAAGAAAGAAAGAAAAAAAACGAAAATAGTCAACTTTTTGGTAATATCTGAACTTGAACCAGATGCTATGAAGAAATGGCTATTGGCTGGGTGCGATAGCTCACGCCTGTAATCCCAGCACTTTGGGAGGTCAAGGCAGGTGGATCACTTGAGGTCAGGAGTTTGAGACCAGCCAGGCCAACATGGCAAAACCCTGTCTCTACTAAAAATACAAAAATTAGCCGAGCATGGTGCCATGTGCCTGTAATCCCAGGACCACCTCTCACCTCAGCCTCCCAATCCCACTCTCACCTCACTGAGGGTGCAGTGAGCCTTGATCGCACCCCTTTACCCCAGTCTGGGTGACAGAGTGACATCCTGTCTCAAAACAAAAAAGAAATGGCTATCGTGGATATAATGAAGAAATAGAAATTTTATAATATATTAAAATAAATCTCATGTAAGAATTATTCACATGAGACAAATGTCCTGTAGAAAGAAAAATTACCTTGAACTAAAATGAGAACTTGCTAAATTCCTCTTTCTTATTCTCTTTTTGAAAATAGTCAACTTTCTTTAAAAATGTAAATAGGCCAGGCGCCGTGGTTTACGCCTGTAATCCCAGCACTATGAAGGCGGAGGCCGGTGGATCACGAGGTCAGGAAATCGGTGAAACCCTGTCTGTACTAAAAATACAAAAAATTAGCTGGGCGCGGTGGCTCACGCCTGTAATCCCAGCACTATGAAGGCCGAGGCCGGTGGATCACGAGGTCAGGAAATCGAGACCATCCTGGCTAAGACGGTGAAACCCTGTCTGCACTAAAAATACAAAAAATTAGCCGGGCGTGGTGTCGGGCGCCTGTAGTCCCAGCTACTCGGGAGGCTGAGGCAGGAGAATGGCGTTAACCCGGGAGGCGGAGCTTGCAGTGAGTTGAGATCGCGCCAGTGCACTCCAGCCTGGAAGACAGAATGAGACTCCGTCTCAAAAAAAAAAAAAAAAAAGTAAATATTTCTTTTTGGGATAATGTGAGAAATGAATACACTTTGCCTTCCTCTCCCTCTCGCACCCTCACTTGTAATCACAAAGCTATCGTTGAATGCTAGGTACCAAAGGTATTTTACTGCTGTGATATAAAATGGCGTTTGTGTGAAACGTAGATTTTAAGATTTCCCAGGGATGGAGCCGGGTGCATGGCTCACACCTGAATCCCAGCACTTTGGGAGGCCAAGATGGGTGAATCACTTGAGGTCAGGGGTTCAAGACCAGCCTGGCTAACATGGTGGAAACCCCATCTCTACTAAAAATACAAAAATTAGCTGGGCGTGGTGGCGCACACTTGTAATCCCAGCTACTTGGTAGGCTGAGGCTAGATAATTGCTTGAACCTGGGAGGTGGAGGTTGTAGTGAGCTGAGATCATGTCATTGCTCTCCAGCCTGGGCGACACTGTAAGACTCTGTCTCTAAAGCAAAACAAAACAAAAGACTTCTCGGGGATAGACTGGATAGGAGAAGAAAAAAACCAAAAACTGAAGGTGCCCCAGACTATTGGTATCAGGGCAGGGATAGTGCAGGGAAAGGAAGTAGGAATTATTTGGAGTTTGAGAAAGGAAAAAAAGAAAATATTCTAAACATGGAAATGGTTGTAATTAGGAAATATCAGACATTATAGTTTAGACCTATACAGGGGAAAGTAAACATTCAAAGTGTGTTATCTTATTGATTAGCAAGGAAAAAAAATATATCTTCATCTTTTAATAAGGAACTCCTAGGCAGGGCGCGGTGGCTCACGCCTGTAATCCCAGCACTTTGGGAGGCCAAGTGGGGCAGATCACCTGAGGTCGGGAGTTCGCGACCAGCCTGACCAACATGGAGAAACCCCATCTCTACCAAAAATACAAAATTAGCAAGGCGTGGTGGTGCGTGCCTGTACCCACCTACTTGGGAGGCTGAGGCAGTAGACTAGTTTGAACCTGAGAGGCGGAGTTTGCGGTGAGCGGATATCGTGCCATTGCACTCCAGCCTGGGCAACAACAGCGAAACACTGTCTCAAAAAAACAAACACCAAAAAGGACTTCTGAATCAGGAGTGTTGTAGGACGTTTCAAGGGTAGGAATATTATACTTTTATAATCTACTCTTGTAATTGTTAGATTAATTGAAAATTAATAGTCAATCTGGCCTAGTCAATAATAAAGTTAGTTGGAATAAAATCCAGTGCTTAAAATTACTATAATTCAGTTAGTAAATGCCAACTGTATGCTTAGCTTTAAATAAAATTTAAAAGATAGCCCTGTTTTCCTCTAAGATTATATAAGGTTCTTACTGCAACGGAATCCTAAGTTGTTTTATATAGCTTTTCATTTCTAACAACTAGGTTGAATCTGTGCTACACAGATTTGGTTATTAATAGATATAATTCAGCCTTCTTCACTGAAATCAGTGCTTCCTTTTATTTCTTTCTGCTCTTGATGCAAGCTAGGCACATACTAGGCATTCAAAAATATTCGTTGACTGATGAAAACAGTGACTGGATATGCACAATCAGAGTTTATCATTTTGAACTGCTACAGAAAACAGTTTAAAAATGTGGATTCAATAGTCCATGGTCATTTCAACTCATATTTTTTCCCCAAGTATCGGGAAAAAAATTTCTGGACAGATTTTTCTCCAGTAAAACTGAAACCTAAATTCGATCTATTTATTCAGAGTTCAGGCCCAACACTTAAATTATAGGAAGGTATGTCTATAACTCCAAATTCACTCCAAGTCGACGTTCAGCCCTGGGGAGCTAACTAGTGGCCTCAGTTCTTCCATTCCTTTCCCTGCTGCAGGAATCAGTCCCCTGGACTCTGATGTGTGGCTGGGTCAGCTGGGTTGCCCTGGGCAGACTTATTAGCTTGGATTCTTTCGCATGCAAAAGATAGCACCTGTGTGACTGTGCATATTGAAAATTCAATTTCAGGTGTATTTGCAAATTGGATTTTGAGGGGGAAATTTAAGCAAATCCTTTTGAAAGCAAATCCCTCCAAGGAGTGAGTAATAAAGAAACAAGAAGAAAAGTGACAATCAAAAACCTATTAAAATCTAGTTTCCAGAGAAGAAGCTGACTGTCTAATGACATTTATGCTTTCATAGCTAGGCATTTAACAGTCATTTTGTGTCAGTTGCTTCCTTTATACATGAAACGTGGCACATTTTTCAGTTTTCTGTATTTCTGAGACCTTAATCCCAACCACTCTTAAATGCTTGAAATGAGCCCATGTTTCTAAAAGGAGGGGTATTTTGTCCATCTGAATTTCTCTGCAGGAATCTACAATGATGCCTCAAGCATCAATACATGAAGTC
Source organism: Macaca mulatta (assembly GCF_049350105.2). Classification (NCBI taxonomy): domain Eukaryota; kingdom Metazoa; phylum Chordata; class Mammalia; order Primates; family Cercopithecidae; genus Macaca; species Macaca mulatta. Next base: position 67,870,083 of record NC_133422.1, read on the forward strand.
AACCACTGTCATTCATCCAATTCATTCATTCCATTCATTCTTTTATTTAGCCCTAAAAATCCATGGTAAATTATTATGGCCAAGAGAAGGCTAAACCAACCAGCTGTTTAAAAACGTTAGAATTTGGGATCGCAATGAAGTTATGTGTCTAAACTAAAGGGAGAAATTATTAATTAATTAATTAATTTATTTATTTATTGAGACAGAGTCTCTCTCCCTTGCCCAAACTGGAGTGCAGTGGCGTGATCTCAGCTCACTGCAAGCTCCGCCTCCCGGGTTCACGCCATTCTCCTGCCTCAGCCTCCCAAGTAGCTGGGACTACAGGCGCCCACCACCTGGCCCGGCTAATTTTTTTTGTATTTTTAGTAGAGATGGGGTTTCACCGTGTTAGCCAGGATGGTCTCGATCTCCTGACTTCGTGATCTGCCCACTTCAGCCTCCCAAAGTGTTGGGATTACGGGCGTGAGCCACCGCGCCCGGCCGAAATTATTCATCACTGATACTTTCAGTTCCCATTTCTGTTTGCTTCCTTTATTTTTTCCTTTTGTTAATTCCACTGCCTAACCCCCAAACCTTTACCCTCACCGCTCTATTTTGCATCTGAACGTTATTTGCTACTGCTGCTGTACTTCTCTGGGTTTAAAACGGGAAAGTAGGAGTAGATATGAGGAATCAGGAGCAGTAGAAACCTAGATCTTACATTTTGGTCAGATTGTAAATGTGTGATGACAATAAGATATGATCAACTTTTTGACCTTACCCTTCAGCTCTCCAGTTGACGTTGGTTGTTTGGAGGGGGACAAATCCTGACTCAGGATCCAAGTATCTTTCTTCCCCTCCATGGTAAATAATGTAATTCTAATTGGAAAGACAAAATTATCAAGTTTTAACACATCAATTGGTTTCTAAAATCCTTTTGGAATAGTCTAGTATGAATATCTTTAAAAAGTGGGGTTGGGATTTTATTTGATATCTGTTGGTTTCTATCCGTTGCAGTACTGGAGCCTGTTAAAAATAAATGCCATATAGAGAAATGTTTTCCGAAAGCAAAACCTGATGTTTGCAAAACTTATAGGCTCATGGGTTTCTAACTGGGAGTGTGCACACAGACCCCTCCAAGGTAAATACATACATTCTAAATTTACCTGAGCGCTTTAAGCAGCTCTTAACATCCTATGACAAGGAGAACATTTGTTAATCAGAAAAATTACAACCTATTCATACTTATTGTTTGATTATTTCTCTGCTGACCTCTGAGGTCCCATTGTTGATTGAATTAGTTATAGTAACTCATATTTATTTTAGCAACTAGCTAATATAAATGCAAACTCTTCTTATCACCAGATGATTGATAGGCACATTAAGAAGTTGTTCAGCAGGTTGCTTGGTTTGAAGAAATGTTTAAATCCTGATGGGTTACTTTTTTATCAGCAAAGAGTGGGAATTAGAACAGATAAGCCCATAGTAACAAAAATTTTATTTTCTAAGTGGAATGTTGTCAGTTCTTTTATATTTGATTTTGCTTGAAGCAGTAGATTCTATCAGTTCCCTTTTATAGATTTAAATGTATTTTGGAGGTATTGCTCTTCTATTGTTGACTGGAGAAGGTATCCTATAAAGAATATTGTCAAGCAGCTGAAGGTGATGAAGTATCTGTTGGCACTAATGTGACTTTTTCTTTCTTCTTTCTGTTTTGTTTTTGCATAAAACATCCATTTTGTAAAGGCTTTCAGGCACTTGAACTAAGTTAGCCCCACAAATGCCTAACATATTTTTCACTAGTAAAAGTACTGTTTTGATTTTTTTTTTTTTTTTGGTGACAGAGTCTCACTCTGTTGCCAGGTTGGAGTGCAGTGGCGTGATCTCGGCTCACTGAAACCTCCGCCTCCCGGGTTCAAGCGATTCTCCTGCCTTAGCCTCCCAAATAGCTGGGATTACAGGCATGCGCCACCACGCCCAGTTAATTTTTGTATTTTCAGTAGAGATGGGATTTCACCATATTGGCCGGGGTCTCCATCACTTGACTTCATGATCCACCCGCCTCAGCCTACCAAAGTACTGGAATTACAGGTGTGAGCCACCCAGCCCGGCCTAATTTTGGTATTTTTAGTAGAGATGGGGTTTCACCATGTTGGCCAGGTTGGTTTTGAACTCCTGACCTCAGGTGATCTGCCAGTCTTGGCCTCCCAAATTGCTGGCTTGAATCGCTGCACTTGGATCCTTCTCCTCCTCCTTATCCTCCTCTTCCTCCCTCCCCCCCCTTCCTGCTCTTCCTCCTCCTCCTCCTCCTCCTCCTTCTTCTTCTTTTAAATGGAAACATGAGCACAATAGGGTAAGGTAAATTGCCCATGGCTATCCAATAGGTGAGTGACAGGATAAAAGTTCATAGGTCCTCATCCTTAATCTGGTCATTGGTGTATAGGCCCAGGAGTGCTTCTTAACAACTGGCTGTGATTTTCATTATAATATCTTTTCCTGAGTACATAGGTACTTTAGTGATAAGCACTAGAGAAGGGTCTAAATATGGACACGATGGGTTAGTCAAAAGAAATGACTGAAAGTTTCTTCTTGATTGGAAACTGAATAACGTTCCTAGAAAATTCTGTTGAAGCTGGGTACAGTGGCTCACACCTGTAATCCCAGCACTTTTGGAGGCTGAGGTGGGTGGATCACCTGAGGTCAGGAGTTCAAGACCAGCCTGATCAACATGGTGAAACCCCAGTCTCTACTAAAAATACAGAATTAGCCGGGCATGGTGGTACATGCCTGTAATCCCAACTAGTTGGGAGGCTGAGGCGGGAGAATCGCTTGAAACCCGGAGGCAGAGATTGCGGTGAGCCAAGATCGCACTCTATGAAGCATGTATTTGCTTCATAGAATTTTTACGAGATGATACAGTAATCCAAGCAATTCTCTATAAAAGTCACTAAAAATTCTCTATAAAAAGTCTCTACTAAGAATACAAAAATTAGCCAGGTGTGGTGGCGGGTGCCTGTAATCCCATCTACCTGGGTGGTTGAGGCAGGAGAATTGCTTGAACCCAGGAGGCGTAGGTTACAGGGACCCAGATCTGGCCACTTCACTCCGGCCTGGGTAACAGAGTTAGACTGTCTCAAAAAAAAAAAAACAAAAAAACCAAAAAAACCAAAAAACTCGCCTAGAGTCACCTGCTAGAGGTTTCCGGCTATTTGGAGATTTGCTGGCTCTGCAGTGGACATGATGGCATATTCGTGGATGATGTGGAGAGTGACAAAATGGCAGAGTGTCTAATTATTAATCAAATCACAGATTCATATCTCTCTCCCCCTCCTGCACCAGTTTCCTTGGAGACACAGTTTCTCGTCAATTTTTTGAATTGCATTAATATTAACTATGACTTTGAATCAGGAAAAATGCAAAATATCTGAAGAGTAGTATTTATATCTTCCACGTGACATTTGCATCACATGGATAAACGTTAAAAATGTTCTTGAGAACACGGGAAAATAAGGAAATAGAATTCAAAAATAAAGTATAGAACTTGTTAGACAAGTTTCTGTTTAAAACTCAGTGGATTATACCTCTTTGTTTTAAACCATTAGAACAGCAATGATTAAATATCAGATTCCTTAAAGAGTCACTAGTTCCTTTTGGAAAGTTTTGATTAAAGCATTGTATTTATTAAACTGTTCTACCCACGCATCTTTCCTTCAAGATGTTGTTTTTCCCATGTCTACTGTTTTATTACATGACAGTTATTGAAAGGTTAGATGTGGTTTAATTTCTCAAGATTTATTTTTATATGTCATAAATCAAACTTGGTTTTTTAAAATACATCACAAGAAGCAGTGTGGTCTGTTCAAAGTGGGTGTCAGGAGACCTGGGTTCTATTTCTGACTCTGACATGTGACTTTGGGTAAGTCGATGAATTCCTCAGTGTCTCAGTCTCCCTAGCCATGTAATGGGGATAATAATATCTCCCTTTTACCTACTTCACAGGTTTTTTTTTTTTTAAAGGATTAATTAGCTGATGTTTGCAAGTCACTCTGAGCTCCTTTGATAAAATACAAAGCACCATTATTTATGACAATAATAATAGTGTCTCGACCAGTAGGTTTCCTTTCATCCAAGGATGGCAAAGTACTTTACCACTGGGATTGCAGCTTTACAGCAGATTACTGTGTGGTGGCTGGCTCTCCTTGAAGAAACAGATGGTAATGAGCAGTCTGGTTTTCACTAGAGAGTAATTAAGTCTCCCACCAACTCATTGAATCATTTGCATAAACTTCCCAAGACAGAAGTACAGCTCCCAAAAGAGCTGGGAGAAGCTGAATTGGGCTCTCATCCCTCATTACTATTTATAAACAAGTCACAGGGGATGTGGATCTTGGAATATCAATATTTTCAACCCCCAAATCGATTTGCTGAAAGGTTGCTAAAGCATGGGAATATTTAGACAACAGGTAAATTAGGTTCAACAAAAACATACATGTAAGAAGCGTGGGTTACCTGAGGGTCTTTCAGGGTGTGTAAACCAATTACGTACAAGCCCTGTGATCTCTCCTTGGCCGTCTGGTTAGACTAACTTTCAGTTAATTGACAAAGACGAATTAAGCACCTGACTCGTGTGCCTGTTTCGGGTTATTAAGAAGAAAAGTGTGCGATGTGGTACCTGCCCTCAAGTTGTTTACAATGTATTTGAGAAGATGAAACTAAGATACAGGAAACAATTAGTGGAGTATGGAAGACAGCATATAATTAAGGGCTAAATTGTGTGGAACAGACCACAGGACGTTGAAAGAAGGAAGTGGTCTATATGGACCAGTGTAGTTCAGGAACGCTTCACTAAACAGGTGAACTAAAGAAGCATGTTTTCCATGAACCCCATACGTATATAGACCCACCATATACCCACAACAATTCAGATAATTTTTTTTTTTTTTTTTTTTTTGAGACAGGGTCCAGCCCAGGCTGTAGTGCAATGGCATGATCTCACTGCAGCCTCGACCTCCTGGGCTCAACCCATTCTCCCACTTCAGCCTCCCGCATAGCTGGGACTACAGGCACTTGCCACCACGCCTGTCTAATTTTTGCATTATTTGTAGAGACAGGGTTTTACCATTTTGTCCAGCCTTGTCTGGAACTCCTGAGCTCAAGCGATCTGTCCCCCTTGGCCTCCCAAAGTGCTGGGATTAAAGGCGTAATCCACTGTGCCCAGCCCAGAATTAAAAAAACAAACAAAAAAAAAAAAAAAGAAAAAAAAAAAAAAAAGCATGTTTTCCATAGGACCAGTATATGAAGGGACAGTGTGCTTGTGTTGGAAGATAGGGTAGAGAGGGAGACTTGACTCTGGTAATGCGGGGCTTTGGTGGCCAGGCAGGGAGGAAGAAGAACAGAGAACTTAGAGAACTTTCATAGTCAGACATAGGTGTTTGGACCTAATTTAATCCCTTTTCTTTTTTCTTTTCTTTTCTTTTCTCTCCTCCTCCTCCTCCTCCTCCCCCTCCCCCCCTCCTCCTCCTCCTCCTCCTTCCTCTTCTTCTATTTTTTTTAAACGAGACAGGGTCTCACTTTGTCACCCAGGCTGGAGTGCAGTGGTGCAATCATGGCTCACTATAACCTCAAACTCCTGGGGCTCAAGTGATCCTTCTACCTCAGTCTCCCAGTAGCAGGGACTGCAGGCATATGTCATCATGCCTGGTGAATTTTTAAATTTTTTTGTAGAGATGGCATCTTGCTATGTTGCCCAGGCTGATCTCAAACTTCTGTGCTCAAGCAATCCTGCTGCCTTGACCTCGTAAAGTGCTAGGATTACAGGCATGGAGCCACTGCACCTGGCCCACTTATTTTTAAAGACTGCAGAACATAGGGACCCAGCCGGGTGCAGTGACTCATGCCTGTAATCCCAGTATTTTGGGAGGCTGAGGCTGGGAGGATCATCTGAGGTCAGGAGTTTGAGACCAGCCTGACCAAAATGGCGAAACCCCGTGTCTACTAAAAATACAAAAATTAGCCGGACATAGTGGTGGGTGCCTGTCATCCCAGCTACTCAAGAGGCACAACCGAGTAGCTGGACCAGGGAATCAAGAATTGCTTGAACCCGGGAGGCAGAGGTTGCAGTGAGCGGAGATTGTGCCACTGCACTCCAGCCTGGGTGACAGAGCGAGACCCCATCTCAAAATAAAACAAAACAAAACAAAAAGAAAAGAAAAGAAAAGATAAAAGAACATAGGACCTGATGAAGGCAGTATTTTGTAATGCTTCTTTGGCAACAGCATGCAGGAATCACCGGAGCAGAGAAGACACCCAGAGCAGGGAGGCTGGCCGGAATCGGATACTGTAATCTACAGTGGGTAGAACTTTATCTAGAAGGATTGTGGTGGACATGGAAAGAAATAAGTAAAAGTAGAGCTTTTAATGACAGCTTACTACATGCTGGAAAGGTATCTTATTCTCACAACAACCTAAGGTAATACTGATATAAACTCATGTTAGCATTGATCTCCTGATATGGAAACTGTGGTTGAGGAGGTGAACTTGTGACTTGGACCCAGAGGTGGTATGTCTTAGAGCCAAGGTTTGAGCCCAGTATGAATCCTAAATCACTATTTAGATGGAGGAGATTAATATGGGAGAAGTAAACATTTTGGCCAGAGGATAGCCATTCAGTCTAGTTAGGAAAACCCTGGGTTAGACAAAGTTAAAAACAGGTAATTTTCTCTCCCTTTATTTCTAGACCTCCGTGGTGTCCTCTAGGGTGTCCTAGACCTCTGTGGGGCTATTGCACATAGTGAATCTGCAAGAGAATTTAGTCTGAGGAGCATGTCTACACTGGCGTCGTGTAGAAGGCATGTGGAAAATACTGGCGTGAAATCTTCCTTCCTAGCCATTCTAAGCTCCAAAATCAGGAATACCGGGGGCCCTCAGGACTGGAAGTGAGGGTATTCCAGGGACTGCTAGAGAGCCAGAGGTTAGGACTGGGATTAAGCAAAAGCAGGAAATAAGAGAAGCAGACACAGGAGGCAGCTATCAGCCTGCCAAACTAGATTCAGGGACTTGCGCATTCAAAGCGGGAAGGTTTAGGTCACAGGCAAATTAGTTCCAGAGAGAACCTAGTGCCTGGAAGTCCAGTTTCTGCGCCTGCTGCTGGGTCCTTCCTTGCCTCACTTGGTTGGACTCTGCCAGGTCAGCCCGTCTCAACTTCAGCATCTCAAAGCGTTAAGGCCGAGCAGCTGATGCTCTTGATGTGGCGCTTACCAGAGGTTAGTAGTTTTTCCTGGTTAGAAAAAGTGTTCGAGAATTAGGTTGTGGAGGAGTGGTTTGATTTGGTTGATACCCTGGAGGCCTAGGTTGTGAAATTTTACTTTGACTCAAGATGAAATTGGGAGTAATTCTAATGAGAAAAGAAAGTGCTTGAAGAAGAGGATTCTTGCTGATATCTGAGGCTTTGGAAGGAGAAAAGGTTAAAACAAAACTACAGCTGAGTTTAAAACCCAAGACCCCTTAAACACTGGCTGGCTTTAAAACTCTACTACAAATGATTAGAGCATTAGCCATGATTTCTAAAGCTTGCAATTTCACTTATGAATCTACACACTGATTACATTTTGGATACATTTGGCAGCCAAAGTAGAGCAGGAAATCATTATTGGATACAAAGGGCCACACAGGAGGAAGTTTTTATTGGCAAATACCAACTTATATATTCACAGAATCCTATCATCTTAGTCCTAGAAGGAATCTATCCCCCCTGCCTTATGAAGGCCTTCTCTAAAATGTGTCCAAAGAGACAACAATCTCTTCTCATTTAATAACCTGCCCCTCTTCCAACTCTCTGAAATGTATTCCAACCTCTGATACTCCTATCGTATTAATTTAAATCCTTTTTTTTTTGGTTATCTCCTCTGTGAACATGGAAAACAGTTATCATCTTTTCTTTCAAAACTCTTCATGTTCTAGAAGGCTGTAATTACATTTCCCTCAAATTTCTCAGCTTTTGATGGAATAATATACATGCATATTTCTGACATTTGTTGACTTCTGAGGATGTGTAGGGCACTGAGCATGTCACATAAATTATCTCATTTAGTTCTGACAAAAGCCTGCATAATATTTATATTGCATAAATTTTATATAAATATAATAATTACACATGAGATAATTCCCCGCCCCCCTCCCCACTTTCTCTCTATACAAAGTAGAAGCTCCTTGTAAGTTGGAATTCTTCGCCTCATTTGAGAGAGATAGAAATTGACACTTGGGGTTCAGAGGTTAATAATACCTTTCAAATAGTTGGTAAACAGAAGAGCCAGGATTGAAAAACTGCCAATGTTCATGTGAACACACAGATTAAATTTCCCAAACGTTTGAGTCGACTTCCCTACGATTTTTTTTTTTTTTTTTTTTTTTTTCAGATGGAGTTTCACTCTTGTTGCCCAGGCTGGAGTGCAGTGGCTCAGTCTCGGCTCACTGCAACCTCTGCTTCCCAGGTTCAAGTGATTTTCCTGTGTCAGCCTCCCGAGTAGCTGAGATTACAGGCACCTGCCACCATGCCCGGGTAATTTTTGTATTTTCAGTAGAGATGGGGTCTCACCATGTTAGCCAGGCTGGTCTCAAACTCCCGACCTCAGGTGATCCACCCACCTCTGCTTCCCAAAGTGCTGGGATTACAGGCGTGAGCCACTGCCCCAGCCCACTACGATCTTTCTATTCTTCTTTGACTCCTTTGCTTTTCTTCTCTTATCCTTTCCTTCATGCTGCTTTCTTTGACTATTTGACTATCTTTACTGTTCTTCCTAGCATTCATTTTTATACATTACACATATATTATTTACATATTATAATATTTACACATGATATAGTTTTCCCTTCACTTTCTATCTAAAGTAGAAGCTCCTTGTAAGTTGGAACCATGACTTATGTATAATTTATTGACTTTTTAGACAAAACATTATGCTCGGAGTGATGATTGTTTTATTATGGTGTAGAAAAAAAAGGTTCCTATTAAGAGGAAGACGGACACTTTTATGAGGTCAAACCATTTCTCCTTCCTGCAAGCTCTGAAAGCATCTTTACTTTTTGTTTTCTTTTTAAGGAACGCTTCATGAATTTGCGTGTCATCCTTGTGCAGGGGTCATGCTTAATCTCTGTATTGTTCCAATTTGAGTAGATGTGCTGTTGAAGCGAGTCCCTGAAAGCATTTTGTGCAAACGCAGCCAAGTGTAGCAAAAAAAGAGGAGGTGGGTGGGTGGTGCTGGGGTCAGAAGACATGGGTTGAAATTCTAACTCTAAAATTTACTACTCGTTTGACCTGAGAAAGTTACTGTAACTTTCTGAGCACCTGTTTTCTCCATGGTAAAATGGGGATGATGATACTGATCTTACAGTGTTATGAGGATTACAAAATGCAATAGGGTGGGCATTTTATATAGAGCTGGGCACGTGGTAACTGTTACAATGACAGGTTTCATCATTAGAGTATATTCTATTATTGTACGTCTCTCACAGAAATCACTTTCTTACTAAGCAGTAAATTCTTCAAGGGCAGAGACTGGCCTTCATTTTTCTTACCACTCCCCTCCTTTCCAGCTTAATGCCGGTCACATGGTAGCATGCAACACTTTTTTGGTAATGGTGTATGAGAAGGAACCCTAGTGAGGAATCCAGGCTGGAGAACTCTGTTAAAGACTCTTTGAAAGTGAATGCAGGGTCTGGGTGTGGTGACTTATGCCTGTAATCCCAGCACTTTGGGAGGCTGAGGCGGGAGGTTGGCTTGAGCCCAGGAGTTCAAGACCAAGAGTTCGAGACAAAGTGAGACTTCATCTCAGCAGAAGAAAAAGAAAAATTAGCTGAATATGACACTAGGGTGGCTCGTGCCTGTAGTCCCAGCTGCATGGGAGGCTGAGATGGGAGAATTGCTTGAGCCCAAGAGGTTGAAGCTCTAGTGAGCCATGATTGTGCCACTGAACTCCAGCCTGGGTGACAGGTCAAGAACCTGTCTCAAAAATAAAATAAAATAAGCTGAATATACATGGAGTCTAAAGCTATACTTTCTACCAGGCCCTAGAATAGTGTTCTACCTATTGAAAATCCAAGTGATTATATTTTCCTTTCTTTTTTCTTTCCTTTTTTTTTTTTGAGACAGAGTCTCACTCTGTCACCTGGCCTGGAGCAATCTTGGTTCACTGTAACCTCTGCCTCCTGAGTTCAAGTGCTTCTCCTGTCTCAGCTTCCCAAGTAGCTGGAATTACAGGCATGCACCACCACGCTTGGCTAATGTTTGTATTTTTAGGAGAGACAGGGTTTCCCCGTGTTGGTTAGGCTGGTCTCAAACTCCTGACCTCATGATCCTCCCACCTTGGCCACGCAAAGTGTTGGGATTATAGGTGTGAGCCACTGTGCCCAGCTTCAATATTTTCATCTCTACTATTTCATTTAGCTCATTTAAAAATATGGAGATAATTTAAAAAATAATGTCCTGTTCTTGCCTTGTAGATTCTATTCTTTCTCAAGCTGTATACACATTTCAAACAAAGTTATTAATATCATTTAAAGTGATTTGTCCAGGATGATGTAATACTCTTTTCACTGCATGCCTTTGTATTCTTTTAAAAATTGAGACAGGGTCTTGCTATGTTGTCCAGGCTGAATTTGCACTTCTGGGCTCTAGCAATCCTCCTGCCTCAGCCTCCCAGTAGTTGGGACTACAGCTTCTTGCTACCTTGCCCCGCTCCAAACTTATTTTAAAGTCCCTTTCAGATTGTTCTGTTACTCCTACTTCCTGTACTATAAATTCTTCCTTTCTGTGTATTTAATGCATCCCTCTCAGGAAGGACGTTGGTTTCCTCTGGTGTTAAGATTTTTGATGGTGAGCTCATTGTCAAAGACAATTGTTTGAAAGGGTCCAACTGCTCTGGACTGTGGCAATATCAAGTGGGATGTTTCTCATTGGCGTCTGCTGTGATCCTCCAGGGCTAAACACACTAAGAGTAGTTGCTGCTATTAACAATAAGGCCTAGAGCATAGGCCATAGAGAAAGTCCTAGAGATCTCTTCTTCCAGGCCTTCCTTGCGTAGTCAGACAACCAGCACGTGGTTACAAGCATGTCCTGTACTTTCTAAGATGCTGGCAAGGGCTTTGTTAAATTCCCCTTCTTCTTATTCTCCCAAAACTGTCCCTCTGATGTGGGGAACTAGATGATCCAAATGGGTTAGTTATTAAGAACCATGCTGTTTACTATTCAGGACCAAGCTTTCTGAAAGTGTTTACTGAATTGATTGGGCGGTGATTTTTTCCCCAAGAATGGAAGTGAAGCTCATGGGTACATATATTTCTAGGGTCTTATTTCTAGCTTAAAGAAACTTTCAGGCTGGGCACGGTGGCTCACGCCTGTAATCCCAGCACTTTGGGAGGCCAAGGCCGGTGGATCACTTGAGGTCAGGAGTTTGAGATCAGACTGGCCAACATGGTGAAACCCTGTCTCTACTAAAAGTACAAAAATTAGCCGGGCATGGCAGCTTGTGTCTGTAGTCCCAGCTACTCGGGAGGCTGAGGCAGGAGAATTGCTTGAACCCAGGAGGCAGAGGTTGCAGTGAGCTGAGATCGTGCCCTATCACTCCAGCCTGGGCGACAAGAGCAAAACTCTGTCTCAAAAAAAAGAAACTTTCATGCTTTTTATTACATAAAAGTAATAAATATATTTCATGTTGCATTCTTACACGGAGTATACTATGCTAATTTTTCCCAATACATAGGCACCTCCTCAGGCTTTGTGGAATTCCTGAAGATGATAGCTAGTCCTTTGATGGCACTAGCTGATTCTTATCAGACTTTGATCCAAGAGATTGGAGATATTGGCGATTCAATGAAGGATAGGACACATTGCTTTTTGTTTTTTGTTTTTTTTTTTCCACCAAGGAGTTCATAATCCAGTACAGATACACACACCCAAGGTAATGACAAGGGTACAGTAGAACAAAATGCTGTCTTGAAGGTAAGCTGAAAGAGCTATGGGAATAAACATACAAGAGTAATTAATTCTGCCAAGTGGAAGAGAAAAAAGGAAAACTAGAGAAAGAAGACAACCTTCTGGATGTTCTTGGAATGAAGATTTTACCAGGAAGATGAGGGGCTGGAGGGCACTTGTGGCAGAAGAAATAGTTTGAACAAAGACAAGTGTGACAGCCACAATGCTTGGATGTGAGAAAAATATACATCTGTGTTGTTTTTTTCTAAACAAGATGAAAAATGGCCAGGGAACCCACCCACCTCTTGTTAGGAAACGCAATGTGTCATTTGTTGGGGTGGGGACACAAGGGGCTAATGTAGGCAGTCTAAAATGTTTGGGAATGGGCCTCTGGTCTTTGGGGCATCATAGTTGCCACCGAGATGTTGACTGTTTCCTGGGCTCCGTAGGAAGCGTGTTCACAGCGCTTACTGTTCCTGGGTGCTCCTTTTTGAAGGGAGTAGAGGTTTTCATAGAGGTTTGCAGACATCCTTGGAGCTGGGCTGGGATCATGTGGTTCTTTTTTTGTTTTGAGACTGAGTCTTGCTCTGTTGTACAGAGTGCAGTGGCGTGATCTTGGCTCACTGCAACCTCCGCCTCCTGGATTCAAGTGATTCCCCTGCCTCAGCCTCCTGAGTAGCTGGGATTATAGGCACGTACCATCATGTTTGGCTAATTTTTGTATTTTTAGTAAAGATGGGGTTTCACCATGTTGGCCAGGCTGCTCTTGAACTTCTGGCCTCAGGTGATTCCCCGACCTCGGCCTCCCAAAGTGCTGGGATTACAGGCACGAGCCACTGGGCCAGGCCCAGTATCATGTGGTTCTGTACACAGAGTTTTACTTAATGCCTCTACTTTGCTTTCAGCACCTGAGCTGTGCCCAACACAGTGCCTACTGCCTAACGATTAGGCATCTCAAGCTTGGTTCAGTGGCTCCAGAGAATAAACCTCCTGCCTCTTGTGAAGGTGGGGAGGGTAGACCCTTGACTGCAGAGGGGAGAGTTGGGGTCTGGAGTCCAAATGCTCTTTGTGTAGACTTTCAGTGAAGTCCTCTCTTTTCAGCAACCCCCGCTCTGTCACCATCTTCAGTATCTGATTCTTCTAACTCTTGAGCCTGAGGACCAACATACTAGCTTCTAGTCTAGGCTCTTAGGTTTCACTTCCCGCTCTGGGCCGTGCTAATTACTGCTTCTCCATGAGCGCTGGGTCTTTGCATTTTACTGTTTGGGGCTATAGATGTGTATCGGTTTCACTGGTGAAGAAGTTTTTGTTGCTTCTTGTTTTTCTTGTTGACTTTGGATGATATCTGAGGAAAGGATAAGTCTACCAGCTTTGAAACATGCATTCTTCAAGTTAAAATGGTCTTTCCCTTACTTGCTCACTTTCAGACACCTCCCAGTTTATGATAATTTTTTTCTCCTCTTAGGCCGTCAGACTTTCATTTACTTTTCCTTGTATAAAAGATGAAAATCCACCTTAATTTAAAACATTTTATTTTATTTTATTTTATTTATTTTTTTTTTTTGAGACAGAGTCTGGCTCTGTCACCCAGGCTGGAGTGCAGTGGCCGGATCTCAGCTCACTACAAGCTCTGCCTCCCAGGTTTACGCCATTCTCCTGCCTCAGCCTCCCAAATAGCTGGGACTACAGGCGCCCGCCACCTCGCCCAGCTAGTTTTTTGTATTTTTAGTAGAGACGGGGTTTCACCGTGTTAGCCAGGCTGGTCTCGATCTCCTGACCTCGTGATCTGCCCGTCTCGGCCTCCCAAAGTGCTGGGATTACAGGCTTGAGCCACCGTGCCCGGCCAACATTTTATTTTTATTAGAGTTATTAATGCTCATGGTTTAAAGAGTTAAATAATCCTGTAAGATGTATGAAAATCAGTTCTCACCTGCCTGCCTCTTTTCTCCATTTTTAGGTTCTTTAGAAGCATCTTCTTTCAAACTTTTAGTTGTTGCTTTTGAGAATTATAGCCACGTCACTAAGCAACTGCTTATTACTTATAGTGCTATATCAAGATTTTTCAGTTAAGATATTGTCTACTTACTTCCTGATATGGAAGATGAGAATTTAGCTCTTTAGTAATATTCTCTTTTTCTCTTTTTATAATTTTTTTTTTTTTTTGTACAGATGAGGTCTCACTATATTGCCCAGGCTGGTTTTGGGCTCCTGGGCTCAAGTGATCCTCCTACCTTGTCCTTCCAAAGTGCTGGGAGTACAGATGTGAGCCACCATGCCCAGCCCCTGACTAGTCTCAAATACACACGCACACACACACCATCCCCCATCCCTCCTACATAGAGTATCATAATTTGGTTTAGATAAATCTTCAGCACTTACCAGATTATGACTTTATGACTGTGTGAATATTATTTACACCTGAGCTATGTGGTATACTATGATTATTTTTGCTTTCTTGAACCATTTAAAAAATTCATTGAAGTACATAATTGTCCTATTCTTCATTCTTTAATTAGCCTTTTTTTCTGTTTTATTTTTTCTTTAACTATCCTTAAACTTCCTTCTTAATATTATATATTCAAGTTCATCAGGCAGTTCTATCAGTTTCATCTTCTTGGACACATCTCTTTTGAAGCTTTCTTTATGGACTTCTTACTTTATTAGCATTTGTCCTTTTTACTTTCATTTTTATCTTTTTTTTTTTTTTTTGAAACAGTCTCGCTCTGTTGCCCAGGCTGGAGTGCAGCCTCATCTCACAATTTCAGCTCACTGCAGTCTCTGCCTCCTGGGTTCAAGAAATTCTCCTGCCTCAGCCTCCTGAATAGCTGGGGTTACAGGCGCGCACCACCATGCCAGGCTAATTTTTGTATTTTTAGTAGACATGGGGTTTCACCATGTTGGCCAGGCTGGTCTCAAACTCCTGACCTCAGGTGATCCACCCACCTTGGCCTCCCAAAGTGCTGGAATTATAGGCATGAGCCACCTTGACTGGCTAGTCCTTTTTACTTTCCAAGCTCTATTTTTATTTTTTTATTTTTAATTTTTTAATTAATTAATTAATTTATTTTTGAGACGGAGTCTTGCTCTGTCACCCAGGCTGGAGTACAGTGGCCAGATCTCGTCTCACTGCAAGCTCCGCCTCCCGGGTTCACGCCATTCTCCTGCCTCAGCCTCCCGAGTAGCTGGGACTACAGGCGCCCGCCACCTCGCCCGGCTAGTTTTTTGTATTTTTTAGTAGAGACGGGGTTTCACCGTGTTAGCCAGGATGGTCTCGATCTCCTGACCTCGTGATCCGCCCGTCTTGGCCTCCCAAAGTGCTGGGATTATAGGCTTGAGCCACCGTGCCCGGCCATCCAAGCTCTATTTTTAAATGGAAAAAAAAAAGTTTTGATATTTTCTCTTCTCCTCTTCTCTTTGCCCTTGGGAATGGTGCTCTTCACAAAAGTCTCTTTACTATAATTTCAGGGAGTTTCTAGAGAGAGATAAATGCATATGTTTGGTCTACCATCTTTAATTGCAAATTTTCCCTAATTTGTTTTCTCTTTATTTTTATTTATTTATTCATTTTGCGATGGAGTCTTGCTCTGCTGCCCAGGCAGGAGTGCAGTGGCACGATCTCGGCTCACTGCAACCTCCACCTGCTGGGTTCAAGCAGTTCTCCTGCCTCAGCCTCCTGAGTAGCTGGGATTATAGGCGCCCGCCACCACGCCTGGCTAATTTTGTATTTTTAGTAGAGACAGGGTTTTGCCATGTTGGTCAGGCTGGTCTTGAACTCCTGACCTCAAGTGATCCTCCTGCCTCAGCCTCCCAAAGTGTTGGGATTACAGGCATGAGCCACTGTGCCCAGCCCCTAATTTGTTCTTTAATTTCTGCTTCTAACTGTTGTCCCTAGTGTCCTTGAAAGTATATTTGACAATACACAGTTTGTGGGACTGCGCTTCCCAGTTGAGGTTAACTTACTTGCCTCTCCAGCGTTAAGTAATTGAGGCTCATAAATTTTGATGTATGGTCCTAGAGTCTCTGTATGCAAATAAGAAAAACATCACTATTTTATTGACCATATTCCAATATTTCCTCTGGTGTGGGGCTCATAAGCACCATTATTCTTTCTCCATGTATAGGGAGTAATTCTAAAGGCGTAATTCCATTACTATGAGGTACCTCATAGAACTGATTTATTTGCAGCTGAAGCAGAGAGCTCATTTTATATTACTTATGAGATGGTGACTTAGTTATTCTCTCCCCTGCCTTCTTCCAGAAAAGTGTACAGGTACAGGGAATATCACGAAAAGATATTCTGTGATAACATAGACTTATTTTTGCACCTTTCTTTTTCTCACTCACTAAACTTACTAACAGAAAGCTGAGCCTAGATATTTAGTAGAATTAATGTCTGGAATATTGGGGTAATCAAAATATAGTAGGGACGATCACTCCAAGATTCCTTGATTCTGTGAATAACCTGCATGTCTGAGAGCGCATCTCTGAGTGTGCTTTTCCTTTGCGGAACCTGATTTATGAGGAAGTATAGTGGCTAAGAACACAGCCACATAAATTTGAGTTCAGTCCACTTACTAATGGGATTGACTTGCATAAGATACTTAATCTTTATAAGCTCCTGTTTTCTCACCTGTAGAGGGGGGAAAGTAATACCTGCCCTACAGGTAACTGTAAAGATTAAATGTGATAATGTATGTAAAGCACTCAGGATGGTGACTGGGCCTGACATACACTTACTGTTTGTGGTTGTTTTGGGAATATATATATATATATATACATATATATATTTTTTTCACAAGATGGAGCCTTGCTCTGTCGCCCAGGCTGGAATGCAGTGGCGTGATCTCGGCTCACTGCAGCCTCCGCCTCCTGGGTTCAAGCAATTTCTGCCTCAGCCTCCCGAGTAGCTGGAATTACAGGCACCCACCATTATGCCCTGCTAATTTTTGTATTTTTAGCAGAGATGGGATTTCACCATGTTGGCCAGGCTGGTCTCAAACTCCTGACCTCAAGTGATCCACCCTCCTCGGCCACCCAAAGTGCTGGGATTACAGGCATGAACCACTGCACTCAGCCTGTTTTGGGATATTAACCATACCTCTCTTCCCCTCTTTCAAAATAGAGTTTCTAACGTCATCTGCAATTCCAGAAGTTCAATTATTTCCTCGTTATGTGTGTTAGACAACAGAAGATCTTTGAGTCACACCTGCAGTGATATATTTGGCAGCCCATAAGAGGTTAATTTATGAGGGAGATGTTAAGAAGTCTCCCAAAAGATGCAGTTTTCCCTAGAATCTCCCAATCCTTAAAAAAAATCAAATTGTTAAAAAAAATTTCTAGTTATTCTTTATTAAATCCATTAAGGTTAGATGTAGGGTTTTTTTTTTTTTTTTTTTTTTTTTTTTTTTTTTTTTTTGAGACGGAGTCTCGTTCTGTCGCCCAGGCTGGACTGCAGTGGCCGGATCTCAGCTCACTGCAAGCTCCGCCTCCCGGGTTCACGCCATTCTCCTGCCTCAGCCTCCTGAGTAGCTGGGACTACAGGCGCCCGCCGCCTCGCCCGGCTAGTTTTTTGTATTTTTAGTAGAGACGGGGTTTCACCGGGTTAGCCAGGATGGTCTCGATCTCCTGACCTCGTGATCCGCCCGTCTCGGCCTCCCAAAGTGCTGGGATTACAGGCTTGAGCCACCGCGCCCGGCAGATGTAGGGGTTTTTTAAAATAAAAAATTTTAGTGCAGTGTGCCAAACGAATTTTTTTTTTTTTTTTTTTTTTAGACAGGGTGTCATTTTGTAACCCAGGCTGGAGTGCAGCAGTACGATCTAACTGCACCTTTGACCTGCAGGCTTAACTGATCCTCTCACCTCAGTCTCCTGAGTAGCTGGGATTACAAGCCTGTGCCACCATGCCCGGCTTAGTTTTTGTGTTTTTTGTAGAGATGGGGTTTCGTGATGTTGCCCAGGCTGGTCTTGAACTCCTGTGCTCAAGTGATCCACTGGCCTTGGCCCCCCAAAGTGCTGGGATTACAGGCATGAGCCCCCGGGCCCTGCTGCCAAACCAATTTTGAAGGGTGCTGGGTTATGCTGTACCTCTTCAGATCTCCTTTGGCATTCAAATGGTGTTCTGATGTATTTACTTGTATTGAAACACCGCATGATAAAACATTAAACAGGTTCTGGAATAGATACAAATATACAAGCTGACTTTTTTACTTCTTCAAAAGAGAGAAAAGTGATTGATGTAATTAGATTACTTTGTTTCTACTTTCAATCTCTGTTTTTTCTTTTTCTTTTTTTTTTTGAGACGGAGTTTCGCTCGTGTTTCCAGGCTCACTGCAACCTCTGTCTCCCAAGTTCAAGTGATTCGCTTGCCTCAGCCTCCCAAGTAGCTGGGATTACAGGCATGTGCCACCACACCGGCTAATTTTGTATTTTTAGTAGAGACAGGGTTTCATTGTGTTGTCAGGCTGGTCTCGAACTCCTGACCTCAGGTGATCTGCCCGCCTCGGCCTCCCAAAGTGCTGGGATTACAGGTGTGAGCCATCACACCCAGCCTCTTTTTTCTTTTATATTCTCCCTCTCTCTCCTGCCCCGTCCCCCGAGGTGGTGACAAGGTGGAAGACCTTAAATGGTCAAATTAGACAAGATGGAAATACCATGCCGGCCTAGTTTGCTGTAACTTCCCTATATGACTACACAGTACAGCCAGGACCTAGAAATACCTGTCCTGTTACTAACCTATCATTTAAATGGTTTAGTGTGATTTAATCACTCATTCTCTCTCAAGAGCTTAACATGCAGTCACTATCATGGCTTCTTATCAATATGGGACACCAATGAATGCTTTTGAATTCCCAGTGTTTTGGGAAACTCTTGGCATTGCATCCAGCTGCCTGAGGATTGAATCTACGGTCTGTGTTCTTTTCACACACCTCCTACCGGCAGGAGTTGGAGTTGGTCTAGCCTAAATTCAACTTGCAAGGGACATATTTCACCCTAAGTTTTGGTTCTGTGAACCTTGAGCTCTAGCAAATCTAATCATCCAGGCAGGGAATGAGATGCAGAGAAGACAATGTAGTCTTTAGAGCAAGCCTTAGATCTGCCTGGAAGGCACAGTTCAAGAGTAAAAATCCCCTCTGCCCTGACAAAGTCTTCCTGGGAAGGACTAGACAAACCAAGAGGAACCATGGTTGTGGGAAAGATGATCGGCCTGAGATTTGGTGATTTTGTCACGAGCCCGCCACGTCAAATTTGCTCCATGACACTCGTTGACACTCTATGACAATCTGGGACAAATTGTATAATTTCCTGTAAAATTAGAAGCAAAAGACCAAGAATATAAATTTCTACTTTTTATCTTGATTGACAGAGGAGCAAACACTGGTGTTTATTATTATGTATGTTTGCAGCTAAAAATACAACTGCTTCGGATGTACTAAAAATTTTGTTTAGAAAAAGCCACTTTGCACTTTTTTCCAAAGTTGTATCATTACAGTGTTCTCTCTGCCTAATTCTATTGTTTTTCTGGAGTGTCGTTTATGTAGAAGTGGCTTCTTACATTTTTTTTAATCTCAATTCACGTGATTCAACATATTACCCATATCTCAAGACCTCTCGGTTTGATCCTTTAAACCCTCTCCACTGATGATCAATGAAAGTGCTCAAGGGTTGGAGGTCCTACCCTTTTTCCTTTCAAGTATATTCAGAATCAGCAGGTTCTTGTATTTCAGAATATAATTTTAGGGCTGCAAGAGCAACTCAGCACCCAAGTTTTGAAATGTGATGCCAACTTCTAGTCATTGTCCGTCTGTTCTCCTTTTCTTCCTTGCCCGTGTATCCCTGCTCTCTGAACTCTCCCATGACATCAAAAGGAGCCCTGCTTTGAGGGGACAAAAACTGCACTCACGGGACATTCCATTTTAGCATTTCAAATTTAAATTTATTAGGACCATATTTCATTTTCTATTTTTCCTAGCGCCCAGCCCATTACTGAATTATAACAAATGGAAAAAAATACTGAGAATAAACTAGTTAAATGTTACATTAAGAAATACACAGAGAAGGTTGAAAAATTATTATGATTATGGCCTCTGCTTTGTCTAAAGTTATTTTATTGTTATAACAAAGTATTGCTTAGTTTTACTCTTTTTTAAAAACACAGAATTTATGTTATATGGAGTACAATCAATCAAAAAACCCCAAATAATTGACTACATTTAGGAACTAATGTTGCTTTTTACTTTTACACAAAAAAAGCATTTCTCAGGTTCATACTTAAAGAAAACCAAACAGAGATTTAGATAAACATATTCCAGCTAAACATATAGATAAATATTAGAAATAGAATAAATAAAAAATGTTCACTTTATGTCTTTTTTTTTTTTGAGACAGGGTCTTGCTTTGTCATCCAGGCTGGAGTACAGTGGCATGATCAAGGCTCACTGCAGCCTCGACCTCCAGGCGTAAGCAAATCCTCCCACCTCAGCCTCCCTATTGGGTAGGACCACAGGCTTGTGCCACCATGCCTGACTGATTTGTCTTTTTTTCTTTTCATTTTATTTTTTATTTTTATTTTTATTTTTTGAGACAGAGTTTCACTCTTGTAACCCAGATTGGAGTGCAACAGTGCCATCTCAGCTCACTGCAACCTCTGGCTTACTGCAACCTCCACCTCCGGGGTTCAAGTGACTCTCCTGCCTCAGCCTCCCAAGTAGCTGGAATTACAAGTGCCTGCCACCATGCCCAGTTAATTTTTATATTGTTAGTAGAGACGGGGTTTCACCATGTTGGCCAGGCTGGTCTCAAATTCCTGACCTCAAGTGATCCGCCCGCCTCGCCTCCCAAAGTGCTGGGATTACAGGTATGAGCCACTGCAACTGGCTTCTCGGAGGGTGTGTGTGAGTGACAACTGAGCCCGTCTCTATTTTTTAATGTCCTTTCCCTGCATGTTATTGTGGCAGGTGCTGGGAATATGGAGAACTGAGTTCTAATCCCAGTCATGTATCCAACAATTTATGTGACTTTCTGGTCAGGAGACTATTTTGTAGTCCACGTATTTTTCATCTCTTAAATAGGGGTAAATTCCTTGTCCATTTATCTCTTCCAGGGTCACTTCTTCATGCTAATCTTTGGAAGTATTACAAAGAAAGTATCTTAAGCATGAATTTCAGCCCATGTTTTTGTGTTCCTGTTCTTGGACCATTGGTTGGTTTCTTTGGAGACAGCTTCTGACTGTTATGCCAATTGTTACAAAGTCATGGATATCAAATTACAACCTATAGTTAATATTCAGCATTATTAGAATATTTTAAAGCAAAATTCACCAAATACAGAGCTTGTGGAGAGAATATGTGACACTGTCTTTCTTCCTGTAGTTCTTCAACAAAATCTGGTTTTAAGGGGGTAAGATTTAATTTATAGCCAGCGATGGTGTTCTGTACTGCAGTTAACAGCTATCAGAAGACAAATTCTCTAGTTTTAAAAATTGACAAGAATTTAAATTTGAATGATGATGATGTGAATAAATATAAGACATATCCTTCTGAAGTAATAAAGAAATTTATATAAATACCATCCAGTTTGTAATAGCAGTAGTGGAAAAAAAATCACAGAACCATTTTATTAAGAATTTGGATAGACTGAATGGTATTATTATGTGAATTTTATTTTATTATTATTTTTTTTTGAGATTCACTCTGTCACCCAGGCTAGAACTCAACGACATGATCTTAGCTTGCTGCAACCTCCATCTCCTGGGTTCAGGAGATTCTCCCTGCCTCAGCCTCCCAAGTAGCTGAGATTACAGGCACCCGCCACCAAGCCCGGCTAATTTTGTACTTTTAGTAGAGATGGGGTTTTGCCATGTTGGCCAGGCTGGTCTCAAACGCCTGACCTCAGGTGATCTGCCCGCCTTGGCTTCCTAAAATGCTGGGATTACAGCCATGAGCCACTGTGCCTGGCCTATTATGTGAATTTTATATTTAAAAAAATTGAGTTTGCTTCTGTTTGATCTTATGGAACATGTCTATTTTATATTTTCCTTTAAATATGATGCTGTAGCTGGGTGTGGTGGTGCATGCCTGTAATTCAACTACTCCAGAGGCTGAAGCGGGAGGATCACCTGAGCCCAGGAGTTTGAGGCTGCAGTGAGCTATGATCGTGTCACTGCACTCCAGTCTGAGTGACAGCGAGACCGTGTCTCTAAAAAAACACAAAAAACAAAACAAAATCAAAAAATGATGCTGTAGTGACATTAAAGAGCAATTTTTAAAATATCTTACTGAACCTTGTGTATGTGGGTATAAAGAATTTATTGGGGGTAATCTCAGCACTTTGGGAGGCAGAGGTGGGCAGATCACTTGAGCTCAGGAGTCTGAGACCAGCTTGGGCAACACGGCAAAACTCTGTCTCTACAAAAAATACAAAAACTAGCCAGGCGTGGTGGCATGTGCCTGTAGTTTCTGCCACTCGGGAGGTTAAGGTGGGAGAATCGCTTGAGCCCAGGAGGCGGAGGTTGCAGTGAGCCGAGATCATGCCACTGCAATCCAGCCTGGGTGACACAGCAAGGCTCTGTCTTAAAAAAAGAAAAAAAAAAAATTGTTGGGGGAAATGTTTAAAATGATTTAAAAAAACTTTTCAGTTTAGTTTCTAATACAAAAACCTGAAGTTCAACTTGTTTATTTCTTTGTAGAAGTAACTCTAAAAATTGAAAATAAAAGCTATCTGGTATTGAGACAGGAGACTTGATTTTTCTTAGATAATATTTGTCAATTTCTAAAATTTAGAAGCTCCTAGAGGATAGCGGTCTTACTGATTCTGTTTACTGTTATATGATCAGCTCTGTATATGGTATATGGTATATACTCAATGTATGTTTGACTATTATTATTATTTTATAAATAATATAAAAATAATATTTATTATTATTATTGTCACAATATTCTTGACTCATGGGAGGAGGTAAAAATATCAACATTAACAGGAGTTCAGAAGAAATCAATCCTGATCCTCCTGAACTACTTTGGAGGTTAAAGATTTTAGTGGAGGAAGGAACTGCAGATGTGATGGAAATAGCAAAAGAACTGGAATTATAAGTGGCGCCTGAAAATCTGACTGAATTGTGGAAATCTCACGATAAAACTTGAATGGATAAGGAATTTCGTCTTATGGATGAGCAAAGAAAGTGGTTTCTTGAGATGAAATCTACTCCTGGTGAATATGCTGTTAACATTCTTGAAATGACAACAAACGATTTAGAATATTACATAACCTTAGTTGATAAAGCAGCCAGAAGGGTTTGAGAGGATAAACTGCAACTTGGAAAGAAGTTCTTCTGTGGTTAACGCTATGAAACAGGATTGTATGTTACAGAGAAATCCTTCATGAAAGGAAGAGTCAATTGGTGCAGCAAGCTTCATATGTGTCTTATTTTAATAAATTTCCACAGCCACCCCAACCTTAAGCAACCAGGACCCTGATCATTAAGCATTAAGGGAAGACTCTCCACCAGGAAAGAGTGTAACTTGCTGAAGATTAGATGATCATCAGCATTTCTTGGCAATAAAGTATTTTTAAATTAAGGTATGTATGTCGTTTTTTATAGACGTAATGCTATTGCACACTTAATAGACCACAGTATAATGTAAACATAATTTTTATATGCACTGGGAAACCAAAAAGTTTATGTGACTTGCTTTATTGCAGTGGTCTGGAATTAAACCCACAGTATCTCTAAGTATGCCTGCATATGCTTTTTAAAGATATGTTAGATTTATAGTAATCACTATACATTCATTGCATATAAATAGAAGGTTTCTTGACAATTTATTTATTTATAAAGTGGCTGTATGTTTATACAAAAGGGGCACAAATGCTTATCTGAGCATTAGGTTCTCAGTGTCTTACTTCTCTAGGTGTTTGATGGTTTTCTGTTGATTGAAACCACCTATTTGAGCCCTTTTTAAAATTGATTGATTGATTGATTGATTGACACGGCATCTCCCTTACTCTGTCACCAGGCTGGAGTGCAGTGGTGCAATCACAGCTCACTGTAACCTTGAACTCCTGGGCTCAAGCGATTTTCCTACTTCAGTCTCCTGAGTAACTGGGATTACCAACATTTTCCACCATGCCTGGCTTATTTTTAATTTTTTTTTTTTTTTGAGATGGAGTTTCATGCTTGTTACCAAGGCTGGAGTGCAATGGCACGATCTCGACTCACTGCAACCTCTGCCTCCTGGGTTCAAGTGATTCTCCTGCCTCAGCCTCCCAAGTAGCTGGGATTACAGGCATGCACTACCACGCCCAGGTCATTTTGTATTTTTAGTAGAGACGGGGTTTCACCATGTTGACCAGGCTCGTCTAGAACTCCTGACCTCAGGTGATCCACCCACCTCGGCCTCCCAAAGTGATGGAATTACAGGCATGAGCCACTACGCCTAGCCAATTTTTATTTTTATTTTTTCTTTTTTTAGAGATGGAGCCTCTCTTTGTCGCCCAGGGTGATCTTGAATGCCTGGCCTCAAGCAGTCCTCCTACCTCAGCCTCCCAAAGTGTTGAGATTACAGCCTTAAGCCACAATGCGCAGCCTATTTGGACAAGGTTTGATTAAGAAACCACAGATCCAGATATGGTGGCACACCAGTAATCCCAGCTACTTGGGAAGCACAGATGGGAGGATTGCTTGAGCCTAGTATTTCCAGACCAGCCTGGGTAACACAGGGAGACCCTGTTCCCCCCACCCCACCCCCTAAAAAAACCCCACAGAAAGTCCTACCACATTGTGACTTACTCTTACTGGGTGAATGACCAAGTTATAGGAGAATGCAGCTGAATCATTTGACCTACTGATGAGATGGATTCATTTCAGGACCAGGTTGAGCCTCTTGGTCCCCCAGACAGCCTCACATTATACATCTCACAAATGCCAATGTGCTCAGATAAGACTGTTTTCTTTTTCTTTGAGATGGAGTTTTGCTCTGTCATCCAGGCTGGAGTGCAGTGGCACCATCTCAGCTCACTGCAAACTCCACCTCCCAGGTTCAAGCGATTCTCCTGCCTCAGTCTCTCGAGTAGTTGGGATTACAGGCGACCGCCACCACGCCTGGCTAATTTCTGTATTTTTAGTAGAGGGGGGGGGTTTCACCATGTTGGCCAGGCTGGTCTCAAACTCCTGACTTTGTGACCCACCTGCCTCAGCCTCCCAAAATGGTGGGATTACAGGCGTGAGCCACCGTGCCAGGCCTTAGATAGGACTTTTTATGAAACAGCAACCAGTTTCATTTGAGCAGCCTTACTATTTGAAAATAAATGATGCCAAATTTAACCACATGATGAGTATGGAATTACTTTAGATAAACTCAACTTGATGCCAATAGTTTTACATATATTGAGCAACTAATTAATTTTAAAATGTTCCAAAAAATAGCATACAAAACTGTACCTATTTGGCATTACTAATGTAAAATAAAGACATTAAAAATTAACAATTTTGTAGTCTTTCCTTTTTTCCTATTTAAAGAAGAACGTGGCCAGGCATGGTGGCTCACACCTGTAATCTCAGCACTTTGGGAGGCTGAGGCAGGCAGATCACTTGGGGTCAGGAGTTTGAGACCAGCCTGGCTAACCTGATGAAACCCTGTCTCTACCAAATTATAAAATACTAGCTGGGTGTGGTGGCACATGCCTGTAATCCCAGCTACTTGGGAGGCTGAGGCAGGAGAATCACTTGAACTCTGGGGAAAAGAAAAAAAAAACCTCCCAAATTGCTTGAACCTGGGAGGCAGATGATCAAGTGAGCAGAGATCATGCCACTGCACTCCAGCCTGGGCAACAGAGTGAGACTCCGCCTCAAAAAAAAAAAAAAAAAAAAAAAAAAAGAATGTGATCCTGGTTGGTACAACTTTATTTATTTATTTATTTATTTTTGAGACAGAGTCTCGCTCTGCTGCCCAGGCTGGAGTGCAGTGGCCGGATCTCAGCTCAATGCAAGCTCCGCCTCCCGGGTTCACGCCATTCTCCTGCCTCAGCCTCCCGAGTAGCTGGGACTA
This sequence comes from Macaca mulatta, assembly GCF_049350105.2. Taxonomy (NCBI): domain Eukaryota; kingdom Metazoa; phylum Chordata; class Mammalia; order Primates; family Cercopithecidae; genus Macaca; species Macaca mulatta. Next base: position 67,896,069 of record NC_133422.1, read on the forward strand.
CAGGTGCCCGCCACCGTGCCTGGCTAGTTTTTTGTATTTTTTAGTAGAGACGGGGTTTCACCGTGTTAGCCAGGATGGTCTCGATCTGCTGACCTCGTGATCTGCCCGTCTCGGCCTCCCAAAGTGCTGGGATTACAGGCTTGAGCCACCACGCCCGGCCCGGTACAACTTTAGTTTCTGCTTTCCAAGTGCCTCAATTTTCTTCATGCAATTATTTTTTCATTTTTCGTGTAAAAAAATAACTAAAAATATTCTCTTTGTAAAAATTTAACTTACAAAAGATATATGACACCTATGGAATTGCCTCCTAAAATTCACTCTCTACCCTGTACCTCAAATGCCACTTTCCTCACCAGAAGTAACCACTGATAATACTTTGTTCTACATTCTTGATCAATTTTCTGTTTTCTCCCTGCATAAGTACAAACAATTCTATCTTTTGAATTTCATATATGGGATTATATCACACATATTTTTCTATAACTTAAAGCTTTCACTTGTTTTTTTTTTTTTTTTTTTTTAACCATAACAGTGTACAGAAATCCAGCTAATTCTTTTTTATTTATTTATTTATTTTGTTTTTTTGAGACAGGGTCTCTCACTATTTGTTGCCCAGACTGGAGTGCAGTGGCATGACCTTGGCTCACTGCAGCCTCAACCTCCCAAGCTCAAGCAATCCTCCTGCCTTAGCCTCCCAAGTAGCTGGTACTACAGGCGCACGCCACTACACTCATGTATTTTTTGTAGACATGGGGTTTTTCTTCGTTGCCCAGGCTGTAGCTCATTCATTTTAAATATTGCAAATTAAGTAATCAATAAAATACTATCTACTGCACTGTTTTTTGGTTTTATCATATCTCTATTAATAAATCATTTAGAAACTCCTCCAAGATTTCAGCTACAAGATATGTTATAATGAACTTTCTTGTACATGTTTCTTCAAGTGCTTTCTTTTCTTTTAATGAATTGCCTTAGGAGACTTGTTCTGCATATTTGGGGTCTTGGGTATTGACCGCAAAGATTGAAATATGAAATGTGGAGGTGCTACTTTTGACTTTTCCAAAGTTTTCCAGCTGAATCTAGGGTGAGGAGTAAACTTTTCTCTGAGATTCCCCATGAACTTGAGGGAAAGGAGAGAACATGGTAATGGCAAGAAACTTGGAGATCCACCTGTTGACTAGCTCTCATTTCCCAAATAGACAAACAAAAATCTTGCTTGACATGATATTCCTTTATAGCTATGGTTTCTTCCTTTTCTTCATGTTGCAGTCAAGCTTTGCTAAAGAGAAAAAGGTAAGTGCTCACTTCCCATTCAGTTCTCCACCCATTGCTATGGGGGCCACACCCCACCACAGCCTCCACTTCTGAAACTGCTCCTTCAAGGCCTTCTGCTTACCACATTCTTTGGATGCATTTCAGGCCCTTCATCACCTGGCCTCTAGGCACCACTCAACACTCTTGATCACTTCCTGCCGGAGCTCTCACCTCCTTTGGTTTCAGTGACACTACTGTATCAGTTAGCTCTGGTTTGGACGAAAGTAACAGAAAACTTGACCCAAATTGGTTTAAGCAATCAGGAACTTCATAGATTCATGTAAATGGACATCTAGAGGTAGAGCAAGTATCAGGCTTGGCTCCAGCTCCCGGTGTCTGGGATTCTCCAGTTTCGGCTTTCTTCCTTGGTATGGCTTTCTTCTCTGATTGGCAGGGAGAGAAAGCTGCAGCAAGTTAGGCTTTATATTTATCTAGGATGACATCTGAAGAAGGAGAAGTATAATTGCTAAGAGTTCTTCCAAAAGAGTAATGAAGAATTTGTCTGAATCCCCATCAAACTTTTCTTGAATCTCACTAGGTCACCAGCTCCTTGCAGTCACCAGCAAAGGGGATGGGATTATTTTTAGACAAATCAGGTCACCTCTTGGAACTAGAGACATTCAGCTTCCTTAGAGGCCCATGGACTTCATGTGGGTAGGAATTATGTGAAGGAGTGCAGGGAATTGACACTTGTTAGGAAACCAACAGTGTCCTCCACAGCATTCTTCTGGTTTTTTTTTTTTTTTTTTTTTTCCATCTCTGGTTGCTCTTCTTGGTCCCCTACTGGCTTTCTCTTCCTCTGCTTAGCCCTTCAGTGTGGATGGGCCCTCAAGTACACTCTTGCATTCTTCTCTTCCCATTGTTCATGTTATCCCTGGGACAGTTCATTCACTCTCAAAGCTATGTATGCCAATGACTCCCAAATAAACAACCCCAGTCCACAGGGTTTTTCTAAACAGTGGACTTGTTTATCAAATCACATATTGAACATCTCCACTGGATTATCCCATATGCATCTCAAACTCATCATGTCCCAAACTAAATCCATCAATATGGCCTGAAGACCAGCAGCACATCCTTCTATATTCCCAGTCTCAGTGGATGGCATCATTAAACACGATTCCCTAGGTCATTGTAGACCTCTTTCCTTCTTTGACATGGAAGCAGTCACAAAGCCATGTGGATCTAGCCACTAAAATTTAGCTTAAGGCTACAGTCCATGAGAAATCTTTTCTATATTATGCTCTCCCCCCAATTCAGGATGTGTTGTGTGATGTTATGATACTTCATATATACCTCTATAAGAGCACTTCTTTTTTATGTTTTTTTAAATTTGTTTTGTAGAGATGGGGTTTTGCTATGTTTCTCAGGCTGTTCTCAAACTCCTGGACTCAAAGAGATCTGCTTGCCTCTGCCTCCCAAAGTGCTGGGATTACAGGCATGAGCCACCACACCGGGCCTATAAGGGCACTACTATTGCTCACTATTTTCTTGACTGTAGGAATTTCATCTTACTATTTTTTTTTTTTTTAAATTCCTTTTCTGGCTGGGTGCGGTGGTTCACGCCTGTAATCCCAGCACTTTGGGAGGCTGAGGTGGGTGGATCACGTGAGGTCAGGGGTTCGAGATCAGTCTGGTCAACATGGTGAAACCCCATCTCTACTAAAAATACAAAAATCAGCCAGATGTGGTGGTGGGCACCTGTAATCCAGCTACTCAGGAGTCTGAGGCAGGAGAATTGCCTGAACTCTGGAGGCAGAGGTTGCAGTGAGCTGAGATTTTGCCACTGCACTCCAGCCTAGGCGACAGTGTGAGACTCTGTCTCAAAAAAAAAAAAAAAAAAAAAAAAAAAAAATTCCTCTTCCCAGCAGAGTACCTTGGACGTGGTAGGTGTTCCAGAAATGTTAGATGATTATTGAATGACTTTAGTCACTATTATTATTATTTTTAGAGACAGGTCTCCCTGTCATTCAGGCTGGAGTGCAGTGGTGGGATCATAGCTCATTACAACTTCAAACTTCTGGGCTCAAGCAATTCTCCTGCCTCAGCCTCTCAAGTAGCTAGGACTATAGCTACTTCTCTGATTGGCAGGGAGAGAAAGCTGCAGCAAGTCTAGGCTTTGTATTTATCTAGGATGACATCCGAAGAAGGAAAAGTATAATTGCTAAGAGTTCTTCTAAGAGAGTAATGAAGAATTTGTCTGAATCTCCATCAAACTTTTCTTTTCTTTTTTTTTTTTTTTTTTTTGAGACGGAGTCTCGCTCTGTTGCCCAAACTGGCGTGCAGTGGCCGGATCTCAGCTCACTGCAAGCTCCGCCTCCCGGGTTTACGCCATTCTCCTGCCTCAGCCTCCCGAGTAGCTGGGACTACAGGCGCCCGCCACCGCGCCCGGCTAGTTTTTTGTATTTTTTAGTAGAGATGGGGTTTCACCGGGTTAGCCAGGATGGTCTCGATCTCCTGACCTCGTGATCCGCCCGTCTCGGCCTCCCAAAGTGCTGGGATTACAGGCTTGAGCCACCGCGCCCGGCCTCCATCAAACTTTTCTTGATTCTCACTAGGTCACCAGCTCCTTGCAGTCACCAGCAAAGGAGATGGGATTATTTTTAGACAAATCAGTTCACCTCTTGGAACTAGAGACATTCAAGTTATAGGTGCTTGTCACCACGCCCAGACGATTTTTAATTTTTTGTAGAGACAGGGTCTCACTATGTTGCCTGGACTGCTCTCAAACTCCTGGGCTCAAGCGATCCTCCCACCTTGGCCTCCCAAAATGTTGGAATTACATGTGTGAGCCACCACACCTGGCTGACCTTAGTCTTTAAATACTTATTAAGCCACTATTATTTCCAGACATTCTTTCAATCTCTGACTGTCTGATGCTCTTCCTTGACAGATTTGGTTCTGCGGTTGGGATGGGTGGAGTCAGTGGGAAAATGCCAGAAACTGTGTCCTAAGGCAGTGAGTGCCAGGTCAGGGCCAGTGTAAACAATATAAAAGCAGGTCAGAGATCCAAATAGGATTGGATGAATCTAGGAAGCTAAGGCATGAAGCCAACTGGGTTGGCGTCTGTGTTTTTGAAGAGGCTGGTGGGAAGGAGATCTTAGACTTAATCTCAGGTCCATGAGAGACATCTGTGGCAGTTTTTTATTCACTTTAAGATGCTCACAGTGTCATAGTCCCTGGGATAGAAAGATGAATAGGAGCTCTTGCTTTTGTGGGAAAACAGGTTAAAAAAAAAACAAACTTACACTTTGATGTAAGAAGGCATATAATGAAACAAACGTATACAACATTTGCTTGGAAGAAATTGTGATGACTTTGGAAAAATTCTGGTTATGGAAGTTTTTTGTTGTTTTTTAAAAGAGAACACCTCGAATTTGGCGTTTTAGCTCCTTAGATGTCCTCAGGACAAATAACGCCCTTTGATACTTAGAAAAAAGTTGGATGGTTCTATTATTCCAAAAGGATCCACATCGCAATTATTTTCCAGGACTCATAGGGCCTGCTACTCTGCTACTCTGTGGAAATCTTTTCAATATCTTTATACTAAAGCTTTAAATATGAAAGTTTGTTTTTGAGGGTAGTTTTTATGCAGAGAAGAGATTATTTACAGTTTACTTTAGATATATGAAAATTAATATCCAATATATTACAATTAAATTTATAAACTATATATTTAAATTATTAATTATAAGTACCTGTTTTTTCCTTAAGCTTAGTTTAACTTCTGTAATTGTCTCATTAAATAAGCATTCTGTTCCTATCTTTGTCTCATTTCCTCCTGTAAATCCCATAATGTAAATATTTGCTCACTTAATGGTGTCCTATAAGTTCCATAGGCTGATTTCACTGTTTATCATTCTTTTTTCTTTTTTTCCCTCTCCTACTGGGAGAGGGATTTATCTTCAAGTTCAGAGATTTTTTCTTCTGCTTGATCTAGTCTGCTGATGAAGTTTTCCTACATTTGTTCATTGAATTCCTTAGCTCCAAGATTTCTGTTCGGTTTTTTTTTTTTTTTTTTTTAATACTATCTATCTCTGTTAAATTCCTCATTCAGATTATGAGTTGTTTTCCTGGTTTTGTTGAATTGTCTGTTTGTATTCTCTTGTATCTTGATGAATTTCCTTAAGGTCATTATTTTGAATTTCTTTTCAAGCACTTCATAAATTTCTTTTACTTTGGGGTCAATTACTGGAGAGTTTTCGCATTCCTTTGGTGGTGTCATATTTCCTTACTTTTTCATGTTTCTTATGTCCCTGTTTTGATGTCTGTGCATTGGTGTAATGATCACATCTTCCAAATGTTACAGAGTAGCTTTCATAGAGAAAGAGTTTCTTCTGCATATGGGTCACAGTGCACTGGTTAGGAAGGGTGCGGTGGCTCTGGTTTCAAGTAGATGCAGTGGTATGGATGAGGTGGTGGAGGTCAGATGTTTCCTTCCACTCTTTTTTTTGTTTTGTTTTTTTGAGATGTAGTCTCACTCTTGTCGCCCAGGCTGGAGTGCAGTGGCGCAATCTCGGCTCACTGCAACCTCTGCCTCCCAGGTTCAAGCAATTCTCCTGCCTCAGCCTCCCGAGTAGCTGGGACTGCAGCAGTGTGCCCTACGCCTGGCTAATTTTTGTATTTTTAGTAGAGACAGGGTTTCACCATGTTGGCCAGACTGATCTCAAACTCCTGACCTCAGGTGATCTGCCCGCCTTGGCCTCCCAAAGTGCTGGGATTACAGGCATGAGCCACCGTGCCCAGCCTTTCCTTCCATTCTTTATGTGGCTACCCTGAGTTTCTGTGCTCTACAGGGTTTCTGCCACTCCTTTGATATACTCTGGTACTCTCCTTTAGTTATTTTCATCAAAATATAGTTACTTATTTGCTGTTTTGTTTTGGCTTTGCTATGGGAATACGCATGAATGACTTCTAGTTGGCCACCTTGCTAATGTAACTTTCTAAATTTTATTCTACTAAAAGACAAGCATATCACTTTTTTTTTTTTTTTTTTTTTGAGATGGAGTCTCACTCTTGTCGCCCAGGCTGGAGTGCAGTGGCGCAATCTCGGTTCACTGCAACCTCTGCCTCCTGGTTCAAGTGATTCTCTTGCCTCAGTCTCCTGAGTAGCTGGGATTACAGGTGCCTGCCACTACGCCCTTTCTGCATTTTTGGCAGAGATGGGGTTTCATCATGTTGGCCAGGCTGGTCTTGAACTCCTGACCTCAGGTGATCTGCCCACCTCAGTTTCCCAAAGTGCTGGAATTACAGGTGTGAGCCACTGCGCCCGGCCTTATATAACTTTTATAGAAATTTAAATGAAACTTGTTAAATGAGGGCTTTTAAACATTTAAAACTGCATTTATAATTTAATATTTGGACTGGGCATGGTGGCTCACACCTGTAATCCCAGCACTTTGGGAGGCTGAGGTGGGCACATCACCTGAGGTCAGGAGTTCATGACCAGCCTGGCCAACATGATGAAACCTCATCTCTACTAAAATACAAAAATTGGCCAGGCATGATGGTGGGTGCCTGTAATCCCACCTACTCTGGAGGCTGAGATTGGAGAATCACTTGAACCCAGGAAATGGCAGTTGCAGTGAGCCGAGGTCGCGCCACTGCACTCCAGCCTGTGCAGCTGATCAAGACTCCATCTCAAAAAACAAAACAACAGCCACAACAACAAAAAATCAAAAATAATTTAATATTTGTGATTTTCCTATTAAATGCTAAAAGTTGCATGATTTATTTATTTATTTATTTATTTAGAGACAGGATCTCACTCTGTGCCCAGGCTGGAGGGCAGTGGCACAAACATGGCTCACTGCAGCCTCAGCCTCTCCAGGCTCAGGTGATCTTCCCACCTCAGCCTCCCAAGTAACTGGGACTACAGGCACATGGGAACACATCTGGTAATTTTTGTATTTTTAGTAGAGATGGGCTTTGCCATGTTGCCCAGGCTGGTCTTGAACTTCTGGGCTCAAGCGATCGGTCGACCTCAGCCTCCCAAATTGCTGTGATTACAGGAATGAGCCACTGTGCTTGGTCATTTCTCTACATAATTGGAAACTTTTTTAGGGCTGGAAGATGCTTATGCTCTGTGGACAAGATTATATCTCAAAATATTTTTTCCTCTATAGTCATAGCTGCATGTGTATGGCTAAATGCACTCTTGAAGACTGAGACTCTGTGATCCTATTTGCAGTAGGAGTGGTTTCAGATTCCTAAACTCTGATTTCAAGAGCTATGTTTCCTAATTCTTCCATCTACTCCACCTGCTTTCAGCACTTGATTGAATTTTGCATTTTTTTTGACTCTTAAGACACTTAAATGTCTTGCACTCTATTTGATCTAAAGACAATTGTACTCAAGAGGTATTTGCACTCTTTTAATATTCTTGCTTTCTGTTAGGACCACAACCCTCCCAATAATCTAAGGTCATCTCATCAAACTCTGGCTACCCTTCAAGACTTTGTCTTAATAAAATCACAATTTCAAGGTCATTCTGATGATTTAAACCAGACAGGTTCCTCTGTGTTTCCTGGTCATCTCTCTAAGCCTGGCTGGCTCTTTCTTTCTTTTTTTAGGTCTCAGCTTGAATGTCTTATCCTCACAGAGCTCTTCTCTCATCGCCCTTTTATAAGAATGGGATCTTTTATTATTTCATATCATGGCACTTGTTAAACAATGTTCTTCACACCACGTAAAGTAATTTGGGGATTATTTTGTCTACTTGTTAGTTATCTGTTTCTTCTCCCACTAGAATGCAAGCTCCATGAGAGCAAAGACTAGTCTTTTAAAAAATTAATAATTTATTTTGAAATAACTTCACGGTCATATGAAATTGAAATGATAGGCTGGGCGCGGTGGCTCACACCTGTAATCCTAGCACTTTGGGAGGCTGAGACGGGTGGATCAACTGAGGTCAGGAGTTCAAGACCAGCCTGGCTGACATGGTAAAACCCTGTCTCTACTAAAAATACAAAAAATTAGCTGGGCATGGTGGCGGGTGCCTGTAATCTCAGCTACTTGGGAGGCTGAGGCAGGAGAATCGCTTGAACCCAGGAGGCAGAGGTTGCAGTGAGCCGAGATCACACCATTGCACTCCAGCACGGGTGACAAAAGCAAAACTCCATCTCAAAAAAAAAAAAAAAAAGAAAAAAAAAAGAAATTAAAATGATAATATAAATACTTCCATGTACCCTTTATCTAGTTTCTCCAAGAATTACACTTGTATGTAACTATTGTACATTATCAAAATTCAGAAACTGACATTGATATAATATCATTGTTTAGACTTACAGGACCTTTCTGATGTTTCCCCAGCTTATATACACTTGTGTGTATGTGTGAGTGTGTGTGTGCACATATGTGTAGTTCTATGAACCTGTACCCATTGTACAGGTTCATGTATCCACCACAATCGGGACACAGAACTGTTCCATCTCTACAAAGACACTCTTCTTGCTGTCTCTTCATAAGCACTAGTCTGTCTTGTTCACTTTTGTCCCCTCAGTGCCCTGTTTAGTGCCAGGTATGTGATAGGCACCAAATAAATATTTGTTAAATGTACCAGTATGTAGCCAAATATTCTTGGGGGAATTTGCCTAATTTGTTTGGATAAAGGAGTATTAATCTGTTTATTAAACTTTGGTTACTAAGAGGCTGTTTGAGGAGAAAAATGTCATCAAACCCCATCTTGTCATGACTAATTTGCAAAGAACACAAAAAATCCTCAGCTACCAAATCTCACTAAGGTGTTGCAACACTGATGAATCCAAATCTTATAATCCAGACTTTGCCAAGGTGGAAAGGCTAAAAATTTTGAGAGGAGGGCAAAATAGATACTCTCTATATATATGTGTGTGTGTTTGTATATATATGTATGTATTTTTTTCTGCAAATATTTAATGTGAAATGTCATTTCAACATACTCTGGAATCCGAACTAGCAAACGAAGGCAGCCTGACCGAGAACGCTGTGCTCCTGTGCCGCCAGGTCTCCTTCCTCCTGGTTCCGATTACTAATACTGTCTCAAAGTAAACAGAAACTTGGCCTTCCATTAACTTGTTGTAGACTGCCTACAATAAAATTTCCCCTAATGGTACTGGGGGAAATCGACGACTCTCAAAAGATATTTGCACATTGCTGGAGTTTCTTGACCTTAAGATATTTTTTTGGAAGCATTTAAAGAACTAAAAAAAGAAACGGCCCTTTAAGTAGACCTTGTGACAGAAGTAGGTGGGAAAATAATGACACTGCATACCGAATCTTACCTTTGCACAGGATAACTCCATGACAAATGCTATAGCAAACATGCTGTAAGAATACCATCATATTCATTGACCTCTTTTGTGATAAGGAAGGCTATGGATTTGATATCTTGAAAACCTTTGTTTTGCAGGGTTTGCTTTAGCAGCTCGCCTCTTACTCACCGTGTGTAGAGACTGAATTACTTTGGAATCCGTTTTCATGTAGTGCAGAGCATTCAGTGTATTTTGTGTTTGAAACCACAGGTAGGACCTGTTTCTGTAAATGATTTATTTCCAGGGATCCGTTCCTTTAATTGATTTGATATTTACTTAAGAAAGTTCTTTCTTTGCTTGACCTGTCATCCCCTACTGAGAGCTTTTGTAAAGTATGTGGTTGTCATAAATACGCTGCTTCCTTCCCAGACTAGTCATTTCTCTGAGGTTTACACATCTTTCTTTTATTTATTTATTTATTTTTTTTGAGACGGCATCTTGTTCTGTCATCCAGACTGGAGAGCAGTGGTGTGATATTGGCTTATTGCAACCTCTGCCTCTTGGGTTCAAGCGATTCTCCTACCTCAGCCTCTTGAATAGCTGGGATTACAGGTGTGCACCACCAAACCTGGTTAATTTTTGTATTTTTAGTGGAGACGGGCTTCACCATGTTGCCCAGGCTGGTCTCAGACTCCTGACCTCGAGTGATCCACCTGCCTTGGCCTCCCAAAGTGCTAGGATTACAGGCATTAGCCACCACACCTGGCCTACACGTCTTTAAATGGAATCTGGGCACCACTTCATAAGGATTTTTTTTTATGTTCTATTTTTGAGTAATAACCTGTGGCTTGGGAAGGCTTTAACCTGTACTCAGTCAGCTCTATACGCCCCTCCCCATAGTAATCATAACAATAACAAAATCCTCATAGTTGCTAATATGGACTATTGGTGTATTCTTGATCTTTTTTCTTTTCTTTTCTTTCTTTCCTTTTTTTTTTTTTTTTTTTTAATGAGATGGTGTCTCACTATGTTGCACAGGCTGGTCTTGAACTCCTGGGCCCAATTAATCCTCCTGCCCTGACCTCCCAAAGTGCTGGGATTATAGGCATCAGCCACTGTGCCTGGCCTTTTTTTTTTTTTGAAATGGAGTTTTGCTCTTGTTGCTCAGGTTGGAATGCAATGGCGCAATCTTGGCTCACTGCAACCTCTGCCTCCCAGGTTCAAGCTATTCTCCTGTCTCAGCCTCCCAAGTAGCTGGGATTACAGGCACATGACACTATGCCCGGCTAATTTTTGTATTTTTAGTACAGACAGAGTTTCATCATATTGGTCAGGCTGGTTTCGAACTCCTGACCTCAGGTGATCCGCCCGCTTTGGCCTCCCAATGTGCTGGGATTACAGGCATGAGGCACCGTGCCTGGCCTTTTTTTCTTTTTTAAAACAGAGACGGGGTCTTACTATGCTTGACAGGCTGGTCTCGAACCCCTGGCCTCAAGCAATCCTCCTGCCTCGGCCTCCCAAAATGTTGGGAATACAGGCATGAGCCACTGTGCCTGGCAGTATTCTCTTATATGAATTTTAAGTAAAGGCATCTTTAGGGATTTTTGCAAGTTTTGTTGATTGTAAAATCCAATCTAAATAAAAACAGTGTGATTGCTGTGAAAACTCAGCTTTGGGACAAGCCATGTGCCTGACCTCCCAACCATATTGCCTGCTTTCAACCATTCTGAAATGGCTGCTGGATATAAAATCTGTGGCAGAAATTTTTTTAACTTGGAGGTCGTAAACCCAGAGTGCCTCAGTCTCTCCCATCTTTAAGTAACAGGGATTCCAAGATCTTAAAGTGATTCATGTGTGTTTAGTCTCAGTTCACCCTCTGGCAGTAAGGCCAAGACAGAGCATGCTCTCTGAGTTGGAATTTTCAGCTCCATAGAGGAGTCCAGTCCCAGGAATCAGAGCCTGGAGAGGGGAAGTCCCCATCCTGCACCTTGCCTCCCTTCCTCAACACCAGCTGGAAGCTGTTCAGTCTCTTCACAACACCTTTTCTCTTCCTGTAAATAGAAAAATGCTTCTCTTCTGCAAAACAATATTTAAGAAGCACCTGGGTTGTCTTAAGCTTATTTAAAAGGAAGAGTGGGTTTTGTATGGAGAGGAAAACCAAAGCCCAAGGTCACCAAGCCAAAAGACAGCTAAGGAAGTAAACTGCCTCCCAAAGCTTCTAGCTGTGTCTAAGCCACGGACCTGCATTTGTATCCAGAGCTCACGGTGCAAACACCTCCAGCTCAGAATCCCTGGCTGTAGTCTGTGCTGACCCAGAGAACTGAAGGGAATCATTGATTTTCAGAATTGTTTAGGAAAAGCCACCATGCAGGGGAAACCCTGCTCAGCCTTCCAGGGAACTTCCAGAGCCAGGGACTGGGGTTGCATGACTTAGTCAATTAGATATGCTTTCCCAGGCTGCTGTTGTTTCATTTTGTTCTTATCGACATGAATATTTGTCCAAATGTTGCTTTCTGCTTTACCCTTGCCTCTGAGGAGGAAAGTATTGTTAATGGAGAGGGCAGACCAAGGGCAGAGAATTGCTCATTTTTCTGCATCATGGAAAATATAGGATGTGCAGGAAACAAATCCTTTCAACTGGCTTAATCCTTTCAGTGAGGCTCATTTCAATGAGCTCCATTGTATTCATTCCTTATTCGAGCATGATAAAAATAGAACACTTAGAGGACTATGTCTATAGAACCAGAGTGAAATGGAGAGTTGAGGCAATTGTCCGGATAATCCAAGCAAAAACAAATCGAAACAAAATGAAACCAGCCACCGTAGAGAAAAAAGCAGCTTTAGGAGCTCGAATGATCCAGTCCAGTTCTCCACATTGTTCAAATTTCATTGTTCAGATTCACCTGCTCTGCATCTATATTTACTTTTTCTACATAGCCTGGGCTTAAGTTGTTGAAGAGTTTTTTCCCTAATATTATCTCAAGTACTACCTCAAAAAAAAAAAAAAAAAAAAAAAAAAAAAGCCTGTGCTTTAAAGTATTCCTCTCTGCCCTGTTTCTCAGCAATAAAGTAAATCTCATCATGGATGTATACATGTTTTTCTATCAGATGGCATTAGGAGTTTGGGGCGATTTCTTTTTCATCTGGCTCTGTGAATTCCCTTTAACAGGGAGTGAAGGCCTGGAGATGGTTTATCTACACACTCACATGTTTTAAACCTGTTGCTTTCTGCTTGGCTAAGTGCTTGTCATGTGTGTTGGTTGCCAACACAACAGCTTGGCTCATTTAGAAAAGCAAGGAGCCCAATTTCCTCCGAGATAGCAGCTGGTAATATTCCACTGGATGCTAGTGAGACACTGTGTGATTCAGAGATGGTGTCTTGGTCAGGGTTCTCCTTAGCCTGGCTTCCCACATCGAGAGGCGTGCCTTGCCTCTCAGATTAGACACCCGACCTTGTTGTTTTAATGGCACTTCTCTCTCTGTGCCTTTTACTTGGACTCCAATCTTTTCATGCATTCGCTCATCTGATTGTTCCCTCTGCCTCTTTCCCAACATAACCAGTCACGAAGTGCTGTGGATTCTTCTTTCCCAAAGTTTTCCTCATTTTAAGCTTTATTCATTTTTCCTCATTCCTTGAGTTTGAGGTCTTCTTTTCTTTTCTTTCTTTTTCTTTTTGTTTTCTTTTTTTTTGAGATGGAGTTTGCTCTTGTCGCCCAGGCTGGAGAACAATGGCACGATCTCTGCTCACCGCAACCTCCGCCTCCTGGGTTCAAGCAGTTCTCCTGCCTCAGCCTCCTGAGTAACTGGGATTACAGGCATGCGCCACTATGCCCGGCTAATTTTATATTTTTAGTAGAGACAGGGTTTCTCCATGTTGGTTAGGCTGGTCTTGAACTCCCGACCTCAGGTGATCCACTCACCTCGGCCTCCCAAAGTGCTGGGGTTACAGGCATGAGCCACCATGCTCAGCCGGTCTTATTTTCTTATCCCTCCTAATAATCCCCTGCTATTTTTGAGTCTCACCTATTGCTAGTCCCTCCCAAGTACATGCCAGAACAATCTTCCTTGAAACACTGCATAATTCAACTGTATTAACATTTTCTTCGACAAACATCTTCAATAACTCCTTGTCACCTAAAAGATTTTGCTGAGATTTCTCATCCAGGCATTGAAAGCTTTTGTCGGCTGGGCATGGTGGCTCATGCCTGTAATCCTACCATTTTGGGAGGCTGAGGAAGGAGGATCACTTGAGGTCAGGAGTTTGAGACCAGCCTGGCCAACATGCTGAAACCCCGTCTCTACTAAAAATACAAAAATTAGCCAGTCGTGGTGGCGCATGCCTGTAATTCCAGCTACTTGGGCGGCTGAGGCAGGAGAATTGCTTGAACCTGGGAGGGGAGGTTGCAGTGAGCCGAGATCACGCCACTGCACTCCAGCTTGGGTGACAGAGTGAGACTCCATCTCAAACAAACAAACAAACAAACAAACAAACAAAAACAGGAAAAAAAAAAAAAGAAAAGAAAGCTTTTGTCAGTGTGGTTCTGATGACTACCCAGCCCCTTATGAACAGTCAGCTCTGGCCAGACAAGCCTATTATCCTACATAAAATGCCCTTCCTCCTCTTGTTCACCCATCAAAATTCCAACCATTTTCCAAGGCTAGATTGGACATCACCTTTCTTCTTCTTCCTTTTTTTTCAGATGGAGTCTTGCTCTGTCGCCCAGGCTGGAGTGCAGTGGCGTGATCTCGGCTCACTGCAACCTCCGCCTCCTGAGTTCAAGCAATTCTTGTGCCTCAGTCTCTCAAGTAGCTGGGATTACAGGCACGTGCCACCATGCCCAGCTAACTTTTGTATTTTTACTAGAGATGGGGTTTCGCTATGTTGGCCAGGCTGATCTCGAACTCCTGACCTCAAGTGATCCACCCACTTTGGCCTCTCAAAGTGCTGGGATTACAGACGTGAGTCACCACGCCTGGCCAACCTTTCTTCAAGAAGACTTATTTTGACTACATTGGAAGAAAGGGACCATTTTAAACTGGAATCACAGAATCTTGGGGTTAGAAGGCATCTTGCATGATCCCAAGCCCAACTTTTCACTCTGCCACTTACCCTTTGACCTCTCCCTTTTTTTTTTTTTTTTTTTTTAGATGTCCCTTATGAGTTTATTTATGAGTTACACACACACATACACACTCAACGCTGGATGGGAGAAACGTTGAGATGGGTAAGGACAGGAGGTACCCAGGCGCTGGCACAGGACAGGAGGTGGACCTGGAGCTGGAAGAACAGGAAGTGCTTATTCTCTTAGAGGACAGTTTGTAAAAGAAAGTACAGAAATTTCTTTTTTTTTTTTTGAGACGGAGTCTCGCTCTGTCGCCCAGGCTGGAGTGCAGTGGCGCGATCTCGGCTCACTGCAAGCTCCGCCTCCCGGGTTCACGCCATTCTCTTGCCTCAGCCTCCCGAGTAGCTGGGACTACAGGCGCCCACAACCGCGCCCGGCTAATTTTTTGTATTTTTAGTAGAGACGGGGTTTCACCGTGGTCTCGATCTCCTGACCTTGTGATCCGCCCGCCTCGGCCTCCCAAAGTGCTGGGATTACAGGCGTGAGCCACTGCGCCCGGCCCAGAAATTTCTTTTACAAAAAGCCTCTTCCTCCACGTTGCATCCCCTGATGAAGCGCAGCCCCCTTGCACAGGCTGTCCATGAGATCGGGGCAGGACAAGATTATGGGGAAGGGTATAAGGCCAAAGCGCTGAAGGACCCAGACCACAAGGGCCTGGTCATAGTGGCTACCAGGCATCAGGGGGTTGTCTCTTCAGTGGTCCAGATGGTTTCCAAGTTGGAAAACACACATGGTCACTCACTGCATTTTTAGACAGCTCTTATTGATAAGAATTTCTTTCCTTCTCTGGCCCCAGCCTATTCCTTCATTTTCTCTCTCTCTTAGATAATTTCTGCCCCTTTGTTTTTGGTCTGTCCTCAGGAACAATACAAAAGAAATATCATCTTTCTATACCAAAGCTCCTCAAATATTTGATGTATACTATCATAGCTATCTTCACTAACCCACATACAACCCAGATTCTTAAATTACTTCTTACATTAACATGGTAAATTGTTCTCTAACTTGACCATGTTAACTGGAAGTACTCCAGGGTGTTAATAATTTTAAAATGTAGATTCTAGAAAAAGAATGACTTTCCCGATCTATAGTATTAATTCTAGAGAACTTCAGATATTTGTACCATTTATTAGGCTTGTACACTGTAGAATTTATAGATTTTTTTTTTTTTTTTTTTTGTCAAGGAGGAAGGAGGCACAATTTCCACAATTTCCTGTGTTTCTGCGGTTTTGCATGTAAGCTAGATGATTAGTCCCTGGTAAGCAGGGACTCTGAGCTGCAAATCTCTATGTCCTTCAAAGAAAGGCTCTGGACCTAGTAGGTATACCATCCTTTGATTTTGAAAAATCAGTCTCAGATAATGAACTTTGCTGACTCTAGTGTTCACTTTTCTGCTCTTACATTATTTGCTTTCTTGGCAATGTTGACGCTGTTGACCACTTTCTTCTTCTGGAAATACTTCATTTGGTTTTCCTGAGAATCTACTCTGCTTCTTAGTCTTTTTTTGTGATTTTTCTTTAGTGTTGGTTTTCTTTGTGATTCATCCTAATGCTGTTTTTTTTTTTTTTTTTTTTTTTTTTTTTAACTCAACTCACTCCCTGGACGTCCATTTCTATGCCTTCAATAAAATCTAGTTACAAATGATATCTTTCTCTTGAGACCTAGATCAGTGTAGGTCTTCTCCACTTGAATGACCAAAGGCATTCAAATAAATTGAAAAGTTCAAAAGCTTGAACTCATTACATTCATTTTGTTTTTTTTCAGGATCATATTTTTCTTCTGTATTCCTCACCACCCACTGAGGAATTCAAGCTGGAAATCTGGGCATCATCCTCACCCTCTGTCTCTACTTCCCACCATCCCTTTCAATTAATAATTATGGTCTATCAATTCTGCTTCCTAAACATTCTATGAGTCTATTCACTTCTCTTCATCCTCATTGTTACTTCCGTATTCTGGATACCATCTTGGGCATGGATTACTGTAATACTCCCCTATAATCAGATTTTAGAAGTCTGGGGATACTTAACAGCTAAATTCCTTTCCTGGGGAAAAAGACAGTAGGAAGAAGTCAAGTGAAGAGATTTGAGAAATATTTAGGAGGTAGAATTGAATGAACTTAGTGCCATATTGGACTCTGTGACGAGAATAGAGTGAGGAAGAGTGACAGTAATGGATAATGCTGACATTTCTGGCTCAAGGTGGTAGGTGTGTGTGTGTGTGGAACTTGGGAAAAAGAGTTTCGGGAATCGCATTGTCCACTATGGTTTACCATCTGAGCACTTCTTACACCCTATTGTAATCGCCTACTTACCTACGTGTTCCCTACAGCAGACCTGCACTGCAAGTTCTGGGAGGACAGGGACAAACCATCCATCTATCAGGTTCATGGTCGTATTCTCTTTCCTTGCACATGGCTTGGTGTATGATAAGTGCTGACTATATGATTATCGACTGGATGAATGCATTCTTGTAGTTTAACATCACAGATAGTGATGTATTTAAAGAAAGATACCTTTTTGGAAAAAGGTTTGGTGGGGGCAGTTTAAGATTGGTCAGGAAAGAACCTGCTATCATATCTGGCTGCACGTAACTGGAGTTATAAAACAGAAAAAAGCAAAACAACGACAATAACAAAGGATCTTTAAAGTGCACTGTGGCATTAACTGAACATCAGGAAAATAACACAATGCATATAGGGCCAATCAATGACATCATATTTACTGAGCATCTATTATGGGCAAAGCTCATAACTGTAGGGCCTACAGTTAGTGATCATATGTCAGTATTTGCTCAGGAAAGGCCTGGTTTATGCCTATTGTCCCAGCGTATTCTGATCTGGACAATATGTGAAGTATCACACTACCCCTAGGGGATTTAAAAAATCTCAATTCAACTCAAGAAAGAAGGTTGTTCTTGATATTAGTTTAAACAGGATTCAGAGTCAGCCAGCATACATGGGGGGGATTTGGGGCTGTCTCAAGGAAATTCATCCAAGGAAATTGCTGGGAGAAACAAACAAGCAAACAAACCCCAAACAACAAACACATTCAATAAATCTCTAAAAGGAAGGCCTGCTGGCTGACAGGAGTCTCGCTGGTGGCTGAATTCCTGGTGGAAGATCTAGTGTCTGTGAGGAGTCTCAGATGACATCATCTTCCATGTCACAATCTCTTTTTCACTTGGTTTGAAATATCTACCATAAGAGTCATCACTTGGGTTTCTACACAAAAGAGGTCAGGAAGGGGAAAGCCTAGCCTTTAGAATGCCACTATTAAAAAAGCAGCGTGGCCAGAGAAGGACTAGACCTATCCCCATCCCCATTCTCAAAAGTTTTTTCTCATTGGCTCATGAGCACCAGTGCCAATGGGGGTTGGAGGCTGCTTGGTTTTTGCCTTGGTTGGGATGGAAAAGATAAGAAGGGAGAGCAGAAGGCGGCGTAGGTCCTGGGGGAGTTTGTTAAAAACTAACAATATTGTCTGAGTGCAGTGGCTCACGCCTGTAATCCCAGCATTTTGGGGAGCCGAGGTGGGTGGATCACCTGAGGTCAGGAGTTCGAGACCAGACTGGCCAACACGGTGAAACCCCGTCTCTCCAAGAAACACAAAAATTAGCCGACACGATGGCGTGCACCTGTAATCTCAGCTACTTGGGTGGCTGAGGCAGGAGAATCGCTTGAACCCAGGAGGCGGAGGTTTCAGTGAGCGAGATCGTGCCACTGTACTCCAGCCTGGGTGACACAGTACAGCTCCATCTCAAAAAAAAAAAAAAAAGAAGAAGAAGAACAAAGATTGTGGATGTTATTAATAAAATACAGGCTATCAAAGCAGTACTGAAGTCACAAGTTCTTCTCAATATATCTTCACATCAATAGATAATTCCTGTGCGAGGCCTGTAATCTCAGCCCTTTGGGAGGCTGAAGTAGGAAGATCCTTTCAGGGCTAGGAGTTCAAGACTGTCTCTACAAAAAATAAAAATAGCAAGAGTCCATCTCAATAAATAAATAAATAAATAAATAAATAAGCCCAGCATGGTGGCATGTGCCTGTAGTCCCAGTTACTCAGGGGGCTGAGGCAGGAGGTTTCCTTAAGCCCAGGACTTCAAAGTTGCCATGAGCTGTGCTGTGACAGCACTACTGCGCTCCAGCCTGGGCAATAGAGCAAAAACTGGTCTCAAAAACAAGAAAAAGATAATTAGTGCATGAGTGTGAGGAAGAGTCCTTAAATGTTTCAGAAGGGCAAGCGTGGTGAACACAGGTCTAGGGGGCATCCTTAATTCTTTATTAACCTTCTTATGTCTTCATTGCTTCACAGGTCAATGTATAGTGTTGAACTTCCTGTAGAAATGGCATATACTCTGCCCTTTTCCCAGCATTTGGAGGTACAAATGACAAGTAAAAATTGTATATATGCAATCATAAAAAAGAACAAAATCATGTCCTTTGCAGCAACATGGATGCAGCTGGAGGCCATTAGTCTAAGCAAATTAATGCAGGAACAGAAAACCCAATACTGCATGTTCTCATTTATAAGTGGGAGCTAAACACTGGTCACTCATGGACATAAAGATGGCAACAATAGACACTAGGGACTACTAGAGGGGGAAGGGAAGGAGGTGGAGAAAGGCTGAAAAACTCACTTGGGTACTCTGCTCACTCCCTGGGTGACAGGATCATTCATTCCCCAAACCTCAACATCACACAATATGCCCAGGTAACAAACCTGAACATGTACCCCTTGAATTGAAAACAAAAGGTGAAGTTACTAAAAAAAAATCTTATGTATTTCATGTTTTTGACGTTATTATAATTTTTAAATTTCTTTCATTGCTTACTGCTGGTAAATACAATTAAAACTGATATTTGATGTATTATCCTGTAACCTTGTTTTTCGGTTTTTTTTTTTTTTTTTTTTTTTTTTGAGACGGAGTCTCGCTCTGTCGCCCAGGCTGGAGTGCAGGGGCAGAGTCTTGGCTCACTGCAACCCCGCCTCCTGGGTTCAAGCAATTCTTCTGCCTCAGCCTCCCAAGTAGCTGGGAGTACAGGTGCACTCCAACATGCCCAGCTAATTTTTGTGTTTTTAGTAGAGATGGGGTTTCACCATATTGGCCAGGCTGGTCTCAAACTCCTGACCTCGTGATCTGCCTGCCTTGGCCTCCCAAAGTGCTGGGATTACAGGCATGAGCCACCGCACCCGACCATTGTCCTATAACATTGTTAAACTCAGTTATTAAATATAAGAACTTTGGTGTGTTTTTCTTAGCATTTCTAATTAATAATTTTGCAATCTTCAAATGGAGACACTTCTGATTTAAAAAATGGTATAGTTAAGGTGTGCAACTTGATGTTTGGATATAACAATTTTCTCTTTAAAATAATCCCTGAATTCAGGTTGGGTGTAGTAGCTTGTGCCTGTAATCTCACATTTTGGGAGGCTGAGGCAGGAGGATCGCTTGAGCACAGGAGGTGCAGGATGCAGTGGGCTGTGATGGCACCACTGCATCCCAGCCTGGGTGACACAGCAAGACTCTGTCTCAAAAAACCCTACAAAAAACCCCCGAATCCTGGAGATCTAATGTACAACATGGTGACTATAGTTAATAATAATATATTATATACTTGAAATTTGCTGAGAGTAGATCTTGTGTCCTCACCACATGTACACATAAATTTAAAACTAAAAGAAATTAAAAAAAAAAAAACAAAAAACAACCTGAAGGCTATTTCTGAGACAGAAATTTGATGTCTTCCATGCATTTCCTATTGGAAGATGAGGAAAAAAGAAGCAGACACATGGCTTAGGGCATGTCTTCTTTGACTATGACAACATTAAAAATATATTAATAGATGGGCAAGCTGGCCGTGGTGACTCCCGCCTGTAATCCTAGCCACTCAGGAGGCTGAGCCAGGAAGGGAGTATTGTTTGAGGTCAGGAGTTCAAGACCAGCCTGGTCTTGAAGTTAGACTCCGTCTCTTTAAAAAAAGAAGATAAAATAAAATTAAAAAAATGGGCAAAAGAAAACGTACTTCCCTTTAAACAGCCTCTGTGTTTTTTCTGGTGTAATTAATAGAGTTCTTATGTTTTTCCTCATAGCTTTCTTCTTTTCCTCTCTTCTCTAGTTCAACCAGGCTAGTTTCTGGTACTCTCACAATAGTTTCTGTTCACTGTCAGCATTTTAGGATTGTAGTGTGTGTGTGCGCGCGCACGTGTGTGTGTGTTTGTGTTAATATTCTGACTTCTTTCTCTTAACGTAGTGTTAGTTTTCCCACATAATTCAAATTTTTATTTAGAATTACTCTTTTTGCATTACATTCATATTCTATAATTCATTTTACTCTTTTGTGAGGAATATTGAAGTTGTCACTATTAGAAATAATAATAGTGTTACTTATATAATCGTTTGCATTATTACTCCTTCGTGCATAATTCATTTTACACAAAAGAGTAAATGAATTATAGAAATAATTAGTACTATTTCTAGTAGTGAAAACTTAGGAATTACTCACAGAAAAAAGAAATTACTTAGAAAACAGTGTAGACAGTGTTAGGGAGCATGTTATTTCACCTCCACTCAAGCATTATTCTTCTGGTAGTAGTCACCTGATTCTTTCCAGGCCATCACATTCTCTCGTTCTCATCTCGTGTGATCGGAACAGGGCTCAGGTGCTGTTCCACGCAGGCCTCATCAGAAAACTTCCCTGGCCACAGTGACTGGCTCAGTGATGGGTCTGTGTTCCAAACATAGCCATCTGCATGCAATAATTCTCTGACTGAGACTTCTGAGAAACTCACACTCTTTCCTCAAAGGATTTACAAATAAAGGGGCATTGGCTGGGTGTGGTGGCTCATGTCTATAATACTAGCACTTTGGGAGGCCAAGGCAGGTGGATCACCTGAGGTTGGGAGTTTGAGACCAGCCTGGCCAACATAGTGAAACCCCATCTTTACTAAGAGTACAAAAATTAGCCGGATGTGGTGGCAGGCACCTGTAGTCTCAGCTACTTGGGAGGCTGAGGTAGGAGAATTGCTTGAACCCGGGAGGTGGAAGTTGCAGTGAGCCGAGATCATGCCACTGCACTCCAGCCTGGGCAATAGAGTGAGAGTCCATCTCAAAAGACAAACAAACAAATAACAAAAACAAATAAGGGGGCATAAAAACAATACTACTAAGACTGGCTTGCTGCTATGGGGAGCCTCCTGGGGGACCACCCACAGGCAAAGCAGAGCAGAGCCGAAAGACAGAAACAACAGAAAACAATAAACACAAACACAAACCAACAAAACCCAAGTTTTGGTGAGGTCATTTGAGCACTATTTCAGCCTGTTCTGCACCTGAACTTTCTATTTGTTGAACCATTCAATCCTAACCTGGTCCTCCAAGTGGACACACACACACACACACACACACATACACACGCATACATACACACTTCTTATTTTTAAGTGTGTTTACATTGAGAATTTGGTCTCTTAGTGAGACAGTCCCATTGTGAACTCTTTGTTCATAGGCGATTGACTCCACAGTGCATATTTCCTTTGGATATTAAGAGCTAATGTGTATTCAGTGCTTGCCTATGTCAGACATCATGATAAAGACTTGACATTTGTTATCACAGTTAGTCCTTTCAATAATCGCTTGAAGTATCTACTCTTTTGTTTTTGTTTTGACACAGGGTCTCACTCTGTTGCCCAGGCTGGAGCATGTGGTGTGATCAAGGCTTACTGCAGCTTTGACCCCTGGGGCTCAAACCATCCTCCCACCCCAGCCTCCTGAGTAGCTAGGACTACAAGTGTGTGCCCCCACGCCTAGTTAGTTTTTGTATATGTTTTTTGTAGAGATGGGGTTTTACTATATTGTCCAGACTGGTCTTAAACTTCTGAGCTCAAACTATCCTCTCCACTTGGCCTCCCAAAGTAGGAATTACAGGCTTGAGCCACTGGACCCAGCCTCGAAGTAACTACTCTTATAACCCTCGTTTTACACATGAGGAAACTGAGGCTCAGGAAAATGACAAGAACACAACGTTAGTGCAAAGTCACGTGGCTGGTTAAGTGGCAGAGCCAGGACTCAATCCTAGGTCTGTCTGTTTCCAGAGCCCACTACATAACAACTTGCCTTTCAGTAACTCTTACTTTCTTTTATTTATTCCTTAAGTACAAAATACATTTTGTGTGAAGTCATGATAAGCCTCTTTAAAGAGCAAGGTAGTTAAAGGTTTTGATCTCAGAGGACGATACAAAGAAACAAAAAGCTGGGTCTTAAAGGCTTAAGAAGAAGGATCTGAGAAAAGTAGCAAAGGGAAAGATCTGAGAAAAGTAGCAAAGGTGGGACTGAGACTGGCCTGTGTGTGAATGCACAGGGAAAATTTAGGGATTCTTTCCAGTCACAGAGTCCAGTATTCTAAGAAGGCTAGTCCTTCCAGAGCTGACAGCTCATGTGGGAAAGTGAGTGATGAGGTTGGATCAGACTTTGAACCCCTATTTATTTATTTATTTATTTATGAGATGGGGTCTCACTCTGTCACCCAGGCTGAAATGCAGTGTCATGATCTCAGCTCACTGCAACCACCACCTCTCGGGTTCAGGCGATTCACCTACTTCAGCCTCCTGAGTAGCTAGGATTACAGGCATGCACTACCAAGTCTGACTAATTTTTGTATTTTTAGTAGAGACGGAGTTTCACCATGTTGGACAGGCTGGTCTCAAACTCCCAACTTCAAGTGATCCTCCCGCCTTGGTCTCCCAAAATGCTGGGATTACAGGCATGAGCCATTGCATCCAGCCTGAGGCCCTTTTAAAAAAAGACTAGATGTGCTATTAATGGGCAGAGGAGAGCTCCTAATTCCTCTGGTGGCTGCCAGTGAACCGTGCTTCCTGGTGTCCATGCCCTTGTGTACTTCCTTCCAATTGCAGCCTGGCCATTTAACTAGCTTGAACAGTAGTACATTAGCAGACAACGCTAGAGGAAGCACAGTAAGCACTTACACTTTTGGATTTATTCCCTTAGAAGACTTTTATTTATTTATTTTGAGATGGGGTCTCACTGTGTCACCCAGGTTGGGGTGCAGTGGTGTGATCATAGCTCACTGCAGCCTTGAATTGCTGGGCCCAAGTGATTCTCCTTCCTCAGCCTCCCGAATAGCTGGGACTACAGGTATGTGCCAGTACGCCTTGCTAATTAAAAAAATTTTTTTTTATGGAGACAAGGGATCTTGCTATGTTGTCCTGGCTGGGAGACTATTTCTTAGAACTGTGCTACCAGATGTGAAGATGCCCAAGCTGCCACACAGAAAGGCCCATGGGGGAGAACTGTAGTCTCCCGGCTGACAGGCCCATTGGGCCCCCAGCTGGCATCTGTACCCTTTGCCAGGCATGTGAATGAGGTCATTTTGGATGTTCCAGCTATTCTAGTGCTCTGGTCATCACAACGAGAAACAGAACCCCTCCTCTAGCCCTTAAAATCATGAGAAATAATACGTTGTTGTTTCAATTAACTCAGTTTGAGGATTGCTTGTGATATAATCACAGATAATTGAAGCAATTGAGAGTGGTCTTCCTACTTCCCTCCCTCCCTCCCTCCTTCTCTTTCAACAAATATTCTGAGATAGTGGGCCCTGTGGACAATGTAAAGATAGAGGGAACGCACCCTCATGGCCCCTGTGCTCGGGGGGCAAGGTAACTCCTGCATCTTTCTGAGCTTCAGACTTTCATTTCCAGTTGGATATGAATTTTCCCAAAGCAGAATTCATTTTCTTTCATTTCAAAACTCTCCTCTTCCTCTTTCCTCCATTTTTGTTATTGGCATTGCCCCATACCCATTTGCTTAAGTTAGAAATCTCAGATTTGTTTTGACTTGTGTTGAAACTCTCATACTGTTCATTTACTGGCCTGGTTGCACCGGAGTGGGTTGGGCCTGGATGTCAGGAGATCCAAGACAACCGTAATAGGGGCTGTAGCCACGGGAGTGTGGCACGGTCAGCCTGTGCTAGAAAAGAGGGAGTAACCAGGCCTGTAGTCAAGGTAGAAAAATCTCTTCTGTCAGTTGTGCCTCCAGAGCAAATGGGTATAGGTTTCTCTCCTTTCGTCCCACCTTTGGTCTTAGTTAGATCAAGGATCAGTTGCAATCAAGCAGGGTAGGTGCAGAGGAGGCTGCACCCACTTACAATTTTTTAAGAGTTATTCTGACATCTTTCTTTCTGTAAAATTGAGACCAATTGCACACACTTTCCAAAAAGTGTTTAAAAACATCCCAGACAGATTTAATTATATAGAGTTGATTCAATTGTACTACATTTAGAGTATGTTATAACAAGAATGAAGTATCCTGGGCCGGGCTCAGTGGCTCACGCCTGTAATCCCAGCACTTTGGGAGGCCGAGGCAGGCAGATCACGAGGTCAGGAGTTTGAGACCAGCCTGACCAACATGGTGAAACCCTGTCTGTACTAAAAATACAAAAATTAGCCGGGCGTAGTGGCAGGCACCTGTAATCCCAGCTACTCAGGAGGCTGAGGCAGGAGAATCACTTGAACCCGGGAGGTGGAGGTTGCAGTGAGCTGATATCACGCCACTGCACTCCACTCTAGCCTGGGCGACAGAGCGAGACTCCATCTCAAAAAAAAAAAAAAAAAAAAAAAAAAAGAATGCAAGTTTTTAAGCCAGGCAATTTAGTAGCATTGCTTTCTTCTTGGTATATGGTAGTGCCGTAGAAGTTAGAAGCTACCTACCATTCTTAGTTTTCCTTTTTTCACATTCTGAAGACAACTTATTTTCTTATTTAGCACTAGAAAAAGAGACAAGAGACTTGGGCTCAGAGCTGCTGCTAGTCTTTACAGAGCCTTAGTGCATATTAGAAGGTACCTTCTCTCTTGGTGGCAGCCCTGTGGGCAGACAGGTGGATATATCCCAGATGGGTGGATTCCTATTCCAGAGAATATAGCTTGACCAAGAGCATGTGGGTTGGATTTTAGGCATAGCTGGTGTCCTTAGTCAGGCATCTTTGTACAGTGTGGAAAGTGTACATCTGTTGCTGTGTCTCTTCTGGGGCTCTCGTATAGCTCTGCCATCAGCAACTTGTGTGACTTCATGTCTCCAGCCCTGGCTTTCCTCGTTGTGGAGGAAAGAGAACTGTGTCTGGGGCCACGATGCCTGGATTGGAGTCTTCTAAGTCACAGTGTGACTTTCAGCTAATCCATCTCTGCAGGCCTTAATTTTCTGGTTCGGAAAATGGAGGTAAGTAAATGAGAGACTCTCCAAGTATCTCCTAGCTTCAAAAAAGCTTAGATGCTAATATGTTGCAGAAATCCCAGCATGGATTCAGAATCTTCAAGTTTCATTATAGGACTTGCTTTTTAATAGTCTTCCTCTATCTTCCTCCCCTTATTGCAACTCAGTCAATTAGTCAATTTCTCTGCATTTTAGTTTTGCTCTATTTGTCAAATGGAGATAATAAGAGATGCCTTAGAGGGACTCAGAGAGGATAAACTAATTAATGGTCATAAAGTCCTAGTGGCCTTACTCCTGCTAAGTGGTCATGATTTTAAACAGATCTTTATAGCTCCTTGGCCGCTCACTACTTTAGCATTAGACAGAACCATTTCTTTTTTCTTTTTTTTTTTTTTTTTAATTTTGATTATTGGCTTCTCATGCTTGTTTCCTATAAAGGACAGCACATTTATAACATGATTTTTTTTTGTTTTTTAATCAACATGACACATGGAAGCATTGGGAAGAAGCATATCAGAAGCAAAGGCCAGGCTGGGTGCAGTGGCTCAGGTCTGTAATCCCAGCACTTTGGGAGGCTGAGGCAGGTGGATCACCTGAGGTGGGGAGTTTGAGACCAGCCTGGCCAACATGGTGAAACCCCATCTCTACTAAAAATACAAAAATTAGCCGGCGTGGTGGTGCATGTCTGTAATCCCAGCTACTTGGGAGGGTGAGGCATGAGAATCGCTTGAACCTGGGAGGTGGAGGTTGCAGTGAGCCGAGATCATGCCACTGCACTCCAGCCTGGGTGACAGAGTGAGACTCCATCTCAAGGAAAAAAAAAAAAATAAATAAAAGCAAAGGCCAGAATATTCTCTAGGAAGGGTATGAAGGAGGTGATAGGAAGTGTGAGTTGAGGGAGGAAGAAGTCTGGGAATGAAAGAAATGACTGTTGAGTCGAGGTCTTTGGGACCTCATCTTCTGGGAGGCCTTTCTTGCTGGTAGGATTAGGGAAAGGCTTTCGGTTCAACATTCTCTTTCCTTGCTTACCTTTGTCATATGTGATGGGTAGGCAACAAAGCCTTTTCTTAAGAGTTAAATCTTGTTATGCCACTGAGATCCTAGTGAACTCATTCAAAATACCAATTTAGTTTCTTGTTGATCTAAGTTTTGTTCTGGGCAGTTTGGGACTTTTGAGAAGCTAGAAAACATATTTCAGAAAACAACATAAACATGAACCATTGACTACATTCGTCTAGGTTTTATTTTTTTAAGTTAATTAATTTTTTTTTTTTTTTTCCCAAGATGGGGGTCTTGTTATGTCACCCAGACTGGCCTCGAACTCCTGGGCTCAAGTGATCCTCCTGTCTCAGAGTCCTGAATAGCTGGGACTTCCAGCATGCACTATCTCACCATAGGTTCTAATTCTTCTTTGAAGCCTTTTAAAATGTCTTTAGTGGAAATTAATTCCTTCCTCCTGATATTTCCATATTGTTTTCTGAATTGTCATATATTAGAGCTATTTGTGTAATTATGCTGATAATAAAGTTTAATTTCCTCGATGTTAGAGAACATATGTTATTCATCTAGATAGATGCCTATCTATCCCAAAGCTCCTAAAGTGTCTAGAAACAACTTTCAATATAGAAAGGCTTCAACAACTACTTACGAAACTCAATCATGTTTTTTATATAAAGAAATAATATGGAAGAATTGAGTGACAGGATTTTACGATTTTTGATTTTCTTGCATTTATCACTCAGATAAATCTTACACTTTTTGTTTTGTTTTGTTTTTCTTGGTTTAACATTCTCTGTGGGGCCAGAATTCTTCTTTTGATGTAATGGCATGGGATTAGTTTATTTGGTAATCTAGTTATATCAACTTGGAAGCAGAGAACAGTGACCTAGAAGGGGAAATGAGATGAAATTAATTTTGTTTGGGGCAGGGGATGGCTAGGTAGATTTAGAATGGAAGATGACAGGTGTATGGCAAAGGTGGCAGAGGAAAAATTTGCTCTATTAGTTGACCGTGGGGCAGCTTCGATTCCAGTTATGCAACCCCTCACTCAGACAGGTCCTCTCTGTGAGTCTCTTGATAGGGAGTAGATGAGGTCCCTGGCTGCCTTATGTCACCAAGAACTTTCAAGAAGTAAACACTGATTCTGTCTTATGATTTGGTCAGACTTTGGATAATGATGTACGCTGTCAGCAGATCCTTCTGCTGCAATTTTACCATGTAATTTGCTGAGGAATATTTACCTTTGCACTCAATGTATCCACAAAGTAGAGGTATAAGGTTGTATTTTCATGCTCTTGGTAGGGTAAAGGAAAGTTTACTGACCTCAAAGTCATGTGTTTTTATCTTAGAGTGGGAAAATACATAGACTCAAAGAACAGAAGTGTTCTAGATCTGCCTCTGCCTCAAGAAGTTTTCTGGTTCCCCGTCTCATTTCACAAATGAGGATTCAGAGGCCTAGAGGCTTAAACGATATGCCTAAGACATCAAGACAGGGATCAGAGCCCAGGTTTCTGGCTCTGAGTCCTGGATATTACTTGCTATTTTTTCCCCCTGTGGTATTGTCCAGCTTAACTTCATAGAGGTGGCTATGTTTGTTTGAACTTATATTTCCCTTCATTCATTGTATCATTGTACCATATATAATTTGATACAATTGAGCTTTTTTTTTTTTTTTTTTTGACAGGGTTTTGTTCTGTCACTCAGGCTGAAGTGCAGTGACAAGATCTTGGCTCACTGCAACCTCCACCTCCTGGGTTCAAGTGATTCTCCTGCCTCAGCATCCTGAGCAGCTGGGACTACAGGCACGCACCACCATGCTCAGCTAATTTTTGTATTTTTTGGTGGAGACGGGGTTTCACCATGTTGCCCAGGCTAGTCTAGAACTCCTGACCTCAAGTGATCTGCCCACCTCGGATTCCTAGAGTACTGGGATACCAGGCGTGAGCCACTGCATGCCCGGCCCCCTGCTAATTTTTGTATTTTTAGTAGAGACAAGGTTTTACCATGCTGACCAGACTGGTCTCAAACTTCTGGCCTCAAATGATCCGCCCGCCTCGGCATCCCAAAGTGCTAGGGTTACAGGTGCGAGCCACAGTACCTGGCTTGATACAATTGAACTTTACTGAGATTGCACTGGAGTCATTGTAGTAAGGGTATTAGGCTCCTTTTAGCCCAGAATCCATATGGCCTCCGCTAGAAGTTTTAACTTAGTACATTTAGAAGCTAGCAAAGGATTTCTTAGAATGACTTGTTAATGTATAATACAAACCATTTATTTTTACTCTCTATCAGTAAGGGATGCTTTATGTTGCAAGTATGCAAACCTAACTGGTTTAAGTAATAAAGACGTTTAATTATCTTACTTACAAATAGGTGAGCAGGGCTGGGCACGGTGTCTCATGTCTGTAATCCCAGCACTTTGGGAGGCTGAGGTGGGTGGATCACTTGAGGTCAGGAGTTTGAGACCAGCCTGGCCAATATGGTGAAACCCTGTCTCTACTAAAAATACAAAAAGTAGCCGGGTGTAGTAGTGTATACCTGTAGTTCCAGCTACCCAGGAGGCTGAGGCAGAAATCACTTGAACCTGGAAGATAGAGGTTATAGTGAGCCGAGATTGCGCCATTGCACTCCAAGTTGGGCGACAAAGTGAGACTCTGTCTGAATAAAACAAGACAAAAGAACAAATAGGTGAGCAGAAGTGCAACAATGTCTTCAACGTCCAAGATTATTTCATTTCGTTTTTTGGGTTTGGTTTTTTTTTTTTTGAGATGGAGTCTTGCTCTGTTGCCCAGGCTGGAGTGCAGTGGCTGGATCTCAGCTTACTGCAAGCTCCGCTTCCCAGGTTTACGCCATTCTCCTGCCTCAGCCTCCCGAGTAGCTCGGCTAGTTTTTTGTATTTTTTTTTAGTAGAGATGAGGTTTCACTGTGTTAGCCAGGATGGTCTCGATCTCCTGACCTCGTGACCCGCCCGTCTTGGCCTCCCAAAGTGCTGGGATTACAGGCTTGAACCACCGCACCCAGCCTGGGTTTGGTTTTTTGAGACAGGATATCATTCTGTCACTGAGACTGGAGTGCAGTGGCATGATCACACTTTGCCTGGCTAATTAAGAAATTTTTTTTTTTTTGGTAGAAATGAGGTCTATCTTTGCTAGTGAGGCTAGTCTTGAACTCTTAGGCTCAAGTGATCCTCCTGCCTCAGCTCCTCAAAGTGTTGGGATTGCAGGCATGAGCTACCATGCCTGGCCAAAGTCTAAGATTCTTTGTAAATTTCTGCTCCACCATCCTCAGTGTATTGGCATGCTGACTCATTGTCTCAAGATGGTTGCCACAACCAACATTATACTGAATGGGCAAAAGCTGGAAGCGTTTCCCTTGAAAACTGGAACAAGAGAAGAATGCCGCATCTCACCACTCCTATTCTACATAGTACTGGAAGTCCTAGCTGGAGCAATCAGGCAAGAGAAAGAAATAAAAGGCATCTAAACAGGAAGAGAGGAAGTCAAACTCTCTGTTTGTAGATGATATGATTCTGTACCTAGAAAACCCCATAGCCTCTGCGTGAAAGCTCCTTGATCTGATAAACAACTTTAGCAAAGTTTCAGGATACAAAATCAACGTACAAAAATCCGTAGCATTTCTATACACTAACAACATCCATGCTGAGAGCCAAATCAAGAACACAACCCCATTCACGGTAGCCACAAGAAAAATGAAATAACTAGAAATACAGCTAAAGGAGGAGGTAAAAGATCTCTGCAATGAGAATTACAAAATATTGCTCAAAGAAATCAGAGATGACACAAAAAATTGGAAAAACATTCTATGTTCATGGATAGGAAGACTCAATATTGTTAAAATGGCCATACTGCCCAAAGCAATTTACAGATTCAATGCTATTTCTATCAAACTACCAATGTCATTTTTCACAGAACTAGAAAAAACTATTTTAAGATTAATTTGGAACCAGAAAAGAGCCTAAGTTCTAACCAAAAAGAACAAAGTTGGAGACATCACGTTACCCAACTTCAAACTGTACTGTAGGGGGCTATGGTAACCAAAATAGCATGGTACCAAGTACAAAAACAGACACATAGAATTTGGTTTTCTGTCCCTGTGTTAGTTTGTGTAGGTTAATACACAAACTCTATTCTGGAAAGAATAGAGAGCCCAGAAATAAGGCTGCACACCTACAACCATGATCTTTGACAATGCTGGCAAAACAAGCAATGGGGAATGGACTTCCTATTCAATCAACGGTGCCAGGGGAATGGCTGGTCATATGCAGAAGATTGAAACTGGACCCCTTCCTCATATCATATGTAAAAGTCAGCCCAAAAAGTATTAAAGACTTGAATATAAAACCTAAAACTATAAAACCCTGGAGAATAACCTAGGAAATACCATTCTGGACATTGGACCTGGCAAAGATTTCATGCTGAGGATGCCAAAAGCAATTGCAACAAAAACAAAACTTGACGAATGGGCCCTAATTAAATTAAAGAGCTTCTGCACAGCAAAAGAAACTACAAACAGAGTAAATCGACAACCTATGGAATGGGAGAAAATATCTGCAAACTATGCATCTGACAATGGTCTAGTATCCGAATCTATAAGGAACGTAAACAAATTTACTAGCAAAACCCAAAGAACCCCAGTAAAAAGTGGGCAAAGGACATAAACAGACACTTTTCAAAAGAAGACATACATGTGGCCAATAAGCATATGAAAAAATTTTCAACATCACTAATCATTAGAGAAATGCAAATCAAAACCACAATGAGATACCATCTCACACCAGTCAGAATGGCTATTATTAAAACGTCAAAAAATAACAATGTTGGCAAGGTTGTGAAGAAAAGGGAATGCTTATACACTGCTGGTAGGAATATAAATTAGTTCAGCCATTGTGGAAAGAAGTTTGGCTATATCTCAAAGAACTTAAAATAGAATTACCATTCAACCCAGCAATCCCATTACTGGGTATATACCCAAAGGAATATAAATCATTCTACTACAAAGATACATGCACGCATATGTTCATTGCAGCATTATTCCTAATAGTGAAGACATGGGATCAACCTAAATGCCCATTAGTGGTAGACTGGATAAAAAAATGTGGTACATATACACCATGGAATACTATGAAGCCACACAAAAAAGAATAAGATCATGTCCTTTGAAGCAACATGGATGGAACTGGAGGCCATTAACCTACACAAACTAATACAGGGACAGAAAACCAAATACTGCATGTTCTCACTTATAAGTGAGAGCTTAACTTTCAGTACATACGGACATAAAGAAAGGAAGAACATCTCTGGGGCTATGTGAGGGCAGAGGGAGAGGATCAAAACAACTACCTATCGAGTACTATGCTAATATTACCAGTGTACCAGGGATAATAATCATAGTAATACAGATTTTGATAATACAGATTATTTTGATAATACAGATTATTTTGCAACACACAATTTACCTATATAATAAACCTACACATGTACCCCTGAACCTGAAATAAAAGTCAAAGAAAAAAGAAAAAAAAAGATGGTTGCTTTGTTCCTGGGTATCACATCTGTATTCAAGGCAACAACAAGGGCAACAGGTCAGAACTAGTGACCCTGTTCCCCTCCCTTTTTTTTTTTTTTTTTGAGATAGAGTCTCCCTCTGTTGCTCAGGCTAGAGCGCAGTGGCATGATCTCGGTTCACTGCAATCTCTGCCTCCCAGGTTCAAATCATTCTCCTGCCTCAGCCTCCTGAGTAGCTGGGATTACAGGTGCATGCCACCACGCCCAGCTAATTTTGTATTTTTTTAGAGATGAGGTTTCACCATGTTGACCAGGCTGATCTTAAACTTCTGACCTCAAGTAGTCTGCCCACCTTGGCCTCCCAAAGTGCTGGGATTACAGGAGTGAGCCACCATGCCTCGCCCTGACCTTGTTCCCTTTTTATGAAGACGATAAATATTTTTTTAGAAGCTTGTTCCCTCCCTTTAGACTTCCACTTGTTTCTCATTGGTTAGATGTGTGTCACATGGGTATTCTTGTCTTAAAGGGGGCTGGAAAGAGTTACATAGCTTTTCTACCTCTATATTAGATGTCAGCAAGAGAAGTATGCTGGCCGTAAATATTGAGTTAGCTACACTCCAATATAAGGTTTCCCAGGAATAAGCCTATACAAGAACGATGTAATTCTGTTTCATTGCCCTGTCCATATTCCCTGATAGGGAAGTCAGAGGTAGGCTTCTCTCTCTGGTTAGACCCAAGACATTGACTGGCCTGTGGCAAATGTGTCCAAACTGAGGGACGTGTCAGTAGGCAGGCTGGGATCAAGGTGTGGGTGAAAATGGATCATCTAAAATGGAGAAAGGGCTGGGTACAGTGGCTCACAGCACTTTAGGAGGCCGAGGCAGCCAGATCACTTAAGGTCAGGAGTTCGAGACCAGCCTGGCCAACATGGTGAAACCCCGTCTCTACAAAAAATACAAAAAAATTAGCCAGGCGTGGTGGCTGACGCCGGTAATTCCAACTACTCGGAAGGCTGAGGCAAGAGAATCGCTTGAACCCGGGAGGCAGAGGTTGTAGTGAGCCAAGATCGTGCCACTGCACTCTAGCCTGGGTGACAGAGCAAGACTCCATCTCAAAGAAAAAAAAAAAAAAAAAGAAAACCGGGTGCGGTGGCTCATGTACAAAAAATACAAAAATTAGCCAGGCGGTAGTGGCGCATGTCTGTAATCCCAGCTACCCAGGAGGCTGAGGCACGAGAATTACTTGAATCCGGGAGACGGAGGTTGCCGTGAGTGGGGATGGTGCCACTGCACTCCAGCCTGGCAACAAAGCAAGACTCCGTCTCAAAAAAAAAAAAAGAAAAAAAAAAGAAAAGAAAAAAAGCTGGGTACAGTGGCTCACACCTGTAATCCGAGCACTTTTGGAGGCCGAGGCAGGCGGATCGCGAGGTCAGGAGTTTGAAACTAGCCTGGCCGAAGTGGCGAAACCCTGCCTCTACTAAAAATACAAAAATTAGCCGGGCGTGGTGGTGGGCACCTGTAATCCCAGCTACTCCAGAGGCTGAGGCAGGATAATTGCTTGAACCCGGGAGACAGAAGTTGCAGTGAACTGAGATTGTGCCATTGAGCAATCTTGTTGCCTGGGCAACAAAAGGAAGACTCCGTCTCAAAAAACAAACAACAAACGAACAACAACAAAAACAAAAAAAACGAAAAAACCTATAGATTTAAAAAAAAAAGGAGAAAGGAAACCAAAGTGGTTAAGGTTACGGGCTGTGGACCAGATTGTTCTAAACTTAAGTTCTGGCTCTGTCACTTCCTAACTGACTTCGTCAAGTTATATAACTTCTCTAAGCCCCAGTTTCTTCATGAGTTAAGTGAGAATAGTAATACCTTATTCATTAGGTTGCTGTGAGGAGTTATATTTATGAGTCTCTGAGCATAGTCTCTGGGTCATAGTAAGTGTTCAATATCATCACCATCACCACCATCATCATCATCACCATCATCATCATCATCCCTGTCATTGTTATGGTCATCATCAAAACAGGAGGTGTTTGAAGCATAGGCATTAGGAATTGATGTACAGCATAAATAAATACCAGAGCCTGAGGTATGAGAGTAGATTATGTGGAAAAGCAAGACAATGAACCAGGCAATGTATATTCTCCACAGTGAGAGTGAGCTGTCTTTCCTGAAAGGACTTCCTATTACCAGAGTATGAGTGACTCACATGCAGGGGGTATATCTCTTACTTAAAGGCTTAAACTTACCTCCTAGAAGGTGGCATACAGTATAGGACACCACAGTATGGCTATTGATGGTGGAGGAGAGAATTTCTGGCAATGGGGCTCCAAGGAGTGGGGTGGGATTCTTCTGGTCATGTGTCTCCTGCTAGGAGTCCCACAGGTCTCTGAGAACAATTGCCTACAGAAGCCATAGAGCATTAGCTTCTCCCTTTGATCTTCTGTGACCTGCTTTGATTGTGTTTGTGTGTTTTCTATGAGTTACTGGGGATGCCCATTTGCAGTGCCCATTTATATAGCAGTAGCTTTAGATAGGGTGGGTATTTGGACTGACCGGCATGTAGTGTGGTTCACAGGCCTGTATGAGTTCACGTCCATCAGTGGCTGGAATTTAAGGTCTGGTAAAGATGCAAAATTTAAGTAGTTTTGACCCTCCTCTAGGGCTAGACAACATCTGACCACCAACAAGATGGTATTCATCTATATCAACAATTGTGAGTAGTCAGCTATATGACTTCTGTCCCTCCAGAAAAGACCTTATGTGAATGGCAACATCAAACACGTATGCTAGACACTGTTACTTATGTTAACTAAATTAATTAGCAAAACAAGCCTTGTGAGGTGTGGAATGATTCTCCCGATTTTTACGGATGAGGTAACTAAGGTCAAGAAACTTACAAATTCATAAAGATGCCTGTTGTGTTGGAAAGGAGATGTGGCTAGGTCTAAACTTGTGCCTCTTGACGTATGCTACGGCCTGTGAGTTCAGATAGGCTAGAAAAATTGGTCTGTGGTTGTTCTTAGCTTGTTTCAGTCCAACTTTTGCATCTAGAAGTGGAGGTTAATGCAGCGTGGAACCACACTCTTCCTTCTATGATAGAGACAGGAAAAGAAGTCGAACCCATGTCTGGGCTTTTCCTGACACGTGTTAGCCAATGACTTGTGCAAGGCTCCTCTTTATCCTAAAAGCACACACACGACAAGGTGACTGGCAAATGGGTGGATCTCCCCTCCAGTTTGTAGGGTGTCAATTTTTAGAAGTTCAATCTTGATGGAAAGATTTGAAGTGAGGGGATATTGCTGAGGAAAAAGTTATGAAGATTGAACCAGATCTTGTGAAGGATAAGTGGAAAACGGTGGAGGAGGAAATCCCCAGCATTGGGGAAGATATGGAAGCAGAAAAGAAACTTACAGGGCATCAACAATGAGCAATTCAATTTGACTGGAATGTAAGGCGTTTGAAGTGAAAGTTTTGGAAGTAAGAGGGGTGGGTATATAGAACATGGAAAACTTTAAATACCAGGTCCATGAGTATGAATTTTACTCAGTAGGCAATGAGGAGCCTATTAAATAAAATCTAAGCAAAAATTGGAGCCCTGCAGGGGAGGAAAACTTTTATTTTATTTTATTTTTTGAGATAGAGTCTCACTCTGTCACCCAGGCTGGAGTACATTGGCAAAATCATGGCTCACTACAGCCTTCGCCTCCAGGTTTCAAGCGATTCTCCTGCCTCAGCCTCCTAAGTAGTTGGGGCTGCAGGCATGTACCACCAGGCCCGGCTAATTTTTGTATTTTTAGGAGAGATCGGGTTTCGCCATGTTAGCCAGGCTGATCTCGACCTCAAGTGATCCACCTGCCTTGGCCTCCCAAAGTGCTGGGATTACAGGCATGAGCCACCGCTCCTAGCCTTATTTTTAGATACAGGGTCTCAGTCTGTTGCCCAGGCTGGAGTGCAGTGGCGTGATTATAGCTCACTGCAGCTTCAAACTCCTGGGTTCCAGTGAGTCTCCTTTCTCAGCCTCCCAAGTAGCTCGGATTATAAGTGCGTGTCACTGCACTCAACTTCTATTACATCTCTTATTGCCTCAGTGTTTAACTTTTTGGATTTGATGCCTTTATAGTGCTCCTTATAAAGCCCCTGGTCTGAGCCATCATTATCTGTTGCCTAACACTTTTCATAACCTCTTAACTGGGCTCATGGCTTTTATTCTTGAGACTATCCATACACAGAAGCCAGAACAATGTCATGAGAGCAGAAATCTGATCTCATCCCTCATCTTCATAAAACCCTTCCATGGCTTCCATTACACTTAGATTAAAATCCAAATGTCTCTGCACCCCCACAATGTCCTGTGTGTTCCCATCCCTGTCAAGACCTCTGATCTTACCTCTTACCTCTCTCCTCGGTTCACAGTGCTCCATTCTCACTGACTCCTGGATGTTCCTTGAACACTCAGTGGGGTCCTGCCCCTGGACCTTTACTCTTGCTGTTTCCTCTACTTGAAATGTTCTCCTCCCAGATTCCAACATGGCTGTGCCCTCCCCCACCCAGTGCCACTCAGATCTCTACTCAAATGTCAGCTGTTCCAGAGCCACCCTCCAACTAGCTGTCTTGACGGCACTTGACTACCTGAAATTAAACTTTAATGATTTATTTGCTTTTTGCTTTCTTTTTGAG
The DNA here is from genome assembly GCF_049350105.2 of Macaca mulatta. Classification (NCBI taxonomy): domain Eukaryota; kingdom Metazoa; phylum Chordata; class Mammalia; order Primates; family Cercopithecidae; genus Macaca; species Macaca mulatta. The sequence continues at coordinate 67,933,166 of NC_133422.1, forward strand.
ACGGAGTCTTGCTCTATTGCCCAAGCTGGAGTGCAGTGGTGCGATCGCGGCTCACTGTAACCTCAACCTCCTGGGTTCCAATGATCCTCCCACCTCAGCCTCCTGAGTAGCTGGAACTACAGGCACATGCTGCCATGCCTAACTAGTTTTTTTTTTTTTTTTTTTTTTGTAGAGAAGGGATTTTGCTGTGTTGCCCAGTCTGGTGTCTTGTTTATTTTGTGTATTGCTCATTAAAATGTAAGTTCTGTAAAGGGAGTATTTTGCCTATTTGTTCATTGTGCTATCTCCAGCACCTAGAACACTCCTGGAGCACCTAGAACACTCCCGGACAATAGCACACGACAGGTATTCCTGAGTGAATGATGATTATTACTGGGGCTTCCTTTACAACTTAGAGAGAAAGCAGTTTCATTATTCAAAAAACATATTATCTACCTATACATGTTTTCCTCATTTATCACATCTCCACATTTACCCTTCATGACTTTTGCAATTCCCAAATAAATGACATCCATTGTGGGCATATTAATGGCAGTCTGCAAGTAGCAAAGTTCATTTCTGATTTGAATTCTTTTGGCTGCTGTGAATAGTTTTTCTCTGGTTGTTAGTAATTAAAACAAACAAGCAGAAAGTCTTATATTATTCTATCTCATTGCCAAATTGGATATTGCTCAACTCAAAATTAAATGTACACACACCCATAAAACTAGCCAAACTGGCTATTACAATTACATAAAGTTCCTTGTGTTCATTAGCAGTGTTGCCTTTCATGGGTTTATCCTGTTTGGCATATACATCAAAGTAACAGTCATAAAGACTTCTACAAAAATTTGGAGCATGTAGATGTGGAAAAATTTTTAAGATTTTTTTTTGTTTTTTTTTCCAGCTACATTGCAACAAAAGCATACCTTGTTATTGTGACAAAAAGCTTAAGGCACGACATAGAAAAAATTCAGTATTTTGTCAAAGCTTGGTAATCTAAGCCCATGGCCAGAATCACCTAAAAATGGCAGATATGATTCAGTTTTGTATTCTGCATTTTGGGAATTAGTGTCAGAATACCAGCCCTGATCTCTTTAGTGAATGATTCATTTACTAACATGATTAATAATTCTGAGAGCCAGCCATGTTAGCCACTAATACCAGATTTTTGGAAGCTGCCTAGGTTTAATGGAACTGTGGGTATGTTCGTTTGAACTGGGGTGGCGGTAGGAGGTTCTAAATTTGCTGTTCTGATTTTTAGTGGTTTTATTTGAACCCAGAGAATGAACTTCTTATGATTTCCACTGTAGCATATTTTTTAATGGGTGGTTCCTATTCATGAGAAAAATAAAATAATAACAGGTAGTTTAGGGGAATTAAGAATAAAAATGAGTGATGAAGCTTCACTCATAGATTCAGTTCATAGAGGTTTGGGGAGTGTGATGAGTTAAAAAAAAATTAGCTTCAGTTCATTGATCCAAAGGCATGGCTCTGTATCTTTTTGAATATAAGGAATTCAGAAAAATTGGGGCAGAAAGTCAGATTTGGTTTGTTATATTATTATTTGTTTACATGTCTGTGTCTTTGTGTGTGTGTGTGTGTGGTGGGTTGGGGAGGGTTTCCAATAAATATTGGAAAACCTGCTAGACAAATTTTAAAAGACCTGTAACACATATGTGTTTGTTTCTTTAAAAACCATTTTTTCTTTTTTTTCTGTAGAGACAGGGTCTCACTATGTTGCTTAGGCTGGTCTTGAACTCTTGGCCTCAAGCAATCCTCCTGTCTGAGCCTCCCAAAGTGCTGAGATTAGAGCATGTGTGCTTCTAAGAGTAGGCTATGAGTTTCTTGGCAGCAGAACCTTATTCATGTTTCCCATTGTCTGGCATGGCACTGTGTGTAGCTTAGTAACAATGATGGTTGTGACGATGCTGATAATGGCCTCTATTACTCAACTTCCTGTATGCCAGGCACTATGCTAACTGCTTTGCATACATTACCTTATTTAATTCTCATAAATAGCCAGGTGGAAAGTAACAAAAAATATATTATGTCCATATGTTGTGAGGAAACTGAGGCTTAAAGATATTCATGGACATGACCATGGTCACACAGCTAGTGAAGTGTTGGACCTGAAATCCAAAACCATTTCTGTTCTTTGTCCCAAGCCCATGTTGTTTATTACTACACTCTATGTTTGTTGCCTGAATTAGTGACAGCGTGGTTAACCAAGGTCCCCTGTCCTACCCAGGCCCCATGACTCAGTGAAGAGTTAAAATGTGACAAACAGAACTGGACAATGGCGATGTCCTAGAATGAACCAGTTTTATTCACCAGTAGGAGAAGAGAAACTTTCAGTGTGGGTAACAAGAGATTGAGGGATGACCCGTGTCAATGGATAGCTCCAAATGGGAAGAGGGCAGTGGGTTTAAGAGAAAGAGGGGAGAAAAGAAAGTACCATAAAAGGCAAACCTAAACAAAGAGCAGAGTAGAAAAAAAAAATTCTTTTGAGAGGAGGTCATTTTTCATTCCCAGAAACTTCCAAAGTGATGCTTTTAACCCCACATCTGGTTCAGATTCCTGCTCGAATGCTCAGAGGTAGAACAACAAAGCAAGTGGAAAGGTCTGGGCACGTCCCTGTCCGTGGAGCTGCCCTCCCCGCACCCTTCCCCCTGAGGAATATCTGCTTTGGAAGCAAAATGACGGAAAGTTTTGTCCACGTTGCCTTCCCTCACTTTTGCGCGTGGGTGTGAGTCTGTGTACCCGATTCTACCGTGAGGACTTCAGGTTGCTTTACCTGCTGTTGCGTCTCAACAGGGTGAGACATGTGCTCGTGATTGCAGGCCTGTCCCAGGAGAACTTGTCCTACTGGATATGGAAATCATCCAAGCAAAGTGGGAGGCTAGGTTGCCTTATTTTCAGGCCGAAACTTGGGTTGCTTTGCCGAACTGAAGCATGAGAGAGAGATGGGACGAGAAGCAAACCATCTGCATGTATCACTCTTCCTGCAGTTCTGGAGCTGTTAGCCAAAAGTGTCGTTTTCACTGACAAAAGGCAGGAAAAAGAAATGTCCTCCAGCAAAACAAAAACAAAAACAAAACAAAGATAAATCAATCACAGGTTTTCCCAGCTTTTGCTGTCTTCCTAGCTCTGGGTCTCACAATTCTAATGGCTCTCAAGCTTTTCAAAGTGATTCTTTTCAGATTTTCTTCTTTCATCCTTGATTCTCTGTTAGAACTGTCCTCTGGCTCCATTTGACCGATAACTTTTGATAAACTGACTTAAGCCTCTGTATTGGCTTGCTACAGATTTGCTATAGGAAAAGGTAACTCACTTTCATAAGGCCAATATCAGCATCCACTAATGCAAGGCGTTTTTCCTCTGATGTGATTACGTAAGAATTAATAATGGGTAAACACCAGTGTGAAGAGATTTAATTTGGATAAACATTATAAAGCTTGTCTGCTTAATCAGGGTTTATCTCATCTTTTCTGTTTTTTTTTTTTTTTTTTTTTTTTCTTTCTTTCTTTTCTTTGTGCTGCAAATTTTCCAAGAACAGGGACCGGTGTACTATTTTGCTTACTTCCTTGAACAGGGCAGATAGGAACATTGTGAGACCCAGCATTCTTGTGATACTTAAACTTCCACTTCAGGGGAAACAAAAGAGGATACAGATGCATGCAAACGCAAAACCGAGCAAGACACCAGCTGAGCTGACTTAACGCCCTCCCTCCCCACCACGAAGGTGCTAGTGGGGAGAAGCAGCTCTTTGGAGGAGTTACGGTATTTCTCCTCTCAATCTTGGGTTGCTTTTGACTAGCATGTAGCAGAGGACCCGTGACAGCTTTTGAGAATAGCCTTATTTACTACCCCTTCCCCTCAACTCACAGCCTTTTCTTTCTTTTTTGTTTTTTTTTTTTTTTCAGACAGAGTCTCGCTCTGTTGCGCAGCCTAGAGTGCAGTGGCATGATCCCGGCTCACTGCAACCTTCGCCTCCCAGGTTCAAGTGATTCTCCTGCCTCAGCCTCCCGAGTATCTGGGACTATAGGTGCCCACCACCACGCTCGGCTAATTTTTGTATTTTTAGTCCAGACGGGGTTTCACCATGTTGGCCAGGCTGGTCTCAAACTCCTGAACTCAGGTGATCTACCCACCTTGGCCTCCCAAAGTGCTGGGATTACAGGTGTGAGCCACCGCACTGGGTCTCACAGGCCTTTCTGAATCCGCTTTTTATTTCCTGAAAGGCGTACGGGTCAAAAATAATCCATATCAAATGCATATTAATTTATAGGTATCTTTTTAAGGAGGATGATTAGCAAAGAAATAATCATTGTTTCCAGTCTCCCAATGTGGTTATTTGTTTCTATGACAGAATCTAATTTCTCACATCTCTCTTGTTGACTGGTTGGCAGTCTACGGTCCTAGACTTCGCTTCTGCATTTTATGCTTCTGCACCTATGAAAAGGGCTTGAAGGCCAAAGATGAGCAGCCAGAGACAATGGGCTTGGGGGAAAGAAAATGGCTTGGTACAGGTTGTTATTTTCTGTTCCCTAACTGGAGTGAATGCTTTTTAAACAGTGTGTTCCCCATTGGGACAATTGGAAGAACAGTGACATTCATTTTATAGTTTCTGCTTGTTGGGTAGTTATTCCTTTTGAAAAGAAAGGAAATTCCATACTCCAGGAGTCCATCTGTTGTTACATTTCATGAGAACTAAATGCACTGGAAAATATAGCTAAACACACTTGGTTCACATTTTCTCCACCTTTGAACTGATAGCAGTCATAAAACTCCATCTTGTATAGACAATCTGTTAAAATAAGTTACTAAGAAACCCAAACAGGTATAAAGGTCGCTCTCAGTGTGAATGGGATTTTCTTTTTTTTTTTTGTAGTGGTTATGACCAACCCCAAAACTCGCTCTGAGTTGGCGTTTTATAGTCGATATTTTAAACTGTAAACCATATTATATGACTGTAGAGCCGCACCCATTAGAGTCAATTTTCCTGTTTCGGAACTCTCGTGCGATGCAGCACATAATTCCTGTTCATTCGTCATGTTCTCACCTTGTTCAGGGCCTCAGAGTTTATGAGCAGGTTACTCCACTGCATTTTAAACATGTCATCTCTCCCAAGGTGCCTTTTAAGAAATATGTATGCAATCAAAAGGAAGCCAAATGTGTCCTTAGTATAAGAGACAGAGGATGTTGTTAACAAACTGGAAGGAATCCTACTTCTGGGAAGTCTGAGGAAAAGTTATCAAATTATAGGAATGGCATCTAGATTTGAGGGCAAAAACAAGTGCATTAAAAGCAAGAGGCTGCTCTTTTCTCTCTCTACCGTTTTCTAAGCATGTATTATTTACCAGGCATTTTGTGAAGGATTTCACTTACATGTTCTCGTTGAATACTTGGTGAGTCTGTATGAAATATCAAGAAAATGGCTTAAGAAACGTGAATGGCTTTCTCAAGCTCACACAGCGAAGAATTCACTGACATAGCATTCCAGAGTGTGGTTTAGCCCCAACACAGCCTTCATCCCGGGCCACCTACTGGATGGAGCCCTCTTTGCGGTGGCTTCCTACATCCCTGCTCCCATGACTTTATTGTTGCAAGGGTAGAAGAACAGATGCATCTTTTTGGATTTGGCCTGACTTTTCAAAGATAAGATAAAGAAGGGCTGGTAATAAGGCTGGGAATTGACATGTTCTTGGTTGGCTCAGCTGCACTGAAGAGCTTCTGTTCTCATCTGGATAGACAGGAAATAATATGTGACATACAGACAGCTTGTTTTTCTCTAAATCTGAGCAATGGTGAGTCATTCCTTTTATTAAAGTTAGAGATGATCCTTTCTTTTTCTGTGCAGAAAAAGCTATTGTTTTTCATACAACCCACTCCTACTTTTAAACAAATCAGTTAAAGTGCCTATATTTTAAATAAAACTTCCAAACTCCTTTACCTACCAGCCTAGAGGCAGGAATATTTCTTTTCTCCTTCAGCCTTGCCTAAGGAAAAAGGATTCTTTTTTTTTTTTTTTTTTAGACGGAGTCTCACTCTGTCACCCAGGCTGGAGTACATTGGGACAATCTCGGCTCACTGCAACCTCTGTCTCCCGGGTTCAAGCGATTCTCCTGCCTTAGACTTCTAAGTAGCTGAGATTACGAGTGTGCACCACAGGTTTCACCATGTTGTCCAGGCTGGTCTCGAACTCCTGACCCCAAGTGATCCACCTGTCTCAGCCTCCCAAAATGCTGGGATTACAGGCATGAGACACTGTACCTGGTCTCCTGCAGTTTTCTAGACCTGGTTAAAGAGGACAAAATAAATCCTGGGAAGACCTCTAGCTGGCAACTAGCAAGATATGGGAGGAGGATACACTTCCTTCATTTTTTCCTGCTTTCCACATCTTAATGCCAGGCATGAGCCTTTCTTAGCACTGCTGTTGCTGAGATAATAAGTAGCTGAATAAAGTGGCACATGTTATAAGGACAAAATAGCTAAAATGAAGACCCTATAGAGCAGCCCCGGTCTCAACACTGTTGACATTTTGGGCTGGATATTTTTTGTTGTGGGGAATGGAAACTGTTCTGTGCATTGTAGGATGTTTAGCATCACCCTGACTGAGTACCCACTAGATAACCAGATAGTAGCAACACCACCCTCCAATCCTACCAGTACCCCGAGTTGGGAAAACCAAAAATGTCTCCAGACATTGATTGCTGAGTGCCCCATGGGGGACAAAATCATCTCCAGTTGAGACCTGCCACTTTATAGTAGATAGCATGACCTAGTAACATGCATGGTTTCTTTATGCCTGGAAACGTGCTGGGCCAGGGTGAAGATTTATGACCTGAGAAAAGGCAACCACAGCAGGTGTGGAGCTTGAAAAAGGATGGTGTCTCTGCCCTGAAAGGACCTCAGGGTCAGAAATATGTCTGCTCATCTTTGAATCCTCTCCCTAGGGCCTAGCACAGTCCCTCAAACGTAGGAAATGGTTGATACATGTTTGTTGAATAAATGGGATGTTTGCTTAGAGCCCCCTGTGTCTGTCTCCTATGCTCAGAGAAAAAAATCATAGGGACAACAGCTATTTATTTGTAGCTATACCCACTTCTTGGCTTATTGTGTTCTATTTGAGAGCCTCTTGAATATTGCAGAAGTAACCAAGGATACCAGGATGATCACATGCAGCAAACATACGGGGAAAAGAATAGAGCAACAAATGTCACAAGGCCTGTTTTTCAGGTTTATTGCCAGAGAGTGTAGGGTTTTGAAGAGAGAGTGCATAGAAGGAATAGGACGAGAACCGTCCTTATACTGAAGATGATTTGTAGTCCTCATCTGTGGAAATTATTCACTGGACAACCTCTCTTGCCCTTGAACTTTGCATCTTGTCTTAACCAGGGGTTTATGTATCTTCCTTCCCGGGGAGGAGGTCAGCATTGCTAAGTCCTGAATTGCGGAACTTTTGCTTCGTTAGAAAGACGTGGCTAGTGAGGAGTAAGGGGAGACAGTGGTGAGTCCAGGATGGGAGGTGAGTTTGGTGTGGCAAAGACACAAACATCTAACCTCTATCTGACCAAGTGATGACAAAGTAAAGGATGAAAACAGCCAGCTCAGTTTTCCTCCCCTCAGGACTCTTTTATTTCCCTTTTCCTTTATGTCTTTCGTTTTTGAGTAACACTTTGTATTCACCATATTCTTCATGACTAACCACTAGTCTTAAAACTTTCAGGGTGAGGATTTGAGGGAACGTCTCTTTGGAAGACCTTTATACCAAAGGCCTTTGATTGAGTATCCTCCAAGGCAGCAGCTTTTACCGATTCCTCCAGAGTGGGCCAGGGCAGGCACACCTTTTCATCTCTTCCATGATACTCCGTCAAATCAGTATCTCCTGTATTCCAGACTCATGTACTCAAGCGCCTAGTTGATATTTCTATTTGGATATTTTGGAGACATCTCAAACACAACATATCCCAAGATGAATGATTTCCTGCTTCTTCTCAAAACCTGCCTGTTTAAAGCAATTCCATCCTTCCAGTGGCTCAGGTCAAAACCCTGGGAGTCATTCTTGACTCCTCCCTTTGTCTCACACCCCATTATCCCTCCCCAACAAATCTTCTTGGCTTGACTTTCAAAGCGTATCTAGGATCTTAGCATTTCTCACCATCTGCATTGTTGCCATTCTGGTCTGAGCTACCAGAAATTCAACACAGTAGCCAGGATGACATTTTGAAATTGTAGGTCAGATCTTGTTACTCTTTTGCCTCCAATATCTCCTTATCTCATAGTAAAAAACAAATCCTTCACATGGTTTTACAACAACCCCCTGACTCCATTAACTTTCACACTTATCTCCTGCCACGCTCTTCATCACTTCTTCAGCAGCTCACCTCCTTCTTGCTGTATCTTAAGCACATGCCTATTCCTGTGCCTGGAAACTTCTTCCCCCAGATATCCATGTGGTTACATTTGGCTCTTTCAAATCTTTGCTGAAATATCACCTCGCAATGAGATCTCCCCTGATTATGCTACTTAAAACTACAATCTGTTTTCCATATCTCCCTCTTATCCTTTAGCACTTTAAAAAAAATTGCGCTTATTAACCTCTAATACTATATCATTTATTTATTCACTACATTAAAAAAATCTCTCACGCTAGAATGGAAACTTCACAAGGGCAGGGATCTTTGTTTATCCCAAGTGCCTAAAAGAATGTCTTGTACATAGTGTGTGTGCATAAATATTTGAGGTTGAACCAATGTATCTTTCCAAGCACGTATTAGCTATTTACTCAGTCTGTCTTCCTGCCCAGACTGTAAGCCCCGTGGGAAAAATGATAAACAGAATGCATTGCATTGCAGTGGTTAATGCTGTTCTTTTCCTTGAAGTGTATTCCTCAAATTGTATGAGTTTCATGCTTCACAAAACCTGACCTGCCCCTGATTTACTATGAGAATTAGTATGAGAATGAAAAAGATAATACATTTTAGAACTTAGAAAAGCATCTGGCACTTTAAGGATAAAGAATGTGTTCTATTTGACATGCCTCCCCTCTCCCACTGTATTTAGCTCAGTGGCTGGAACAGAGTAGAAGGCAAAAGAAACATCTTTGCTAATAAACACATCCACTGAATGAATGAATGAATGAATATATTTCCATGTGCTAATTTGACAATCTGTTTAAGTTTTGACTTACTTCTCTTATTTTGAGATGGAGTTTCCCTCTTGTCACCCATGCTGGAGTGCAGTGGCACGATCTTGGCTCACTGCAATCTTCGCCTCCTGGGTTCAAGCGATTCTCCTGCCTCAGTCTTCCGAGTAGCTGAGATCACAGGCGTGCGCCACAATGCCCGGCTAATTTTTTGTATTTTTAGTAGAGACGGGGGTTTCACCGTGTTAGCGAGGATGGTCTCGATCTCCTGACCTAGTGATCTGCCTGCCTCAGCCTCCCAAAGTGCTGGGATTACAGGCATGAGCCACCGCGCCTGGCCAAGTTTTGACTTCTAAGTGCCACGCTTCTCCCTTTTTAAAATTAGGTATCTATGGGCTGGGTGTGGTGGCTCACACCTATAATACCAGCGCTTTGGGAGGCTGAGGCAGGCGGATCACTTGAGGTCAGAAGTTTGAGACCAGCTGGCTAACATTGTGAAACTCCAGTTCTACTAAAAATACAAATATTAGGTGATCATGGTGGTACGTGCCTGTAGTCCCACAACCTCGGGAGGCGGAGGCACAAGAATTGCTTGAACTGGGGAGGCCACAGAGGCTGCAGTGAGCAGAGATTGTGCCACTGCATTCCAGCCTGGGCGACAGAGCAAGACTCTGTCTCAAAAATAAAACAAAATAAAATAAAATAAGGTATCTATGTTTAGGGGTTTGTCAAAAGATTCATATAAAAAAATCCATGTATGGATTTGCTTGCATTTTATTATGTACCTATCAAGATTGTATCAGAAAGACAGCCAGGTACGTGGCTCATGCCTGTAGTCCCAGCTACTTGGAAGGCTGAAGCAGGAGGTTTGCTTGAGCCCAGGAGTCAGAATCTGTACTGTGTAGCGATTATGTCTGTGAATAGCCACTGCACTCCAGCCTGGGCAACAGAGTGAGATTCTGCCTTAAAAAATAATAAAAAAATTGTATCAGAAATCAGACTGACATGGTATTCATTACATTTTTAATCTGTGAATAAGACTGAAGCTCAGAATCATCTGTTATTGTCTCAGTGGTCCTTAACATTATGTGGTACTAAGACACATACTGAACATAAACACATGATAAATGGCAATGAGGTTGAAATAAGGCTTTTAAAAAATGGCCCCTTTCTTAGTTTTTTATGTGCGTATGTTAACATTGTTCGTGTTTTTCTAATGTTCCTGCCTTCAGCCTTATCGTTTCCATTGTATTGATTTCTTGTACCTGTGATGTTTATATTTAACGCACTAGCTAGATAGATATATTTTAAATATCTACCTGTGATGGTTGTTTTTTACAGAGGAGAGCAAACTCTCTGAAGTAAATTTCATAGAAAGAAGTAGTTATTGCCTAGGCTGGTCTTGAACTCCTCGGCTCAAGTGATTCTCCTGCCTTGACCTTCGAAAGTGCTGGGTTTACAGGCGTGAACCACTCCACCCATCCTGGCTAGTTTCTCCCGTAAAATGAAACATGTCATGGCTTGATTGAATTTTAGACCAGCATGTGAAAACTCAGTGACCTGACAGACCACTGGGGAATGCTTCAAAAGAACAACTCTTGTTAATAATGTTCACAGTGATGTCCTTTAAAGGAAATATATCACTTGTGTTATACACCGAAAGTGCTTTCAAATGAAAGTCAGTTTTGCATGTAACCTTAAGGAGAACACAACTTAATTCATGACCAAATAGCTCAGTCAGTAAGAGGATGGAGCAGGTGAGGTCACATACGGGCCAGTCAACTCTATTCTATGGTCTGATACCACACCCCTGAGCCAGGCCAACCAGGAAAATGAATATGATCAGTGGAAATCCATCTCTCTACTAGAAAAACAAATCAAATACAGCTTTAATGATGAATAAAATCTTTTCTTTTTTCTTTCTTTCTTTCTTTTTTTTTGAGACGGAGTCTTGCTCTGTTGCCAGGCTGGAGTGCAGTGGTGCGATCTCGGCTCACTGCAACCTCTGCCTCCCGGTTCAAGCGATTCTCCTGCCTTAGTCACCCGAGTAGCTGGGATTACAGGCATCCAGCACCATGCCTGGCTAATTTTTGTATTTTTAGTAGAGATGGAGTTTCACCAAATTGGCTAGGATGGTCTCGATCTCTTGACCTTGTGATCAGCCCGCCTTGGCCTCCCAAAGTGCTGGGATTACAGGCGTGAGCCACCGCGCTTGGCCTTGGCTTAGTTTTATCAAGGTCAGATAAGTAGATTTAATGGGTTCTAACTACAAGCATGATAAATTTCAACAAAATGTCATGGGTGTGATTCTTAAACTTCAGGTACTCTACCATTTCAGGATACAAGGCTATTAGTATTGGCAAACTAAGGTTAGCATTGTTCTAAAATCAGCCCCTTCCTCATTCTAGGCCTAAGTGGTCAGTCTTTGGGTGGAGGCCAAAGTGTGTGTGTGTGTGTGTATGTGTGTGTTTGTGCATGCACATATGTATGTGTGTAGTTCCTGAAGTCTTCTATAAATGGTATCAAGAAATAGGGGATATGAGAATTGCATCCAATAAAGAATTTCATGGTTGTACTAATGTAGTATTGCTGTGGGTTGAATTTGTGTCCCTCAAAAAGGTATGTTTATTGGCAGTTTCCAGACAGGTGGAAAAAGTATATTTAATTTTTAACTTCTGGTACCTGTGACTGTGACCTTATTTGGAAATAAGACTGTGAAAATGTAATCAAATTAAGATGAGATCATATTGGAGGCCAGGCACAGTGGCTCACACCTGTAATCCTGGCACTTTGTGAGGCTGAGGTGGGAGGATTGCTTAAGCTCAGGATTTCAAGACTAGTCTGGACAATATAGTGAGAACCTGTCCCTGAAAAATATGAAAGAAAAAAAAAATCCCAGAGATCATATTGGAGTAGAGTCGGCCCTAAATCCAGTATGACTTGTGTCCTTTTGAGGAAAAGAGACCTTAGACAGAGATAGAGAGAATATCGTGCGATGAGGTGTATGCCTCCACCTCTGCCCCCGCCCCCCTCCCCTCCACCCACACACACACACACACAGGAGGCAGCCACTTGATAACTGATGATGCTACTACTGTAAGCCAAGGAATACCAGGGTTTGCTGGTAACCAACAGAAATCAGGAAGAGGCCAAAGAAGGTTCTCCCCTAGAGCCTTCAAGGAAAGCATGATCCTGCAGACGCCGCACCTGTGGCTGTCTGGCCTCCAGAACTGTGAAAGAATACATGTCTGTTGTTTAAAGTGACCTAGTTTGTGCTGCTTATAATTATTATTTTTTTGAAACAGGGTCTTACTCTGTCTCCCAGGCTGGTGTGCAGTGGTGCAATCATGGCTCACTGCACTGTTGACCTCCCAGGCTTGATCCTCCTGCTTCAGCCTCCTGAGTAGCTGGGACTACCAGTACATGCCACCATGTCTGGCTAATTTCTTCTTTTAATTTTTTTGTAGAGATGGGGTCTCACTATGTTACCCAGACTGGTCTTGAACTCCTGGGCTCAAGCCATCAGCCCACCTTGGCCTCCCAACGTGCTGGGATTACAGGCATGAGCCATAGTGCCAGGTCTCTGTGCTCCTTTGTTATGGCAGCCCTAGGAAATGGATGCAAGTATCACGTCCCCGAGGTGTGAGGAGCTGTGGGTCAGAACAGGAAAATGGGAAACTGTCAGCATGAATCCTGACATGCAAACTAATGAGAATTTTATTTTTATTTTCTCTGAGTTTGCAAGATGGATCCGCTTAACACACTTGTACAAACCTTCTGAATGGGGAGGAAGATTACTGATCCCTGTTCTGTCTCGTCACTCTCCCAGGGGACCATTTCTGCATATGATGTTATGGGCATACTTGCAGAGGGTGGGAGTGGGGAATTGTCGCAGAAGTCTTGGCCACAGAGGTGTAGTTGGGAGTGATAACAAGGCATTGTGCAGTGGATTGATTGATTAAAGAAAGAAGGCTTACTGGCTATTGATCTCTGTAATCTGAAGAGATCTTCTCACTTTTGGCAGGGATGAGTGGTGTATATATTAGAAAGAGAGCCAAATGGTCTCTTCCACTCAGATGCGGGTTGATTTTTGTTTTTTGTTTTTTGTTTTTTTTTCCTGGGACTTTAGAACCAGTTGCCATGCTTATCATGCTGCCTTTTGATGAAGTGCTATTGCAGCTCAGGGTTTCTGGAAACAGCCACTGAGATGGGCAAGATGGTTATCAGGAATTCACACTTGGGGAAGAAAAGTGGAAAAAAACAGAAATGGGCAGAGGAAGAGGTCAAACTACAGTTTTGCCTTGCATAATGACATTTTGGTTAACATTGAACTGCATATGCAATGGTGGTCTCGTAAGGTTATAATGAAGCTGAAAAAGTCCTATTACCTAGTAACGCTGTAGCCATTCCAATGTCAGAGAGTAGCACGTTACTCATGTGTTTGTGCTGATGCTGATATAAACAAACCTACTGCTCTGCCAGGCACGTAAGCATAGCACACAAAATTATGTACAGTACATAATACTTGATAATCATAAATAAATGACTATGTTACTGGTTTACATTTTACTATATTGTGTTTTTTATTATTATTTTAGAGTGTACTCCTTCTACTTATTAAAAAAAAAGTTAACTATAAAGCAACCTCTGACTGGTCTTTCAGGAGGTATTCCAGAAGAAGGCATTGTCATTATAGGAGATGATAGCTTCGTTGGTGTTATTGCCCTGAAGATCTTCCAGTGGGACAAGATGTGGAGGTGGAAGACAGTGATACTGATGATCCTGGCCCTATGTAGGCCTAGGCTAATGTGTGTGTTTGTGTCTTATTTTTTAATTTTTGAGAGGAACTCAGTTGCTCAGGCTGAAGTATAGCAGTGTGATCTCTGTTCACTGCAACCTCTGCCTCCAGGATTCAAGCGATTCTCGCGCCTTAGCCTCCCAAGTAGCTGGGATTACAGGCGTGTACCACCATACCCAGCTAATTTTTTGTATTTTTTAGTAGAGATAGGATTTCCCTTGAACTCCTGGCCTCAAGTGATCTACCTGCCTCAGCCTCCCGAAGTGCTGGGATTACAGGCATGAGCCACCATGCATGACCGGTGTCTTAGTTTTAAACAAAAAATTTAAAAAGTAAAAAGAAAAAAACGTTTTAAATAGAAAAAAGGTTATAGAGTAAAGCTATAAAGAAAAAATATTTTTTACAGCTATGCAATGTGTTTGTGTTTTAAGCGAAGTGTTATTACAAAAGAGTCAGAAAGTTAAAAAGTTTATAAAGTGAAAAAGTTATGGTAAGCTAAGGTTAATTTATTATTGAAGAAAGAAAGTATTTTAAAATAAATTTAGTGTAAGCTGGGCATGGTGGCTCACACCTGTAATCCCAGCACTTTGGGAGGCCTAGGGGTGGGGGGTGGATCATGAGGTCAGGAGTTCAAGACCAGCCTGGCCAAGATGGTGAAACCCCATCTCTACTAAAAATACAAAAAATTAGCCAGGCGTGGTGGTGGGTGCCTGTAATCCCAGCTACTTGGGAGGCTGAGGCAGAGAATTGCTTGAACCAGGGAGGTGGAGGTTGCAGTGAGCTGAGATCACGCCACTGCACTCCAGCCTGAGTGACAGGGAGACCCCGTCTCAAAAAAATATATATATTAGTGCAGCCTGAGTGTCTAGTGTTTATAAAATCTACAGGACTTTACTGTACAAAGTCCTAGGCCTTCACATTCACTTACCACTCACTGATTCAACCAGAGCAACTTCTAGTCCTGCAAGTTCCATTCATGGTAAGTGCCCTATACAGGTGTACTAATTTTTATCTTTTTTATACTATATTTTTACTGTACCTTTTCTTTTCTTTTCTTTTTTTTTTTAAAGTAGAGACAGGTCTCAGGCTGGTCTCAGACTCCTGTGCTCAAGCAATCCTTCTGTCTCAGCCTCCCAAAGTGTTGGGATTACAGGTGTGAGCCACTGTACCCAGTCTGTACTTCTTTTATGTTTAGATACACACATACTTACCATTGTCTTATAACTGCCTACAGTATTCAGTACAGTAACATGCTGTACAGGTTTGTAGCCTAGGAGAAATAGGCTAGACCATCTAGGTTTGTGTAAGTACACTCTATGACAGTGGAACCCAACCTTTTTGGCATCAGGGGCCTGTTTTATAGAAGACAATTTTCCACAGATGGTGGGGAAGATGGTAGTGGGATGAAACTGTTCCACCTTAGATCATCAGGCATTAGTGAGATTCTCATAAGGAACATGCAACCTAGATCCCTCGCATGCGCAGTTCACAACAGGGTTCCTGCTCCTACGAGAGTCTAATGCTGCTGCTGGTCTGACAGGAGGTGGAGCTCCGGCCGTAATGCTCACCTGCCTGCTGCTCACCTCTTGCCATGTGGCCTGGTTCCTAACAGGCCACGAACTGATACTGATCCATGGCCCCTGAGGTTGGGGACTCCTGCTCTATGATGTTTGCATAACAATGAAATAGCCTGACGACTTGATGTATTTCTCAGGATGTATCCCTGTCTTTAAGCGATGCATGACTTTGCAATATAGACCCCATTAAGCCTTGGCCAACCCAGCAGGGAGCTCTGGAGTGAGCACTGCCCACCAGAGTTGTCCCATGTTCGGCCCAAATGACTGAGGCTTTACATCCCTACCTTTCTTAGTCAGCACATGTGGGCTGCCTTGGGAAAGGCCTGACCTCAGTCAAAAGGGTTCTCTCCAGGAGGAGTTGATACCTGTTCTGCTGATAACACCCCTATAGCTGGGCAGCAAATCCTTCCTTGAAAGGAGATTCGGTGGTACCGCTGTGTCTACCACAAATGGTGGTCCACTTGGATGACTTGGGCCCCTAAGGTCCTGGAAGAATATTGAAGAGTTGGTGGTGTTGGGGGTTGTGGGGAAATCATAAGGGAGTATTCTGAGTAAAGAATATACTCATTTGATAGGCAGACGGGTCATATTGTCTGTAGGAGATGTAAATACAGAGAGGTTTTTGTTTGTTTGTTTGTTTGTTTGTTTGTTTTTTTACAGAGTCTTGCTCTGTTGGCCAGGCTAGAATACAGTGGTACGCTCTTGGCTCACTGCAACCTCTGCCTCCTGGGTTCAAGCATTCTTCTACCTCAGCCTCCTGGGTACCTGAGATTAGAGGCATGCACCACCACACCCGGCTAATTTTTGTATTTTTCAGTAGAGATGGGATTTCACCATGTTGGCTAGGCTGGTCTTGAGCTCCTGGCCTCAAGTGATCTACCTGCCTTGATCTCCCAAAGTGCTAGGATTACAGGTATGAGCAACCCCACCTGGTTAATACAGAATTTTTCTTCTAGAACTTTTTGATGTGCTCCATCTGGTTACCTTGGAGCATAAGCAGTGGACAGATGGAGGTAACACTAACAGCCCCTTCAGCAGCAGCATATACATTGGGAGAACAGATTAGTAATCAGGTGACTAAATGTGTAGAGGCAGAAAATCTCTTTGTAAAACAAGGTAAAAGAGATGGATGTGGATGGTAAAATAATATAAAGGCAGAAATGTCTATCAGAGGATGGTGTTACGGTCAGAAGAAAAGAGGAAGTCTTCATTAATTTATTAAAAAGATGAGCCTTGAAGAGTGAGGATTAGCCAGGTAAAGAAGAAGGAGAAGAGAATTCTAAGCCAAGGGCTCCAAGGCATGGGACCCTGTGCCTTTGTCATGGTGCCACTCATATCCAGGTCCCCCTTTGTCTTCCCATTTACTGAAGAGAACAGACATGAGGGCGGTGGTTGAGTACAGTGTCTATGGCCTGATGGTGCAACTGTGAGAACTTGGAACACTGAGCATGAAGGCACATGAAGGGTCAGGTGAGGTGGGGGTCAGGTAGGGTCCAGATGTGGAGAACTTTTTTTTTTTTTGAGACAGAGTATTGCTCTGTAACCCTTGCTGGAGTGCAGTGGCGTGATCTTGGCTCACTGCAACCTCTGTCTCCAGGGTTCAAGTGATTCTCCTGTCTCAGTCTCCGGAGTAGCTGGGATTACAGGCATGCGCTACCACGCCCAGCTAATTTTTTGTATTTTTAGTAGAGGCAGGGTTTCTCCATGTTGACCAGGCTGGTCTCGAACTCCTGACCTCAGGTAATCCTCCCGCCTCAGCCTCCCAAAGTGCTGGGATTACAGGCATGAGCCACTGCACCCAGCAGACGTGGAGAGCGTTATGTACTGTTTCAAGGGGTGTAGACTCCTTCCACGGGCAAAAGGACATCTTTGCAGGGCTTAAGCAGCAAAGTAACATGAACAAATTTGTGTTTTAGAAGGGTCATTCTGATAACAGAGTGAAGAATGAACGGGAAGGAGGCATGACTTGAGATGGGAAGACCGATTAGTATTTAACAGAGCAGAGTGAAGGGGACAGCACTGAGCTGGAATCAGCAATTGGAGATAGATGGGATTGTGAGGTCAAGAATGGACGTGATTTTGGGTAGAGGAGCCTGGGTAAAATAAGCTCCTTGAGCATTTTTGAACTTTACACTTGCTTTCATCCTCTTCGTCCATGGCCATATGCTTCCTAAAGGGATGATAATAACCACGATTATCAGAAAAAAGTCTTTTTAATTCTTTCTTCTGAACTGAAGCAAATGTAGAAGTGTGGAGTTCAAAGTTAGAAGATCTTGATGACATGGGAAATTCAATTGCCTTGGAGCCTCAGTTTCCTCTTTGGTAAATTAGAGATAATGCTGCCTACATTACTGGACTGTCATGACAGTTAATTGAAATAATGTATTAACGTATATAAAAGCTTATAAGTACCTGATATAGAGCTGGCATTTAGACCTCCATTCACTCAATGTATTGTGCAAGAAGGAAGTTTATTTGGACAACATAGTCTTTTAAAATATATGTATTTTGGTGTAGGGGTTCATGCCTATAATCCCAGCACTTTGGGAGGCCGAGGCAGGAGGATCACTTGAGGCCAGGAGTTTGAGACCAGCCTGGCCAACATGGCGAAACACCGTCTCTACCAAAAATACAAAAATTAGCTGGTATAGAGGCACACACCTGTAATCTGAGCTACTCGTGAGACTGAGGCATGAGAATTGCTTGAACCCGGGAGATAGACGTTGCAGTGAGCCGAGACTGTGCCACTGCACTCCAGCCTGGGCAAGAGTGAGACTCTGTCTCAAAAAGAAAAAATCTATCATCTATCTATCTATCTATCTATCTATCTATCTATCTGTATGTATGTATATATATACACACACATATGTATTTACATATATATTTATATGTATTTTTAATATTAACATTTAATATTAACATATTAACATTGTTTTACAAACCAGAATTTATTGAAGACTTACAATCTGCAAGGCATCATGAAGGATATATAAATGTAAGACATTGTTTCTGTTCTTAAGGGTTTTTGCAATATGAGAGAAAGAGGATTTGTATGTGTGAAAAGTGTAAAATCAGTAAAATATTTAACCTTGTTTTATTTTTAATTTTAATTTTATTTTATTTTTATTTTGAGAGGAGTCTCGTTCTGTCACCCGGGCTGGAGTGCAGTGTCACCATCCTAGCTCACTGCAACCTTCGCCTCCTGGGTTCAAGCGATTCTCCTGCCTCAGCCTCCTGAGTAGCTGGGATTACAGACGACCGCCGCCATGCCCAGCTAATTTTTTTTTTTTGTATTTTTAGCAGAGACAGGGTTTCACCATATTGGCCAGGCTGGTCTCGAACGCCTGATCTCAAGCAATCTGCCTTCCTTGGCCTCCCAAAGTGCTGGGATTACAGGTGTGAGCCACTGCGCGCCCCGACCTAACCTTGTTTTAGGGGTCAGGGAATAATAGAGAATATGAAACAGGTAATGATGAGAGTTATCAGATGTGTTTACTTAGAGGCAGAAGATATCACTTTACCCTAGAGTACTTACAGAAGGCTCTAGGGAGGAGGTCAAATTTGACCTAGATTTTAAAGATGATTTAGGGTTTATAATGTAGGTGTTGGCAATCTACTGCCCAGTACATTATCTGTTTTAATATGGCCTGTGAGCTAAGAATGGCCTTTAAATCATGGAGAAATTGTTTTAAAATAATATTTTGTGACACCTAAAAATTATATGAAATTCAAGTTTAGTGCCAATAAATAAAGTTTTATTGAAACACAGTCACACCCATCCTTTTAGTATTGTCTGTGGTCAGATACATTTGAGATATAATAGAGGAGAGCACTTGTAGCAGAGACCCTATGGCCTGCAAAGGCTAAAGTGCTTACCATTTGTTCCTTTACAGAAAGCTTGCTGAGCCCTGGAGCAGAGGATGCAGAGACATTCCAGGTGCGTAGAAAGCCAACATTAAGAATGGCTCCATTAAAGGAAACAGATAATGGTCACAAACAGAGAATGAGTGCGCAGGACTTCCCTGGCAGTCATGGAGGGGAGAGAGAGTGTCTCAAGGGGTAAGGGGTGTCCGTAGTGCCAACTGGTACCAAGAGAGAGCCCAGAAATGCAACTGAGGAGAGAATCGGAGCTTTTGCCTTCAGCCATCACTCCTGAGTTTTGAATCCTGTGGCAGAAGGGGAGTGAGAGATGGGGAAGGAGAGGCAGAGCTTAAGAAATTGCGTGCAATCAGAAAGGTTTTAGTAGGGAAACACCCATGTCGTTTAAGTACAGTATGAAATGGAATAGACCTATGTATATTCATATGCAGAGGGAGAGTAAAGCAATTAGGGAGGTTTTGGAGAGGTTATGTAGAAGGTTGGGCACAGTGGCTCACACCTGTAACCCCAGCACTTTGGGACGCCTAGATGGGAGGATCATTTGAGCCCAGGAGTTCAAGACCAGCCTGGACAACATAGTGGGACTCCTTCTCTCCCAAAAATAATTTAAAAAATTATTAGCTGGGTATTGTGGTCCCAGCTGCTTGGGAGTCTGAGATGGGAGGATAGCCTGAACCCAGGAGGACAAGGCTTCAGTGAGCTGTGATCATACCACTGCACTCCAGCCTGGGTGACAGAGTGAGACTCTGTCTCAAAAAAAAAGAAAAAAAATTAAATATATATATATATATATATATATATATATATATATATGCATATAGGCTATGTAGATATGTAGAGAAGTGCTATTTAAAACAGTGAGGTTGGAGAAATATTGAAACTCATTATTTTAGCAAGACTTCTCTCAACTGATTAGTTCTTGGCCTTGGAAAAGTTGCTTAACATCTTGGCTTGCTTTGCTTATCTATGAAGAGTGGATAATAATACACTCATCAGAGGATCATTGTGAGAAATAGTGAGATGATTCTGTTTGGGCAATGTCAAGAACATGGGGTCTGCACTTAGTACATTGTCAACAAGAAATAACATTTTTTTTTTTTTTCTTTTTGAGAGAGAGTTTTTGCCTTGTAGCCCAGGCTGGAGTGCAATGGCATGATCTCAGCTCACTGTAACCTCCACCTCTTGGGTTCAAGTCATCTTGAACCCTCAGCCCCTCGAGTAGCTGGGATTACAGGTGCCCACCACCATGCCAGGTTAATTTTTGTATTTTTAGTAGAAATGGGGTTTTGCCATGTTGGCCAGGCTGGTCTCGAACTCCTGACCTCAGGTGATCTGCCCACCTTGGCCTCCCAAAGTCCTTGGATTACAGGCATGAGCCACTGCGCCCAACCAAGAAATAACTCTTAATGCTGTGATGTTTAAGTTTTTATGTCAACATGGGTAGGCCATGGTAACCAGATTTGTGTCAAACAGGAGTCTGGATGTTGTTGTGAAGATTTTTTTTAAGATGTGATTACCATCTAAATGAGTGGACTTTGAGTAAGGCAGGTTACCCTCCATGAGGTGGGGGGGCCTCATCCAATCAGTTGAAGACCTTAAGAGAAATGACTGAGGTTCCCCTGGGGGAGAAGGGATTTTGCCTTCCGACTGCCTTTGGACTTGAACTACAACATCAGCTTTTCTCTGGGTCTCCAGCCTGCTGGGCTCCCCCTCTAAATTTTCAGACTTGCCAGCCCTCAGACTTGTGTGAGCTAATTCCTTAAAATAAAGCTCTCTCTCTCTATCTCCCTCTCTCTCCTTCCATCCTATATATTTGTTATTATTATTATTATTTTTTTGGAGAACAGTGACTAATTCAAATAACTTCTGAGTTAGACAGTAATCACTAACAATGAAAGTGTTACTATATTAAGGGACAATTGCTTTATACCCCAGAGACGGCACATACAATGCTTTGATGTCACCACGTCCACCATATCCCATTTCTGAGACTGTGGCAGACATTGTTAATTGATCACAGTATTCTGTATTGCTAAGACTAGATGTGACCTCAGAATTTTTTAAGTACAGGGTTCCAGAAATGACTAACAAGTGATTCGAGTTGGCACTTAACTTGAAATAGATTTAATTCTGACCTAATCCATATTTAGGTATCTACAGCACTTTGCATAAAATTCTTCCTGGAACTTTGCAATTGTGATTAATAGATCTGAACTTGTAGTTTAGAAGTTAAAATTTCAATTTCTTATGTATAAGTCTACAAGCCAGTAAAGTCCTTCATCTTATGTAGTAAGGACCATGTCATATTTGCCTTTTAGATAAGTTTTAAAATATATATATCTTTTAAAGGTATCAGTGACTTTGAAATTCCAAAATAAAGTTAGAATAAAAAAATAGCCTGAAATTATACTTTTTTATTTCCTCCAAACCTCAGGGAACATTCATATATAATTTATAAAGACTTGGTTTTAATCCTTGGTTAAAGTGTTTGGCTAAATATTCTTCTCACTTGAATATGTGTAACATTTATTGAAATCAAGTAAGTGCACATAGCAGAGGGTTACATTTT
Source organism: Macaca mulatta (assembly GCF_049350105.2). Lineage (NCBI taxonomy): Eukaryota > Metazoa > Chordata > Mammalia > Primates > Cercopithecidae > Macaca > Macaca mulatta. Next base: position 67,955,119 of record NC_133422.1, read on the forward strand.
ACATTTTCTAAAGCTCTTGATAAGAGATTTACTTACAAAGCAAGTAGAAATTCCTTGGCTTTTCAAATTTTGGGGGGTCTGTTATGGAAAATTTTTGTACTGTGTATGAAGAAAATATATGTTACCTTGGGGTGCGGTGGTAGTTATCATGTTTGTATGCAATCATTTTTTCCAAGTATTTAGGTATTTTAAGATGTTATCTCTTTAGTTTTCACAGCATGCTAGGAAGGAGGAAGGACATGTTGTTCTCACCTAGCAGTAAAATTGAGGTAAGCAGTTACTCACTCTCTTGCATAAGCCACTGATTGAGCTGGGGATGTGATACCAAACAGTCTTCTACTAAGTCGTCCATTGTGACCCCGCAGCATCTCCCGTCAACCCATTAATCCCATTTTCTTCTTCTTAGTTAATAACTACACAGTTGATTCTTGCTTATCTGCTCCAAGGGAAAGGGGAAGAACAGGGCATAATCTCAAATTGTAGATGATACAAAAATAATTTGGATTTGGCGTGGGATATGTTTTTGTACTTGCATTGGAACCTGGGTGTGTCTGGTGTTCCAGAAATTTATAGCATTCCAAATCAACTGAAGAAACTGTGCAAGGAGAACCCAGGGTGGGGATCGTTGCAAATGCACCTTGTTGGGGGTCTGTCTCCCTTGTTTCCTAGCCCATCGCCTGCCTTCCTCAAGCTCTTCCCTGCTGAGATCAGGCGGCACGATCTCTCAGGTCAATGTGTCAAAACAGCCTAAGGAAAGCTGTTTTTTCTTTCTCTCTAAATCTTATTATAAGGCATTCATCTTATCCTTCTCTTGGGAATGAGAGAAACTGGTATCTTGCATTAGAAATTGTTAATCATTTCTTAAAGTTTGTTTTTTTAAATGCAAAGGTACTGATAAGATAATGTACTAAGAAAAGTTAAAACAAGATTTTTTTGAATATGTAACAATAGGAACAATGTAAGAAAGACACTGCAAGTCTTTGATATTGTGTGGGTGTCAGATAGTGCCAAGTGAATGAGAGACTTCATAGGAAGGTGAAAGTATCTCTTTACTTTACATTTTGTGATGAATGGGAAGAAATTCTAGAGTTCTTTTGCAGCATTTGCTTGTTTATCCAAAGAAACAAACGCTAGCATTCTGATTTTGTGTATCCTCACTTTCATCCTGAATTGTTAAGACTCTTGGTTGTGGTGATAGAAGCCCACTTTAGCTTAAACAACAAAAGGAAATGTGCTGACAAACGGAACCAGATTAAAATGTCTCACTGGCTTTAGTGACAACTGGAAGTGAGAACCTAAATGATGTCTGGGCTCTCTATTTGTCTGTCTCGTCTCTGCTTCCCTCTGAAGCCAGCTCCATTCTCTTCCATGGTAGCCTGGCTCTCTCCCTCGTGGAGGAGGTGAGGGAGAGGGTGACATGTCTGGCAGCAGCCCTTGATTTAGTGACTCGAGAAATAAGAGATTCTTCTTCTTTTGGCAGCCCGGCAGCGACATTTTGGGAAGATTCCCAGTAGTTCTTTTTGGTTCATGTGTCCATCCCTAAACCAACTGCTGTGTCCAGGAAGAGATGAGACTCCAAGACGAGTCCCATAAAACCCTGTTGTGAAGTTGGTGGTGCCTGTTCACAGAAGGAAAAGCGGAGAAAGAGTGGCAGATGGGCAAAACTAATAGCTACTATGCCTCCATTCATCTTGATTTTCAAATATAGGATTCATCTTACAATAAGCTTATTACTTTTTTTAGAAAAAAAGCAAAAATCTGCAAGACCAAAAAATACCTAACATTCACAGGATAATCTGAATGTTCTTGTTCAAAATTCTTGGAGGCCATCTCACTGCTATCCCAGGTAGGATTTTGGAATCTTTAAAGGGCTGATTTACTGGGTTCACCAGGTCACAAAGTACCCAGGCATCAGATACATAACTTTCAGGACAGGGAATAGTCTTGACTTGGGTATTTACAAGTAAGCCAAGTTTTACACACAAAATGAAGTATATTTAGTGGATTGATGATTGAGGAGGGAAGTACTATTGAGAAATCATCACCTGGGGGAACCTCATCTTTTCAATGTGTGGAATAAAGATTCCCAGAGGCTGTAGAATTGATATTGTTGTTGAAAGGATGAGAGAGAGGAAGTCTGCGAGTTACAACAAAATTCCAGGGAAGTTAGAACTACTTCAAAAAGACGTAAAAATAGAAGAAATGAGCTTCATACAGTGACAGTATCGTAGCCAATGAGGTTTATCCAAGGAGCGATTATTGCTAATTGAAAGCTTTTCCCTATACCTGGCCATGACCACTTGCAATATAGTTGGCATTGGCAATTTTTGACAGTCTCTATGGAGACTGAATATTTCAGTATTAAAAATAATAGAGGAAAGGAAAGTGCCCTCTATTGGCAGGTTTAACTGCTTTATACTCTCTTCCACTATTCTGTTGGATGAGGACCCATGATGATTAAAGAAAATAAAGCAGCTACATTTTATTTGCACATGTGAGTAGCCTAAATTGCAATGTTGCTGATATCAGATTTACATTATTTAGAAATATAATTCTGGCTATGGTTTTGAAAATGAGTTGGGGAACAATGGGATGAATGGCAGGGAGTTTTTTTTCCTTTTATTCATATGTAATAATGTACATATCTATGGGATACATATGAGTGTTTGATACGTGCATAGAATATGTAATGATCAAGTAAGGGTATTTGGGGTATCTGTCACCTGAGTGTTTTCAGGGTATTCAGGGCATCTATAACCTGAGTGTTTATCATTTTTGTGTTGATATCATTTTGAGTCCTCTCTTCTGGTTACTTTGACATATATACAATATTGTTGCTAAGTATAGTTATCCCAGGCTGCTATAAAACATTATAACTTATTTTTCTATCTAACCCTATGTTTGTATCCATAACCAACCTTTCTTCACCCCTGCCCCCTTCCCACTCTCCGGTATCTATCATTTTATTCTCTGTGTTCATGGGATCAAGTTTTTTAGCTCTTGTATATAAGTGAGAGCATGTGGTATTTGTCCTTACATCCTGGCTTATATTACTTAACATAATGACCTCCAGTTCCATCCATGTTGCTGCTAATGACATAGTGTCATTCTTTTTCATGGCCAAATAGTATTCCCTAGTGTATATGTACCACATTTTCTTTATCCACTCATCCATTGATGGACATGTAGGTTGATTCCATATCTTTGCTATCATGAATAGTGCTGTGATAAACACGTGCGCGCAGGTATCCCTTTGATAAACTGATTTCCTTTCCTTTGAGTAGAGACCCAGTAGTGGAAATGTTGGATTGTATGGTAGTTCTATTTTGAGTTTTTTGAGAAATTCCCATGCTGTTTTCCATAGTGATTGTATTAACTTACATTCCAATCAACAGTGTGTAAGAGTTCCGTTTTCTCAGTGCCCTCACCAGCATCCGTTGTTTTTTGTCTTTTTAATAATAGTGAATGGCAGGGAGACCTCTTAGGAGTCCTGTGATAATTCACACAAGAACTGACAGTGACCTCGATGAGGGAAATAGCAAAAAGGTGGAAAGGAGTGGGTGGACTTGAGAAATAGTAGAGGAATATAACTGATATAATATTATAAGTATAATCGTATAATACATAAGTATAATATATAATATTTTAACTTACAATAATATTATATTAGAGATGGGGCTGTGGGAAGGGAAGAGTGATGAGGGATCATCCTCCATCTAAGTTTCTGGTTTGGGCAACTGGAAGAATAAAGATACCATTTACTGAGATAAAGAACCGAGAAGAAGAATAGGTTTGGATGAAGGAAGATTCTGAGCTCAGTTTTGGACATACTGAGATTGGAGTTTATAGTTATGTTTATGAATACATCTAAGAGCTGTCTCAAATTAGTCAATACACAAATCCAATTGATTCTTTCCTTTTTAAAAATTTTTTAGTATCTTTTAGTTTTTTAGAGACAGGGTCTTGCTCTGTTGCCCAGGCTAGGGTACAGTGGTGCCATCACAGTTCACTGCAGCGTTGAACTCCTAGGCTCAAGTGATCCTTTTGCCTCAGACTCCTGAGTAACTAGGACTACAGGCACATGCCACCATGCCTTGCTAATTTTTAATTTTTTAAATTTTTTGTAGAGATGGGATCTCACTATGTTGCCCAGGCTGGTCTCGAACTCCTGGCTTCAAGAAATCCTCCCATCTTGTCCTTCCAAAGAATTGGAATTATAGGCAGGAGCCACCATTTCTGGCCTCTTTTCTTGTTTCTTTCTTTCTTTTTTTTTTTTTTTCCATTTTTTCTTTTCTATTTTTTTTCTACTACCACCAACCATAATTCTGTTACAAGATACATTTAGTCATATAAAATTTTTAGTGAATTTAAGCATTCAGCAATTCTTGAAATGGGCATCATCAGACCTCAGGTGGTTCAGCTCTCCATGAGGCGTGGGAAGTGTGTGAGAGAGGAAACATCAAGTATTCTTGGAAGCAAGACAGAGAAAATACATTTGATTGGCCAATGTGAAAAGTCCCTAGAGGTCAGTTGGTGGTTTCTGATTGGTCAGATTTCTAGTTAAAGGTTATTTGGTGATTTCTAATTGCTTACGCTTAGATTTTGTTTTATTGTTTACATTGAATTGGGATTTGGTTTGCTGATGTAGGAAGCCGAGGCACTGGAGCCATCTCAGCCTGATGGCCTCCTAGTTAAGTATTTTTAATAATTTAGATTCCCATCACCTCACATCTGGGAAGTCAAATACCCTTCTATCCTACACTTCTATAATATTCTTCTGTACAGAGTTGCAGTAGGGATGTGCCCAAAAGTTGGTTTTGCTGGGTCATCTTCCATCTCACAATATTTGAATGGTTTTCTATTGCCTGCATAATACTTCTGAGACTGCCTGCAAAGTAGCTCCTAACTAATCTAACCTTATCCCACTCTCCCTAATGGTGAGTTTATCTCAATTTGGCCAAACTAGAACTTCGAATACAATCTACCCCTTCCTGTCTCTGCCTCTGTGCTCCTGTCATTGCCTGGGCTTGCTTATCCTCTCTACCCATCTGACCCTTTAAATTCATCCCCCAAGGCCGAGATGCTCTCTGGAGGCCATCATTTCCCTCCATTGTAGCTCAGCCTGAGCCTTTCCTTATGTGAGTCTGTAAGTTACTGTCTGTGCCCCTCCCATGCCATGAACATTTATTCTCATATTGCACTGTTTTGCAATGCCCCATTGATTTGATCTCTCTCTACAGGGTTGAGGACAAAGGTCAGGTATCATGCTAATTTCATATTCTCCAGAGCACCTAGCATGGTTCTGTGTACAAGATAGGCACTCAATAACTATTTGTCGACTTGAAATAATAAGGTACGTTTTTCTCTTTCCCACTGGTCTTATCTCTGCTTGAGTAAATGAGGTTATGTGAAAGCAGTTGAGATTAAACATGTAAAGTGGAAGAATAAACAAGAGACAGAGGAGATTTTAATAAAATTTTATGGTATAAAAAATCATAGTTACCTGCTAAATCTATTTTTTAAAGCTTTTAAAGCATTCAGATTGCTCCTCTCCACCTGGTAGCATTTTGGTGTGTATAACTAAAAAGCACACAGGTGCTAAAAAGCAGAATTATTATTTCAAAAATATTTGGCAACAAAAATAAACTTGTTTTAATTCAAAAGTGCTTGTGATTTTTGTTTCCTCAAATGACTTCATAGCAAAACTCCTCATGAAATTTTAGTGTATATCATCTATTTTGACTCCAAATTGACTTTGGTTAGAGAAATCTCATTTCTTTTAAAAAATCAATGATAAATAAATAAAATATGTAGATCAAGTTTGTTGACATAGTAACAGATTTAGTTATAAATCAAAGACTTCAATAAAATAAGCTTGGAGTTAGAAATTACCAAGGCATGCTCTAAGAAAAAAATAATAAAAAGAACAAAAGCACTCAAACTGTGATTCAATATGAACATTTTCCCTGTAACCAGCTCTGCTACTTTCATTGCAGAATTAGAGAAGTAAACTTAAAGCATAGTTAAGTCAACAGAAACTGTTCTAGGTAAATGAATTCAACCTTCATGGTCACTGACACACAATACAATCTTGTTTCTTTCAGAATTTTATTCTTTAAGTAACTAAGTGACTCACAAGCTCAGAAAGTATTTTCTGGTACAAGTAAGTCTGAGCTTAGCATAAAATATTCTGAATATTTCTTCTTTTCAGATGAGTATTTTAAAAAATAATAGTTCCTTTCTGGAAGGTGTAATTGGCTTTTGGTTTGCATGCCTACACATAATTGTCCTTTTGTAGAATGTATTTTAGGATAAGCTAGAATACAGCTTTTCCTTTCTCCATCAAAATCCTACTAATAATTTAGGTTTAGCTCAAATGTTACCACTTTTATACAACTTTGCTTTATTTTTAGATAGAATTAATCAAATTAATCACCCACCACAGGGGAAGGGACATATCTTTTTTTTTTTTTTTTTTTTTGAGATGGAGTCTTGCTCTTGTTGCCTGGGCTGGAGTGCAATGTCACGAACTTGGCTCACTTGCAACTTCTGCCTCTCTGGTTTAAGCGATTCTCCTGCCTCAGCCTCCGGAGTAGCTGGGATTACAGGCGCCCGCCACCACACCCGGCTAATTTTTGTATTTTTAGTAGAGACAGGGTTTCACCATGTTGGCCAGGCTGGTCTCGAACTCCTGACCTCGTGATCCACCTGCCTTGTCCTCCCAAAGTGCTGGGATTACAGGCATGAGCCACCATGCTCAGCCTGGAGATACCATTTTTAATGTTTATTTGTTTACCAAGTTCCATAGTTGATGTGTATATTTTGGTTACACCCCAAAGTTTGGGTTATAAGCTCCTCATCTTATTTTATTTTTTCTAATTTTTACTTTGGTTTCTTTATTTATTTTTGAGACAGGTTCTCACTTGGTTTCCCAGGCTGGAGTGCAATGGTGTGATCTTGGCTCACTGCAGCCTTGACCTCCTGGGCACAAGTGATCCTCCTGCCTCAACCTCCCTTGTCTATCTGTGGTGGCATGTGCCACCACACTTGGCTAATTTTTTGATATTTTTGTAGAGACAGAGGGTCTCACCTTGTTGCCCAGTGTGGTCTCAAACTCCTGAGCCCAAATGATCCTCTGCATCTGCTACCCAAAGTGCTGGGATTGTAGGTGTGAGTCACCACACCTGGCCTGACTTCCTATTACTGGAAATGCCTGTTATGAGACATGAGGATTTAAAAAACTTATATCTTTATCTACCTTTATCCCATATGTAATTTGCTTTTATTTCTGAAAGATTGCAGCCAGTTCATGGAATAAAGGGAATGTTCTTGGGAACTTTCTAGGAGCCGTTTGTCCTTTGGCTGCAATCTGGTTGGTCCTCCCCACCCCACTCCAAGGTAGTTCCCCAGCTGGCATTTGGGACTTCTCTCTTTTGTTCTGCTAGGTTGAATTGACTGTTTTCTAAATCTTGTATCTTTTTCTTTTCTTGCTTTTTTTTTTTTTCATCCACATTTTGTGTAGTAAATCCTTCAAAACCTTCTAACAAACATTGCCTTAGAGGAAAATGTTTTTAATCCTCCTTGATTTATATTTGGTTTATAGTTCTGTTGGATAAAGAATTCTATGTCAAAAATCATTTTCCCTCAAAGTAATGAGAACTATGTCCCAGTGTCTTCAGGTGCCCAGTGCCAATGAGCCATCCTACATGAGCACGATTCTCATTCTTTTGTAGATGAGAATCTCTGTAAGATTTTCTTTTTTTCTTTTTTTCTTTTTTTGAGACAGAGTCTTGCTCTGTCGCCCAGGCTGGAGTGCAGTGGCATGATCTTGGCTCAGTACAACCTCTATCTCCGAGGTTCAAGCGATTCTCCCGTCTCAGCCTCCCGAGTAGCTGAGATTACAGGTGCCTGCCAACATGCCCGGCTAATTTTTGTATTTTTAGTAGAGACGGGGTTTCACCATGTTGGCCAGGCTGGTCTCCAACTCCTGACATCAGGTGATCTGCCCACCTCAGCCTCCCAAAATTCTGGGATTACAGACATGAGTCCCTGTACCCAGCCTTTGTAAGATTTTCAAATCTTCCTTTTATCCTTAGGGTTTGGAAATTTTCCAATGAGATGGTTTAGGGGAGGGCATTTTAAATGTATTTACTGGGTACTTGGTGGGCCCTTTTAATCTGGAAGTATTGGTTCTTCAGCTTTGGTTCTCAGTCAGTGAGATATAATTCACACATCATACAATCTACCCATTTAAAGTTTATTGATCTCATATAGAAACTACTATTACAGCCATATGCATAGCCTTAATATCTACAAGCTTACAACTATGATTTAGACTTTTCCTTTGCATCTAAAAGAGTGGAATGAAAATCTTATGGGTATTTTTTATTTGCATGGAGTTTTCTGTTAATTCATACTATGACCAAAGACAAGTCACTTCTCTCTTTCTCTTCATCTGCCAAGTAGAACTTACAGGCTCTCAGAGTGTGATACTGTGAACTCATTGGCTACTCAGGATTAAAGAAAATAAGTTTCTGATGTTCAAACAAGTCATATGAAATAACATAAGGCTGGGTCCAGGCCAGGCACAGTGGCTCACGCCTGTAATCAAAGCACTTTGGGAGGCCGAGGCAGGTGGATCATGAGGTCAGGAGTTCGAGATCAGCCTGGCCAGCATGGTAAAACCCCGTCTCTACTAAAAATACAAAAATTAGCTGGGTGTGGTAGTACACGCCTGTAGTCCCAGCTACTCAGGAGGCTGAGGCAGGAGAATCGCTTGAACCCAGGAGGTGGAGGTTGCAGTGAGCCGAGATCGTGCCACTGCATTCCAGCCTGGTAACAGAGCAAGACTCTGTCTAAAAAAAAAAATGGCTGGATGGCTGGATGCTGTGGTTCATGCCTATAATCCCAACACTTTGCGAGGCTGAGTTGAGAGGATCACTTGAGCCCAGGAATTCAAGACCAGCCTGGGCAAGACAGCAAGATCCCATCTCTACAAAAAAATTAAAAAAAAAATAGGTATGGTGGTGCATGCCTATAGTCCCAGCTACTTGGGAGGCTGAGGCCGGAGGATCACTTGAGCTCAGGAGTTTGAGGTTATGGTGAGCTGTGATGATACCACTGTATTCCAGCCTGGGCAAAAGAGCAAGACCCTGTCTGAAAAGAGAAAAAAAAAAAAAACATCTGGTTGGACTCCATTTTCATATGGAGAAGGATGCCAGTCTGTCCCCTGTTCATTATCACTACCTTGTCTTCTCCTGGGAGACTGTGTAAGTCTAAGGAAATGATTGACTATCAAGTGGTAATTCATACTATTTGCTGTGAAAGGACGAAATTGCATTGCTCTCAGGTTTGCCCACTGTTTCTTTTACAAGGCATTTCACAGCTGGAGCTACCAATCAGAAGCATTGATGCTCTGCCTCTTAGCCCCCAGGATGGTTTTCTTCTGAGTAGGTTGAGCCAGATTACATAGTGACTGGTTGCACAACGCTTGCTGAATACACAACTTGTTGGGGTGTGCTTAATAGGCATTTTGCAGTGAATGGATAAATGGGTCTGACAAATGCTGGATGATTTCTTTTTTCCAAGGTTGAGCTCAGTTTCTGAGGGATGTTACATGTTTCTATGTGTGGTCTTGAAAGAGCCTTCATTATTCGTCATGATTTCCTCATTGGCAAATAGGGAGGCCTATAATGGCTTAATCAAATAGCCACTGTGGCCTGATCAAACAAGGAACTTCAGAAAACGAATGCTCCAAATGGCTTCATTTGTCAACACTACTATATTCATGGGTGGGACAAACACACACACACATGCACACATTCACATGCACACACACAGTTGCTAGTGTGAGGCCTCATTCCTTTGCCAGCCTTAACATCTATCATTGCATTCCAGACCCTATGTTATTTAATTGATAATGAGTTACAGGCTTAAAATGATATGCCGTAGGATGAGTCATTATATGCATAGGCATATTTCTATCATCCAAGAGGGCTTCTTTTAATTAGACGTCTGAGAAACTTTAAGAATGTGGATTTGTTAGTCTAAACTGTGGGAGAATAATTCTTCCCTCAGCGAGTTGTAAGTTGAGTTGCACATGGTGTTGGTTGTGGTTGTCTCCAATGAATTGCATGTTCACTTATTTAGTTTTTAGTTGGTGTTGGTTTGATGTTGATGGTGTTTAAAACTTAAATAATTCTGGATTTTATGATACATTGATTTTCCAAGAGGACTCCTCGGAGCCAGGATTCCTACAGATGCAATTCCATCCAGAAATTTTGGAGAGAAATAAAACTTAATCTCAAGCCTCCAGTGTGTTCTAGAGACTAAATTTCTTGGCAATCCTTCTTTTCTGATTTTTTTCTTATTTCACCCAACGTCCTTTTAATAATCTCCTTCTCTTTCTTCTTCTTTGGACCAACACTCTGGTGCCTTTAAAATGTATTTAAACCTCAAAAAATAAAGGCACTTTGTAGTTCTTAGAGGTAATGTCCTGTCTGTGAATTGAGACCAGGTCATTTCTGCTTTCAAACCTGTATTTTTTTCTTTTAATGGTATAGATAGTCTGTGTTGAAAAAATGATTCCACTGCAGGATGGGTTCTTGGCCCACTGCAGGATATCTAATAACTACTGCATTTTAGAAATCTGGGGGTTGTGAAAAAATGAAATTATTGACTCTATGAATGGTTAGGAAAAAAGATACCAAGAGCCTTAAACTATATATTTATTTGTTCATGAAAAGATTTAAGGGTTGCCAGGTGCGGTGGCTCACGCCCATCATCCCAGCACTTTGGGTGGCTGAGGCAGGTGGATCACCTGAGGTTGGGAGTTTGAGACCAGCCTGACCAACATGGAGAAACCCCGTCTCTACTAAAAGTATAAAACTAGGCGGACGTGGTGGTACGTGCCTGTAATCCTAGCTTCTCGGGAGGCTGAGGCAGGAGAATTGCTTGAGCCTGGGAGGTGGAGATTGCGGTGAGCCAACATTGCGCCATTGCACTCCAGCCTGGGCAATGAGCGAAACTCCATCCCCCAGTCCCCCCCAAAAAAGGTTTAAGGGGTTCTGGAACAAATTGAGCCCTTAATTCGGCATGTGAGCCTTCACTGAAGCTAACAACTCCCGTGGTGTCTCAATTGAAGTCTTTGGAAAACATACAGAATGTGTTGAGAGCTCATATTATATCACACTGTAACCTGGCTGTTTGGCGGGGAAGCAGACTTCTCCCTTTTGAAAAAAATTAATATTTGCTTGATTTCCTGATAAAAGGAATACTACAAAAGAGTATTGCAAAACCTTGAAGGTTTGGCACACTTTCCCACGTGGGTGGAAAAATGTTGCTCTGAAGCCAGACTGGAGCTGCTCATGAAATATAACATTAAAAATACGTTTTTAAAAGAAGCAGCTTGATCCTGGAAAAAAATACATGTATAATGTATGAAACAACAAAGCTATGGACTTTACCAGCGTGTATTATAGAAACACAATGACACAATCATGATGCCATGAAAATGGCAAATCTCTGATGTTAGAGATAATTAGGATTTCTTTATTATGCTGGTTTTAATCATTATCAGAGTCCCACTGTGTTTGGATCTATGTCTATTTCATGTGATTGTCTATATCTTGTTCCTACCCACGTTCTCAACCTTTGCTATAGAACCCAGCACAAACAGCCGTGATCGCTTCTTGCTTCTCAAAAAAGAAAGCTACTTAAAACTGGAAGATGTATTAGGGTTGTCTTTATTCTTATCAGGCTTATAAACATTTACACATCGGGATGTCCCAGATCCCGAGTCAACATGTCTCCTCTTCCTCCAGCTTCTCTCTTTGAACTCTTGCTGTTAGCTGGTTTCCATATGTCCCCCTTTTACTCAAGCAGAACCACTTATATATACGCTTCAGCATAGTAATGTTTTCCCCTTATGCCACGCAATAAATATATGGGACAAGGGAGGGTGAAGAAGGTTGTGAAAGGGAGTTGGTCGGACAAATGATTGTTTTTAATTAATGATTTATTTTTGGTTTTGTTCGTTTTCTAATTGAGGGGCATATATTAACGTGTATTTCCTAAGCTTAGTTTCATAGATCTGTTTTAGTCTTTCCATTTGTAACTATCTGTTCTTTCTACAGAACACAACAAATACAAGGGATGCGGTTTGAGAAATTCCCTATGAAGGAAAGATGGCTACTGCAAATCACCATTCTTACCCCATCTCATAGATTCTGGGACTGGGTGTATTAGTGGTGTTTCTTTCTCAGTGGCATGTAGTTAGTCCATTTCTCGTAAACTAGAGAAATGATTTCTTACTAAATAAGGGAGTGAAAAGAGCGAGTTGGGAATTGCACCAAACAAAGGGGAAACTGTAGCTTAGCAGGAGAAGTGGGTGAAATAGATGATTAACTTTCCTGAGTAGTAGTTAATGAGTAATCAATGAAGCATTTATTAAGCCCTTACTGTATTCCCAAGAGTAAAATAGGCAGTGTGAGAATCAATGACATACCTGACATGGTATTTTGCCTCAAAAGAAATTTATGATCTGGTTAGGAAATACAGATAATGTGTATCAAATTAAAACACTACATGCTTTTTTTTTTTTCTTTAACTTTTATTTTAAGTTCAGGGGTACATGTGTAAGTTTGTTATATAGGTAAACTTGTGTCATGGGGGTTTGCTGTACAGATTATTTTGTCATCCAAATATTAAGCCTAGTACCCATTAGTTACTTTTCCTGATCCGCTCCCTTCTCCCCCTCTCCACCCTCTGATGGTCCCCAGTGTGTGTTGTTCCACTCTATGTGTCCATGTGTCCTCATTATTTAGCTCTTACTTATACGTGAGAGCATGCTGTATTTGGTTTTCTGTTCCTATGTTAGCTCCATCCATGACCCTGCAAAGAACACCATATTGTTCTTTCTGATGGCTGCATAGTATTCTATGGTATATCTGTGCCACATTTTCTTTATGCAGCTTGCCATTCATAGGCCTTTAGGTTGGCTCCATGCTTTTGCTATTGTGAGTAGTGCTGCAATGACCAGACACATATCTTTATGATAGAAATATTTATATTCCTTTGGGTATATTCCCAGTAATGGGATTGTTGGGTCGAATGGTATTTCTGTTTTTAGTTCTTTGAGGAATCACTGCACTGTATTCCACAATGGCTGAACTGACTTACACTTCCACCAACAGTGTATAAGCGTTGCCTTTTCTCTGCAACCTTGCCAGCATGTTTTTTTATGTTTTTATATATTTTTTGAGACAGGACCTTGCTCTGTCACCCAGGCTGGAGTGCAGTGGCATGGTGTCGGCTTACTACAGCCTCTACCTCCTGGGTTCAAGTGATTCTCATGCCTCAGACTCCTGAGTAGCTGGGACTACAGGCATGCACCACCATGCCTGGCTAATTTTGGTATTTTTAGTAGAGAAGGGGTTTTGTCACATTGCCCAGGCTGGTCTTGAACTCCTGGCCACAAGTGATCTGCCTGCCTTGGCCTCCCGAAGTGCTGGGATTACAGGTGTGAACCATTGTGCCTGATCCTGTTATGTTTTGACTTTTTAATAATTACCATTCTGACTCATGTGAGATGGTATCTCATTGAGGTTTTGATTTGTGTTTCTCTAATGATCAATGATGTCGAACTTTTTTTTCATATGGTGGCAGGCCGCATGTATGTCTTCTTTTGAATGCAGAAAGAGTTCAGGAAGAGAGATGCACAGAGAAGCAAGAACAAGCTGAAGGAGGCTTAGGATGGACATTGGAGAATTTTAGGTGGACATTGAGACTCCTAGCCAGAGAGATAAGGCCAGGTGGGCACTTGTGAAGTTTGTTGAGGAGGTAAGTGTTGACGTGTAGGGGTATTTATGACTTTCTCATCAGAGGATAGAATAAAATGAAATAGGAAGCTATTGGAGGTTGGTGGACTTGCTGGAAGTTTATTAAAAAAATAGTTTATTGAGGTGAAATGTACACAACATAAAATGAACCATTTTATTTATTTATTAAATTTTTTTTTAATGAGATGAGGTTTCACTATGTTTCTCAGACTGGTCTCGAGCTCCTGAGTTCAAGCGATCTGCCTGCCTCAGCTTCCCAAAGTGCTGGGATTACAGGCATGAGCCACCATGCCTGGCCAAAATGAACCATTTTGAAGTGAACAATTCAGTGGTATTTAGTACATTCACAAACTCCTTACCTATTAAAAGCAGTTGCTCCCTGTTCTTCTCTCTCTCCAGCTCTGGAAACCACCAATCTGTGTTCTGTCTCTATGGATTCATGGATTCTGGATGTTTCATACAAATAGAATCACACAGCTTGTGACCTTTTGTGTCTGATTTCTTTCATTTGGCATAATGTTCTCAAGATTCATTCACTGTGTAGCATGTATCAGTACTTAATTCTTTTTAATGGCTGAATATTATTCTGGAAGTCTGTTTTTGACTAATGTGGAGGCATGTGCTAAAGTGACTAATCTAAAATATGTTTTGATGCATTGAGTGACCATTAAACTCACCAGTTCCATTTTGTCTACACACACACACAAAATAATCTAAAATGTTTATTCTGGGAGAATGGGGATCTTATCTCACTGATAGAATAGATAAAGGGAGATTAATTATAGGGAATACAATCTGAAATTTAGGGTAATAGTAAAAATAGCCAGTAGAGATATTCCACAGAGATCTGAAAATTCAAGGAAGAATTGAGAGTTGAGGTCTAGAGTAAAAAAAAAAAAAAAAAAAAAAAAAAAATGAAGTCATCTCTTAAATTCAAACTGATATTGGTAGATTACAGAAGATCCTGTGCACAGGAATTGAAAACTCCACAGAATGGCATGGATACATTTTTTTTTTTTGGCAAACTGTTTTTCTCTGCCTGTAGTAAGACAAAGTTGAAAGCTGGAGACAGAGGATTTATGGAGACAAGGAGACAGGCTGCAGAAATGTCCCCCAGGTTGACTCCAGCAAGTGTGGCACTGGAAATAAACAAGGATGAGAGGCTCGCAGTGTAGTGTTTCAAATCCTGGTAGATGTCAGACCCTCTGAGATCAGAAAGTTGGGTGGAGTGGTGGAAAGACCATAAGATAGACCAGAGTTCAAATTTGGGTTCTTCCACTTAATCTGAATATACTTAAATATGTTAACTTTTCTGAGCCTGGGGAGGATTAAATAAGATGACATTTGTGAAGATGAATGATACATAGTACATAGGCACGAAGTTACATATATATTTTTCATGAGGTAGGTGAATACGTATTTTCGTGGGGAGGGTGGGGGCAGGCAGAGACGGATGCTGGAAACTCTCTGTGGAGCTCATGTCTTGGGAAAGGCAAATGGCTGAAACTTAGGGGAAGAAAAGTGAACACAGTGTCAATTATTTATCTATTTATTTGTTCTTGTTCACTTATGCATTTTACTTTGTCTCGTTCCTAAAAGGATTTGTGAAGATAGTTCACAAAGATTGTTTCATGATAGTCTGCCTACCATAAAAAAGTGGTTTACAAGGATAGTTTATGAAGGTACATATATCATAAGATCAAAAATAAGTAAAAATTAGGGCTGAGAAAAATGAGAGCAAAGGAAAAATGAGAGTAAGAAGATAAGAAGCCTCAGAAAGAAGTGACATACATTTTACACTCTTGTAGACACAGACTATAAATTCAGCTTGAAATGGAAGATATTGTTGTTTCATTTGATATAGTCATCTAAGAGGAGCTATCCAGCTGGTCAAAGGCTGAGGAAGGAAGGAGGTGAGGAGGCTGATGTGGCAGTTAGTTATAGATATGAAATGGTTTTCTTCTGATGGGCCTCTGCTTTATTGCTGCAAGCACATCTTGCTGTCACATCTGTTAATAGCTCATATAAGAGTTGGCTTAATTTGTTTTTCAGGGGCGTGCTCAAGTAGGTAAAGATTTTATGAACTTTCTATGCTGTTCTTCTCTTTGCATCTCATTAAGTGGTTTTCTGAAACTCACATGCTGAAGCCATCTGAAGGAGCCTTGGAGAAAGGACAGGTGTGCTTGGCTGGGGGAATGAAGGTGGGCATTGGCTTGTTCTTTCCCAGGATGAAATTGTTCATAGAAAGGAGCTGAGTGGGATCAGAAGGAAGAGAATGGGCCTCTTAGCACCTTCTGGGTGTGTCTTCAGTTTGACATTCATATTTTTTGAACTAAATTGCCAGAGTTTCTAAATATCTTTGGGAGGCACAGGCAGGAGATTGTTTAAGGTCAGGAGTTTGAGACCAGCCTAGGAAACAGGGAGACCCTGCTTCTACAAAAAAATAAAAACATTAGTTGGGCATGGTGGTGTAGTCTTAGCTATTCTAAAGAAAGAATATATGAGGCTGGGCATGGTGACTCACGCCTGTAATCCCAGCACTTTGGGAAGCTGAAACCCCATCTCTATAAAAAATACCAAAATTAGCCAGATTTGGTGGTGTGTGCCTGTAGTACCAGCTACTTGGGAGGCTGAGGCAGGAGAATCATTTGAACCCGGGGGGCAGAGGTTGCAGTGAGTCGAGATTGGGTCATTGCACTCGACTCCAGCCTGGGTGACAGAGCTAGACTCAGTCTTCAAAAAAAAAAAAAAAAAAAAAAGAATAAGAATAAGAATATATGTATATAAATATTTTGTTTGAACTAAATTGCCAGGATTTGCATATAAATATGGATGTATCTATATATAGATACTACATGCACTCCTATTTATTTTATTTATTTTCTTTCTTCCCCTACTCCTGGCTTTATTGAGGTATACTTAACAAATAAAACTTGTATTTGTTTATTTATTTAGTGACAGGGTGTTACTGTCACCCAGGTTGGAGTGTAGTGGCATGATCATCGCTCACTGTTGCCTCGAACTCCTAGGCTCAAGAGATCCTCCTGTCTCAGCCTCCCGAGTAGCTGGGACGATAGGTGTGAGACACCACGTGCAACCAATTGTATATATTTAAAGCAGTAAACATGATGTTTTGATAGATATATACATTGTTAAATAATTAGCACAATCAGGCTGATTAACTTGCCCATCACCTCACATAGTTCATTTTACACTTAAGATCAATTCTCTTAGCAAATTTCAAGTACATGATACAGTATTATTGACTATAGTCACCAGGCTATACATTACATCTCCAGAACTTATTCATCCTGTATAATGGAACCTATATTTAAATATAAATGATTTTGAGAAGTACATTTCTAAGCCAAACGTAGATAATGTTTTGATTATCTAGTTGTGTTATTCAACCACATCCTAGTTCTACTCCTATTAGCAGCAAATGATAAAGAGTCAGAATTAACTCACAAAAATTCAGCCCTATGTTTGTACAGCTTTAAATATTTCAAAGTGTTTCAGGGCACCCATATACTACATTTGTGATTCTTACAAAATGAGCTGAATAAAGTAGAAGTCGTATTAGTAGTATTTTCATTTTGTGAATGAAGATACATTTCAGAGCTTTTTATTTAATTTTAAATTTATATTTCTGGGAAGTGGCAAAGGTGGGATGAGAATTTTGCACTCTGCTTTTCCCATGAAAAGTAGAGAAACCTATCCTAGACTGGATCCTGGAACAGGAAAAACCCAACATTTGTGAAAAAAATTGGTTAAAACTGAGTTTAATTAATAGTAGTGTACCAATCTTGGTTTTGCGTTTTAACAAATGTGTCATGGTCATGACGCTAGAAGCAAAGGCGGCACTCTGAATACTCACTATTTCATAGTAATACAGGATCTACAGGAGGCATAACTAAGAATTTTAGAAAAGAATGTTGAATAAGTGGTCAGAGAATTATGGAAAAATAAGGAAGATCACCTAAACTGTAAGGTTAGAAAGGACTGAAGAGAAGCAGCGCTATCGGAGGCAATATCCCATTGCCTGTGAGTCCACAGCTAAATTCATTCCTTTCTCCTCAAACCTGCTGTTCCTTTGGGGCTCCCTGGGTCTGTGAATGGCACCACCACCCACAAGCTGCTAAGACAGAAGGCAGAAACTCTTCTCTCCTCTTGAGCCCTCTATCTAGTCAGTTTCCATGGCCTGTAGATTCCATCTACAAGGATCTCTTCTTACATCTCCTATTACCAAATTCAGGCCACCGGCATCTTTCCCCTGAACTCTTTCCTGCAATAGTCCCCAGTCTGGTCTCTCTGCTGTGCATCTTGTCCTCTTCCTTCCTATTCTGGGAATATTGTTTTCCCCTCTCCCTTTTTATTTTTCTTTTGGATTTTTTTGTAATTGTAATAAGAGAATGTTTACTGGGAAGAGCGCTCTTTAGATCATTGCACTTTAACTAGATCAGGAAACATACAATTGTCTATATGTTTATTCTGACATTTCTCCAAAAAATGTAATTACCAGTTGATATCACCAGATTGTACCAGTGAACCAAATTTTGACTTCGGTGCTTCAGTAGTTTCTAAGCCTCTGGCTCATTCTCTGTTCCTCCACCCTGCAAGACTAAGACATCTTGGCAAAGGACCTCTACTCATGAAAATGTGCCATTTCACAGATAGTTTCTATAACTAATGATGAAAAAATTCTTTTATCTTATTTTTAATACTCATAAAAAACCATGTCTAAAAAGAAGTGCTTATCGTTCCTCTCCTAAGGAATAGATTTAAGTTATAAGATTGTCTACTAAAATTAATATTTAGATAGAATTGGGAAATTGTTATGGCCCAAACATTACCTTTGCTGAGTGAAAATAGAGGTTTTTCATTCACTGAGAATAATACTAAGAATGTAGAATTCAATAAATTGCTATGAGATCATGATTAATCTGACCATTATAATGATAATTATCAGATAAATCTGGCCACTGTAAAAAACTATTACAAATTCTCAATTAGACAGTAGGGTCGGAACAGATGTTGTTTCACCACCCTTTTAACACAGTGTGATATCCCATGACACCTGCTGGATAAAGACACTGGCGGGGCTTCAGGTCAGTCTTCCTTTTAAAACTTTATGTATTACTGGAGGTATGATGCCCCTTTAATGCTTAGGAAGGTTCCTTGCATAGAGTAGTAGCTGTTCACAAAGTGTTTATTGAAAGCATCAATTAATTAGTGAATTTATATTCATTTAGATGCATCCTGGGTGTCAAATGCTAAAACTGTGCATCTTAGGCACTTGGTAAATATTGCACATTAGATTAATGAATATATAGGCACTTATACTCTTAATTCATTCGTTCGTTCATTCATTCATTCATTCATTCATTCATTCATTCATTATTTTGAGATGGAGTCCTGCTCTGTAGCCCAGACTGGAGTGCAGTGGCGAGATCTCGGGCTCACTGCAACCTCTGCCTCCAAGGTTCAAGCAATTCTGCCTCGGCCTCCCAAGTGCCTGGGATTACAGGCACCTGCCACCATTCCTGTTTACTTTTTGTATTTTTAGTAGAGATGGGATTCCACTATGTTGGCCAGGCTGATCTTGAACTCCTGACCTCAGGTGATCCACCCGTCTTGGCCTCCCGAAGTGCTGTGATTACAGGTGTGAGTCACTGCGCCTGGCCCCAGACGGAGTCTCGCTCTGTCGCCCAAGCTGGAGTGCAGTGGCCGGATCTCAGCTCGCTGCAGCTCCGCCTTCCGGGTTCCCGCCATTCTCCTGCCTCAGCCTCCCGAGTAGCTGGGACTACAGGCGCCCACCACCTCGCCCGGCTAGTTTTTTGTATTTTTTAGTAGAGATGGGGTTTCACCGTGTTAGCCAGGATGGTCTCGATCTCCTGACCTCGTGATCCACCCATCTCGGCCTCCCAAAGTGCTGGGATTACAGGCTTGAGCCACTGCGCCCGGCCCAGAGTGATCTTTTTTAATGAAAACTTGATTAGTGTCATTTCCATACTTGAAAGCCTTAAATACTCCAATCTAATCATGAGAGAAACATCAGGCAAACCCAAATCCAGAGACAGTCTGCAAAACATCTGATCAGTACTCCTCAACACTGTCAAGGCCATGGAAAAAGAAAGACTGAAAAATTGTTTTGGCCAAGAGGTACCTAAGGAGACATTCCGACTAAAACACAATGAACTATCCTGGTTGGGATCCTGGAACAGAAAAGAACATGGTTGAAAAACCTGTGAAACCTGGAACTTAGTAAGAAGGTATCAATGCTGGTTTCTTTGTTTTGACAAATGTCCCATGGTTGTGTAAGATCTTAACATAAGGGGCCAGATGCAGTGGCTTGCACTTGTAATCCCAGAACTTTGGGAGGCGGAGGTAAGATGATCACTTAAGCCCAGGAGTTTGGCACCAGCCTGGGCAACATAGTGAGATTCTGTCTCTACAAAAAGTAAGAAAATTAGCCAAGAGTGGTGACACCTGCCTATAGTCCCAGCTGCTCGGGAGGCTGAAATGGAAGGATCGCTTGAGCCTGGCAGGTCGAGGCTGCAGTAGCTGTGGTGGTGCCATTGCACTTCAGCTTGGGTGATAGAGAGAGACCCTGTCTCGAAACAAAACAAAAAAAGATCTTAACACTAGGAAAAACTCAGTGAAAAGTATACAGGAACTCTCTGGACCAGACCATTTTTAGAGCTTGTCTGTAAATCTGAGGTTATTCAGAAAAAAATATACATATATGCAATTTACACAGAAAAAGAAAACTTGTCATCACAGATCTTAGCTTTCAGGAGGAAATTTATAGTCCTTAGCTTAACACATAAGGCCTTTCATGGTCTAGCGCCTGCCTGTCTCTAGTCTCACCTCCCCGAAACGCATCCACACTGATACTCACCCTTCACTGGGGTCATATGGAACCATGTGATCATGTTGTGCTCTTCCTTGCAAACCTCTTTCTCCTCCTGTGTCTCCTTTTTAGCGCACCTCCTAATTTTTTTTTTTTACTTCCTATTTTTTTTTTTTCTTCCCAAATCTGTCTAATACCTTTTTGTGCCACCACTGATGGAAGCCATCACCACATCTTAATTGAATTCAACTAAAATAGTGTTCTGACTAGTTTTCCTGCCCCCAATCTTGTCTCCATCCAATGTGTTCTCCATTCAACAGTGACAGTGATCTCAAAAGTACAAATTTAATCTTGTTCTTCTTAAAGCTTTTCACTGGGTGCTCGTGCTCTTTGTTCTTAGAATAAAATCGCCAAAGCTCTGCAGCCTTGTTGCTCTAAGAACTCAGGGGCAGTGTGTCTATAATAGACTTGGTGGTGGGGTCCAGTGGTCAGAAAAGAAGTAATTCCTCCAGGGCTGTACTTCCTTTGGCGCATTCTTCTTCCATCTCCTTATCTGGTTAAATCCTACTAATTATTCCCTCACCATTTTATCAAAACTTTCCTTGATCTATCTGGATCCTACTCCTTCTCCAACTACTGATTTCTGTTCTTTATGGTTAAGAGTCAGTCTGTCTGGGTTTGAATTTGGCTCTATGCTTTACCAGCGGTGTAACTACAGGCAAGCAGCTTGGCCTCTCTGTGCCTGTTTCCTTATTAGTTGTGAGGAATTATAAATATAATGCTTAGAACATCACTTGGCAACAGAGTAGGGTTCAGAAAGTGTGGTAGCCAGGCTATAATCTGTCTGTGCCTTTGTAACCCCAAACATAAATGTAATTAATGGATTATATTGGCACCACTAGGTCTGTAGTGTCTAATACAAATATTTGTTGAATGACTGTTGCTTCCCTTGTTTGGAATGCACTTGTACTCTTTCTGCTTGCCTTTCTCCCTATAGTCAATCAATACATGCATCTTGTTCCAACCTCAGCTTGGGCCCTGTTCCACCAAAAGCCTCCCCTGATCGTGGCATCCCCTATGAAGCAGAGATTCCTCCTCTGGCTCCTAAAGTTCCTATTGTTACCATTTTATTTGAACTGCCTGTCTCTCTCATTAGACTGTGATCTCTGTGACCACTGCAAGTTCAGAAAAAAGCTCCCAGTGGTGTTGAATCATTGGATTGGTGTCTTCAGGGTCACCATGCTATTGTGAGGATCAAATGGTAAGTTCTCAGTAATTTTCCTATCTCAAGAGTCAACGTGAAGTTTCGCAACAACAGTGAAAGAGTCAAGATTCTCTGATATAATTCTGGCAGTAAATAAAGACTTAGAACTCAGTGATATAAGGGGTTCTTGGCCACAGGAAAATGGAAATGTGTTTGAAAACTTTTAGGTGAAAGGCTGACAGCTGATAAGGCTGGGGAAGTTTAAGAGGCACGTACTTGCATTGTGTGTGTAGGAATAAAACTGGAGTGAAAACAGGTAGTGTATGCCTCTCAAGGGTTTTATCCTTTTAAATATCTCAAGGCATCTTGTATGTTGTTGGCACACAATAAATGCCTAGTAAGTGCTTATTGGATGAGCGCAAAGGAACAGCAGAGACTACAGCAAGAAAGAACTTTAGAAGTGTCCAGTCCAACACCTTCATAATGAATGAAAATGATGTTCTTAGAAGGTTTCAAAATGAGAGACAAAAATGTTTGTGTTTTAGGGATATTGCTAAAAAATTAACTAGGACTCTATAGACCACGAGTAAAGATCATTTTCCAAGTACAGTCAGAACTTTAACGGCAGAGAAAAGGCGTATTTCTGGGTTTTCTTCACAAATGGAGGATGGGATTTTTATGTTCAAAGGACATGTTCCTTTGAATCTTTATACTAACTTGGAATGACCAGTAAGTTCTGAATCACAGTGAGAAATTCAGCTCACATCTTTCCCAGCTGTGGCAAGTTCCCCACATCCCATGGGGAAGTCTCTAAACACTGGTTGGTCCTGGGCTAATGAGATTGCTCAAGTGTTAGCCCTCCTGGCCATGGGGCAGTTTGTTTGTTTGTTTGTTTTTCCCTTTTTGAGATGGAGTCTTCCTCTGTCACCAGGCTGGAGTGCAGTGGCGTGATCTTGGCTCACTGCAGCCTCCGCCTCCTGGGTTTGAGCAATTCTCCTGCCTCAGCCTCCCAAGTAGCTGGGACTACAGGTGCCTGCCACCATGCCTGGCTACTTTTTTGTATTTTTAGTAGAGATGGGGTTTCACCATGTTAGCCAGGATGGTCTTGATATCCTGACCTCGTGATCCGCCTGCCTCGGCCTCCCAAAGTGCTGAGATTACAGGCGTGAGCCACTGCGTCCAGCCCATGGGGTAGTTTTGAAGTAATTTACTTCCATTTTTGTTTTCACTCCACAGTAGAGACTAAGGTTCAAGTCATATGACTAGGAAAGGCCATAGCAATTTAGAACCATTTGAATGTGGTGGGTACCTCTAGTATACAATATACACATTTAGAAAAAACAACAAAGAAATCAACCAACCAACCACATTTTTGGCCCTGAATTACCAAAATAAGACTTAAAAAATAATTAAGTTACTTATTAGTAATACGAATGTGTGTTTTATTAACTGTCACTCAGAAAAATTATGTGTTTGTGACTAAAACTGTTTTTTCAGGAAATTAAAAAAAAATTCAGTACCAAAAATATATCTCATATGGGAATCAACTATTTAGCACTGAAACCTTGGTCTTTATTTTTTTTTCTACCTATTTCAAGGAGGAGCAAACAACTAGTTGATTGGAACTTTGGTTAACTCCAAATTTTCAGTGTGAGCAACAATGTTTGTATCACAAATACCAGTGCAATATTGCACTGTTTATCCATTTGCATGATGAACATGTGATCAAAAGGTGGTTTGTGGGTGTGATGGCTCACACTTGTAATCTGAGAACTTTGGGAGGCCCAGGTAAGAGAATCACTTGAACCCGGGAGTTTGAGACCAGCCTAGGTAACATAGTGAGATCTCAGCTCTATAAAAAATAAAAAATTCGCCAGACCTGGTGTGCATGTCTGTAGTCCCAGCTACTTGGGAGGCTAAGGTGGGAGGACTGTTTGAACTCAGGAAGGTGAGGCTGCAGTGAGCTGTGATGGGACCACTGCACTCCACCCTGGGCAACAGAGCAAATACCCTGTCTCAAAACAAAACAAAACAAACAAAAAAAATAAATGGTGACTTGCATTAAGGGGAAGAAGAGTTAAGGTGTTGCAATGTCATTTTGGCACTAGCAAGCAACCTCGGCAAAGTTGTAGAGAACTTTCTTCAAAAGTGAGATCAATCTAACCACAAAAGATTATATTCCCCTGAGATTTAAAAACACGTTTCATGAAAAGAAACTGAGTAATTGAAATTGGAGAGTGCCAGCTCTCCCAGCAGGGCAAGTGTGAGGCCATATTGATGCTTAATTTTCTTTTGAATACTTTAAATGAGAATTTGGATTTACCTGAGATTTAAACCTGATTGACAAAGCTCTTGAGGAGTTCTAGTAGGCTTCAGAAACAAGAGTTAATTGGGCAAGATAATGCAGTCAATTTTGTTAATTCTTCAAGTATTACAGTTTCTTTTCTTTTTCTGTCATTTTGGGGGGTAATTATAAAAGCAATAAAAACCAGATTTACAGACTAGAGTCTTTCTAAATGATTTAAATACTATTAAGAGATGACTGGGCACAGCATAATAAAACCAGCAAGAATCAGAGCCTCAATAGGTGATTGGAAGTGTGTAAATTTGCTTAGTGATTTCTCACAAAAAAGTTCACAAGCTAAGTTTTACAAAGTTTTTAGTATGTATGTATTACTCCTGAGAATGACATGGAATTATGTGACAAATCATCAATTGTCACTGTGGAATTTTGGCCACATGATGAAATGGAAAGTTGATATATCATTTTCATTGACAAAGAAAGCCTTATTTGTATGTATTAATAGGCGATATTAGAAGAGGAAAGAAATAATTCACGATGAAAAGAAAAACGATATTACTTATTTGGTAGTAGCTGTCAAAACTCAAAACCTTGGCCTGGTGCAGTGGCTCACGCCTGTAATCCCAGCACTTTGGAAGGCCGAAGCAGGTGGATCATGAGGTCAAGAGATCGAGATCATCCTGGTTAACACGGTGAAAACCCATCTCTACTAAAAATACAAAAGATTAACTGGGCGTGGTGGCAGACATCTGTAGTCCAGCTACTTGGGAGGCTGAAGCAAGAGAATTGCTTGAACCAGGGAGGCAGAATTTGCAGTGAGCCAAGATCACGCCACTGCATTCCAGCCTGGGGCGACAGAGTGAGACTCTGTCTCAAAAAAAAAAAAAGATTAAAAACCTGTGTCCCTATTGACCCTACAGAAAGACTTGCACAAATGCACTAAGTTGTAAAAACAAAGCTGTCTGTTTCTATGTGGCTTATAGTAGCAAAAATTACAAACAGCCCAATTGTCTATAAGCTAGGAATTAATAAGATGCATGATTTGTGTCCATACAATTAAATAGTTAGGTACATCTATAGCGTAGATATAAAAATGCCTACCATATGTTTTTCACAAATTCATTCAAAAGATTATATTGGATGTCAATTACATACTGGGTCAAGATGCTAGGAATAAAAGATACTAGGGAATAGGACATGTGTGTGGAGAGGGAAAAGAGAAAATAAACAAGTAAGATAATTCCAGATAGCCATGCTATCAAGAAATCCTACCAGGTAATAGGGTAACGGAGAGTGATTTAGTCAAGGAAGGCCTAGACATGACATGTGAACTGGCCTGAATGGTGAGGAGTCCTGGGATCCAGGAACTTATGTTCTAGGTAAACAGAAGAGCACGTGCACGGGCTCTCAAGTGGAATGAGTTTAGTGTGCTCAAGAGCAGAGAGGACCCATGTGGCTGGCACCACCTGAAATTGGAGAGGTGCTCCGGAGATAGATCATGGAAGACCTTTAGGCCATGGTGAGGAGCTTAGATTAATTCTACATGCAATGAGAAAGAACTTGTTGGAGGGTTCCAAGCAAGGCAGTAATATGATCTGGTAAATAATATCAAAAGGTCAGCTGGCAGTGCATGCATTAAGGGGAAGAATGGAGACAGGGAGGGGCATCATGGCAGAACTGTAAGAGTTGAAGATGACTATGTAAGAGTCGATATGGCTGGGCACAGTGGCTCATGCCTGTAATCTCAGCACTTTGGGAGGCCGAGATGGGTGAATCATGAGGTCAAGAGTTCGAGACCAGCCTGGCTAACATAGTGAAACCCCATCTGTACTAAAAATACAAAAATTAGCAGGGCGTAGTGGCGCAAGCCTGTAATCCCAGCTACTCGGGAGGCTGAGGCAGGAGAATTGCTTGAATCTGGGAGGCGGAGGTTGCAGTGAGCTGAGATCATACTACTGCATTCCAGCCTGGGCGACAGGGTGAGACTCTGTCTCAAAAAAAAAAAAAAAAAAAAAAAGAGTCAATGTAAGAGATGATGTAATTACGAGTCAGAACTGTGAGAATCGAAATGATGATGATTTGGGCCATAATTTGGGCTATGGCTATGGCAAAAAGTAGATTCATTTGAATTTTCTTTCAGGGCATGACATTATTTAGACCTAAAGCTTCAAGTCTTTTGATCTAGAACCAGATCTGGGTTCTTACACAGACTCTCTGAAGTCTCATTTTTCTCCTCCAAATATGGGAATGAGTAGTGTCTGCTGTATTTTTCAGGGGGCTATTGTTCAGATTAAATAAGACAAACCCACTGTAGGCATTTGGTAACTATGAAAATGCTATGTAAATATGAGGTATTACCATTATGAATTCAGAGAGATTCCACATAGAAAGCGTGACCAGAATTGGGGTTAGGGCTACTTCCATCCCCAGTGTCAGAGTGAAATCTCGTGGCTCTCAGTTTACCTAATGTAAAGTAGATAAAATGCATCTTCTCATCTGAGTCAACACAGAACAGTGAAGTGAAATTGGGAGAGGACGAACAAATTAGTAATTACAAAATAATTCACAAATGAGCTGCTGAATAAGTGATAAAGAGAACAAAATATTTTCCAATGTATCTCTGGCACACTGGAGTGATTTCATTAAGCCAAGATTTTCCTAAGATCGCAACTCTTCTTGCTTTTCAATTAACCTCTTTGGGGGCCACCTTCTCAGTCAGGCACTAGGGGAAAGATCAGGAAGTTCCAGAAGCCCAGGCTTTCTTTTAGTAATTGCTGTTTCTTTCTTTCTTTCTCTTTCTTTTCTTTTCTTTTTTCTTTTCTTTCTTTCTTTCTTTCTTTCTTTCTTTCTTTCTTTCTTTCTTTCTTTCTTTCTTTCTTTCTTTCTTTCTTTCTTTCTTTCTTTCCTTTCTTTCTTTTTTTTTTGAGATAGGGTCTTGCTCTGTTGCCTAGGCTGGACTACAGTGGCACAACCAAAGCTCACTGCAGCCTCAAACTCCTGGACTCAAGCAGTTCTCCTGCTTCAGCCTCCTGAGTAGCTAGGACCACAGATGTGTGCCGCTATGCCTGGTTAATTTTTTATTTTTTGTAGAGATGAGGTCTTACTACGCTGCCCCGGCTAGTCTTGAACTGCCCAGGCTAGTATTGACTCAAGCAATCCTCCTCCCTTGGCCTCCTACAGTGCTGGGATTACAGACGTGAGCCACTGCGCCCAGCCCAGTAACCTGCAAGTTTCTGAATTGAGAAACGGGAAATGGCTAGAACCTACAAGGAATGTAATTCATTCCCTTCATACTTGAAGAACCACAGCTTCAGGGAAGGAATGAGAGCATCGGTCTTAGGCATAATTGTTGTGATCACGAACATATGACATGAAATGTGAGCATTGGCAAAGACATCCCGTCAATTCACTTAATATATTTTTTGATTGCCTTCAAGAAGTAGATACTGAAAGACATTCAGATCATGTTTTACAACCAGTATAGGAAAAGATTGGAAGTATTTTAAAACACTCCCCTCTCTCTCTCTTTTTTTTTTGGACTTGGGGCATAAGGAAGAAGGTACTTTTTATTTGAATGACCAGGTAGTGAGAAGGGGAAGGAAGAGCTGTTTGATCAATAATGATTTATTAATCCAGAGGCCACATATTATAGTCATTTCTTCGGTAAAAGTCTAATTGACATCAATGACTTTGAACATTCATACTGATTGCCTTTGCGTTCAGTCTTATCTCAGTTTCATCACACCACTAACCACCTCCTTTTACCTTCAAACAATGGCCTCACCAAGCCACTTCTGAGCATGCCCCAGGCTTACTTTCCTAGGGGAAAATTGAGGATTACCTCACTTTCCTGAAAACGTGTCCAACAGAAACAGAGCACTTCTTTCTATGAAAAGCAGACAGCAATATTAACATTTGCCAATTTAGTTGGTGATTTGCTCAATTCAAGGACCACAGAATGTTTGTAGTAGGGCTAAATGTGTAGCCGGGTAGTTTTTGGGAGGATGTTTTGCTCTTGTATATATTTTTAGCAAGTGAGAAATAGTGATCTCTCATATGAAACAGATGTGTGGTTTGCACAAAATTAACGTGATTTGTCCTTTGCTAGGCAAAATGGAAGTAGTGAGTGATGCAATATTTCAACTAAAAGATATATTATAGAACATTAACATATCAAGTTGGAAGAATGTCCTTTGCAAGCAAACACATTGATTCATTAAAAAAACTTTTCAAAATAGAATTATTCATAAGTTATTACTGCTGTTCCCATAAAAATATTTTCTGTTTAAATTCATAACAAACATTCTTAGGAGGCAAAATGTCTTTTCTGTGTCCCATTTAACAATGTAATAACTTTGTTTTCAAAATCTCATTTTATTCTAACTGGAAGATATACGATCTTGTTATACAAAACAACCACTTCATCTCTACAGAACCTTATTATTGGAATATATGATTGTAAGTTTCTGTAGAGTGTGGGAAGCATAACTGTTGTCTAGTTTAGATTACATGCCATGCAGCTGAAGCCTTGTCTTCAGAAAGATTATATAGGAATTATTTCAATAAAGTTATAAACACAGCTTGTATGTTAGGACATTACAACTTTATTTATTTATTTTTAAAAAAATACAGATTCCAAAGTCCCATCCCTAGAAATTCTGATTTTAAGTAAGTCAGGAATGGGACCAAGGAATCTGTATTTTTGTTTTTTTCTTTTGAGAAAGGGTCTCACCCTGTCACCCAGGCTGGAGTGCAGTGGCATGATGTCAGTTCACTGCAACCTCCGCTTTCCAGGTTAAAGCGATTCTCCTGCCTCAGCCTCCTGAGTAGCTGGGACTACAGACGCACACCACCATGCCTGGCTAGTTTTTGTATTTTTAGTAGCAAAGGGGTTTCGCCATGTTGGCCAGGCTGGTCTCGAACTCCTGACCTCAAGTGACCTGCCCGCCTCGGCCTCCCAGAGAGCTGGGATTACAGCTGTGAGTCACTGCGCCTGGCCATTTACAGCTTTTGATAGAAATGTGTTCATTTGTATTAATCTGTGATGAGACTACTAAATACTATTATTCATTAGTGACCCATCCTAATTACATATGTTTAATAAAGAAATGGGAAAAGATAGAATGTGGGATAAAATTGTGGGTGCGTGATTTGACAAGGTGAAGTGTAACCAAGTGTAGATGCTGCAGCTTGAATATGTGACCTTTACAAGGTCACTTGACAGGTGGTTCTGTGATGTCCCCAAGACTCTGCAGTTATCATCACAGATGAACACCACTGACCTGAGATCCTCCTGGCTCTATGTCTTTGAGATGCCTTCTCTCCAACTAAAACCCTTTCCTCCACCCTTTCCTCTGCCTTCCTCTGACAAAATCCTAGTAATTGTTCAGTCAAATCTTGTATTAGGCCATCCCTCCCCCTGAGGGGTCCCCTGAGCACCCTCTCTGATCCCTGCTGGCTAGGCTGGGCTCCCTGCTTCAGTTTCCAGTACATCCAGAGCTGCTTCATTTCTATAATCTCACATGAAATTTATTACTGTTTATATTCTCCAAACAGGGACAAAGATTTGTTTGTCACACCACATTCTATGCCCAGCTCCTAACACAGCACTGGGGAACAGTAGACAATTGAATGCATTGAATGCACAGATCTTTATTTTGTATAGAATTCATTATGATCACATTATAACCAGGCCATCAGATATTAACTCAGCCTTGTTTCATTAGAAGATGAATAGTTTAAAGAAGAAAAAAAAATACCCTCCTAGTTTCCTAATTATATCTTCTTAAACTTTTGGTGGATAGATATATTTAATAAAGATTCTAGTTGTAAGTGGCAACTTTATTTATTTAATAAAGACTCTAAGTTCCCACCTAACTGAGAAATTCAAAGCATGAACTTGGGCCAGGTGCAGTGGCTCACGCCTGTAATCCCAGCACTTTGGGAAGCCGAGGCAGGCAGATCACTTGAGGTCAGGAGTTTGAGACCAGCCTGGCCAACATGGCAAAACCCCATCTGTACTAAAAATAGAGGCTGGGCATGGTGGCATATACCTATAGTCCTGGCTACTCGGGACGCTGAGGCAGGAGAATCACTTGAACCCGGAAGGCAGAGGTTGCAGTGAGCCGAGATCGCATCCCTACACTCCGGCCTGGGCAACAGAGCAAGATTCTGTCTCAAAAAAAAAAAAAAAAAAGCATGAAGTTGGCTTTGGGAATGAATGGATTCAGGAGTTCATATCATGCAACTATAAATCCATCTCTGTTGTTCTTCTTTTGCCACTGTTGTCTTCTGCATTGACTTCATTCTCAGGCAGAGAATGAAGGGCAGGCGGCTTGCATTACTTGTATAGAGGAATCCCAGGGAAAAAAAGAGAGCCTCCCCTACGAATCCCATGCAACTTCTGGAGTTACTGACTGGCCCTGTTTGGGTCACATACCCATGCTAGGGTCCATTCTTGTAGCCATAGTGGTGAAAAACTTTGGCCAATCTGAGGAGTATGTTCACCTGGTGGAGGTAAGGAAAGATTCCCACAACAAAGAAGAATTTGTTAGCAGAAAAATGAAGAAGGAGGATATGTGCAGGCAGACAATAGCCTTCGCTACCGTGATTCTGTGCCAAAGAAATACTGGGCATCCGGGACAATCAATCATCAGCATTGGTTCTGACCAGGCACCTTGATTTCACCTGCTTGGTATTTTTAGTAATGCATGGAAGCTAGTGAGAGAACACTTTAACCACTGCTTCTTTCATGTATTGACTCATTCTAATCCAAAATGTTTGCACCAAGGTCTGAGGATACAAGAATGAACAGGACACACAACAGCCCCTGCCCTGATGGAACTTACATTCCATTGTGTGTGAGGTAGGGGGAGGGAGGTGGACAAAACCCAAACAAAGAAACCGATAGATCATTAGAAATTGTAATAAATGCTGTGAGGGAAGCCAACTCGGGGGTAACTATCATTTCTATCAAGTTTTTGCTCAGTGTCTTCTTTTCAAGGAAGCTTACCCTATTTTTCCTGTTTCAAATTAGAGCTCCCACTCCATCCTACCTCTCGCATTTCCCCTTCTCCCTTTTCTTCATAGCTCCTTTGACCTTCTAACGTGCCCTATAGTCTATTTATAATTTACATATTAAGTTTGCATTTTTTTGTTTTGTTTTGTTTTGTTTTGTGAGACAGGCTCTTGCTCTGTCACCTAGGCTGGAGTGCAGCGGCGTGATCACAGCTCACTGCAACCTTGAACTCCTGGGGTCAAGCGATCCTCCTGCCTCAGCATCCTGAATAGCTGGGACTGCAGGTATGCACCACCATGCCTGGCTAATTATTATTATTATTTTTTTTGGTGGAGATGGGGTCTTGCTATGTTGCCCAGGCTGGTCTTAAACTCCTGGACTCAAGCAATCCTCCCATCTCAGTCTCTCAAAGTGCTTGGATTATAGGTGTGAGCTACTTCACCTGGCCTTAAGTTTGCAGTTTTTAAAGTGCACTCCATCTGCCATCCCCCTCCATTAGAATGTAAACCCTGTAAGGGCAGAAATTTTTTTCACCTGGTACAGGCAAGGAAGGATTCCCAGAATAAAGGGACTGTTATTTTCACCTGTGTATCTTCCAGTGCTTCATACATAGTAGGTGCTTAATAAATAGGTAAGAATGAATGAATAAATGAAACAGAGAACAGAGGGGATAAGGGGTCTAAAGTACATGGAGGACAGAGGTGACCTCCTTGAGGACATGAGATTGTAGGACATCAATAGTGAGGATGCATCCTTGAGATAACATGGAAGACAAATGCATGGAGTGCCTCCTTCTGCTTCCAGTTTGTAGAAGCGTCACTTCCTTGGGGACACCTTCCTTGCCCCCTCCCCAGGTCATGGCTGCAGTTACACATGCTCACAGCATCCTGCAGTTTTCCTCCTTAGTGTGGTGTAGGTACTTGGATAATTATTTTTAAATGTCTGTCTTGGCCGGGCGCGGTGACTCATGCCTGTAATCCCAGCACTTTGGGAGGCCAAAGCTGGCAGATCACCTGAGGTCAGGAGTTTGAGACCAGCCCGACCAACATGGAGAAACCTCATCTCTACTAAAAATACAAAATTAGCCGAGTGTGGTGGTGCGTGCCTGTAATCCCAGTTACTCGTGAGGCTGAGGCAGGAGAATTGCTTGAACACAGAAGGCGGAGGTTGCGGTGAGCTGAGATCATACCATTGCACTCCAGCCTGGGGCAAAAAAAGCAAAACTCTGTCTCAAAACAAACAAACAAACAAACATGGCTGTTTCTCCTAATACTATAATCCCCACAAGGATAGCAGGGAAGGTACTTGGAGAATTCAAGAAATGAAACAACGACCGATGGGCTACTGCTACAGTGTGGTGAGCAGTATCAGTAAAGCTGGAGACATATGCAGGGGCCAGATCATCTGAGGGTCTGTGGCTCGTGATAAGGAGTTTGAATGTTTATTCCAGCGTGATGGAAAGCCACTGATTGAATGGTTCTGAAAGCGAGGAAGCACATGATCTGGATTGCATTTGCACCTAGTGTTTCTTGAATCAGTCCAGAGTCATATTCCCTGCCCAAGCCACCTTCACCTCTCATTGGAATTACATGTAATGAGTTTTCCTTCATCCACCTGTGTCCCTTTGCAATCCTTTTGACCACAAAGCAGCACTAGAGGTCAAGTCTGGAGTCACTCTGCTGGAATCTGGATGGGCATCCCATTATCCCTAGGGTAAAGCTTTAAGTCATCATGAGCCCTGCAAGGGAGGCCAGGGTTATCTGTCTCTCCTGCTCATCTCATCTGCAGGGCCCTGTCTCTCTGGCTCACTCCTCCACAGAGCACTGGCCTTGCTGTAATTGCTGGAACACACCAGCCTGCTTCCTTCTTGAGCCTCCCACAGGCTCCTCCTCTGCGCCCTCCACACCTGCTAAGTGCCTCCTTCTGCTTCCCATTTAGAAGTGTCACTTCCTCAGGGACACCTTTCTTGCCCCCTCCCCAGGCCATGACTGCAGCTACACATGCGCATAGCACCTTGCACTTTTCCTACTTAATGTTGTATAAGTACTTGGATAATTATTTTTAAATGTCTCTTTCTGACAACACTATAATCCCTATGGGGGCCAGGACTGTGATTATCTGATTCACCATCTAGCACTGAACTGATTCTCGGTGCTTAATACATATTGATTGACTGATGGAATAAATTAAATAGGATTGTTTAAGCAACACACAATAGATTTGCCTTTTAAGCTGGGTGCAGTGGCTCAATTCTAGCACTTTGGGATGCTGAGGCAGGAAGATCACTTGAGCTCAGGGGTTCGAGACCAGCCTGGGCAACATAGAGTGTCCAGGATCTTTACTACTTAAAAAATATATATGTATATATATAGCCAGATGTGGTGGCACATGCCCATAGTTCCAGCTACTATGGACGTGGAAGTGCTGGAATGTTTGAGCCAGGGAGGTTGAGGCCGCAGTGAACCGTGATTTCACCACTGGTCCAGCATGGGTGACAGAGTGAGACTCTGTTTCAAAAAAATAAACAATTACGGAAAAGATTTGCCTTTTATTTAGTTCACTCTAGACCTTTTTTAGTCACACCCATTCAATCAATCTTGTTCTTTCTGCCACTTTCCCTTTAGCATCATTCTTTTCTTTCTTTGTTTTTTTTTTTGTTTGTTTTTTGTTTGTTTTTTTGTTTTTGAGACAGAGTCTCACTCTATCGCCCAGGTTGCTGGAGTGCAGTGGTACAATCTCGGCTCATTGCAACCTCTGCCTCCCAGATTCAAGCAATTTTCCTGTCTCTGAGTAGCTGGGATTACAGGTGTGTGCCATCACACCTGGCTAATTTTTGTGTTTTTAGTAGAGATGGAGTTTCACCATGTTGGCCAGGTGGGTCTCGAACTCCTGACCTCAGGTGATCCACCCGCCTTGGCCTCCCAAAGTGCTGGGATTACAGGCATGAGCCACTGCGCCTGGCCTAGCATCATTATTTTCTGATTTATCATGCTTTTTCTTCTTCAGCCTGGTCTAACGGTCTTTCTCCATCCACTTTATGATAACACAATCTCCTATGTGAGAACTTCTCAGGGCCACCTAAGTCTCCAAGAGGTGGCAATGCTACCCTCACCTCTTCCTCCCTGCCTTGGGAGCGGTGGTCCTCCTGTCACCAGCAATCAGGTCAAGCCCTTCACCAGGTCTACCGCTGCGGGACTCCTATTTCATAATAGATGGCTGGCTTTTCAATGGTAAGGGAAGTGGCTCCCTCTGGAATTCTGGGTGTTTCACAGATATCTTCTCACTCCCAAAGTCCAGGAAGAAACGACAGAAGGAAGGTAGTAAGTGACAATGGTGTCACTCGCTGGGATGGCTCAGGCAGAGGTGGTGTCTCTTAGTGTGAGACCCTTTGTCACGACGAAGCCAGGCCAGGAAAAGGTGAGTGTACTGTGACAAGATAAGGCTAGGGTCATTATTTCTCAAGGAGTAAAGTCAAAGTCATCATAATAGGAAGAATAAGTATTCCTCATGGAAACTAGATTGGAAGGGGCTTTAGCTTTAGCAGTTCCGGTGAACAGGTGTTCAAGCACCCACAAGCCTCCTCCTTTTGCAGGATGTGGACCTGCAAGCTGCCCTGAACAGAGTCAGTAGGAAGCCCAGTGGCACCCAGGCAAGGTAAGAGAATCAGCTACTCAAAATGGGACCAGGACTGTGGAGAGGTGGCACGTCCTTCAGAAGGGGCAGGGAGGGCTGACAGGGAGAGTTGCAGAGGGACACAGATAGATTGAGATAAAAAGGTTAGCCTTGTGTGGCTTAGGGGTCAAGTTCATGACATGAGGCCCAGCCACCGGCTGTGAGACTTGGCTTCACGACGACTCCACCCAGCATGGGTGCCCATAACGCAGTTTCACGTGACTCTCCCTTAACCGCAGAGCGTGGTCGAAGATGAAACCTGTGTGGTTTTCAAAAAGGGCCAGCTCTGGTTTTCAACAAAGAGACTTTTAATAAAGCCGTAAACTGGGTGAATCATAGTCCTCCTTGGCTTCTCCTTTCTTCTCCTTTGTAATTTTAATCCTCTTGTTTGTTTCTGAGCTGATTTCATCATTTTTATCTACTTGTCTAAACGAACCCAAACTCCTTAAAATCTTCAAGTTAGTTTCTGTTAATATTTAATATTTCATTTCAGGTTTCCACGTTGGATTCACATAGGTCACAAAAAAATGCACCACTATCACCACCGCACCTGGCTATTTGGGCCATGGGAAGCCTCTTTTTCTCAGGAAGGAAGGCCTGTGGTCACGTTCCCCTGGAGATGAGGGAGGATTCTCCTGCCTTAGTAGCTCTGCCTTATAACATTGGAAGTTTTGAATAGAAACTTCATCTGTGGGAGGGTGGTTACAGAAAGCAAGTTTAAAGTGATTAAATGTTTCAACAAGAATGGTTTGACTATAAGATCTGAAAAACTGAGTAAGTAACTAGAATTCACTGCTTAGGAGAGACAAAATAGAATCGAA
This sequence comes from Macaca mulatta, assembly GCF_049350105.2. Lineage (NCBI taxonomy): Eukaryota > Metazoa > Chordata > Mammalia > Primates > Cercopithecidae > Macaca > Macaca mulatta. The sequence continues at coordinate 67,990,827 of NC_133422.1, forward strand.
CTGTTACCGATAAAAGATTGGGTCGTCTTGTTTTTTGTTTGTTTGTTTTGTTTTTTGAGATGGGGTCTTGCTCTGTCGCCCAGGATGGAGTGCAGTGGTGCGATCTCAGCTCACTGAAGCCTCTGCCTTGCCCTCCCGAGTAGCTGGGATTACAGGCATCCACCACCAAACCCCGCCAAGTTTTGTATTTTTAGTAGAGACGGGGTTTCACCATGTTGGCCGGGCTGGTCTTGAACTCCTGACCGCAAGTGATCCACCCACCTCAGCCTCCCAAAGTGCTGGGTTACAGACGTGAACCACCATGCCCAATCTGGGTCTGCTTATTTAAGTTATTAATGAATATTTTTTACTGATTTACCTATAGCCATGTGGAGAGTACGTGATATTTCAAATATCTTCAATATAAGTGACATTTTTTAGCCCCAAATGTCGCATGCCTTAATTCTATATTTGAGCATAAGCTTTACACTTGGTTTGTGGTAAAATGGAGCATTTCCTCTAGTGTTATGTGATATGATGGCAGTGGGTGAAAGAGTGAAATTCTGGCCGGGCGCGGTGGCTCAAGCCTGTAATCCCAGCACTTTGGGAGGCCGAGACGGGCGGATCACGAGGTCAGGAGATCGAGACCATCCTGGCTAACACGGTGAAACCCCGTCTCTACTAAAAAATACAAAAAAGTAGCCGGGTGAGGTGGCGGGCGCCTGTAGTCCCAGCTACTCGGGAGGCTGAGGCAGGAGAATGGCGTAAACCTGGGAGGTGGAGCTTGCAGTGAGCTGAGATCCGGCCACTGCACCCCAACCTGGGCGGCAGAGCAAGACTCCGTCTCAAAAAAAAAAAAAAAAAAAAAAAAAAAAAAAAAAAAAAGAGTGAAATTCTGTATCTTATTACAGTAGAGTACTGAGGAAGATGACAGACTCTCCTTATTTGGAGAACAGGAAGTGGCCTAGGATTGAAATCCAAAAAAATCAAATGTGTTTGATGTTACCAGTAGTGACCTGCCTTGATGTGGCTTCTTCAGATGCAACTAGAACCAAAAATTGTGACATCTGAAAGTAGTGAGAGAATTTGAGGAACATGAGTCAGAACCTGCTACCTAAAATTTCAGCCTCTGAAGTCACTATTCCCAGGATGAATGACTGGCTTTACAGAGTCTCTGCAATTATCATCACCTGGAGTAACTGGAGAAAAAGTTGTTTGAGAAGACTAAGGCTTAATTGAAATAGCATTTTGAAGATTCTTTCTGAGCCATTCGGATTTCCTTACTTGATCTCTATAACTGCTTCAACTTATCTAGAGAGCAGTTCTATTCCTTCTACTACTTGAATGAATAAGATAAAAGCAATTTGTGTTTTACTAACATCTGCATCAGAGTTATGTGATATTTGTTAAAGATGTTTAAGTCCTGGACACCATGCTGACCAGTAGACTCGAAGGGTTGTAAACTGCATTTTTAAAAAGCGTTTCTTTGGCATCCTAAAATTTGGGAACTCTCTAGTATGGGAGCCAGTAGCCACATACATAATGAATGCTTTTGTTGATACTGATGTTATTACTACAATTAATTTTAATGAAAACTGAAGCTGATTAAGACACTCTTACTGCTTGTTTCTGCTTAAAGATGTCTTTTTCCTTTATTTTTTAATTTTTTTATTTTTGAGACAGGGTCTCTGTCACCCAGGCTGGAGCACACTGGTACAATCACAGCTCACTGTAGCCTTCACCTCCCAGGCTCAAGTGATCCTCCTGCCTCAGCCTCCTGAGTAGCTGGGACTACAGGTGCTTACCACCATGCCCAGCTCATTTTTATTTATTTTTGTAGAGACAGGGTCTTGCCATGTTGCCCAGGCTGGTCTCAAATTTCTGGGCTCAAGCAATCCTCTTGCCTTGGCCTTCCAAAGTGCTGGGATTACAGGAATGAGCCACAAATAATTCTTTAAAAAAGAATATGACAACTCTGGGTAAAAGAAAAAAATATTATTTACTTTAACTCCCTCTGTTCTTGAGCCATAATATTCTTGACCAGTGGTTCTCAAATTTAGCAGTGCATTAGAATCACTCTTGGGGTTTGTTAGAATACAGATTGCTGGGCCTCATCCCCAGTAGTTTCTGATTCTGGATGAGCCCTGAGAGTTTACAAGTTCTTCACAAGTTTCTTATAAGTTCCCATATGTTTTAGTTGGCTAGGGCTGCCATAACAAAATACTGTACACTGGGCGGCTCAAACAGCAGAACTTTATTATCTCATAGTTCTAGAGGCTCAAAGTCCTAGATCAAGGTGCTAGCAGTGTTGGTTTCCAGGAGGCCCCTCTCCCTGGCTTGCAGATGGCTGTCTCTTCATACAGTCATCTGTCTGGGCACATATGCATCCCTGGTGTCTCTTCTGGGTATTCAAATATCCTCTTCTTGTGAGGAAACCAGTCATATTGGATTAGGGCCCACTCTACTGACCTCATATTAACTTAATCATTTCTTTGAAGGCCCTGTCTCCAAATATGGTCATATTCTGAAGTACTGGCGGCTAGGACTTCAACATATAAATTTTGAGGGGGACAAAATTCAGTCTGTAACACCATATGATGGTGAGGCTATAGATCTAGGGACCACACTGTGAGAACCACACTTCCAGACTTGACTGGTCAAACAGGAAATATCTTCTGAAAATACATTTCTCAATCTTGGTAAGCAGTTCTTGGCCTTCTACTCTTTCTAACAACTTTCTCATGATGATCCTTTCGACGTCTCTAATTATTATCCTTGGCAGATAATTTTCCAGTCTGCAGTCTACGCCTCTCTGTCCTCAATGACTCTTAAATACGTGTCAGAAACCAACCTGGGTGTCTTGCCAGCAGCTCACACTTAGTATATTCACACTAGAGCTTATTTTGTTTGGTTTGGTCTTGCTGTTCATTTTGTTTCCCTGTTTCTGTGACATGACCACTCACTGGACATTGAAGTGGGACCATGGAGTCATATTTTGCATTTTCCTTTCCTCAGCACCAAATCGAGCAGCATCAACCTTTGCAAGTCTCTGTCCCCATGACCCTTTTTCATTTTGTGTCCAGCTTTGTTTAGGTCTCATTCATTCTTCTTTGAATGTTGCAACCTTTCTAGCTAGAATCTGTCCTTTTAGTCTCTCCTTCCTTTAATGAAGAGTATCTGATGTTGCTAGAGTAATCTTCCTAAAGCATTATTCTAATAAAAATTTTCAACTGTGGCTGTTCATAAGGTAGTGAGTTATCTCATTTGATTGTTCCCAGTCAGTGACAGATCGACCTTGTTCTATTCTTTCCCCACTTCTCATTACTGCACTTAACTAGTCTTAAAAAAAAATCAAGTGTTTTTCCACTGCTTGTTCAATAGGTAACATACCCAGCTAAAAAAAACCTCAGCTGCTACAAAAAGAAAGAGTGAGTCAGAATCTATCAGTCTCCTCCAGCCTGCTCCACTGATTCCCCAAATACTCACTTACATCTTTCTTCTCACACAGGACCCTGCACCCTTCCCAATGCAGGCACCCCGAAGTGCAATTCAGTTAGAATCTCCAGCTCAAGGTTAAAGATCTCTGCATGTTGTGCATTTGGCTCCGTCAGATCCCAGTGTGGATCATCATGGTTTGGTCAAAAATTATCTGCCCATCACACTAATATTCAATGGTACAGTAGGAACATAGTGACTGCAATATAGCATCTGTATTAGTCTGTTCTCATGCTGCTGATAAAGACATGCCCAAGACTGAGTAATTTATAAGGAAAAAGAGCTTTAATGGATTCAGAGTTCCGCATGGTTGGGGAGGCCTCACATCGTGGTAGAAGGTGGTAGGCAAAAGGCACGTCTTACATGGTGGCAGGCAAGAGAGAGAATGAGAGCCAAGCAAAAGGGGTTTCCCTTTATAAAACCATCAGATCTCATGAGACTTATTCACAACAGTATAGGGGAAACCACCCCTATGATTCAATTATCTCCCACTGGGTCCCTCCCACAACATGTGGGAATTGTGGGAGCTATAATTCAAGATGAGATTTGGGTGGGGACACAGTCAAACCATATCAGCATCCATGCAGAAAAGGAGAAAAATCAAAGATTTGAAGGCCATAGCAACTTTTAAATGATGCTGAGCCAGAAGCCAGAACAGTGAAGACTCTAGTCTAGGCAGTGGAGTTATTATCATGGCTGTTGTCCTTGGTGGTCATTGGCTTTACCTTCTCAGACACTCTTTCTGGTCCCTTCTCCTCTATGGTCTTTCCAAGGTGAGCATTATAAAGTACACTTTTCTTGGGGTCTGCATTCATACCCACCTCTTTTTGGTGTAAATTTGGAGACTTGGATTGTTGTAGGGATTGCACCATCATGATGCCAGGCTTGGAATTTCATTGGCAACACAGTTCCCTAAAAACCTGAGGGGCTTCCAATCTAGTTGCTGTTTTTCTATCCTATATGTGAATAACCAGAACAAGAGGTCCTGTTTTCATATAATTTTTGAGCCTAGAATCTCTAGTTTATTTCACACCGGCATTTGTGCTTTGAAAACTTCTCCTCCCCCAAATTAACTTGAGATGATTTGAAAAATAGGCATGGGGATCTTTGCAAATTTACTGCTTCCTTGTTTTACAGAAAATTCTGGAAGGGAAGACTTGGACAAGGTGTGGGGTCATGGTCTTATATCTTATAAATGTGGCTTGTGCTCTTGCCACTGGCTGTGGCTCACAAGAGTTTCACTTTGAAGTAAGGATGTAGTCAGTTTTTTCAGCCTGAAAATGTTCCACATTAGACCTGTTAACCTAGCTGCTGGCTGTGGCATCTTAGCAAAATTGCATTTCCTTCCACTGTGCTGGCAGACTACTAGCTCTAGCCTAGGTTTATCTCTTTTGTGTAGGATTTTGTTGAAAGTATCAGAACTAGCCAAAACACACCACCCTTCTAAAACTTTCCTACTATTTTCACTAATGCCACAGCCTTGGTTGGCACCTTTGAATGCTCTGCTAGTCAATGTTTTTACTAGGATCACCAGATCCCTAGTCTGCAATAGTTTTTTTTTTCCCCCTCCGAGAGATGATGTCTTGCTATGTTGCTCAGGCTAGAATGTAGTGATTATTTACAGATTCAATCATAGTATCATAGTTTTACCTTTTGTATGTCACTCAGATACCTCCTTTAAGTGAATCCTACATTTTAGCTAATGCAGTAGCTCTCTTTTGGTATCAAATTTTATATTAATTAGAATTAAGTTTGGGTGCACGTGTCAGAAAGCAAAAAGTAACAGTGGTTTCAATGATGCTGGTTTATTTTTCTTCCTTGTAAAAGAAGTTTGGAGGGAGGCAGTCTAGAGCTTGTGTAAAGACTCCCAGTGTCGTCAGTGTTTCGGGATCTGCCAGCTTTCCTCTCCACCTGCCTAGTGAGGACATTGACCTTGTGATTTAAGATGGCTGCTGGAAGTCCAGCCATCACATCCACTTTCCATACACAAAGAAATAGAAAGGGGAAGGAGAAGGGTATACCCTTTACCTTACACTGAGATTTTTGAGGAAATCTATACTCCATTATAACTGCACGGCCAAGATTTAGTTAATCATATGGCCACTCCTAGCTTCAAGAGAGGCTTAAAATATAGTCTTTTAGCTAAGTAGATGTATCCATCTATTTATCAAGGTTTTGTTACCAAAGTGAAAGGGAAGGTATACAGCAGAGCAGGAAACTAACAGCCTGTCACAGGTAAATGTGTAAGTAATAAGGAACATGGTAAAGAGGCCAAGCGTGGTGGCTCATGCCTATAATCCCAGTGCTTTGGGAAGCTGAGTGGGCAGATCACTTGAGGTCAGGAGTTTGAGACCAGCCTGGCCAACATGGTGAAACCCCATCTTTACTAAAAATACAAAAATTAGCTGGGCGTGGTTGCACGTGCCTGTAATCCCAGCTACTCAGGAGGCTGAAGCAGGAGAATCGCTTGAACTTGGGTTGCTCACTGCAACTTCTGCCATTGTACTCCTGCCTGGGCAACAGAGCGAGACTCTGCCTCAAAAAATAATAAAATAAAATAAAATAAATAAAAGAAAATGAAATAAAAAGAAACAAAGTAAAGAGTTTAATGTGCCTCAAGGGAGCTCCAGGGAGGTGTAAGTGGGAATTCTGCAGAGGGTGAGGTAGCAGTCAGCTACAACAGCCATGGAGGGCTTTCAAAAGAAGGTAGCATTTGAATTCAGTTTTAAAGAATGAGTAGGAGAGAAGTAGGGCATTTAAATTGGAGAACCAGGACAACTAAAGGCAAATATTTGAAAAAAATGCAAGGTCTATACCCATTTGACTAGACAGGGCTGGGAGTAGGGCGAGGCAAAGGGGATGTGCAGGGTACCTGAGATCCTCAGTTCCAGGGTCTTGCCAGCCTGGGATGAGCACCTCCACAGAATTATGCTCTAGATGCCTCACTGAACCTGTCCCTAGTCCTGGTCCTGCACTTGAATACATGATATATTAAAGGGACTGGTGGCAAGCCAGGCTGGGATGTCAGTCTTTTCTAATTTCTAGTAAAGATACTGAAGTCTGCTCCCACACATGTCCAGAAGAAAGCCTAACATCTTATGCCAGTTCCAGATGGCAATTTGGCAATTTTCCCACCAAAGGAAGGATTTTGCTGTTAACTAGCATGATAATTTCATATAGACCACACATCAAAGATGAATTGCCATGTTTTTTCTTGCCATGGTTATTCTGAGATTCTGAGTAGTATTTTAGTCTTTCATGATTAGACCCACATCAGATCTTGATGTGAAGAAAGATTCAGGACATTTGCTATGATGTTAATATAGCTGACACCTGCTGTAAAAGCCACACAAAACGAGGATGGTGGGAAGTCCCCCTCATTCTCCTAGTATGGCCTGCAATGCACATGCTCTCACAAGTCAGCGGAAGACGAGTGGTTGCAAAAGGCTTCACTCAAAGAAGTAAATTGGGAAAGCAGGAAGCGGGTTATACTGTGTGGTTATAATATCATGAAAGCAGTAAATGTCATGACACCTCTTTCCTAACCTCCCTAACTATGAAGTTGGAGTTCTAGACTTATCCCATCACCATGTGTCCTAGATGCTGATTCTCCTTCCAAAAATAGTGAAAGATTACTGGAAACTCCAGACATCAGTTGGTCTATCTGCAGCTCTGTGATAGTGGGGTAGGGAGTAGGTTATAGAAAACAGATTAAAATAATAGATGCAATTTACTGAGGTACCTTCTAGTTGCTAAGCTCTTGCCATGCATCATTATCTCATAAAGTTCTTTGTTCTTACTTTTAATTATAGATAGAAGAAATAGAAGTTTATATAGAGATTTAAAGCATTTTTTTTTTTTTGAGAGAGGGTCTTGCTCTGTTGTCCAAGCTGGAGTTCAGTGGTGCAATCAGGGCTTACTGCAGCATTGAGTTCCTGGGCTCAAGTGATCCAAACACCTCAGCCTCCCAAAGTCCTGGGATTACAGGCATGGGCCACTGTGCCCGGCTGCTTTTTATTTTATTTTAAAAAATTATTTTAGAGATGGGATCTTGCTATATTGACCAGTCTGGTCTCAAACTTCTCCCACTTCAGCCTCCTGAGCCTCAGGAGCTACAGGCAGACACCACTATACCCACTTACAGAGATATTAAGTTTCTTGTTCAGTGGCCATCTCCATCTGGCTTATGTTAAAGAACCTTCTCTAGTGGTAACCCACTTCCTCTTGAGGGGAATATCTTGGGGCAAATTTAATCATAGGGAAGTTATTTTTTATGTATGATTCAAAAGTTGATTTTCTATACCTTCTGCTTACTGATTTTTTTTTTTTTTGAGACAGGGTCTTACTCTGTTTCCCAGGCTGGAATACAATGCCACGATCTCTGCTCACTGCAGCCTTGACCTGCTAGGCTCAAGCAATCCTTCCGCCTGTAGCTGGGACTACAGGTCTGTGCCACCACTAATTTTTAACTTTTTGTAACGATGGAGTCCCTTTATGTTGTCCAGGCTGGTCTTGAAACCCTGAGCTCAAGCAATCCTTGAGCCTGGGCCTCCCCAAATGATGGAGTTAAACGTGTGAGCTGCCACACCTAGCCTGGTTACTGGTTCTTAATTCTATCCCTACCACTGAAGTCCTTAAAATATGCAAAAATAGTTATCATGTTTACAGGTTTTCCTTGTCTCTTGATTGAAAATTCAAGTTCCTCACATGGCCTGATTCCAAACTTCTTCCTCACTGGGGTTGCCATTCTTTTGTTATGTTCCAGTTTGTCTGTAAGCTCTACAGAGAACTGAATACAGTAACCCACTTGTGGGTACTAACTGTAATGTTTAGAAGGACTGTCACTTCCCTCACTCTAGATGTTATATGTCTTTCTTCCTTTTCTTTTTTCCTTCCTTCCTTCCTTCCTTCCTTCCTTCCTTCCTTCCTTCCTTCCCTCCCTCCTTCTCTCTCTCTCCCTTCCCCCTTTCCCTCTTTCCTTCTTTCTTTCTCTTTCTTTCTTTCTTTCTTTCTTTCTTTCTTTCTTTCTTTCTTTCTTTCTTTCTTTCTCTTTCTTTCTTTCCTTCTTTCTTTTTCTTTCTTTTTCTTTCTTTCTTTCTTTCCTTCTTTCTTTTTCTTTCTTTCTTTCTCTTTCTTTCTTTCTTTTCTTTCTTTCTTTCTTTCTTTCTTTCTTTCTTTCTTTCTTTCTTTCTTTCTTTCTTTCTTTCTTTCTTTCTTTCTTTCTCTCTCTCTCTCTCTTTCCTCTTTCTTTTTTCTTTCTCTCTCTCTTTCTTTTTTTCTCTCTCTCCTTCCTTCCTTCCTTCCTTTCTTCCTTCCTTCCTTCCTTCCTTCCTTCCTTCCTTCCTTCCTTCCTTCCTTCCTTCCTTCCTTCTTTCAACAGAGTTGACAATCTCACTCTGTCATATAGGCAGAAGTGCAGTGGTGCAATCATAGCTCACTGTAGCCTTAAACTCCCTGGTCCAAGCATCCTCCTGCCTTAGCCTTCCCACCTACAGGACTACAGGTGCACACCACCACATCTGGCAAATTAAACAAATTTTTTGTAAAGATGGGGTCTTGCTGTGTTGCCCTGCTTGCTCTCAAACTCCTGAGCCCAAGTGATCCTCCTGCTTCAGACTCCTAAAGTGCTGAGGTTACACGTGTGAGCCACTGTGCCAGTCTAGATACTGTATTTCTATTAATGGAATGTAGAGTTCCACATATTTTAGGGTGTCAGGGACTATATATAAAACTGTATATTTTATACTTATATACTTCCATTAAATATACCATTGATGAAATCCCTAATTTTTTTTTTCACATTTGCTTTTGCTATGCCTTGTTACCTCTGTACTCCGTTTCTTCAGGTGGGTTTTTTGGATGCAAACACAGACCTTAACATTTGTTTCAGTGAAATAATATTTTATTAAATTCAATACGTTGCTCCAGGTGCTTAAGATTTTTTTTGAGATTGATTTTTGCCACCCACCATACTTACTATTACTGCTAGCTTCATTGCGTCAAGTAATATGAAAACCCATTCTCTATATCTTCTTCTTTTTTTGAGACAGAGTCATGTTCTGTTGCCCAGGCTGGAGTGCAATGGTGCGATTTCAGCTCACTGCAACCTCTGCCTCCTGGGTTCAAGCGATTCTCATGCCTCAGCCTCCCAAGTGGCTGAGATTACAGGCGCCCACTACCATGCCTGGCTAATATTTTGTATTTTTAGTAGAGACAGGGTTTTGCCACATTGCCCAGGCTGGTTTTGAACTCCTGAGCTCAGGCAATCCGCTCGCCTTGGCCTCCCGAAGTGCCTGAGATTACAGGCGTGAGCTACCGTGCCAGGCCAAAACCTGTCCTCTATCTCTTCTAACAGTGCAACTAACAAACTGTTGACATTGATCCGTCAGAAGGAGATCACTCTCCAGCATCTGCTTAGACCATCTGCTCTTCTTTTGCCATTCAGATCCTTGTTCATCATGTTTTCCCTTCAGAAATTTTCCCATATTTGAATGTTTTCAAAGTCTATCTGTTTTTCAAGGTCTAATTCAAAGCCCGTCTCCTCCATGAGGTCTGCTCTGATCCACTGTGATTTTCCCATCTCGGAAATTCCTAGGCAAATTTTGACTCTTCACTCCTAACCTCCCAATTCTTTCTGTGAATGTAAACTCCACCTTCACTTCCAGTCTCATGAAGGCAAGCACTATGTTATTTATTAGCCTCTAGCCTCTGGCTGTCCCAGTACCAGGCTGAGGATAGTGTTTAACTGTTACTTGTTTGGATTGATGAGGCCAGTAGTCCTCAACAGGAGATGGTTTTACCCACCTCCTCCTCCCTCTCCAGGGAACGTTTGGCAATGTCTGGAGACATTTTTTGTCATCCTACTGAAGGGTGCTGCTGGCACCTATCTGGTGAGTAGAAGCCAAGGATTCTGCTAAACATCCTGAAGTGCACCGGATGGTCACCGCCCTAAAGAATCATCCAGAATGTCAATAATGCTGATGTTGGGTAACTCTGTATCAGACAATTCAGGCATGTCTTGATTGGCTTTTTAAAAGACGATTCCATCTTTCTGTTAAGAACTACATTTTGGTGACAGATAACATGTCTGCTGACCCTTCCTGGAAGGAATGCTGCCTCCGCGTAGTCACTTCCGTGGTTCAAGCTAGGGAGGTCAGTTTGTCCTGGTTAGGTTACTGAAAGAAGATGATAATGGGCGAGTTCAAGCCAGGGCGGTCAGTTTGTCCTGGTTAGGTTACTGAAAGAAGATGATAATGGGCGAGTTAGCAGGTATGGGCCTAATAAAAGTGATTCCACAAGCTACAACTAAAAATTAGTTTTATTAGTTTCTGGCTATGCCCTCTATAAATGTCTAGGTTTTGGCTTCATTTTATTTGTGTGTTAGAATGAGATAGTAATAACTTTCCTCTCGCTATTTCATAAGGATATTTTAAAGAAAAAGGACATCATTTAGGTGAAAAGTTTTGAATTCTCTGGGTGGGAAAATGACTATTAAAGCATTACAATGATAATTATTAGTGGATATCTGGGGTACATGGGAACAAAGTACTTTATATAAGGTGCTTTATACTGCAAAGAAAAGACGCAACTAAAGCAAACACGTTGTTCTGGTTCTAACTTATATTTCTGTGGCCAGGCTTGATCTCCTAAGCTATATATATGTCTTCCCACCACGATCTGAGGAGACCCTACCAGAAACCGTCTTCCTGACCCATGGATTGTGGCCAGGTCCAAGAGAGTACATGAGAAACAATAAGAAAATGTTTGCTAATCTTAGGATGTAAGAGTGCTTTTATTATTATTTAAAATGGAAACTTTATGGGATTCAGAAAGCCATCCCTTGATAAACTTGGCTCCTTTCCATGTTTTTGTTTTTGTTTTTGTTTTCTTGCATAGCTCTGAAGAGTTTTCAACACATACAAGGAGTTAAAAGATTTCTAAGAAGCAACAGTTCGGTCAGTAACAAGCATGCGTCCCTTTGGCAGGCAATCGCTCATCTCCACGACGCCGGCCCGCCTCACCTACTATTTGTCTGTGTCTCTGTGGCTGTTGTGTGGTTGGCATCTACCCCCAGGCTGGCGTGCCAAAGGAGTGAATGAACAATGGGATACCCTGGCACTGGCGGGTGTTTTAATAACTGTGGAAAATGAGGAATTTACAGATGCATGATTCAAGCTCCCACTTCAAAGGTCCCCCACCAAAATCCTCCTGAAATGAGAAGCAATACTACTGAACATAATGCAACCTTTTGCATGGCTGCCCAACATGACTATAAATCTTTGTGTGCAGTGTTTGGGAAAGTTACATGGCTGGGAAACCGATGCCCTGCTTTCATCCGGAATTTATGTGTAGTGTTCAGTAGGTAGGTGCTGTCTGGGAAATATGAGGGATGTAATAGGAAGTAATTTGCTTTTCACTGGCAGTCAAGACTCAAGGCAGGCCTGGGCTCATTGAACAAGGGTTTAACCAGCAATGCTACATGGCTAGATCCTCTTGGGCCTGAACTGCCTTCACTCTGAATGGAGAACATTCTCTCCCCGCTGGTCTGAGACTGTACTGGCAAGGAGGAGAAATAAATCCTCTGTGTCCCACTCCTTTCTTCATATTCTCTGCTTTCTCATCTGCTCCTCAGTAGATATCCTGAGCCCTTATGATGCTTTCAGTGGATGCCATGTCTCCTGCAGAGGCTCCTCATTCAAGTCTGTTCTGCTCCAGATCAATTGTTTTTCTTTTCATTAATAATTACTACCATTCATCTAATGCATAGTGGGTTCCACACTGTTCATAATTTTTATTTTTTTTGAGACAGGCTCTCATTCTGCCACATGGGCTGGAGTGCAGTGGTACAATCTTGGCTCATTGCAACCTCCACTTCCCGGGTTCAAGCAATTCTCCCATTTCAACCTCCCGAGTAGCTGGAAGTACAGGTGCATGCCACCATGCCCAGCTAATTTTTGTATTTTTTTTGCAGAGACGGGGTTTCACCATGTTGGCCAGGCTGGTCTTGAACTCCTGACCTCAAGTGATCCACCCGCCTCTGCCTCCCAAAGTGCTGGGATTACAGGCGTGAGCCACCATGCCCAGCCTATTCCTAATTTTTACATAAGATAATAGCCTCAAAATGCATAAGTAACTTGCCCACGGTCACACAACTAGAATGAGAAGTAGAAATTTGAACCCAGGTCTGACGCCCAAACTCATACACTGTATGATATTCTTCACGTCTCACCTTAAAACTCAATGATGGTATTTCCCATTCTTTCAGATTAGCAGCAACAAAACTATCTACCTCGAACTTATTTCACAAATAGCATTTATATTTTAGCTGGGTCTTCTTGGACGTGGTGCCTCAGTAGAAAGTCGTGATTGTTGTTGTTAGATTTTCCCACACTGTGGCAAATGTAGACGAGAGGGTGGCACCTTCTGATTGCCTATGAAAAATACCAGCCAGATGCGGAGGCCTGTGGTTTGCTGGCCTGCTTCATCCAGTCCATGACAGAGTGGTGTAGCTATTACTACCAGACAGGATGAATCCTGGACAGTGCTCTCTGGGCACTGTTGATGTTTGCCTTGATGATTCTTCTTTCTTCCCTTTAAGACGGACCAGTGTTTTATTTGATGTCTCCTTCTGATATGCCAAATACCTTCAATTCAGGCTGAGGTCAAGTGCTTTCTAAAAACTTCCTTTATAAGGTTCCTCTCTTAGGCAGATACTACATATGAAATAATAACTGCCAGCAGTAGCCAAAAGACCCTGTGCTATATTATTTTTATCATCTCATCCTCACTATAAAATATTTGAGAAGTGTAATTTTACTTCTGAGGTATTTAAATGAGGAAACTGAGATAATTTAAGAGATTTTTCTAAAGCCACACTGCTTAGCAAATCTGGACCTTAAACTGACACAGTCATCCAGGCAATGTGAGGAGTCTAGTTATGGCTGATGTGGCATACAATTCATCACATTTTTACCAGCTCCATAATTAGAAACTGGGTGGTTATGCGTGGTTTACTGTGGTAGAGATTGATGATGGTTCAGTTAAGGATCAAAGAAAAATCATTTCCCAGTTCTCTATCCATTCATATTGTTGTGTGTGTGTGTGTGTTTTTTTTTTCAAATCTTCCTAATTTTCCTTTTTTTCTCTCTTCTTTCCCAGAATGAGTGCAAGCCAAGAAACCTTTGGAGTGTGACTTTGGGGCCAGGCAGTGTTTCGATGCCACATAATGATATAGTAGTGCATCATCAGTTGCTAGATCTGGGTTTCCTTGGGTGATGGAGTGTTCTTCCTGGAAGCCTAGGGCAGGGGAAGGAGGCTGGGGGCATGAACAAAACTGTCGGTGTTCTATCAAATCGGTACAAAACTTTGAAAAGTTCTTTTATTTTTTCCTTTCTTCTTATATATTGAAAATATTTTAAGGATATGTATATCTCCTTAAGTTTTTGCTTTGATTACAATGTTTTTATTCTTCTTCAGTTCTAAGTGTTTTAGAAATTTCCATATAGGTTTTCTGCATCTCATGAGTTATTTGGGAGTATGTTCCTGAATTTCCAATTGTACGGACTTTTCTTTCTTTTTTTTTTTTTTAGACAGTCTCACTCTGTAGCCCAAGCCGGGGTGCAGTGGCAAAATCTTGGCTCACTGCAAACTCTGCCTCTGGGGCTCAAGCGATTCTTGTGCCTCAGCCTCCCAAGTAGCTGGGACTACAGGCGCCCACCACCACGCCTGGCTAATTTTTTGTATTTTAGTAGAGACGGGGTTTCACCGTGTTGCCCAGGGTGGTCTTGAACTCCTGAGCTTAGGCCATCTGCCTGCCTTGGCCTCCCAAAGTGCTGGGATTACAGGCATGAGCCACCACACCCGGCCTAGATTTTTAACTTATTTATTTTTATGTTTAATGTCTAACTTGATTACAGTGTGATCTGAGAGTATGGCCCCTCTGTACTGATTCCCTGAAATATGTTAAAACTGGGTTTAGGACATCGTTTTTTGGTTCATTTTTGTAAAATTCTCATGTGTATTTCAGAAAAATATTTATTCTCTAATGATTTGGTTCAGGGTTCTATGTTTGTCGACAATTTATTTAAGCTCATTGATTTTGTCATTGATATCTATTTCCTTCCTTCCTTCCTTCCTTCCTTCCTTCCTTCCTTCCTTCCTTCCTTCCTTCCTTCTTTCTTTTCTTTTCTTTTTTCTTTTCTGTTCTTTTCTTTTCTTTCTTTTTCTTTTGACAGAGCCTTTCTTTGTTGCCCAGTCTGGAGTCGCATGATCATGGCTCACCGCAGGCCCAACCTCCCTGGCACAGGGGGATCTTCCCACCTCAGCCTCCTGAGTAGCTGGGACTACAGGCACAGGCCACCATGCCTGGTTGATTTTTGTGTTTTTTTGTAGTTACGGGGTTTGCCATGTTGCTCCGGCTGGTCTCAAACTCTTCCTCAGCCTCCTAAACTGCTAGGATTACAGGCATGAGCCACCACACCCAGCCGAAACCTATTTTTTAAATTTTTCTCTGCTTAATTTCTCAATCAAGGAGATAGGTATGTTGAAAGCTCTTACTATATGATGACGAATATGTGAATTTTTGCAGTTTGTTAATTTTTGCTTTATAAATTTCCAAGTTATATTAGATGTGCACAAATATAGAATTATTATATCATACTGGTAAGTTGAATGTTTAAAAATTATTATGTAGTAGAGACTCTTTATCTTCAATAATGCTTTCTGCTTTAAAGTCTATTTTGTCAAGCTAATTTTATGCTCCTAGGTCTTTTTCTTTTCTTTTTTTCTTTTTTTTTTTTTTGAGACGGAGTCTCGCTCTGTCGCCCAAACTGGCGTGCAGTGGCCGGATCTCAGCTCACTGCAAGCTCTGCCTCCCAGGTTTACGCCATTCTCCTGCCTCAGCCTCCCGAGTAGCTGGGACAACAGACGCCCGCCACCTCGCCCGGCTAGTTTTTTGTATTTTTTTTTAGTAGAGACGGGGTTTCACCGTGTTAGCCAGGATGGTCTCGATCTCCTGACCTCGTGATCCGCCTGTCTTGGCCTCCCAAAGTGCTGAGATTACAGGCTTGAGCCACCGCGCCCAGCCCTCTTTTCTTTTCTTTTGGTTAGTATTTGTCTACATAGTTTTTACTTTTGGCCATTCTTATGTATATTTTATAAATGTGTCTCTTCTTAAGAATGCATATCTTTAAAAGAAACAAAAAATCAGACAACCTTTGTCTTTCAATTGGACATTTCAGATTTTTTGTATTTAGTGTGATTTGGGAGTGTATTTTGACTTGTTTCTTACAATTTGCCTTGTTTTTCACATTCTATTTCTGTTCTTTTAGGAATAATATTGGAAATTTTTCTTTCATTTCAGAAGACATGATCCTCATATTTTAATAAGGTATAATATGCTACTGTGTTCATGAAGCCAAGGCACAGTGGTGAATTTAACAACAACAACAAGTATGTAGATTTCAAATTTCAGACACTGCCAAAATATAAATCATTTGTCTGATGGCTGAAAGAAATCCTAAACTCTTTCCTTTATATGGTTTTTGTCTTGCGATATGCTTGTTAAGTCATGAAAACACTATAACTATTTCTCACAAATGGATTTAATAACAAGTTTCCTCTCTTTTCTTATTTGTTTCTTATTTGCACCGTTCCCACCATGTCTGGATGTGTTTCTGGCTTCCAGGTTTCTACAGATTCTAGATGGAGCGCCCTCTCTTCGTTCCCTGACTTCTGCCTTACAGGTCCTCTTGCAGGTAGCAACACAGGTGTCTATAGCCACTCACAACCCGCAGGCTCTAGCAACTAAAACAAAGAAACAATTATGCTTTTACATTAGAGATGTTTAATAAACAAAGAAAAATAAAGCTCAGAGACTTGTATGGAGGTGTAGGGTGAGAGGGTGAGATTTTTAAAGTTCACAGAACCTTTCCTAAATAATCAGAGAGACCAATATCATTACTGTCTTTTTTTGTTTTGTTTTGCTTTGTTTGTTTGTTTTTGTATTGCCCTGTCTCCCTGTGCTGTTGGATTCCCCATATATTTACCTGGTTTTCACATCCCATCAGGTATCCCTGTTCTAACTAATTCTACACTGTGACTTATTCAAGAGCTGTTGGGTGATGTTACAACATAACTCCAATTTTCCGTTGCTCAATGAGAAACATTTTTTAGGAGTCACTGTGAGAATTGAAATGGAAGTTGTGGGTACACAGGAGCCCTAGGAAGAGACTTCGTTTTAGATACTCTCCATATACCTGATGGTATTCAGAAGTTAACAAAGATCAGTAGAAACTTAAAAATACTATCAAATACCTCTTTTACCATTAACGATCCCACAATAAGGTATTGCCCTCTATTGATAAACTCTGGTTCCAGTTCTTCACATGATCTGTTCAGACTTTTTACTTCTGGTTGGCTCCTCTCAGCTGTTGACCAGTGTGTGCTCAAGAAATGCAAACTAACATTTTATATACATCTAAACAGATTCTAGTCAGGCACAGCGGCTCACGCCTGTAATCCCAGCACTTTGGGAGGCCAAAGTGGTGGGATCACCTGAGGTCAGGAGTTCAAGACCAGTCTGACCAACATGATGAAACCCTGTCTCTACTAAAAATACAAAATTTAGCCTGGTGTGGTGGCACGCACCTATAATCCCAGCTACTTGGGAGACTGAGGCAGGAGACTCGCTTTAACCCGGGAAGTGGAGGTTGCAGTGAGCCGAGATAGCACCACTGCCTTCCAGCCTGGGCAATAGAGTAAGACTCTGTCTCCAACAAACAAACAAACAAACAAACAAACAACAACAACAACAAAACCAAATTCTTATAAGGCAAGCAAATTTGCTGGGGGAAAATCCAATGTGGATAACTACTGGTCTTATGATGAATAGTCTGTGGACATTGGTCTGTCTCCAATTATTCTATCAGTTTTGGCTAACTTTGGAAGTCAAGGCCATAGGAAATCTTTTTCTCTTTAAAAATAGTTTTAGGAGATAAGGATCAAAATTAAATACCCATAGCAGGTGTTTGTCTACAAATGTGTGCATGCATTGGCACATGGCTGCTTGAATGTGCAGTGTGTGCCAGCTTGATAACTGTGGGTGGAATTTGGGCATTAGCTCTAGAAAATGCAACCTGCAGAATATTTTCTTTTTTTCTCATCTGAACAAAAGCATCACAGGACTGTGTCTTTTCTACCTGAGCTGTAATGATTCAGAACTGAACACTGAGAGATGAGTTGTTCATGTGAGATTAATGTGCTTACTCCCTAAAGCATCCCCTTCAAATGCAAATCTTTATAAAGTACAGCATACACTTTGCTGCCTTCTTTCATGGAGTACACTAGATAGAATTTAACCTTGTCTGGATGGGTAGAATCATTATTAGAAAACTGGTGTTTTTCAATACAAGAATAGAGGATGCCCATGGAGTTATTGAGCTGTGTGGAGATGTAGGCCCTGATTAAATGCCCTGCAGGCTATAGTTATTGAGTTTTTCTTATTTGCTGCCCATAATTTTTCTATTTCTGTCTTATGGTAAAACCGACATTCCTATTTTTAATTCCTGCCCTATTAGCCATTCTTGACATTTATTGTTTAAATTGACAGATTGTTGGTCATTACTGGAGATAGGCAATGTTTACACAATGCTTTTTATCCTATTCTCTTTACTTGGAATGTGTTTGAATATTCCCAAGGTGGATTGGATAGGAGAGAGGAGCAATTTAACTTTAGGGGAGGTGGCCAGGCATGGTGGCTCACGCCTCTAATCCCAGCACTTTGGGAGGCCGAGGTGGATGGATAACTTGAGGTCAGGAGTTTGAGACCAGCCTTACCAACATGGTGAAACCCTGTCTCTACTAAAAAACAAAAAACAAAAAACAAAAAAATTAAAATGAGCTAGGTGTGGTGGCACAAGTCTGTAATCCCAGCTACTAGGGAGGCTGAGGCAGGAGAATCGCTTGAACCTGGTAGGCAGAGGCTGCAGTGAGCCGAGATTGTGCCATACCACTCCATCCTGGGTGACAGAGAGAGACTCTGTCTCAAAAAAACAAAAACAAGAACAAAAACAAAAAACAAAACTTTAGGGGAGGGCTTATGGCATGACACTTCCCAAAGATGGCTGCAACAGTCCTCCAGGCCACATCACCCTCTAAATTGTGGCCTTGACCCCCACTGGGAGATGGAGTCTACATTCTATTCTCTTATGCCTAAGTAGGTTTGTGACAATTATGGCAGAAGGGATGCTATGTGTCTTCCAATTCTAGGTGTTAAGAGGCAATGTAGGTTCTCCTCTATCACTCTTATTTTTGAAGTTCTGAGCTATCAGGCAAGACATCTGACTCTACTAAGACTTCCGGGCTATGAGGAAGCCCAGGCCACATGCAGATGGTACAGTTAATAGCTCCAGCTGAGGACCAGGCTGACAGGCATCAACCTCCAGGCACATGCGTGAAGACACCTCCAGATAATTCCAGCCTTCATGTCCTGAACACCCCTCCTCCAGCTGTTGAGTCTTCCCAGCTGAGACCACAGACATCATGGAATGGTGACAAATATCCCTGCAGCACCCTTTCTAAATTCCTGAACTGCAGAATCCAGAGTGGTTAGACAGTAACTGGAACAAGGCCCCAGGGATTCTTCTGGAAGTAGAAACCAAGAGTTTTAGTTTATAGTCTTTGCAAAATGCTATGTGGGGTAGTGGTTAAGATATTGAGCTCTGGAGTTAGACAGATTTGGATTCAAATCCTGAATCCATCAGATGTTATACCTTTTTCAGCTTCAATTTCCTCACCGGTAAAATGGGGACACTCCTCATATTCTGTCATAGGGTTTTGTGATGATAGTGTATTCAGTATAAAGTATTTAGCAGGATGATAACACAAAATAAATACTCATACCTTTTTGCCGTGTGTGTGTGGAATAAGATTGAATTCTCAAAGATTCCTATTACTGCCTTCCTGATTCTCAGCTGTGTTCCAGATAACTGAGATTTCTAGACAGATGAAGCTCTACTGTATTATGATTAAGATTTGATAATGCTATTTTCACAACTTAAAACTGGGAAGGAAATACCAGTGCATACATTCCGAAGCAGAGGTTGCTAGACTGTAAGGCTGAGGCGGGCAGAGACCACATCTCTTATTATTCTGTCTTCAGAGTTAAGCACAACTGAAGACCACAGAAAGTGCTCAATAAATACTTTTCGTATGAATCGCCTTAAGATTCTATTCATGTAACCTTTAGATTACACAAAGGATGGGGGATCACCTCCTTATCACTTATTTTCATAGGCCTAAAAAATTTCCACATTGATTACAATGTTTTTTCAGATGACTTAATTTGCTTAGGGCCGTGGAAGCACACAACTATGTTTTTATTTGTTTATTTATTTATTTATTTATTTATTTTGAGACAGAATCTTGCTCTGTCACCCAGGCTGGAGTGCAGTGGCACAATGATCTCTGCTCACTGCAAACTCCGCCTCCTGGGTTCACGCCATTCTCCTGCCTCAACCTCCCAAGTAGCTGGGACTACAGGTGCCCACTACCAAACCCGACCATGTTAGCCATGATGGTCTTGATCTCCTGACCTCATGATCCGCCCGCCTCGGCCTCCCAAAGTGCTGGGATTACAGGCGTGAGTCACCACGCCTGGCTGGAAGCACATAGCTATTAAGATAACCACTTTTTGTATTTGTATACCAAAAATATTTTCCCCATATTCTTGGGATATTATGATGGATATTAAATAATTTGTTAAGTAATTAGCCCAATGCATTTTTTTCATAAAATGCTTACAATTTTGGTTTTTATGATTCAGAGGCCAAACTGGTAATTTTAAGTCAGCACTGTGATTTCAATTAATTATCACTTTAAACTTCCTTCATAATTGCAGTCACACTAGGCAGCAGCTCAATTTTCTTGTCACAACATATAGAACTTTAATTACAGTGAAAATTATGAATTATGGCAAGGGATTTTGCTATATTCTAGTAACCCAATTTTAATGGAAATACTACGTTCTGATTTTTATTCGGTGAAACAGGATATAAACTTCTCTGTGGGAGTTATGTAACCTTGAAACCTTTAGAATTTTATTGATGACGAATATAGAGGCTACGAAAGCAAATTCCATTTTCCAAGGTCCAAAGTTCCCGGACTATCCTCACAGATTAGTTTATGCTATGGTAACAATACAAAATTTCTTTGTCACACCACGTCCATTTTTTTTTTGTATTTTTTTTTTAATCGGCCCAAAATGTCAGTCCAAGTCCATTTTAGATTTAGATGACCCACCATGTGGTGGCTCCACCTTCCAGGCCCTGTGAGCTTGGGGCAGCTGTGTCTCAGCATCTGGATTTACCATCACTGTGGCAAGGGAACCAGCACAGAGAACCTCACCTGGACTCTGGATGCCTCAGCTCAGAAATGACACCTGTCACTTTCACTTCACACTTCATAGGCCAGCACAAGTCAAATAGCTATGTTTAATTTCACTAGGTAGGGAAGAGTCATTCTCCTATATGTAAAAGAATAGGGGCTGGGGCAGGAGAATCGCTTGAACCAGGGAGTCAGAGGTTGCAGTCAGCCGAGATCACGCCACAGCACTCTAGTCTGGTGACAGAGCGAGATTCCGTCTCAAAAAACAAAACAAAACAACAACAACAAAAAAAACAAGGAAACATTGTAATGCTCTAGCAAGTAACATAGAGGTTGTAAGAACCGGTTCAACATCTTTTTTTTCAGGCAAAACTTCTTTTCCTCCAACTTGATGAAAATTACATTGAATACAAATGGAATCTTACATCTTTAATGTGATTAGTACAACTTAAAGTGCTGTAAAGTATGGTACTTACAGCAGAATGGGATCTTATAGGAGGTGGTTCTGTCTTGGATTCTTTCCAGGGGGTGGGGATGCTGAGTGCTGGAATTGCCATAGGGACTTGGTTACAATATTGCTTTGCTGAGAATGCAGTTCTGAGGCAGGGACCTAGAGGATGATACCATAAGGAGGCTCTCCTTTAATTATCTCCCCTGGTGTGGGACTGGGAGCTAAGATACACAGTTTGAAAAGTAATCAGGGCAACTACAGCCAAATATTGTTGCACTTTAGATAGGAACTACAGGGACTGAAATATCTACCTTTCTTTTCCTAAGAACCATCTTGATACCACTTCCACCCCCTATCTGTCATTGTCCTGTGCTCAATCTAAAGAATGTCCACACAAAGCGAAGGTCTGATAAGACCGCATCTATGAGGTGCATTAAGTCTCTAATCTTTTTTCCCCTTTAAATCAAAAAGAGTATATTATATAGTTGTTGATTTTTAAATGCGGAATATGATTTCTTGTCATGATTTTCTACTACTGCATATGGGCTCTGGGTCTATGCAAGGAAAGTGTCAATAATTTGAAACTGTTGACACTTTCTGTTATGTCACTAACAGCCTTTGGCCAATAAGTGCTAAGCAAGTTCTTGGTGAGGAGACTTTGGTCCAATACGTTGTTGGTACAACCTTGGGCCAATCTGTTAACTGAAATGTACCATTGTGACATCTGGGTAATGAGGAGTCAAATACTTAGTGCCCTTTGTGTTTCTTCCATACCACAAAATAATCTCTACATGTAACTAATAAATGAACTTTCCCAGCACACTGTTTTTGTTGCATTATTACAGATTTAACTTGTGAGCATCTACAGGGTTGGGGTGGGGTGGCATGCTGTTGAAGTCTGTAAGAGTGTTTATGCAATTGCCTTTCCCAGTGACAGTCATTTAAGAAGCAATCTACATCAGAGAATGTGCTTGAGGTTTAGTGTTTGTCCACATTTTCCATTGTTCTATCATTACCACATGTGCAATTTTTATTCCTAACAGCATTTTGATAGTTTGTCAACTTTTCAATAAAAACAGGGCCTTGCACTAAAGGATGTTGTCCTGCAGTACGACTGAGAACAATAACCATGTACCAGGTACCCATATAGTGTGTTGGTGTCAATATTTGAAAAACAGAGCATCAGTATCCTGGCCTGATGGCATTATAGCATGGATTGTTTACCAGAGTGATGGCACATTCTAGGAAAGGACAATGAGAAGAAGGCATATTTCAAGAAAAAGAACTGATTGCTGCAGCTAACGAAAAAGGTTTAATTGTATTTTTTTCTTATTCTCTCTTGATTGTTCTCAATATATTTTTCTCAATATATTGTCATACAATACCATGTGCATTGTTACTTTTATTCCTTCATTCATTTAACAATCATGTGTTGGTTGCTATGTGACAGGAAACGGCTAAAGATAAAGAAATATGATCTTAAAGGATCTGCTGTCAAGTAAGGGATATACATTGATTGGGAATTAGAAAAATGGAGTGGAAATAAAAACAAGGTGACATGGGAGCACCTAGAAGGGCCTATAGAAGTATCTAGGAGAGGAGCCAGGCATGGTGGCTCACGCCTGTAATCCCAGCACTTTGGGAGGCTGAAGCGGGCAGATCACCTGAGGTCAGGAGTTTGAGACCACCCTGGCCAACATGGTGAAACCCTGTCTCTACTAAAAATACAACTAATTAGCCAGGCATGGTGGTGCATGCCTGTGGTTCCAGCTACTCGGGAGGCTGAGGCAGGAGAATCACTTGAACCTGGGAGGCAGAGGTTGCAGTGAGCCAAGATCACGCTACTGAATTCCAGCTGGAGTGACAGAGCGAGACTCAGTCTCAAAAAAAAAAAAAAAAAAAAAAAAAAAAAAAAAAAAAAAAAATTATCTAGTAGAGGAAGGGGAAAGAAGAAAGATAATCATGGCCTTCTGAGTCTTGAAGGATATACACAAGTGGATCAAAGGGTAATGACCACTCTAGGCAGAGGGAAGAGCCCAGAGACATCAGCCCTCATGAGTGTTCAGGGAGTGGCAAGTGATATGTGAGGATGGAGCATCAGGTGAGGAAGGCTTGTCAATCAAGGTCTGGAAGCCTCACAACCCAAGACTTTGGTGCCCCAGTAAGGAGTGAACTCCATCCTGGTGGCGCTGGGGGCACTGAAAAGCTGGAGACAAGGAGAGTTAGAATGTGATTCCCACGTCAGGAAGATGACTCTAAAGGCCAGGTGGAGTTTGGACGTCAGGCTGCCGTTTTCCAGGTCAGAGATGATGACCACAGTGGCAGTGGGCATGGCAAGAAAAGGAAAGATGGGAGATGTTTAGACTATAAAATTAAGAGAGCTTGTTAAGTGATTGAATGTGGAGGCTTAAAGAGAGGAATGACCAAGGATGGTTTTTATGTTTCTGACTTGTGTGACTAGCATTAGACAAAATAAGGAATATAGGGGAATCATCTTTGAAGGAAAGATGAGTTTGAGATGCCTGAAAATTGAAAATGATATGCCCATTAATGCAATAATACTGGCTAACATTTATTGAAAGCTCAGTATACACCAAATATTGTCATAAAGTATATATTTTAATCAATTTAGTCCCCACACCACCCTAACAGCTATTGTTAGTTTATTTCATCAAATCTGAGGTACCATCCATTGTAAGACACATCTTGATTCAAAGATGTTACAATGTTCCTCTTAGAATTAATACAATATAATATTATTCCTATTTTATAGATGTAGAAACTGAGGCAGAGAGATTAAGTAATTTACTCAAAGTCACATAGTAAACGGAGGAGCTGGGCTTCCTAAGCAGTCTGCCTCTCGAAATTTTTCATTTAATCACTGTACCACATCTCATGTTGGAACATATGAGTCTCAGGAAAGTGATCTGGGATGGAGATAGAGATCTGAGAGTCGTCAATCAAACATTCTCCATTAAATGGCAGAGGTGGAGATAGTGTTTATAGCACATAACTAATAAAGTTGTGATAAGGTCCTTTAAATTAAAACTGAAATAACTTTGATAACTATAACCAAATGCCCCTTTTGATATATTAAAACACCTCAAAATATCAGAGTACACATATTTCAGGCATTTTATTTTTTATAAGAGAAACTAAAGATACAACATCAACGAAGTTGATCAGAATTTCCCAATAAAAAGTGTAAGTTTCCAGAGAGGAGGCTGTGGCGCAGTTGATTTTCTTAAACCATCAGCTTCTGAGTTCCCTAAGCACATGGCCATTTCCTCACATGTTTTGTGAAATGACAGCCGAGAGGTGGAGTGGAATGGAAATCTAGAAATCACTGCCATGCAAATGTGCAGAAGCAAAGCTCTATGTTTGCATGTAAAGCTCATGGTATCTGCAGTCCTGGGAAGAATTAAATTCCTAACCTGTGGGCAGGTGTGTATTTGGCCACATGCCTTTACTTATTAGGCAAGACAATGTCCCTCAGCACAGTGAGTCACTGCTTTTGGATGCAATCCTTCTGACTCAAGAGTAACAACTTTGTTTTTCAGGCACAGTTTGTTTCCCCCATCTTGTCCCTCACTCCTGTCTCTCCTCCTTTTCCTACTGATTATCAGTTCCTAGTGGAGGCAGAAGAAGGGAGGAACTTACGGGTTTTAAAGACAGAAACCCAGTTTACAGAGTTGCAAGGGAAATAGTAAAGCAACATTTGGAGCCCAGTTCTCAGTTTGCTTTAAGCTTTAATCAGGCAAGAAGGATAAGGTGGGAACAGCTCCGAGGAGGTAGGTTGCAGAAAAGCAGCGTCTCCATGTCCTTCTCAGCAAGCTCAGGTGCAAAACGTAAGTGTACATTGTCTTTGAAAGGAGAATAGTCTTTGAAAGGAGAATAGTCAGGGAGAGAGGGCTGTTTCGGTAGCCAGCCTTCCAGATGGGGTCAGTACGAACAGCCTCACGAGCAGCTGCAGTTTAACCCAAACAATCACACATGTTTGTAAGTGCCTTTGGTCCAACTTGCTGATAGTGTAATGACAATAAACAGAACAAATGAAGTAGCCACTTCAGCAAGGAATGAGTTTTCGAAAGAAGAAGCCCATGTTTTTGAGAAGAATGTTTCTAAACTTCGTTTAATTTGCTGCATTTGGGCCCCTGAAAAAAAATTAATGATAACCCATATTTTAATTTGCTGTGGTTATTTAATCTCACTCTAGTTAAATCATCTTCACCAACTGTTTTTTTTTAAAAGCTTAAAAAGATTGCCTGTTTGTTTACATAAGGGTATTTGGGTAGGAAAGAATTCCATTTCTATTTCTTTATCATGGGTATAATACAACTTTCTCTATATTTTACTTTCTCATTTATTTTCTACCACGACCTCTTCTATTACCCCAATAATGCATATTAAACAATCAGATTAGCTAGATGATAAACTGCCTTATGTAAATTTTTTGAAAAGGTGGTGGCTATAAATACATTACAAGATAAATACAAGTAGTTCAAGTACCAAAGCCATCTTTGAGAGGATGAAAACATTTTTCTTTCACTAGAGTGGAGTTTGTCAGAGAGAAGGCCTGAGGCACAGAGGGAAAACATAGTAATTTTCTGAGAGGTAGAAGTAGGTGATGGACTGAGAGGTGAGTGTTCTGGAGCAGGGAGCTCAGGCAGGGCTTGGGGCAAAAACTTCTCAGAGAATGTATCCGAAGCTATATTCTGCAGCTGCTAATAGGGACTGTGAGATAGTGTCTTCCACAAGATGAGGGTTTACACTGATCTCATTTAAGACCAGATGTAGGCAAGCTGGTCTGTTACACGGCAGCTCCCTGATGTCATCAGGAATCAGGCTCTCTGCTCTCATCCTCAGGCTTACAAAACGGTTGTTGCAGCTCCAGCAATCACAACCATGACTCAAGTAGGAAAAAAGAGGAAGAAGGGCATGAGCGAAGGAGACCTGCTGATTAAGGCAGTCTCCTTTACAGAGCGTCCCCTAACATGCCACCACATCACATGCCTGTCTGTGAAGGGCTAAGCAAGGTAGTTTTCTGGACTGAGCACCCGCCTCCCTCTCCCAGTGGTTCTGCTAGTAAGGAAATAGGGGTAATGCTAATCAGATAAGATTTAGAACTCTTTATCATAAATGCAGTAGGAAGGAAAGCAGTAGATTAACAGTATTGAAGGCAAAACTTGCTTATTTTATTATTTTTGCAAGGATCAAAATTTTTCAGAAGCCAAAATGTAAATGTTGCCTTTTTGTTAAGATAATTTAGCTCTGGACACTACATAATGAATACTACAACATGTCACTGCTTTGAGGGATGGCTGGGTTATCAAGGCAACAATTAGAGAAAATTCAGATTACTGAAGAATTAAATGTTGATACTGACTGATCTCATAATTCTATAGGGCTATACTTCTGGCAAGAAGGTTACTATCATTATTACTATTTTGATTGGTGTTTGAGAGTCAGGAGATGAATGTGGAGCTGCCTTATTTTCTTTACAGCAATTTTTCAGAGGTCACTTAAATAGCTGAGTCTGCCTCCCTGTATCCCACTATGATAGGGACAAAAGGCTCCAGGGGCCCCAGCATTTGAGAACTTGTAGTCATTAGAACTTTTCTAATTGATGTCCATGGGTAATAAATGACTTTGTGCAGTTGGTGGTTGTATTTATGCTTTAAGGAAACGTAAACCTCTGATATCTATCTTGCAGCTCTTTGTCTACTGACAACCATTGATCTCTTCTCAAAAACTTCCAGTGACACGCACATGTCCCTCATCTCCACCTATCACACACAAATGGGATTTAAGAAACAAGGTCACTTCTAAAAAAGGACGTTAAAAAAACAAACCAAAAAACCTGTTAACTCTAAACAACAACTCTATTGTTACATCAAACGAAAGTAAGTAGAAGTTGTCAGAAATGTAGTTCTACCATATTTGAAATGTTTATTTTATCTTATAACCGGGGCAACCTTATGGGAACAAAGAGTGGGTTTGATGATGGAATTACTTTACATGGCGACAGTGATCTAGAATATAACCCAGATTTGGTCGGATTGTAATCACCGACTAACTGCAGAAAGCCTCTGTGCTTGGATTAGCTTCACTGGGCATGAAATAAGGCACAAAATTAACTGTGCTTTTCTTTTTCTGGAGAACTTTATACATAGCTACACCCTATGTGGAAAAGAGAAATAATTTTTGTTTTTAATACTGAACCAACTAAAAAATGTGAAAGAAATAAATTCAAGTGTGTGAAAGCATAAGGAGGCAAAGGAAATAATTCTATTATATTTATTTTTCAACAAGGGCTTACATCTGTTTCTAATTTACACAGATTATTGACACATCTGGATGTTTGGCCTTAGGAATTGTAAGTTGCTGCAGTGGCATTTATTTTTTGAATCAACTCTTCAGACCACCCTGGAACTCATGCAACTAGTTTGGAGAGGAGGTTGTGATATTTTAAATAAAGTTACCTTCTGGCATTTTGAAGCCAGTGCAAATGGGATTCTGTCATCTTGTGTTTTATAAATTGTGGTTTTGCATTTTTGACACCTGCAGGAAAAATAAGACCAAAGCCAAAAGCCTAAATGGTTTGACAATGACAAATTATAATAGCCAGATAAAGCTATCAGGGAGACGCTGGAGAATGGAGTAAGGTTAGCCACTCACTTTAACTGTAGGGGACCCCAGATTTCAGCAGAAACAAAATAGCCAGTGACTGATGAAAATGCTGTTTTAACGTGGCCTGATGGGAGCATACATTCTAACAGAGAGAATGGGATTGCTCGAAAGTAGGTTTGATTAATACTTTACCTCTTGGACTGATGCCTTTTGTAATCGGGAGCTAACTTTTCTCCCTATGTGGTCTGATTGTAGTAATTTATTCCAGGAGTATGAACAATGGGAATCATGGAGTAGACCTTTCAGATTTGAAAAAACAAAAACATGCTGAAACACTTATTTCATGGCAAATATTTCTTAAATGGAGTAGCATGATTTTATTAAAAGCAACAGAAGACCATACATCAAAATCCTAATGCAAATTGGGGAAAACAAAACAAAATGCTCCTATAGTTCTTTAGTCTGAAGGTACAATAGAAATAATTAAGCACACAATGTGGTTTGATTAGTTTTGTTGAAGAAGGCTCTTTGGAGTTCTCACAGTAGTTTTGATTTTTTGTTTAGCTGTCACAGCAACCTTAAGATTCTCTCCCGTTGGAGATCAAGTGTTACTAGACTGGGCGGTATTGCAGCAGACTGACATAAGAAAAAATGACATTTGGCTTTATCATTCCTTAGAGGCAATTATTGTGCTTCACTTTGAAAGGAAATGATCACATTTAGAGAGCATCTGATATATCCTAGAAACAAACCTATCTATTGTGCTGACATTCTTGTCTTTAGAAATTATTTTGTTACATCTTCACAAAGCAAAAACACCAAATGTATGTCAATGCCTGAAATAAATGATAAAATGTCCCCATGTATCAACCTAAAATCACTTTATAATGTGGAATGGAGATTCACTTCTTACAACTTTCTAGTGGAGATGGAAGGGAAGGAATCAGAATTAGAGGCCAAATCCAAAGACTGCCTTGAATAAAAGAGTTATGTAATTAGCATGTTCCTATCTCCACTTAAGTACAGTCTTCTATTTTAAGAGGCTATTCGGTGTCCATTGGGATCAATTAATGGCCTCTTGGAATGGCTTCACTGCAACTAAATAGGGTGTCACCACCACAGTATTGTATGATATTGACCTGAATGGCTTGAAACCTGTCTCATGTCTAGTATCACCTACAGTCCTGTCATTTTCAAGCCTCAGGTCTTCTGAATGTGTGAGTCTCAAAGCTAACCTGAAAATTTTCTAGGTAAATCTTAGTGTTGGTCTTGGAACCCATTTGGAACCAAACGGGCCTTTAAGGGATGCTTTGATGATGGAAGATAGGAGTATGCGTGAAAAACCGGATTCCACAGATAACACAAGAATTGCATTTAAGTGACATCTTGCCTTTCTTCTAACCAGAAGTTTAGTCACAGCCAGCTACTGGAAATTGTAATTGTAGGCTGGCTTGAGCTGGCAGTGGTAGGGGACAGGGATTTTTGATCCAGTGTCTTTAATGACAGACCGTTGGAAATGCACATGGACACTGACCAGTAAACAGTGAGCTGGCAGAACTGTCTCTTTAAGACATTTTGGGACTGGGCACGGCGGCTCACGCCTGTCATCTCAGCACTTTGGGAGGGCGAGGCAGGTGGATCACCTGAGATCAGGAGTTCAAGACCAGCCTGACCAACATGGTGAAACCCCATCTCTACTAAAACTACAAAATTAGCCAGGCATGGTGGCACATGACTGCACTCCCAGATACTTGGGAGGCTGAGGCAGGAGACTAGTCTGAACCTGGGAGGCAGAGGTTGCAGTGAGCTGAGATCGTGCCATTGTGCTCCAGTCTGGGCAACAAGAGCAAAAGTCTGCCTAAAAAAAAAAAAAAAAAAAAAAAAAAAAAAGACATTTTGGGAGGGTGTCTGGGTCAAGTGTGGAAGTGTTTCTTTTCCAAGTGGGTCATTTAGTTGGGTTGGAATGCCCCAAATGTAGCCATCCCTCATGGTACATCTAAGGGAATCTGTTTCTCTTTCAATAAGCCTTTCCTTGGTTTATTGCGGGCCTCTATTGGAGCTACGAACCAAAAAATAAAAAGGAACTGGACCCAGAGAGGATCAAATGTGTAAATGCCAAATCAGAGAGGTGAGCAAAGCAGGAGGAAAGAAAGAAGGAGGGGAGGCCAAGATCAGAACTCTATTGACTCCTGATTCTCCAAGGTACAAATTCTCTGCTGTCTTACCTACCCAGGCCTCTCTCCCACTCCTCTCTTGCTTCTGAATGGAAAGAGGGAGTCGGAGGAACATGTCTTGGGAAAGATGCCATCGCAAGCTTAGGCTGAGGCAGTCCCAGAAGGCTGGAACTGGAGGATAACACTAGAGGTCCCTAGTCAAGTTTCCTTATTATATAGGTGAGGACTGAAGGCCCAGAAAGGTGGAGGGATGAGTGGGCATCTCTAAACATGACCGAGAGAAAACATATGACTTTGTTTAGTTTTCTGATCCCAAGTAGGAGGAAATAATTAGGAAAAATATTCCAAACATTTTAAAAAGCTGTCCCTTAGTATTTATTGACTATGCATGGTACGTTTCATACTGAATTTGATGTAGTGGTATAGAAAAATCATGGACTTGAACACATTTCCTCAACAGACAAACTCGACACATATAAAACAGTCAGTCAGCAGTGTTAGAAGCAAGGGAGAACATGGATGACCACACTCTGAGGGTGACAGTTTGCCACTCAAGAAAGGAATGGCTTTCCTCTCCAGCCTCCTGGGGCCCACAGGCTAGATGGAGTTATACAGGCATCATGTGGAGCCTATGATCAGGGATTTGTCACACCCATGGAAAAGGAGATTCTCCAGAGTTTTTGGTTTGTGGACGTGGGAAAATCTTCTCCCTTCAGCCATTCCAGAGAGCCTGCTGCTCATGAGGATTTGGAGTCTTGTGATGGTTACAGATCATTACCTGAGTCATCAGGAAGGATTCCCTGGATTATTCCCTCTTCCTTCTTCCTTTTCTGTTTTCTCCTTATCACATCGTGGCTCAAGGCTTTCTAAAAGACCTGTTCTGATTTCAGAATCTATTATTCATGATCTTTCTCAATGTTTTCTTTTCTTCTTTCGCTGGTTGGATCACATTCAGCTTTGATCTCTCATTAACCAGAAATTTCTATTCTTTTGACTCATTCATTTCCTTTACCAGGAAATTTAAAATGAGCCACTATTTTATCAAGTATAACCTGTACATGATTTTCTTTTCTTTTAGTCTAATGTTTAAGTTGTTCTCATCTGTATTTTAGATTTACAGTGCTGGTTTTAGGCCCATTTTGAAAAGGAGATATTTTATTTCTTAATTAGAAAGACTTTTTATTCCTGAGCATAACTTGAACCTTTTAGCATTAATATCCTTTTGCTTTTCTGAGTTGAGGACTCGGTACTTTATAGTTATTTAGAAATATATAATTCTTTACTATTCTTTATGAATGTATTTTGTTATATAAACTCATATACACTTTTTAATTTCTTTTTTCATTTACTATGTGTTTTGAGTCATTATATTTTATTTGGTAACGTCAATTTTGCTATTGTTATAGAATACCTCTGACATTCAAGTTTTGGATTTCCAAGTGTGACCTCCGGTTGTCTTGATGAGAGAATATACATTCTGTATCCAAAATGTCACTCAGGGCCAACTGGTCCTTTGAGATTTGGCTCAAATACCTTGTCCCATGTGCAGTGAGAGACTCAGTCTTTCTGAATGTCTCAAGTCATTGAGAGGACAGGGCACCTCCATTTCTCCTGGCTCCTTTTGGCCCTGGGGTCCTGCTTCTGTGGATTAGTGCAGTTCATGGTTTACTCACATCTGTGTGCTGTTTCTTTTATGCACTGTGCACCCTGCACAGAACATCGTCTAAGTCCTTCCTGCCACATTCGCAGGCTGTGTGTATAGCAGATATTCACGGAAGTTTGCGGCAATGGAATTGTTTAACTAAAAGAAGTTTAAATTATAGCATCATTAAAATAAAGTAAATAATGGCTGGGCCAGGTGCAGTGGCTCACACCTGTAGTCCCAGCACCTTGGGAGGCCGAGGCAGGCAGATCACTTGAGGTCGGGAGTTTGAGACCAGCCTGGTCAATGTGGAGAAACCCCATCTCTACTAAAAATACAAAAAGTAGCCTGGTAGTAATATGGTGGGGGGCGCCTGTAGTCTCAACTACTCGGGAGGCTGAGGCATGAGAATCACTTGAACCCAGGAGGCGGAGCTTGCAGTGAGCCGAGATAGTGCCACTGAACTCCAGCCTGAGTGGCAGAGTGAGACTCTGTCTCAAAAAAAAGAAGAGGAGGAGGAGGAGGAGGAGGAGGAGGAGGAGGAGGAAGAGGAAGAAGAAGAAGAAGAAGAAGAAGAAGAAGAAGAAGAAGAAGAAGAAGAAGAAGAAGAAGAAGAAGAAGAAGAAGAAGAAAATATTGTAGCTCTCACAAATTTTTGGTCCTTAAGAGCTTCTTTCTCACTGTCTACTTTCTTCAGCAAGCTGCCTGGTTTGTATACTCTTTTATTCTCCATTCCTCAATCCCCACCCCTTTTTTTGTCATTTTCTCTCTGGTCCCAATCCCTTCTCTTCCCTTCAAGGGGGTCTCGCTCTGTTACTCAGGGTGGAGTGCAGGGGTGCGATCTTGGCTCACTGCAACCTCCGCCTTCTGGGTTCAAGCGATTCTCATGCAACCTACTGAGTAGCTAGGATTACACGTGCGTGCCAGAATGCCCAGCTAATTTTTTAGTAGAGACAGAGTTTCACCAGGTTGGCCAGGCTGGTCTCCAACTCCTGACCTCAAATGATCCACCTGCCTCAGCTTCCCAAAGTACTGGGATTACAGGTGTGAGCTACTGCACCTGGCCAAATCTTGTTATTTCTTATGCTGAGAATTTAGTTCTCTAGGTAAGTCCTGCCTTCCATCAAGGCATAATTTTAAGACCTCAGTTTACACCCAGTGTTTCATGTAGGTATATTCCCAATCAAGACACCTTTTCCTCCTTTGAAGAACTCTAGCATCTGTTGTCAATCCTCTGTGTCAACTCACCTCTCATCTCTCCTTCCAAATTACATGAATTTAAACACAAGGAAGCTATACTCTCTTTGAAGAAACCTTTTGATAGTCTTACTATTTTAAATGCCTTGTCTCATTTCATTTGAAAATATTTTAATATTATGTATTATCTTACATAAAAAAATCCCACAAAAATGATGAAAGCTATATATGTTGTCAAATATAATACAAATGAATATAAATGAAAGTCAAAATATCAGATCAGCTTTTACAAAAATTGTTTGTCATGTATTATTTCAAAAAGTTTTGCCACATTGTTGCATCAGACTTTGTTCCTTTTTTCCCCTTTGGTGATTTGAAGTTATACATTCCATTTCTATCTTTTACAGTTACAGTCAACTTAAAATATATATGTAAACCTAGCTTTTAGTCAACATTAAGAATTAAAAAGTATGAATTTTCCCTGAGCTAAATGAGAAATTTAACACACATCCTCATCAATTTCCAGATATTGTTGAAACAATTTGAAATTTTAGTTCCAGATTAGTATTATTTTACATAACACACTTTCATTTTTTCTTTTCTTCTTCTTTTTTTTTTTTAATTGAAACAGTCTCTCTGTTGCCCAGGCTGGAGTTCAGTGGCGCGTTCTTGACTCACTGTAACCTCCCCCTCCTGGGTTCAAGCGATTCTCGTGCATCAGCCTCCCGAGTAGCTGGGATTACAGGCATGTGCTATCACGCCTGGCTAATTTCTGTATTTTTAGAGAGGGCGTTTCACCATGTTGGCCAGCCTGGTCTCCAACTCTCAACCTCTGGTGATCCGCCCACCTCAGCCTCCCAAAATGCTGGGATTACAGGTGTGAGCCACTGTACCTGGCCATAATAAACTTTCACTTTCAAGAAGCCATCTCATCTTTTCAAACAAGTGTATCAAGTTTCATAAATTCAATGTCAACAATTGTTTACCACCTCCATTGGTCGTTACTTTTATTTTTGGGGGTATCGTTTTATTTTCTTGAATTTTTGTATTTAAGAAGCAAAACAAGGGCCAGGTCTGTGTCTCATGCCTGTAATCCCAGCACTTTGGAAGGCCAAGGAGGGTGGATCATGAGGCCAGGAGATCGAGACCATCCTGGCTAACATGGTGAAACCCCGTCTCTATGAAAAATACAAAAAAATTAGCTGGGCATGGTGGTGGGTGCCTGTAGTCCCAGTTACTCAGGAGGTTGAGGCAGGATAATGGCGTGAACCCGGGAGGCGGAGCTTGCAGGGAACCGGAGCTTGCAGTGAGCTGAGATAGTGCCACTGCATTCCAGCCTGGGTGACAGAGCGAGACCCCATCAAAAACAAAACAAAACAGAACCAAAAAAACCCCAAAACAAACAAACAAAAACCTCCTCAATTTTATGTGTGCCTTGGGCAACAAATGCATGCCAGGGCAGCCAGTTTCCTCTATGTTGGCCAACCCTGCCTTCGATTCAGAAATGACAAACTATGGCTGATGACAGGTCCTCCTTACTCTTCATGAATGTTGACACTGGGTC
Organism: Macaca mulatta; assembly: GCF_049350105.2. Lineage (NCBI taxonomy): Eukaryota > Metazoa > Chordata > Mammalia > Primates > Cercopithecidae > Macaca > Macaca mulatta. The sequence continues at coordinate 68,025,341 of NC_133422.1, forward strand.
TGAAACTTGAACAGGTCTTGGAAGTGTTCTATTGACTTCTGTGGTCCGTCCTTGCCTGGAGGCCTCATCTGATCAAGAGGGTCTTGGTCCGGGTCTGGGTGGAAGGCAGACCCAGTGGGCTTCTCCTCCGCTAGGTGGCTGGTGTGCTGACATTCACCATCACCTGTGCTGTTTGTTGGTAAAACAGCAAAACTCTAGTTTTCCCTTGGATGATTATAGGAGAAATAGGAAGTGACATTCATGTGTTTAGGAAACCTAGTAGTTTTAGGTTTGTATCTTGAGCTGGCACTTGTATTTACCTTTCTATGCTTTTCTCCCCAACACTTCCCATATCTGTTGATTTTGTTTTCTGCAAAAGACATGGTAGGGTAAATAAAATAATGTGAAGACTCGTCTCCAGGAACTTATGTCAGAACAGTTAGAAGCTCACAAGATAGTTGGGGAGAGCCGATGAGCACACAGGAAACATCACACAGTGGAAGGAAGCCAAGAAGCGGAAAAGCTGAGGTCAAATTCCCACTCCATCGTAAGTTGTGTGAACTTGGATAAGTCCCTTAATTTTTCAGAGTCATATTTCTAATTTCTTCTGACAAAACAGGTTTTTACTAAGGGCCACATAGTTTGTCAGCAAGGAAGACAGAAAACGATAAACAACTACCCACTGACTAGGGAGGCAAGTCAAGCACACCAAATAGTGTAAGAATGCTGGTGTCCTGTGTGACCAATGACCACTCTGTTGCACTCCCATGAGGTCATGGAATGACAGAAGATAGAAGGAGAGGAGAGATGTTATTTAACTTTCAGGCAGTGAGCCCCCAAATACACTGTTTAATACTTGTTTTGATCTTTGATCTCAGTTTTAACATAGCAGATGGGACACACATTTGGCAACAGTGAGAAAGGAAAGTTCTGGAACAGGTGGGGCAGCTGGCCAGTGTTCAGTAGCCACACTTATCCCCAGTGAATGCGACATTTAGTCACTGAGGTTGTGAATGTTCTGCTATCAGATAGGATGTGTTCCCATCTCACACGTTGTCTTCCATATGTCTCAAAATGTTGACAACCTTAAGAAACCACGAAAAGAGCAAATAAAATGTGAGGAAGAGAGAGATTACCCAGGACAAACAAAGGGATGGAGGCCAGCTGTTCTCCAGCCTCCCTGAGGACAAAGGGTTCCTCCTGTGAACTGTCCAAGCCCATGAACTTATTCCGCTTAGCAGTTCCTACCGTAGAGTGTGCTTGTTTGTACACGGGATTAATGTTCCCTACTAAACCATAATCATCTGGAGCCTGCAGCCTGCCTCTTTTTTCTTTGAGTCCCCATAAGATAAGCCTTGTACTTAGTAGGAACGCAGTGACTGTGTGTTGAAAGCACAGAGGGACTGGAAACTGCAATGGCAGGCATATAAATCATGTAGAATTAAGGTCTATTTTCTTGAGGGTTGTTGAATCAGGGCATAATTTACCGAGGGAATGTTATCTCCTCTAGAGGTCTTAAAAAAATCTCCTCATCAATTTGAAATGATTTAAATATGGTCTTGCGTGTGGCCAGAGGAAGTGAACAGCTGAGCTCTCAGGATTCTGTCCAGAGCCCAGAGCTCTCATCTATGATGAGAAACATCAGCTTCGACTTCTCTCTCTTTTATTCTTTCTCTTCCTCCACTTCCCGGTCAACCATGTTTGAATCCAATGGACAGTGATAAATGAACAGTAGGATTCTTGCATTTTGTACTTTCATGAGAGTCTCTGAGTACCTGAAAGACAGATCGGGGCTTGGGGTTATTCACCAGAACAGGGTCCAGTCGTTATCTGAGGCTGTGGCCTCACAGCCTCTCTGTTTCTGCTGCTATGATGACTGGGCACTTAGGAGCAAATTAGATGGCAGGGCTGCCTCCCTCATAGGGCTTGAAAAAAAACTGAGGCTGTTCATAATGTGAATGTTTTTTGGATATGCAATTTTCTGGAAATCTTCCAAATAGGGACTCTAACCTTAGCATGAATGTTTTTTGTTTTTTTGTTTTTTTGTTTTTAAAGGCATCTGAGATTTTGCCAGCCATCCATCATATGCAGAGGCCAAGGGGAAGCTTTCCCCCTTTTCTTCTCTGAATCCACGGCACTTGGTGAAAATAAAGGGATTTTTGACAAGGGAATTACATTCTCCCATTTGACAATGAAATCGTATTTCTTTACTTAAAAGGAACTTTGCTTTTGAAATCTAATTTTCAAATAGTTTTGGAATGAGATGTTTAGGACTATTTAAAGTGCATCTTTATTTTTGATTTCTCATTTTGTTTGAGCTCCAGAGGTTCCTAGTTTGCTTATTATGATTACTTTTCGTGAGTGTCAGTACTTTATTTTGGTGTAAAGATGGGAAGCTGGAAAACACACTGGATTTAACATTTTCTTGTTTCCCCTTCACACTGTGGAAACTCCCTTCCCTTCAGAGCTAATTTGTTCAAACTCAAATACTTAAAAATTACAGCAGCCAAACAAAAGGACACGGAGAAAAGAAAAGAAGGTAGCCTGGGCCAGTAGTGTCACTTGGTGTGGGCTTCTGAGATGTTGAACAGGAGCTTTTGTTTCTGTTTTCTTCTTTTCCCTCCTCCTTTCTCTTCAGAGAGGGGATCTGAAGTAGCTGGTATGACCAGTTTCATGAAGCCTGCTTCAATAGCTGGCCTGAAGTAGTTCACTTCTATTTCTTAGAATTTCTTCCATTTCTTAGAATTTCTTAGATGATGGGATTTTCTAAATATACAATCATGTCATCTGCAAACAGGGACAATTTGACTTCTTCTTTTCCTAACTGAATACCCCTGATTTCTTTCTCTTGCCTGATTGCCCTAGCCAGAACTTCCAACACTATGTTGAATAGGAGTGGTGAGAGAGGGCATCACTGTCTTGTGCCAATTTTCAAAGGGAATGTTTCCAGTTTTTGCCCATTCAGTATGATATTGGCTGTGGGTTTGTCATAAATAGCTCTTATTATTTTGAGATACATTCCATCAATACCAAATTTATTGAGAGTTTTTAGCATGAAGGGCTGTTGAATTTTGTCGAAGGCCTTCTCTGCATCTATTGAGATAATCATGTGGTTTTTGTCTTTGGTTCTGTTTATATGCTGGATTACGTTTATTGATTTGTGTATGTTGAACCAGCCTTGCATCCCAGGGATGAAGCCCACTTGATCATGGTGGATAAGCTTCTTGATGTGCTGCTGGATTCAGTTTGCCAGTATTTTATTGAGGATTTTTGCATCGATGTTCATCAGGGATATTGGTCTAAAATTCTCTTTTTTTGTTGTATCTCTGCCAGGCTTTGGTATCAGGATGATGTTGGCCTCGTGTAATGAGTTAGTGAGGATTCCCTCTTTTTCTATTGATTGGAATAGTTTCAGAAGGAATGGTACCAACTCCTCCTTGTACCTCTGGTAGAATTTGGCTATGAATCCGTCTGGTCCTGGACTTTTTTTGGTTGGTAGGCTATTAATTATTGCCTCAATTTCAGAGCCTGCTATTGGTCTATTCAGGGATTCAACTTCTTCCTGGTTTAGTCTTGGGATAGTGTAAGTGTCCAGGAAATTATCCATTTCTTCTAGGTTTTCTAGTTTATTTGTGTAGAGGTGTTTATAGTATTCTCTGATGGTAGGTTGTATTTCTATGGGGTTGGTGGTGATATCCCCTTTATCATTTTTTATTGCATCTATTTGATTCTTCTCTCTTTTCTTCTTTATTAGTCTTGCTAGAGGTCTATAAATTTTGTTGATCTTTCAAAAAACCAACTCCTGGATTCATTGATGTTTTGGAGGGTTTTTTGTGTCTCTATCTCCTTCAGTTCTGCTCTGATCTTAGTTATTTCTTGCCTTCTGCTAGCTTTTGAATGTGTTTGCTCTTGCTTCCCTAGTTCTTTCAATTGTGATGTTAGGGTGTCAATTTTAGATCTCTCCTGCTTTCTCTTGTGGGCATTTAGTGCTATAAATTTCCCTCTACACACTGCTTTAAATGTGTCCCAGAGATTCTGGTATGTTGTATCTTTGTTCTCATTTGTTTCAAAGAACATCTTTATTTCTGCCTTCATTTCGTTATGTACCCAGTAGTCATTCAGGAGCAGCTTGTTCAGTTTCCATGTAATTGAACAGTTTTGATTGAGTTTCTTAGTCCTGAGTTCTAGTTTGATTGCACTGTGGTCTGAGAGACAGTTTGTTATAATTTCTGTTCTTTTACATTTGCTGAGGAGTGCTTTCCTTCCAGCTATGTGGTCAATTTTGGAATAAGTGTGATGTGGTGCTGAGAAGAATGTATATTCTGTTGATTTGGGGTGGAGAGTTCTGTGGATGTCTATTAGGTCCTGCTTTTTCCCCATCTTTGTGGTTTTATCTGCCTTTGGTCTTTGATGACAGTGATGAAATGATGGGGTTTTGGTGTGGGTGTCCTTTCTGTTTGTTAGTTTTCCTTCTAACAGTCAGGACCCTTAGCTGTAGGTCTGTTGGAGATTGCTTGAGGTCAACTCCAGACCCTGTTTGCCTGGGTATCAGCAGTGGAGGCTACAGAAGATAGAATATTGCTGAACAGCGAGTGTTGCTGTCTGATTCTTGCTCTGGAAGCTTCGTCTCAGGGGTGTACCCTGCCGTGTGAGGTGTGAGGTGTCGGTCTGAACCTAGTGGGGGATGTCTTCCAGTTAGGCTACTCAGGGGTCAGGGACCCACTTGAGCAAGCAGTCTGTCTGTTCTCAGATCTCAACCTCCGTGCTGGGAGATCCACTGCTCTCTTCAAAGCCATCAGACAGGGGCATTTACCTCGCCGAGGTTTCTGCTGCTTTTTGTTTAGCTATGCCCTGTCCCCAGAGGAGGAGTCTACAGAGGCAGGCCGGCCTCCTTGAGCTGCGGTGGACTCCACCCAATTCGAGCTTCCCAGTGGCTTTGTTTACCCACTTAAGCCTCAGCAATGGCAGATGCCTCTCCCCCAGCCTCACTGCCACCTTGCAGTTACATCTCAGACTGCTGTACTAGCAATGAGGGAGGCTCCGTGGGTGTGGGACCCTCCAGGCCAGGTGTGGGATATAATCTCCTGGTGTGCCATTTGCTAAAACCGTTAGTAAAGTGCAGTATTAGGGTGGGAGTTACCTGATTTTCCAGGTGTTGTGTGTCTCAGTTTCCTTTGGCTAGGAAAAGGGATTCCCTTCCTCCTTGCGCTTCCCAGGGGAGGTGATGCCTCACCCTGCTTCAGCTCTCGCTGGTCGGGCTGCACCAGCTGACCAGTATTGATTGTCCGGCACTCCCCAGTGAGATGAACCCGGTACCTCAGTTGAAAATGCAGAAATCACCCATCTTCTGTGTCACTCATGCTGGGAGCTGGAGGCTGGAGCTGTTCCTATTCAGCCATCTTGGGCACGTCCCCCCTGTGCTATTCTTTTATATGACTGGCAGCACAGTAGGCTTGTTCACATCAGCATCATCACAAACACGTGAGTAACATGTTGCATTGCGATGTTAAGATGGCTACATCACTAGGTGGTAGAACATTTTTAGCTCCATTTTAATCTTATGGAAACACCATCGTATATGTGTTTCTTGGTGATTGCATCATCATTATGCAGCACTTGACTGTAAAAGATAATCATTGTAAAAAAAAAAAAAAAAGAAAATACAGATGAAGCAGAAAACACAGACCTCAAAGTTGGCATGGTTAGCGTTTGAATATAATCCTTTCCACTAATAAGTTTGTCAAGTGTCAGGGCTCAAACTCAGATTAGGCATAGCAGAAAAGAGAATTTGTGGCTTCCAATGGCTGGATCTAGAAAGTCGAACAATGATCAACTCTCTCTCTCTCTCCACCTTTTATCTGTGCTTTCATCTGTTCTGGCTTCATTCCCAGATTGACTTTCTGCTCATTCTGGAAAGATGGACCCTGACAGTTCAGGCTTACGTGATCCCTTGTGCCTAAAATCTTAGTAGAGGAGAGACAGAGAGAGAGAGAGACGGGGAGAGACTGAAACAGAGCAAGAACCATTGGCTCCATTACTGTGTTCAAAATGGGTAATCTACTTGGTCCATCCAACAAAACATACGGATTAAGAAAGGGAAAGACTGGTTCCCCATAGACAGAAGCAGAAAAGAAGATATATCTGTTAACTATCTGCCCACCTACTTACTAACCCGCTTATTTATCTGGCATAATAAACTATTTGGGAGGGATGAGGGAGATAGGAAAGTGCCTACTACTTCTTAGCTTAATAATGAAGCCTCATTTTACTGAAAGGGGTAAGACAAAAGCCAGGTTTAGAGGAGAGTTATCCTTACCTCAGTGTGATCTTAGACCAAGCTTTTTCTGATAACAAGATTATGGCTCCTATTGCTGAGGTGTGCTTATCTCTTCTTTGTTGACATTTCTAGAAAGGAAATCAGTTGCAGCTATCTCTGGTATGGACACTGAACCACATTTGGAGTCTTCACATTCATTCTTGCTCACAATCTGAGGGCCCAAATTCCCTACTTTAGCAAAAGAGAGCTATCTGACTTTATAGTCATGGCTGGAGGTGCTGCTAGATTTTGCTAGATGCAGGAAGGACTTCAGTGCAGAAGCTTTTGTTCCTGTTGGAGAAGGAGAGTGTTGCATTTCCTAAGGGAAGGATTGGAGTCGGGGGCTCAGGACAGAGACTTAAGGAATGAGAAACAATTGGGTGTAGGGGTAGGGAATCTGGAAAGAGACCATCCAGGAGGAAGAGAACATTTTTAGAGGGCACTCTTGTTGCAAAGATAGGGCCTTCTGTTGTGGTATAAGAAATAATGATGTTAGACAGCATTCTTGTTTTTGCTCCTCACGCACTGCATCCTAAAGTTTCAAGATGGACTTGACACTGCAGTAGCTATAACATTACCTGGAGAAGCAAGGTGTGGAAAAGGGAGAGCTTTATTCTCTTTGGGGGATCTGATGGCAAAAGGGTGTCAGCTCTAAACAGAAAATTGAGAGACCTATGTGGCAGCAATGACTATAAAGACTCTGGGTATGAGAGACAATAAGAGTGAATTCATTAATCTCTCTTTTCTGCTGAAAGGGTTAGTAAGCTCTACGTCTGGACTGAAAAAAGGGGCCTTGACCTTTCCATACATACAAAATATGTCACCTGAAAATGTCGGGATCTCCCCCGTAGATCACTTGCACATCCATAGTCACTTGGATTTATTTCATGCTTTCATAATAACTGGCCAGTTTTTAGCAGAGAGGTGCTAGGGTGGCAAATACTGAAACTGAGTACCTTGAATGGTAGTAGATTTCAGAGCCTATTCAGGGTGCTCCAAAAGCTGACTGCATGGCATCTTGAAAATATATCTCTCGGCCGGGCGCGGTGGCTCAAGCCTGTAATCCCAGCACTTTGGGAGGCCGAGACGGGCGGATCACGAGGCCAGGAGATCGAGACCATCCTGGCTAACACAGTGAAACCCCGTCTCTACTAAAAAAATACAAAAAACTAGCCGGGCGAGGTGGCGGGCGCCTATAGTCCCAGCTACTCGGGAGGCTGAGGCAGGAGAATGACGTAAACCCGGGAGGCGGAGCTTGCAGTGAGCTGAGATCCGGCCACTGTACTCCAGCCCGGGCGACAGAGTGAGACTCCGTCTCAAAAAAAAAAAAAAAAAAAAAAAAGAAAATATATCTCTCTTAGTCTACTCCATGATTCTTCTGGCTCCTAATAAAATAAAGACAACATTTTTAGACTGCATAAAGTCAAATAACGAGTGTGCATATTGAATAAAGATCAACCTTTGCCTCTATGCTTGATATACCACCTCTGAATCTGATCATGTAGTCTAAGAACATGGTTCTTAGACGAACATAGGACATGATAAAACTGGATTTACAGAACAATGTACTTTGTAAAATAGATGATTGCAAAACACTTCAAATGTATAAAGTATTATATGGACGCTTAATGATTATGGCAATTATTTTACAACTTAATTGTGGGAAAATGAAAGGAATAGAGTAGTTTAATGAATTCAAAAATTTATCAGACTGTGAACTATGAGGAAGATAAAAAAGAGAGTTTGTAGCCTAATGTTACCTTCTGTGAACATTAAACCTGCAATCAGACTTCTCAGCATTTTTTAAACCAGAGACTTAGTGTCCTTAGAGTTACAACATGATTTTGATTATGCAGATAATTAACTTTAAGTAAATTATATTTTACATTTCATGAGAATAACAAGCCGGACACGGTGGCTCACGTCTGTAATCCCATCACTCTGGGAGGCCAAGGTGGACAAATTGCTGGAAGTCAGGAATTCGAGACCAGTCTGGCCAACATGGTGAAACCTCTTCTCTATTAAAAATACAAAAATTATCCAGACATGGTGGCACACACCTGTAATCCCAGCTACCTAGGAGGCTGAGGCAGGAGAATTGCTAGAACCTGGAGGTGGAGGTTACTGCGAGCTGAGATCACACCATTGCAGTCTAGCCTGGGCAATAGAGTGAGACTCCATCTCTAAATAAATAAATAAATAAATAAACAAACAAACACACACACATACATACATATGAAATAAACAACAAATGTTATGGTATGGCACTATCACAGCAGAGTTGATGAAATACATGTGCCTTAGAGAAGTACAGAAGATATGTGACTTTGGGACGTAACTCTTTCCACAAGTAGAAGCTCATGGAGAGGCAGCTTATATCCAAACTCAGCCTTGAGCACAGCTGAAATTGGGTGAGTTTCTTTTGTTAAAGTTTGTATATTGAAGTAATAAAGTGATATAATCCTGGGCTTTGGAGTGGATTTACTAAAGGCAATAATGCATGCTGTACATTTTACATCGAGGATTTCAAAACACTGGTTATTTGTTCTATCCATTGACTGTCCCTTCTGGTCCTGAGAGTTGTATAAAGTGAGCTGAGTGCAAATGGATGTTTGAATTTTATTATATTTGGCTACCAAGTCAATTAAAGAAATCGCTTACCCTGCCCATTCACTAAAAGTGCTGTTGGCCTTGGGATTTTTATACCTTTGGTCCTAGGCTACAATAGTTTCTACATAATAAACTGAGATTAAAGTTGTTCCCTGTCATGAGATGAATAATATTTAACATAGCTATTCAACGTATCTAACTGGTAACCTTTGACCAAATCACTGGAATAATTTAATTTTTAAAAAAATCAGATTTCATGCTGCTTTGAAGCAAATTGATTCACCACCTCAAACTAAAGGTTTGAAATGAGCATTTAGGCATAAGTGACTTTCCTAACCCACAAGGGAGGTCAATTCCCAAAGAATCTTTCATTTTTGCAGTTCAGATTTACTTTCTCACAATCATTTTGCAACCTATCTGCACAGAGTTTACACCTTTAAGGTATAATCCCAAGTAATTTATCATTTTTTCTATACACTAAAATTAAATAGCTTAATTCTCAGGGGATTAGTTGAGAAAACATTTGCTGTTTTGGCCAACCCTCTGTAATCTATATTTCTTCAAGTTGTTAAAATGTCAAATTGAAAGAGGGTCCAACAAAGCAACAATAAAGTTCAAAGAGAGTAAACCATATTCTCTCCAGCTATTGCAATTTTTTAATTGATCTCATTGATCCTGGAAAATAAATGCATATTGCTGTAAGTTTCAGAAACTCAAGAAGATTTTAAGACAATCAACTTAGGAATAAATGTATTACTGAAAAGACAATTTTACTGGTCAGGTCAAGGGCTGGCTCTTTCTGGAAAAAAAATGCTGTGCTTGGGTTTTCAGTATTCACACAGATCCTTGTTTGATGATTTCCAAACATGCAAAATAAGGTATCTGTTAGAAGTATGTTTGAAAAGTTAATATCTGTAGTTGATTAGCACAATTGAGGAATTAATGAATTCACTTTTTATTTATTCTGAATTATTATTGCTAATTGTTGTTGGTTAAGTAAGGCCTTGGGCCTTTATTGGAAGTATCTGTCTTTGAAAGTTGACTGCCCTGAATTTCCTCAGCTACAATCAAGACTTGAGAAATTCAAACACAACTGTAAATCTAGACATCTATTAATGCCCATCAATAACCTGTAATCAAGGCCTGAATCCATTAGCAAAACAAATAAGCAGCCTCTGAAATGAAAAGATAAATATAAGAAATCATGAATATACTAATTGTCCTTTCGTGTTACAACTGTTAGACTGTTAGACCAAATTTGGCCCCTAGCAATAGAAAGAGACATTCGTGTGTGTGTGCGTGTGTGTGTGTATGTAGCTGTGCATGCGCACGTGAACATGTATAGATATGTCTTCTATGTGGAATTCAGCCATTTAAGTAGTTCTGAAAAAGAATTATAACAGCTTTACTTTTATATGGGATATTTGCATAGACACAATCATTTCCCACCCATATTTGAACAGCCTTTTTCCTTATTCCTTTTCAGTCATTTCCTCCTCTTCTCCCTGATACTACCTTAAATACCCAGACATTTCCCTACATTGCCCATCTGCCCCTACAGGAGCCATTCTCTTCCTAGCATGGCTCTACAGGTTTCACAAGGGCAGACTCTGGATGACAGCCAATGGTCCAGCAGCTGTTACTGATGAGCAGTGGTGGAGTCATCATTATTTGGGAGGACAGAATTGCTTTAGGGATGTCTTGTTGGGGACTGAGAAACAATGGACTAGATGGCCAGCCTGGCCAGCCATCAGGAGGCTCTGTGTTTCCTTTCTCTTTGAGCAGATACCAACCTTGAGCCAGCTGTATCTATAATGGGCTCAACTGTGAAATGCAGCAGACTCTTCAATTGCAGCTATGAAGTTGCAGGACACTGTACAGCAAGATTCAATTGCTTAAACGTATGTATGCATTTATGATTTTACATGTCTACAAAAATCCATGAAGTAGCTACACCAAATTATTGACAGCGCTCTGGGACAGGTACCAAGGCAGATGCTGAAGACAAAGGGCAATCCTGTGTTGTTTCAGGACTGTATGGTATAGAAGGGAAGACGATTACAAGACCCTGTGGTGATAAGGCCAGTATGGAGGGATGTGCAGGCTGCCAAGGGAGCATTCCTGTTTGCTAGTCCAGGGCTCTTCCTCTTTGTTCAAGGGTGTGTGATGTGTACACAGTAGCACTTTACAAAGGGCCAAGATTGCAGGAGAGACTAATTTATGGGAGCAGTGTCTGGGGTCAGGAAGGCCAATCTAGAGGCGACTATAAGAGTCCAAGGGTTGAGGAGGATCTAGTCTGAATGAACTTGGTGTAAAAGAAAAGAAAAGGTTAGATTCATATATTTTATAAACACACACACACACACACACACACACACACACAATTTTCTTACAAACAGAAATTCCTTCCTTTGAAACACAAACTATGAAGCCCACAGTGATTTTATGGGATTATAAAGCTTACACAATTTTGGACCCCTTTATAAGAAAAATGAATTAAAAATATAAAATTTGTTATAAAAATGAATATTATGAATGAGAAAAACATTTAACCTGGCAAATATCACAAACACCATAACGATTTAAAATATGACATTATTTTTATTAACTAACTGCCTGAAATACTTCCGTAACACTTTTTAGGACATTTTTTGGCTTCACATTTGAAAATCACTTTTTATAACAAGATTTGAAAGTATTATTTTCTATATAGAGACTGAAAAGATAATTTAGTCTTTCCTCTAGCATTGTTAATCAAAATTTTTTTGTTGTTGTTGTTATTTATAGGATGCATAAAAACCATAGTCTTACTGCTACAGAGTTATACCTTACTGTTAAGACTGAGTATTTACATCCCTTGCCCAAATTCACATGTTAAATCCTCATGCCCAGTGTGACGGTATTTGGAGATGGAGCTTTTGGAAAGCAATTAAGTCATGGGAGTGGAACTCTCATGAATGGAATTAGTGACCTTATAAAAGAGGTCCCAGAGAGCTGTCTTGTCCCTTCTGCCATGTGAAGACACAGAGAGAAGTCAGCCATCCATGTACCAGCGCTCTGGCGCAGATACCAAGGCAGGTGCTGAAGACAAAGGCCAATCCTGTGTTGTTTCAGGACCCTTATCAGACACTGTATTAGTCCATCCTCATGCTGCTATGAAGAAGTACTTGAGACTGGGTAATTTATAAAGGAAAGAAGTTTAATTGACACATAGTTCTGTATGGCTGGGGAGGCCTCAGGAAACTTACAATCATGGAGGAAGAGGAAGCAAACACGTCCTTCTTCACACGGTGGCAGGAAGGAGAAGTACAGAGGAAAGGGGGAAAAACCCCTTATAAAACCGTCAGATCACATGAGAATGTACTATCATGCGAACAGCACAGGGGGACCTCCCCCATGATCTAATCACCTCCCACAAGGTCCCTCCCCCAACAAGTGGGGATTACAATTTGGATTACAATTCAAGATGAGATTTGGGTGGGGACACAGAACCAGACCATATCAGACACCAAATCTGCCAGCATCTTGATCTTGGGACTTCCCAGCCTCCAGAATCATGAGAAATAAAAATCTATTGTTTATAAGCCACTCAATCTATGGTGTTCTGTTATAGCAGCCTAAACTGACTATGACACTTACAAATACAGGAAGTTTGGTAAGTTCTTTTGTGCAATTCCTATCAATAAGGAAAAAAAAAAGCTATAGTGAGTGGTTATTATACTTGTTTCTCATTAAAGCATATTCCTGAAAGAAGACATCTCTCTTGACTTGATGTTTAGAATGAAATCCTCTACTTAAAATTTCACATGTCTGAACACTAGAAAAATTTCAAAGACTAGTTTTAGCTTTTTAAAATCTTTCTTATTCCACACTAGTCACAAAGTTGGAACAGATTAGGACACATTCTCTGTAGAGCAAAGCAAGTTTTGGTCTTGCCTCTTTGTGGCATGACATGGAATGATGAGTAGCACAGTGGATGTTAGGGGCATTCTTTCTACATAAGGAGAGTAATGGCTGCAAACCAAGTAAATGTACCTGCCAAATCCAAACTAAATATATCCTCCTCTGTTCAACCTCCCCTGAGTCCAGGGTCTCAACTGTGACACTATTGACATTTTGAACCGGGTAATTCTTTGTAGTGGGAGCCTGTTTTCTGCACAGTAAGGTGTTTAAGAATATCCCTGGTCTCTAATCCCTAGATGTCAATAACATGCCCTTGGTGGTGACAAAGAAAAAGGTCTCCAGACATTGCCACATGGCTCCTGGGGGGAAATTATCCCCCCATTGAGAACCACTACCTTGGACATATACCTCAAAATGCCTGTGGCCACTCCAACATGATTTAGCAAGAGGACACTATGACATTGCAGAGTTGCAGTGGAAAGATGACAGCAGTCTTTCTTCATTGCATTAAAAATATTTTATATTTTATAATTCAGAAATTTCACAAAAACATGTCAACACATTGCTGGGTGCCTCCCAGGGTCTTGACAGAGGCCTGCAAAAGTGAAGGGTAAATATACCTTTGGGGAAAAAAAACCTGTCAACACATTGACAATGGTGTGACATTTGTAGTCAGTGCCATGGTCCAGGACTGGGTAATTCTTGCCTTGAAAGAAACAAGTTTTCATGCAAATCCATTATTTTGTTGAATGGGTCATCTGCATATTTAAAATCTTGACTCCATTCTCTCCTATGGTTTCCAGAGGGACTAGTGTGCATGCTCATATTTTCTATTCTGAGGTTCAAATATCACATCCTTTTTTTTTTTAAGTTCAGCTGTGATAAGTTTGGGAGTTTCCAAATGAGTGTTTAATAATAAAGTAGAAGAAAATAAATAAACCCAACACACACAAAGCATAATGAAGTTTAATCAAGTACCTATGTAGAGGTTTGTGATTATAACAATTAAGATGCAGCCATGAATTGACTTAGCTGGCTGACTTGGGGGCTCTGCTGAGCCCCAATTACTTTCTGTTGTCTCAAGCCTATCTAGTGAAAGCCATCCCAAAATACCTCCTTTAGGCTTTAGATAGTCCCACCTTTCCTATTACTTTGGTCTTTTTCTTTTGTTTTCCTTTTAAAAAAATATGAGACAGGATCTCACTCTGTCATCCAAGCTGGAGTGCAGTGGTGCAATCATAGCTCACTCACTGTAACCTGGAACTCCTGGGCCCAAGTGATTCTCCTGCCTCAACCTCCTGAGTAGTTAGGACTTTAGGCACTATATAGACAAGACTGGTCTCAAACTCCTGGCCTCAAGCAATCCTCCTGTCTCAGCCTCCCAAAGCTCTGGGATTACTCGTATGAGCCACCTGTGCCAGGCCACCTTTGGTCCCTTTATATGAGCAAGGGTGAAACTTTCTAAAAAAAATTTATTGCTTATTTTTAAAGTTATCTCTTAAAGGAAGAAAAGGGTCAAACTTTCATTGAATTCTAAGCCTACTTAGAGAAAAAGTATAAATTGGTTTATGGGTCTAGATTTCTTTCTTGCTTTCCTTGTGAGAACAAAAAAATGTTTACTCTGATAACTTTTCATAGCACTAACATAGGATAGTGCAAACCCAACAGAAAATTCATCCCTCTTATGAAGGGAAATGTTATCCATTTTCATTTTGTGTTATTCCTTATTCCTGAAAAATGTCTCTTCCACATCTCCATTTACATTACCCTCATCCTCATCACCAAGGTTCAAAAAGCAGACACTATGGAATGTCTCTCATGATTGAACTTAGCAGGTCCTGAGCTCACACACAGTTGGTTCATTTAGCAAAAATTTATTGAGTGTATACTATGTAATAGACCCTAGAAATATACCTGTGAACAAACTGACAAATTTCCCTACCTTCATAGGTTTTATATTATAGTTGATTTATGCAATATTTATTAAGGTGAAGTTATAAGAATATCTTATAGTAATTTTAAGTGTCTTTGTATTTTACGCTACATAATAATTTTTTTTTTGTTTGGGAGCATAAACTGTTCCCTACATAATTTCTGAATACAGGAAGCACTGAATCCTAGTAAATCTCTGTAAGTTCTTTCTTCTCTATTTTAGCCAGCCTGCATCAGAGACAATTATCCTTTTTTTCTTGAGATGGAGTTCATCTTTGCTCAAGAGGTCTTCATCCTCAAAGATCATACCATCTCTAAGGAATTTTAAGTGTTCTGTGGGATACTACTGAAAAGACACATGTTCATTTCCACAATGCACCTGTTCCTATGGTGGCCTTCCTTTCCACTCAACTCAGTCAAGAGCACTGCCTAAGCACTATCCTTCTCTGCTCCTTCTGAATAGCAAAAAATAGCTTGTATATACTAAGGGCTTATCAAGAGCCCCAAAATGTCCTGAACATTTTTATGTGCATTATCTCATTTCATCCATACAGCAGTCCTGTAAAGTAGGCAGAAGGGAAAATTGAGGCTTAGAGAGATGAAGGCACTTGCCCAAGGCCACCCAGTTAGGAAATAATAGAGCCAAGATTCAAGCCCAGCAATCTAACTCCAGAATCTAGAGGCTTGACTTTCATTATGAACACTGTTTTGTGCAGAACTTCTGTGTGAGTTGAGTTCGTATGAATGCAAAGCAGATTCTGATCATGGGACTAGAAAGGCCTTGATAAATTCTCTTTTGCCACATGACAGGCAGCAGCACCTCAGTGGGATGACTTCAACACAAACTGCCCAATGGCAATGTCATGATGAAATACGATAGACAATAATGTACCATAAAATTTTTAAACTGGAGAGAATCTGTTAGGCCATCTATATTACATATATACATACACACATATGTATATGTATGTGACATGTAGATATACATGCATGTGTGTATGTAAATATGTATTCAATAGTATCAGAGATTCTTAATTCAAGAATATACTTGACTAGATATAAACAGCATTCTTTTAAGGTGACATCTTCCTGATAAGACACTTAAAGGATGTTCTCAATTTTGTATATTTGGAATCTTCTGGAGATTTTTGCATGTATGTATAAGTGCGTGCACACTTCCATAAGACTAATTCTTTTTCTTGCTACTCGTGGTACCGTCCTTATAAACCTATGATTCACAACAGGAATGTAGCTTGGAACTCCTGCTATGTAAGCAGCTGCAGATACTTCAAATACCAGTGTACATGTGATCCAGGAGTTGCTATAAATTTGCCCCTAAAAATAAAGTAACAAGTGACTGAGCAGCAATAGGAATTAATCACTGCAGTGCGTGAATGGAATGTGCTAGGCTCTACCTCAAAATCCTTTTATAAAAAGACTGATATAATTAAAACCCAAAAGAAACATCCAAGGATGCTATATTTGAGAAAATGTGCTGTGAAATTTTGGAAAAGCGATTTTTTTTTTTTAAAAAAAGGAAAGGCATGGTAGAAAAATGTTTCCATAACTTCTATATCATTGGAAATAGGATTATATTATTACATTACTGAAGAATTTATCATACAAAGGAATTTAAATTGGATTCAATCTTGGTACACTGAAATTTTTTGAAGGCCGACGGGATAATCGAGCCTCTCAATTAAGCTGTTTGCCATGAAGGGAAATAACTTCACAGTTAAAATATCCACCACAATTTGTAGCAAAGATTACTTTGGTGATTCAGACATGTGAATAACCATGTGAAAAAACCAGACATCTCAAGCTTTCAAAATTAAATGTGAACTATGGAATTTGTTAAAAAGCAAAAAACCAACGAAAGGAAAAGAGGAATATGACTTCTTGGAACCTGTTCTTCTATGACTATGAACAAATTCGGCATCCAAATCCAACAGCCTCCTCTTCCTCTATCACCCTAACATGCCCTCAAAAAGGAGAAGGAAAAGAGAGAAAAGGAAGGAAGGGAGGAAGGGAGGAAGGAAGGAAGGAAGGGAGGGACGGACTGAGGAAGGAAGGGAGGGAAAGAAAACACTAACCAGAAGAAAAAGAAGAAAAATCCCCCCTAACCAGCACTTCTTAAAAGGTTATTAAACAGATGGCCCAGAAAGGCCTCTCTGACTCTAAGTACATCACAGGTAACAAAGTGTTTTAGTTGTTTGAAAGATAATTTGATGGAAGATCAATTTTTGGACATAGAGAAAGTGAAAGAGATTTCTTAAACCCACTTGAATTACTGAAGATGAAAGGTTAAAAGCTTTGAAAACCAAAAACTACATTAGCAACTGAACAGCAAATACCATCAACAGAGACACAAAAGAATTTAGCAAAACAAATATTAAATGAAGACAAGAAAAAAGAATTCATTTCAGAAGCCAACAATTTCCTTTTCTTTGTGTTTCAAAATTGATTTTGCAGTTTTAGACAGAAGTACTAATGGGTGATTTCTATTTAATGCTTTATAAACACATGCACCAAAAAATCACTTTCAGCTCCAAAAGGTCAGGGATCAAAACAGGTAGACCTTCTTGGACAGTTTTGCCACCACTCTACACTGTATTAAGAGCTGTGAGTGTTTCTACAGTGAAAGATGATATGTTATGATCTGCAGCTTCTTAACCTTACATGAATTAGGCTTAAAACCACCCGCTAAAAGCCGGTTTCTGTGGCATTTTTTGGTTTCTAGAATAGTTGTGTTTCAGGGAAGAACCACTAGGGTCTTGAGAGGCCCAGGTGGTTATATCTTATTAATCTAACAATAAGAGGACTTTTTTAGGTAGGTGACAGATATTTATTTTAATATTAAATCTTAAAAATGTTAATCATTATTGTTAGATGCAATAATGCATTTTCCTGCCTTCTTTAAGCGGAGAATAAACATAGTTTAACCTCTTTGAAGATTCAGGGTTCTCATTATAAACTTAATTTGTTACTGTTATAACATGATACTGCCACGGCTAAAGTGTGTTTTCTCTTACATTAAAAATCACTCAACTGATCCACACAAAGATACTACAAGAAAAGAAAACTATAAAACAATATCTTTGATGAGTATTGATGCAAAAATCCTAAGCAAAATATGAGGAAACTGAATTCAACAGCACATTAAAAGGATTATACACCATAACCAATTGGGATTTATCGTGGGATGCAAGAATGGCTCAGCATACCAAAATCTGTCAATGGAATACACCACATTAACAGAACAATGGACAAAAACCACATGATCATCTAAGTTGATGAAGAAAAGCATTTGACAAAACTCAATGCCCTATCATAATAAAAACACTCCACAAATTAGGAATAGAAGGAAATTACCTCAACATAATAAAGGTCACATAGGAAAAGTCCACAGGTAGCATTATACTCAATGGTGAAAAACTGAAAGCTTTTCCTTTAAGCTCAGGAACAAGACAAGAATGCCCACTCTTGCCACTAGTACTAAACATACCACTAGAGTCCTAGCAAGGGTGATTAGATAAGAAAGGGAAATAAAAGGCATCTCAATTCAAAAGGATGGAATAATAGTGTCTCTGTTCACAGATGACATCATATTATATATAGACAATCTTAAAGATTCCACAAAAAATTAGAACTAATAAATTTAGCAGTGTTGCAGTATACAAAATCAACACTCAAAGTCAGATGTGTTTTTATATACTAATAATGAACAATGCAAAAGGAAATTAAAAAAAATCCAATTTACAACAGCATCAAAAAGAACAAAGTGCTTAGTAATAAACTTAACCAAGGAGGCCAGTATGGTTTGGATGTTTGTCCCCTTCAAATCTCATGTTGACCCCCAGTGTTGGAGGTGGGGCCTAGTAGGAGGTGTTGGATCATGGGGGTGGATCCCTCATGAATGGCTTGTTGCCCTCCCCCTGGTAATAAGTGGTAACAAATTCATGCCAGGTCTGGTTATTTAAATGAGTATGGCACCTCCCCCACCCCCTTGTGCCCTCTCTCACCATATAACACGTCTGTTCTCCCATCACCTTCCACCATGAGTAAAACCTTCCTAATGTCTCCAGAAGCCAGGCAGATGCAGTTGCCATGTTTCTATAGCCTGCTGAACCATGTGCCAAATAAGCCTCTTTTATTCATAAATTAGTTTAAGGAATTCCATTATAGTAATGCAAAATGGACTAACATAGAGGCAAAAGATTTGTACATTGAAAACTACAAAACTTTGGTGCAACAAATTAAAGACCCAAATAAATGGAAAGACATCCTATGTTCATGGACTGGAAGACATAATATTATTAAAATATCCATACTATCCAAAGTAATATACAGATTTAATGCAACACCTATCATAATCCCAATGACTTTTTTTTTTTTTTTTTGCAGAAATAGAAAAAAATTCTAAAATTTACAGGGAATCTCAAGGATTTCAAACACAAAAACAATCTTCAGAAAGAACTAAGCTGAAGGTCTTACACTTCCTGACTTTGAAACATATCACAAGCTACAGTAATCAAAATAGTACAGTACTGACATAAAGGCATATAGACCAATGGAACAAAATAGAAAGCCTAGAAATAAATCCTTGCATATATGGCCAAATGATCTTCAACAAAGATGTCAAGATGTACTCAATGGAGAAATGATATTCTCTTCAACAAATGGTGTCGAAGAAACTGGAAACCTGCACAGAAAAGAAGAAAGATGGATCCTCATCTTACATCATATGCAAAAAATAACTCAAAATAGGTTAAATAACTAAACATAAGACCTGAAATTATAAAACTCTTAAGAAGAAAACACAGGGGAAAATGTTCAAGATTTTAGAATGGGCAATAATGCCTCGAAGAAAACACCAAATGCACAGGCAACAAAAGCAAAAATAGACAAATGAAACTACATCAACTGTGCAACAAAGGAAACAATCAACAGAGTGAAAAGGCAATCTGTGGAACAGAAGAAAACATTTGCAAGCCACATATTGGATAAATTCTAGTTATCCAATATGTAGAATTTATAAAGTACCACTATTCAAAAACAGATAAATAATACTTGATTAAAAATGGGCAAAGGACTTGAACAGACCGTTCTCCAAAGAAGGTATAGAAATGGCCAATAAGCATACGGAAAGATGTTCAACATAACTAATTATCAGGGAAATGCAAATAAAAATTACAAAGAGATATCACTTCACACCTATTAGGCTAGCCACTATCAAAGAAACAGAAAATAACAAATGTTGGTGAGGACGTGGAGAAACTGGAATCCTTACGCATTGCTGATAGGATTGTAAAACAGTGTAGCCTCTATAGAAAACAGTATGACAGTTCCTCAAAAAATTAAAAATAGGACTACCACATGGTCCAGCAATATATACTTCTGGGTATATATCTGAAAGAATTGAAAACAGTATCTTGAAGAGATATTTGCACACTCATGTTTATTGCAGCATTATTCACAATAGGAAAAATGTGGAAGAAACCTAAATATTCATCAACAGATGAATGGATAAAGCAAATAGGCATATACATACAATGAAATATTACTTATCCTTAAAGAAGAAGGAAATCCTGACATATGCTACAACATAGTTGACTCTTGAGGATATTACGGTAAGTGAAATAAACAAATCGCAAAAAGACAAACACTGCATGATTCTGCTTATATGAGGTATCTAAAGTAATCAAACACATAAGAATAGAAAGTAGAATGGTGATTGTCAGGGGTTAGGGAAAACAGGAAATGGGAAGTTGTTCAATGAGTGTAGAGTTTCAGTAATGCAAGATGAAAAAGTTCTAGAGATCTGTTGTAAAACAATGTGCATGTAGTTATAACAATACTGTACTGTACACTTAAAATTTTTTATGAAGGTAAATTTATGTTACCGTTTTTGTCACAATTTTAAAAAAGTCCAACCATTATATTTTTACCAACCTTCTAGTGTTTATGTATAATTTATGTTTCTCTTTGGTGCTGTCAGTTATTACTTTTTATGTCTGAATGTTGTAGGTACGTGTGGTTTTTTTTTTTTTTTTTAATCTAGTAAACCACTTCTCCAACTTGTAGGTAAGTCTACTTTCTAATCCTCTGTTTTAATTAATAAATAATGTTTGGGGTGAACATCTGAATATCCATGGGCTTCGTGTAAAGCTGCTTGCATCTTAGACGCCTAGTTTTCTGCTTATTTTTCAGAAATATGTTCCTGAGGATTGGGATTGCCAGATATTTGACTTTGACATACTAAGCTGGATATTATTGAGCCTTTGCGCTTTTCTAGAAAAGTGGAGGACATCCAGGTAGTCAGACAACTGGGGACTAGCTTTGAATCATGGAAATTCACATCATCCTGTTTAAGAAGACCTTGACATGTGGCCTAAACAAATATAACACTCCCAATTCAAAATGGTCATGTCACTGCGCAGACACCTCAGTCTTTCATTTCTGGGCTGGAGCTACCTGAGATACATACTTTAAGTGGACGTTGTTAAGCCCACCATGTTTGGATGGCGGTAATGTCGCTTCCTCCGTGGTAGAAGCTGCATCTTGCAAGGTTACTTCTTCCATTTCTAAGCTGATTGAATTTGAGTTTTAGTTTTATTGTTACTTTTTGTTTTTGTTTTGTTTTATAGAGAAGAGATTTTTACATGTTACTTTTTGTTTTCATTTTTTTTTTTTAATAGAGGTCTTTAAATGTTCTTTTGGAGGCAGAACACACTTTAATTTTACATGGTCTATAAGATCATAGATATATGGGGAAAAAACTACACAAAGTCTATACAGTGAAAAGTCAGTCTCCATTTCATCTCTATTTCTCAGCCCTCATGTCTTCTGCATCAGAACTAATTTTTGTTTTGACAATCTTTTATATACTTCCAGAGATATATAACTTTTTAAAAAAACCACAAATGGGGAAATTCACTAAAACTGTTCTATAATACGGTTTGTTCACTAAATAATAGGTGTTGGAGATATATTTATCTCATATTTGGATATATCTCATCATTTTTGATGTCATCTAAATAATACACTTAGTAGGTAAATGAAATTAATTTAATTAGTTCTTTTTAATGGATGTTGATTGTTTTCATATTTTTACTATTATGAACTCTAGAAATGCAATAAAAAAGAAATCCCATGTACAACTCCTACACATAAAGCAGGTAATGCAAGTAGTGTGTCAGCATATCATAAATCTAAGTCAGATAAATTAAAACCATTCAATCGTAGAAGCTAAACTTTTCTATATTAAGATGTTTATGCACCACTATGACACAGAGATGAGCACAGAGGCTGATGGGTGACAACTGTGACACCTGTCTAGCACGATTGATCCAGGAACACAACACTAATGGGAATCTGAAAGACTGCAGTGTAAAAAAAGAACAGTGGAGTCCATGATACATGTACAAGTTGAAACACATTTAGAAAAATGTCAGGAACAGCTTTTTTGCAAGCTTATGCAGGATACGTTAACAGGTTGGAGATATGTAATGTGTCAAAATTTAGCATTTTAAAGTAGTGAATTGATTTTTATTACAGTTTGAAAAAATTTAAAAGAAATTCAATTTCAGAATGAAATCTCATTTCTAGCTTCTCAGATTGACAAATATGAAAAAAGTTGATAATGAAAAAATAATCCAAGGTTTGGCAAGGATGTGGGGAAGTAAGTATTAACGTGTATTTTTTAATGGGAACATACATTCGTAGAAATTTGGTAGAAACGTTTGGCAGTTTTCATAAAAAATTAAAATACATATATCTTTTTTCCCACCAGTGATGTGTCATGGGACTTTCCCCATATGTACAAAAGTATATTTGTAAAATGATTTTTTATTGTAGCACTGTATATATTAACAAGAATTAGAAGCCATCTAAGTGTCCAAAGCTATGGGATTAATTAAATAATTTGCAGTCTGCATATACTTCAGTTCGTAGCTGATTAAAAGAATGAATATGTTTGTATACACTAGTTGGAAAGGTTTTCAACACATTCTATGAGGTGAACACAGCAAGGTAGGAAACTGTGTGTATAAAATTCTTATTTCTTGTGTGAGGGATAAAAATATTGTTCATCTGTACGAAAAATTTCACAACAAACTATTGATAAAATTTCCTTGTGGGAAGAGGGTTGGGGGATCTGAGGCAGAAGAGACACTTTTTTTTAAACATTTTTGTGAATTTTCTTCATATTCATAAATACGTATTTCAAAAGGTGAATTAAAATCAAATGTTTATGGAAGCACTACAGTGTTTTTATGAAACAAAATCTGAAGAACGGTTTTCAAGGAATCCACTTCTAAACTGAAAAGAGTGGTGAGAATTTAGAAGATGCACCATCACTTTCTGCTTAGTAAATTATGGGAAATAGGAAGATTTCCTTCCCTGTTTTTCAACACAAAGTTTGAAGTAGAGAGATTTCTTCTGATATTAGCAAGAAAGATGAGGGTAGGAAGATTTATCTCCAGAAGAAGCTAAGGTGGCTAGGAATGAGGTGGAAGAAACATTATTAGGGCAGTCTCCAAAGACATACCTTTGGTAGGTAGAGGAGGGAATTTTGTAGAAGCTTTTGTAGCCCACTCCCACAGAAACACTAGGAGCCCCATTTTGTTAGGTGGCAAATTGCTGACACAGGGTGTAACAGTTTCTCCCAGACTTCTGGCACCAGTGTACAAATTGTACTCATTTTTGCAGTTGAGATGTGAGGAAATTGCCTAAGATTTTAATGATTTATTATTATCATTTAAAATACTATTTTATTTTGTGTTTTAAAAAATCTGTTGTAAAAAAGCATGACTACTACAGGTAGCTAAAGAAATACAGAAAACTTTCTATTTCCCAAAGATAACTATACTTAATGTTTTGGTACATTACTCTTCCAAGGTTTTTTGTTTGTTTACTTGTTTAATTTTGGCGTTTATATGGATGTGATCACACTGTCTATACAAGCTCATTTCCTGTTCAGACAGGCCAAAGAGATACTCATCAAGACCCTGAATCAGGACCCTATAATAAAGATGTAAGGGGACGTGAATTATTATTATCATCATTAAACAGCTACAACCAACTAAAACAGTCATAAACCTTCTTAATATGGTGACAGGACGTTGAAGGTTGGTTTTGAGAGATGGACTGACGAGGTCTATGGATGTAACAATTAAATTCAGGACCAAGAAAGGTTCTTGGTTTAAAATATGTGACAACTTTTCAACTTGCAAGGAGGAAGGCTGATAATTTATTTTCTTATTGTATGTGTTCTTAGCCACAGCAATTCCAGATCTGGCTGAGCTATTCCAGTGGGGAAAAAACATCTGCTAAACTTGGCTTGGTAGAATCAAGTTAAGAATGCTTTAACTTTTGGTAACAGAGAACCCAACTAATAGTGGACTAAGCAAAGAGAAGTTTACTTTTCTCACATGACAGATGAGACTTCTGGAGGTAAACTCTTACTGGCTATGATTCAACGGATAGATGACATCAGGGCTAGCAGTTCTGTGATGCTTCTCATTCCCTCAAGCCAACACTTCATGGTCACAAGATGGCGGCTACACTTCAGATAGCTTGATAGCTTCTGAGACAGGAAACCGGAAGAGGATAGCACCAGCCCTAAGTGCTTCCTTTTATCGGCAAATCAAAAGTGATCTCCATACCTCCTTCTGCCTTCTTCTCACTGGCCAAAACTATGTCCAATAACCACCCTGAGTTGCAGGAGAAGCTAGAGAGAAAAGTATGTAGCCGGCCACATTGTCACATCACAGGAAAAGTGAGGTTCTGTTAGCACCGAAGAAGTGAGGAATAGGTATAACATAAACAAGTCACCTTGTCTGCCAGAGGGAAGAATCTTTATCCACTTCAAGTTCTTTATTTCCAAGATGTATGTAGAATGGATTTTTCCTTTGCTTGCTGCCCCAGAGCTGGGGTGCTATAGAAGACTAATGGGAGTGGGACTTCAGGTTTGCTGAGGACCGTGACAGCACTAGGCAAGGATACATGCCATTAAGGGAACATGGGTGTTCCTGCCAGACAAGAGTGACCCAGAAGATGTAGCTGAATCTCAAAAGAGACATCCCTGCCCAGGAGGATGGCCATTCCATATGCGCTTTGAGTCTATGTCTGCTCCTGTGAAAAAGCCCATTCACAGGCATGACCATTTATGGAGACCACTGTGGTCTCATTGTGTGCAGTCATATGAAGAAGCTATGTGCATTTTCGTCTTCCTGCATTTTAACCCAACACCAGAAGGGTAAGCTCCAGGGAAGAGGAGAGGGTGTGAGACAAACTGGAGTATGCTCCTCACCCACAGACCATGGAGACTTCAGAATAGACTCTGACTGGGTGAGAGATGCAAGCTTTGGATTACACATGGTTACAACAGCTATACCTGAGTCATAAAAACCTCAACGGAACTATACTGATAAATCTGAGGGCCTGCAAAACTGTAGAACTAGACTGAGATACCATGAAGGCAACTGCTACTCAGTATATTGAAGTCCCAGCCTCCAATACTATGAATGTTAGTTGATTTGGAAATAAGGTCTGTGCAGATGCAATCAAGTTAAAATGAAGTCATAGTGAATGAAGGCAACCCCTAATCTACTATGACTGAGGTCCTTGTAAGAAGAGGAAAAGTTGGACCTAGAGACATGCAGGGAGAATGCTGTGTGTGAAGACAGAGGCAGAGATTGGAGTGATTGAACTGAAAACCAAGGAATGCCAAGGATTGATGGTCACCACCACAAGCTAGGAAGAGGCAAGGAAGGTTTCTATCCATAGTCTTAGAAGGAGCTCTGCAGATACTTTGATTTTGAACTTCTGGCCTCCTTAAGTGTAAGAGAAGAAATTTCTGTTGTTTTAAGCCACCTTACTTTATTAAATGCTGTATCATTTTCCTAGGGCTGCTGTAACAATGCCCTGGGAAACTAATCCAGCATTCAATAAAGTAGGGGGAAAATGGTTTTACATAGATACACCTAACAATTGACACTGTTCATGAAACCAATAAGACACAAACTATATTAGACCGTTCTTGCATCACTATAAAGAAATACTCGAGACTGGGTAATTTATAAAGAAAAGAGGTTTAATTGGCTCATGGCTCTGCAGGCTTTACTGGGAGCTTGGCACCAACATCTGCTTGGCTTCTGGCGAGGCCTTGGAGCGTTTACTCATGATGCAAGACGAAGCAGGAGCAGGCACATCACATGGGGGGAGCAGGAGCAAGAGAGAGAGTGGGAGGGGAGGTGCCACACTTTACAACAACCAGATCTCACAAGAACTCACTCCTTATCCTGAGAACAGCACCAAGCCATAAGGGATCCACCTCCATGACCCAAACACCTGCTCTCACTCAGGCTCCACCTCCAACATTGGGGATTACATTTCAACATGAGATTTGGGTGGGCTAATTTTGTATTTTTAGTAGAGACAGGGTTTCTCCATGTTGGTCAGGCTGGTTCCAAACTCCTGACATCAGGTGATCCGCCCGCCTTGGCGTCCCAAAGTGCTGGGATTACAGGTGTAAGCCACCGCGCCCGGCCCGGGGGCATCCTAACATAATGATTCATCATGCTTCTATTTTTTTAAGAAATAGAATGTGTGGGGGAACTCAAACAAAAAATGTGGGGGCATACAAAATACAAGTATACCAAGTTTGGTATGGATTGATAGCTTTGCCACTGTACTGTACTATTTTCAATGATAACTTAATGCCATCTTCCTTACCTGGGCTAGGTAGATAATTTTCTTCAATTTTCTTGAACCTGTTCCCAAAGCAGAAAGTTGTCAGACTATTCTTGCTCAGGGAATGCACTGTGCTTTTGCTTTGATTGTTAAGCATTTTTAATTAGCAGCATGGAGTGTATTAGAGAGAAGGCATTAATTGCTTCCTTAGCTCTCCTGGTATTACTTGAGTGAGGATATCTTTAACTCTGTCTCTTCTGTGTCTGTTTGCAAGGAGAGAAAAGTTTTATTTTCATGGGCTTGAAACCCTTGTTGTCCTTTTATTCTTATTGCAAAACTGTACTTGAAGGAAAATTAAGGAGAAATTTCAGCCATTCTAGTTGTCAGTGGTGGTCTTATCCTGAGACTCTTGGTTACCTTGGCAACAAGGCTTTGATTTCTCTCTCCTATTTCACCTAACTAGTAAACATATTTGAACATCTGGACATGTGTGCATTGTGTATAGGTGAGAAATCTACATTTATGAAGGATTCAGGGTATTCACAGGGTATCTGTGCTATGTGCTTTATTTTATTTGGAGTTTCCTGGCTAACCTCTTTCAGCATTTTGCAACTTGCCTTCACTTCTTACAGAACATTAAAAATTTCCCTAAACATTTTAAATCATATTTTAACACAACAGAACTTGGCAGTTTTAACAGCTTACTATGATTTCCTCACATCTTTTTTACTTAAGAGAATACGAAATCAAATTTTAACAAATCACATTATGAGTTCCCCCACACATTCTATTTCTTAAAAAATAGAAGCATGATGAATCATTATGTTAGGATGCCCCCGGGCCGGGCGCAGTGGCTCACGCCTGTAATCCCAGCACTTTGGGAGGCCAAGGCGGGCGGATCACCTGAGGTCAGGAGTTTGGAACCAGCCTGACCAACATGGAGAAACCCTGTCTCTACTAAAAATACAAAATTAGCAGGGTGTGGTGGCGCATGCCTGTAATCCCAGCTACTCAGGAGGCTGAGACAGGAGAATTGTTTGAACCCGGGAGACAGTGGTTGCAGTAAGCCAAGATCGCACCATTGCACTCCAGCCTGGGCAACAAGAGCGAAACTCCACCTCAAACAAACAAACAAACAAACAAACAAAAACTCTGCCTCAAAAAAAAAGATGCCCTAAATTTTTAATTTTAAAATTAAATATTTTTTGGAAATTTGATTTGTTTAAAAGAATATTCTTATAATTATGGCAGGCTAACTAACAGTTACGAAATAATTACAAAAACAATTATGAACTATTGGTATATTCATATTCTAAAGTCTATGCTCATGGAAACATGTTTATCATTTTGAAGATATTTGAGATATTTGTTACGGTAGGTACGTTTTTAATTGGCAAGTATAAATACTACCTGTTAAAAACTTATAAGTTTTAGAAAATTCAAGATTTAGCAAATGAAAGTAAAAAATAAATACTTAATGTTAAAATTCCACCATTAAAAAGTGCTTTAAAGTTTTCTGAACTTAATTTGAACCTTTATTTTCATTTAGACACTATTAATAAAGTATCTGAAAGGGTAATGACAGAGGCTTTGTTTGAAATTTGTCTCTAAAACAACTTTACCCTTTGAATGCATATTCTAGCACAGTATAAGCAAGCAATAGGCCCAAGTGAGAAGTGGGAGGGAATTATTTCTGGGGCCCTGGCTTCTCTGCCTGGTATTTCTTTTCTTCCTACCACATTCCTGTAGTTGGAGGTGCACAGATTCCTTGGGGATAGGTTGAATGGTGAGGCCAGTCAGCAAAATAAGAAGAAAACCATGAATTTTCTGCCCCACTGGCTTTTTTCCCATCTCCCCTTTGCCTCTCTTGGTGACTGGCTGTGCAATTACCTGCCACCCAAATCATGAACCTGAGAATCACTTTCATGATGCTTCTAGCACCCTGTTGACCCCATTCCCACTCTCATCAGTATCATCAGTATCCAAATGTGATGTGTGATGTTACCTGCTTCACGTGTGTTTTCTTGTCCCTTCCTCTCTATCTCTTGGAGTTATTCACAAGGACAATTACAACAGGATCTTCACTGGCCTTCCAGAGCAACCTTCTCTTCAATCCAAATTTCCTTTTTTTTTTTTTTTTTTTTGAGGCGGAGTCTCGCTCTGTCGCCCAGGCTGGAGTGCAGTGGCGCGATCTCGGCTCACTGCAAGCTCCGCCTCCTGGGTTCCCGCCATTCTCCTGCCTCAGCCTCCCGAGTAGCTGGGACTACAGGCGCCACCACCACGCCCGGCTAATTTTTTTGTATTTTTTAGTAGAGACGGGGTTTCACCGTGTTAGCCAGGATGGTCTCGATCTCCTGACCTCGTGATCCGCCCGTCTCGGCCTCCCAAAGTGCTGGGATTACAGGCTTGAGCCACCGCGCCCGGCCCCAATCCAAATTTCATGAAGATGCTAAGAAAAATCTTCAATCATGAAGTCTATCGTGTTACTTACTGGCTTTAAAAAAAAAAAAAAAGACATCAAGAGGTGTCTCAATGCCTTTAGGACAAATCTTAATTTCTAGAACTGGTCCTTAAAGTCTGACCAAACCTAACCTTACACTGTGGGCCATTTGAACCTTTCCTCATCTCCAGGGTTACTGTGTCTGGTGTGGTCACTGGCACAACTCTAGGGGGCGCCATGCACTCCGGCAGTCTATGTGACAGATGTTCTCTCTGCCTGAAATTTCCTTCCCTGCCTGTCCTTTAAAAGGCAATTTTTCTTGAATTTCTCCAACTACTTTACTTCCTTGAAATTGGAGCCCTTCTTCCTCTCCGTGGACTCTCTGCCTTTACCTATTTCATTCATCTACTTACTTTCCAACTCTCCAATCTTAAGTGCTTGTTTCCATGTTTCTTTGTCTCCTTTTCCTGCCTACCCCTCACTGAAAAGTAATCCCCTGGAACACAGACGCTGTTTTGTTTGTTTTTATAACCCTTACATTTAGCACTTTACCTGGT
The DNA here is from genome assembly GCF_049350105.2 of Macaca mulatta. NCBI lineage: Eukaryota > Metazoa > Chordata > Mammalia > Primates > Cercopithecidae > Macaca > Macaca mulatta. Next base: position 68,054,772 of record NC_133422.1, read on the forward strand.
CCAGAGAGGCACCTAATAATCAGTCTAAGAGTGCGTGAGTGAATGCATGAATGCAATACAATGAACTCGGGTTGGTTCAGGCAACACTGGGTTTCTTTCTTTCTTTGTTTTTTTTTTTTTTTTTTCAGATGGAGTCTTGCTCTGTCGTCCAGGCTGGAGTGCAGTGGCACGATCTCAGCTCACTGCAACCTCCATCTCCTAAGTTCAAGCAATTCTCCTACCTCAGCCTCCTAAGTAGCGGGGATTACAGGCGCCCGCCACCACGCCTAGCTAATTTTAGTAGAGACAGAGTTTCACCAGGCTGGTCCCGAACTCCTGACCTCAGGTGATCCGCCTTGGCCTTGGCCTCCCAAAGTGCTGGGATTACAGGCATGAGCCACCACGCCCAGCCAACCCTGGGTTTCTGTTTACATTTTTTTCTGTGGATCTTGACTGTGTTTCCTTCTATGCTAGCCCAGGCTAGCCTAATAACACCTGCCCCTCCCAACTGTTTTCTAGTTGATTTACTTATAGCTTCTGTCCCTAGCAGGATCTGGCTTTCTCCTGGAGCAAGTGTATCTGCCACTACATACTATCTGCTCCCTTGTATCCTATTTCCCTTCTTCTGTGGGGACGACTAAGGGTTTACCATGGCTGCAGCGCAATTGGCAGCTGTCAGAATCAAAACTCATTAATAAAAAAATGATAATGCTTCAAAGTACATTACATTACTCCTTCAAAGTCTTTTGTGAACATTATCTTATTAATCATCACAATAGCTCAGGGGAAGATAAACATTGTTGGTTATCTTACCTCAATCATATTTTGAAGGAACTGTTTTTTTCTTGTTATTGTTTGATTATGCTATGAAATCTGGATAGCAATTTTCATATTGGCTATTTGGATATAATTTGATATGCTGATGTAAAATTTCCCTGGATCAGTAAGGTGGTTTTTATTTTTATTTTAGATGTCTCACTCGTACTCTTTTAGAATTCTTTCCAGAGAGCTGAGCAAAGAATAACAAGCAAAAGACTCAGATATTTCTGCTCAGGGGTTGAAATTTTCTGGGTATCTTGAGGCTCATTAAATCATTGGTTCATGATGTAGAAAAGCAAAAGATGAGTTACTTGTACACATGGTAGGTGCTAAAATAACAGTTGAATGACTGAATGAAGTCTTAAATTAAAACCTGGAAGTTTAAATAAGGGGCTTATGTAAAAAATTAGTATCCTAGTCAGGAATTCCATTAGTAACCAGTATCAAACAGCTAAAAGAGAATTCTTTTAGGAGAGGAATTTTACTTAGGAAACTGGTTTAAAAAATTTACTCGGTTGTTCTGTCCCCACCTCACCTCTAGCATCCTATGTTTACTTTTCTCATAGTGCTTATCACACATTTTATCATGTATTTGTTTACGACTTTAGTTTCCCTTAGATGGCAGGAACCACTTCTGCATGACACACAATGGGAACTCAATAAATGACTGTTGAATGGAAAAAAAAGAAATTAACCAGAGAAATCTTTCCTGTAAAAAGTAAAAAGTGGAATAAGTTCAATTTCAAAGTTACAGGAAGAGATGGCATAAGCACTGGGCACTACATTCAAGTTGGGCTTCAGGTGTCCTCAGTGTGCCTTGTGTGAAGAATTTGAAATCTTCCAACAACTCAGCAACAAGCTGTACCACCTCTGGAAGATTTTCTTCTTTCAAGAGATGAGCGATGTCACAGATGACATGGGCACTTTCTATGTTCTAAGATGGAGTCTTATTTCGTGGGAATGTCTGGGGTGGAGTGGCCCTCAGTACAACTATACCTGTTCATCTCTAGTGTTGGGACAGTGTCCTAGAGGGAGGTTTCATGAGGTTTACCTCAAATTTTTTTCCAGGCCAAACAAACATTTTTGACTTCACAGATTACTGTCAACATTATGTCCACCCCATAAGGACAGACTAAAAGGCGAGGCTGAAGTCAGGCTGTGGTGAAATCAGGCATCTGTCTTTTCTGATCACAGTAGTTTTGTGGCATGAGGTGTGGAGCTGAGTGGAAGGGTGGGACATTTCTCCCGCCTGTACTTCCTCTTCCTGGTCAAGCGCACACACTTCCCACTGGCACTCTGTCTTCCCACCCTTCTTACTGTTACTCCAGGAAGTGCCAGTGCCCAGCACCAGCTTCTGAAAACCCCCTCAGTTTAAAAACACTCCCGAACCCTTCCTCCAACCTCCAGGAAATTGTGACCCATTATTAAGAAATGCCCGAGTAGAACACGTCGGCTTCTAAATGCCACCTTTTAAGATTTGGAGATAAAACACTGTCATAGTTTTAAAAAATCTTGTTCACTCTTGCCTTTTCTCTTTCAATAAGACAGTTGGTGTTGACATCCTTTATAGAGGAAACATAACAAAGAGGATTAAAAGTGGTTCGAAAGTCCGATGAGGAATGTATACTTTCAACAACTCTGTGCTGTAGAGGGAAGAATCTTAGCCAATGGCTTTCCAGAAAAGTGATTATGCTTTAAAAACAAAATTCAAATCCTTAATAAGTCTAGGTTCCTCAGCTTCAGCTCTTAAGCGTGCATTAGTGCTCACACTAGCATCTGTTTCATTCTTTTAACAAAATAACATTGTTTTGATGAAAATCTGTGCCTCAGTTGGCCATGTTTTGCGCAGCAGTTTTAGATTGGGTATTCAGAGTGATGATAACTGTGATTGCTTTCCTAAGTAGTCGGCTCATCATGAATATCCCCAGTGTGGAAACTTCTTTCAGGGAGATTTCTGTAGCTTTCAGGGCCCTGGAACTCTTTGTGTAACTTGATATTCAATGGACTTCTTTCTCAAGCCCCGGAACCATATGTTTAAAGGAAAACCCTGGACTAGCTCATGGTGTGGGTGGAGAAGCCCAAAAAGCTGATGGATGATAAGCAGGTAGGAAAGGCAGCCCCTCCCTTCACTCCTGGCAGCTCCCCTGGGAGCTGGACTCTCTCTGTCCTGAGATGGGGAAATCTGGTAATCAGTAAATCAATTGGTTTCTAGAATTTCTGAAGCTCTTCCTCAGAAACTGAAGCAACCACAGTTTGAAAACTACTACAGCAAAGCAATTAGGAGATTAAATAGAATTTCCCAAATGGTTCACTTTCCTTCTAAAAGTTACAAACATTCCCTATTCTGGAGGAATAATTGGACCCACGAAGCTTGGAAGGCTGGTTTTAGAGCTGGAAAGTTTTGTGTTCAAATATCCGTTACCTTCTTCTGAGAAGACAAGCTTGTACTTGGATTGTGATTCTGTTCCACGTCTTTGAGATAAACTTCATTTGATTTATCAGGTCATTCCTTAGCTTTCTGAGTTGCCAAATTAGTTGGAATGGGATTATTTTATTTTTAAAGCATCAACTATTAGACTAAACTTGGAGGTCCAACAAAGTTGTCTCTGTGTGCCTTGGTTTCCCCCATTTCTAATCTCTCTGCAACCCAAGGTGTTAATTACAATTCTAGCTCTGTCATTAATAGGGCAGTTACTTAACCTCTTCGGATTCAATTTTCTCTACTTTGAAATAAACAGTCGCTGGACTGAGATGATCGATAAGGCCTTTTTAATTGTTAACAATTGATGATTACTTGAGGTTTCGTCTTCCACGGCCACACAGCCATGTCACAGTGCCCTATAATCACACAGGCCCCCCTTCTCTTAGACTGCAATACACCTGACCCTGAGGTTGTACCACACAGTGGCCCAGCGGCTTGAGAGGCGTGTCCAAGTTTCACCTCAGTCTTAAAAATTCTTTCCTTTCCAGATGCTTTGAAATGTTGCCACTGGAGACCCAAGTTTAAATATTATTCTCTCCAGTACAATTCTTGGACAGATAACACATTAAATCATTAACAAGTTCTATGAATTGTTGTTATTTCTCCCATGACAGGAAGACCCTGGAGAAGTGGGAGAACTAGGATAGACGGGGAGGTGGTGGTGGTGGTGAGGGAGGGAGGCTGAGCCAAGGCTTTTGAGGCAGAAGTAACCAAGTTCAACTCTTGGATCTATTTATAAGCTGTGTGACTGTGGGTTAATGATTTAAGCATTGGGTCTCAGTTTCTATATCTATAAGGTTGTAGTATTTACCTATGGAGGGCTGTCGTGAAGACTGAATTCAATATTGTGTAAGCATCTAGTGTACAGTAGGCACTCACTAAATGGAACTATTACCATGACTTCATAATTTTACCCACAGCTAGATCTGCAATTAAGTGTTCTGATCACCTATTTGATAACAAAACTCAAATAGAAGCTCTGGTATTCAAGGGACAAGCAGACATACCTTCCCGCTTGAAGAACAACTTTTTCTTTCATAACCCCTCTGTGCCTGTGGCACAGTGAGGCTCGGATGCCAAGAAGCGCTTGTTCTCTGATCTTCCTCACGCTCTCTCCAATACCTCTGAGTTGCTTGGCACATGTTTTGAAACGTGAAAATGGGATGGCACTTTCTAAACAGTAAAATCATTATGTTAAAAGCTCATTTGATTTTCTTCCATTTGAATGTGAACTACAGTGCTCGAGATCTTCTTTGTTTTTGTTAGGCAGTGGGTTTTCTCTCTCTCCCTTTTTTTAATCTGTCTTCCATTAGAAAAGTATTTTTTGATTGCTTGCATGGTTTATTTTGTGGAAATAAGAGTCTATTGTTCTATCAGGGGAAAAAAATATCCACCGCAATAACCATTTAGGACAAGGAGAAGGAAGGAAGGTATTTTGGAGAAAAATAATTCCTTTCCCATATTTCTCTTAAGTTGTATATCTTGGAACTAGTTTTCCATTATAAGAACCTTCTCTTTTGTTTATGAAAAAAAAAATCTCTAAGAAGTCAAAACCCATAGGATTTGCTCTTTTTCCTAACTAATTTCCAAGCAAGATGCAAAACTGCCATTAAGAATCTCTGTTCCTTGTCCAGTCCAATTAAAATTTTTTTTGTTTAGAAGTTACAAAAGATTTAAAAAACATTTTAAAGGACGCTTCTTAAAAAGTTGACTCCCCTTGGGAACTTGAAAATCAGCTTTTTAAAAAGCGCTTCTGAGCCGTCTCTGAAATTTCTTCTTGAATAGCATTATACTGTCTTCCTAGCAAGGAGTGGTTTGATCTAGCTTTCCAACAGTGTGATGATGGAGGTATGAGCTAGTCAGATCGTGTACCCAATTTGGGGGTTTTATTCACAGCTTTCATTTTAGTTCACCATATGGATTGTGGAGTTAGATTCTTTTAATGGAGATTATTTAATTTTCTCCATTTAGAAATATTTTTTACTGAGGCATATTTAAAAATTTTCTTGTATGTATCTCAGGTGTGTTAGTGTTTTTCCTCCACAAATAGATGATAAATTCCACATAGCTGGAGGACCCTGAATAATATTCTTTGGAATTTCCTATGGTACTTGGTCCCTTTGTGGCTGCTCCATAAATATTATAGTAGTCCATTTATTGGTTGATTATCTGTTAGTGCAATCTGTAATCCACTAGAAAATTAGAAAGAAGGATGAGGCTCTCTATACTCAACTCAGCTAATAAGGAAGAATTTCTAAAGCAAAATATCCATGAATTTCTCTACCCCTTTTACACACTGCTTCCCTCCTGATTAGGTAAGAACTATTAAAAAAAAAAAAAAAGAAAGAAAGAAAGAAAAAAAGAAATGAGGACGACAGAGTTCAGTTCAGACTAATTTTTTTTTTTTTTTTGAGGTGGAGTCTCGCTCTGTTGCCCGGGCTGGAGTGCAGTGGCCAGATCTCAGCTCACTGCACCCTCCGCCTCCCGGGTTTACACCATTCTCCTACCTCAGCCTCCCAAGTAACTGGGATTACAGGCGCCCGCCATCTCGCCGGGCTAGTTTTTTGTATTTTTTAGTAGAGACGGGGTTTCACCGTGTTCGCCAGGATGGTCTCGATCTCCTGACCTCGTGATCCACCCGCCTCGGCCTCCCAAAGTGCTGGGATTACAGGCTTGAGCCACCACGCCCGGCCCAGACTAATGTTTTGAATGATTGAGAAAGATCTCAGATCTTCTTGTGTTGGATCTGCTGATTGTAGCTTCATTGCATTCTCATTAAGCCAGCAGAGAGACATAGCTTCTGGATGATTTACAGCAATACTTTCCTCTATTAAAAGAGATAAACAAGAATTGGCTGAATTTATATTTCACTGTATTTTGTTGAATTCTCTTTTAATAGAAGAATGCAATCAGACATATTTATTGAGGTTAGTTTGTGAGAGGGCATCAGCATTCATTTAATCGACCTCCAAGGATCAGAGAGTTCACATGGTTTTTATAAGGTCAAACATCTGGCCAGGACCATAACAGGACTAGATACTTTGTCTTCAGTGATCCCTTGGTATGCACGGGGGATTGGCTCCAGGATCCCCTGCAGATATCAAAATCCACAGATGCTCAAGTCCCTGATATAAAATGGCATAGTATTTGTATATAATCGAATACCTCTTTCTTTATACTTTATTTTATTTTTGAGATAAGGTCTAGCTCTGTTGTTCAGGCTGGAGTACAGTAATGCAATCATAGCTCACTGTAGTCATGAATTCCTGGGCTCAGGCAATCCTCCTGCCCCAGCCTCTCTAGTGTCTAGGACCATAGGTCCTGCCACCATACCTGGCATATATATATATGTATATTCAATATATGTATTGCAGAGACGGAGTTTCACTTTGTTGCCCAAGCTGGTTTTGAACTCCTGGCTTCAAGAGGTGTTCTGACTTCAGCCTTTCAAAATACTGGGATAACAGGTGTGAACCACTGTGCTCAGTCTACCTCCCCTAGACTTTAAATAATCTCTCGGTTACTTAACATACCTAATACAAATGCCTACATATCATTTCATTCACATGGATTCACTATAGTACTTAGTGCATGGCAAATTCAAGTTTTGCTTTCTGGAACTTTGTGGAATAAATACTTTCAACCCATGGTTGGCTGAATCCATGGATGAGGAACCCGTGGATAGAAGGGGTGACTGTAGTTTCCCTCCCACCTTACTTCAACACTTCTCTTTGATAAATAAAGACCAGCTTACTTTTTTTTTTTTGCTGTGATTAATTTTTCCCTTTTTACTCTGATCAATGTTGCTTACTTATAAAATTATGTGCTGGTAATGAAGATATTTCACATTTCCACCTGTAACTCTTACGGAATTTAATGTTGAAAGTTAGATAAAAATGTGAGGCACTTTAGGCTACTTAGCAGAAATGTGCATATTCTTGAGATAAAAAAAGAAAAGAAAGAAAGAAAAGGAAGGAAGGAAGGAAGGAAGAAAGGAAGGAAGGAAGGAAGGAAGGAAGGAAGGAAGGAAGGAAGGAAGGAAGGAAGGAAGGAAGGAAGGAAGGGGACAATCATGGAAAAAAGCCAAAAAGCAAATATCTACCATTTGTTTTCCAATCACATCATGTTTATAAATTTAAATGTGTCTAACAATGAACACAGGATTTTAAGGAGATATATAAGAAATAGCTCTGATGAAGCCAAATAACACAGGCTTGTTATTGTTCCCATCACCACAGTTTGAAAGGTGTGGCAGGAGAAAGCGAACAGAGAATCTCAGATGAAACACAATATTGATATTTGGCATGCTCAGATCATTTTCCACCCAAAGATATGAAATCACTTTACCCACAGTCATTACGCCTCCCCACCAAGGCCAGCCCTTGGTACCGCCGGGAGGTCAGTGGAGGTTGACTTTGGCATCTCCAGACTCCCCATGCTGTACCCCTTTTCCTTTGTGATGCCGCTCTTATTATTCCTCTAAGTTGGTTTAATGACCACCTGCCATAAGGCACTTGCCATTGACTTAAGAAAGCGGATTCCCAGGCACCATGCTGATCTACTGAATCAGACTATCTGTGAGTGGAGTCTAGCAATCTGCATTTTAAACAGATTTATGACCTGTACATTGAGCTTTGAAAACTACTGAGCTGGCAGGGCACGGGAGCTCATGCCTGTAATCCTAGCACTTTGGGACGCTAAGGTGGGGTGGGAGTTGCTTGAGTCCAAGAGATCAAGGCTGCCGTGAGCCGTGATCGCACCCCTGTACTGGCCACAGTACAGTATCTGCCTGGGTGACAGAGTGAGACCCTGTCTCAAAAACAAAACAAAACAAAAAACTCCTGACTTATAAAATATAAACCTCCTTACCTATAAAATTATGTGATGGTAATGAAAAAATCTTTCCCATTTCCACCTGTAACTCTTACGGAATTTAAAGTTAGATAAAAATATGAGGCACTTTAGGCTACTTAGTGGATAATAACAACCACTCCAGCTTCCCAGAGGTTTGTGTTTTTCTATCTGAAAAATCCACTCTTTTGAAGTGTACAGAGCAGATGTAATTTAATATAAGTGCTCACCAAAGATATAAGAAAAGCTTCTCTTTTTCTTTTTTTTAATTTAAATGTTTTTTTTTTTTTTTTTTTTTTTTTTGCAGGGCCTCACTCCATCGCCCAGGCTGGAGTGTAGTGGTGCTATCATGGCTCACTGCAGCCTCCACTTCTGGGGCTCAAGCAATAGTCCCACCTCAGCCTCCTCACTAGCTAAGACTACAGGCACGTGCCACCATGCCTGGCTAATTTCTGAAATATTTTGCAGAGATGAGGTCTCACTATGTTTCCCAGACTATTATTGACCTTCTGAGCTCACATGATTCTCCTGCCTCGGCCTCTCAATGTGCTGTGATTACATGTGTGCCTACCATATATATATATATTTTTTTTTTTTTTATGATTAAAATTTTTTATTTTTGGTAGAGACAGGGTCTTGCTATGTTGCCCAGGCTGGTCTCAAACTCCTGGTCTCAAGTGATCCTCCTACCTTGGCCTCCCAAAGTGCTGGGATTACAGGTGTAAGCCACCATGCCTGGCCCAGAATATACTCTTTACTGGTGGTGTGATACCTGCTAAGCTCAAGGCAAACTCTGTTAATTGAGGACATCCCAAGTCTCATTTTTAAATATTTGAGCTCAATTTTGTTGACAGTTACTGTCTTTTGCCCTCCATTCATGTTAGCTTTCTTTTCAAATAATTTTATGGCAAAACTCTCTAATATATCCATCTCAGTTTATAATTCTCTTGATTGTTGTACAAATTTTATGCCATAAAATCATAGGCCTTTTCAGTTTATTTTTACCTTGTATAAAATATAAATTTATTCAATAAAAAAGAAGCTCTAAGAAAATATGTTCCAGAAAGGTAAGGTAGTCTAGAACACAATTACAAAATTTCACAATCAGATCTTGTATAAGAAATGGGGTAATCACTGAATATATTCATTTTCTCCTTGCTTTTGTAGGTATCAGTGTCAATGCTTTCATATTTATAAGCTTCATTTCAATTTTGAAATTTGTGAAGTCTAAAAAATTGAAGATTTTTTGGTTTTTCACCGATTGACTATTTTGTTTAAAGACTTTCTGCTGATTCCAAACAAAATACAACCAAAATTTAAATGGTTCATTTACAATAAGCACAATACCATTGTAGAACAGTTTGATTTACAAAGTAATATTTCAAAAAGATACTTCTAAACTCCAGTTTATGTCAGGCAGTAAAGAAATAATTACTGCTATGCTGAAATATTTTTAATATTTATTTAGTAGTCCAGTTACTTTCAGTAAATATAAAAATGTTTCCATTATGGTCAGTATACTATTACACACTTTTGTATGCAATTTTGGTGCTCAAAAGAGTGAGAGTAGTCTCTTTCTCTCTCTCTCTCTCTCTCTTTTTTTTGATGGAGTCTGGCTCTGTCAGGCTCTGTCGCCCAGGCTGGAGTGCAGTGGTGTGATCTCAGCTCACTGCAGCCTCCACCTCCCGGGTTCAAGTGATTCTCTTGCCTCAGTCTCCTGAGTCGCTGGGATTACAGATGTGCATCACCATGCTCGGCTAATTTTTGTATTTTTAGTAGAGACAGGGTGTCACCATGTTGGCCAGGCTGGTCTCAAACTCTTGACTTCAAGTGATCCACTTGCCTCAGTCTCCCAAAGTGCTGGGATTACAGGCATGAGCCACCACACCCAGCCATAGAACACATTTTTTTAAAAAATTATTATTATACTTTAAGTGCTAGGGTACATGTGCACAACATGCAGGTTTGTCACATATGTATACATATGTTGGTGCGCTGCACCCATTAACTCGTCATTTACATTAGATATATCTCCTAATGCTATCCCTTCCCCCTCCATCCTCCACCATCCCCCCTCCCCACAATAGGCCCAGTGTGTGATGGTCCCCTTCCTGTGTCCAAGTGATCTCATTGTTCAATTCCCACCTATGAGTGAGAGCATGTGGTGTTTGGTTTTCTGTTCTTGTGATAGTTTGCTGAGAATGATGGTTTCCAGCTGCATCCATGTCCCTACAAAGGACATGAACTCATCTTTTTTTATGGCTGCATAGTATTCCATGGTGTATATGTGCCACATTTTCTTAATCCAGTCTGTCACTGATGGACATTTGGGTTGATTCCAAGTCTTTGCTATTGTGAATAGTGCTGCAATAAACATACATGTGCATATGTGTGCATGTGTCTTTATAGCAGCATTATTTATAATCCTTTGGGTATATACCCAGTAATGGGAAGGCTGGGTCAAATGGTATTTCTAGTTCTAGATTCTTGAGGAATTGCCACACTGTTTTCCACAATGGTTGAACTAGTTTACAATCCCACCAACAGTGTAGAAGTGTTCCTATTTCTCCACATCCTCTCCAGCACCTGTTGTTTCCTGACTTTTTAATGGTCACCATTCTAACTGGTGTGAGATGGTATCTCATTGTGGTTTTGATTTGCATTTCTCTGATGGTGAGTGATGATGAGCATCTTTTCATGTGTCTATTGGCTGTATGAATGTCTTCTTTTGAGAAGTGTCTGTTCATATCCTTTGCCCACTTTTTGATGGGGTTGTTTGTTTTTTTCTTGTAAATTTGTTTGAGTTCTTTGTAGGTTTTGGATATTAGCCCTTTGTCAGATGAATAGATTGCAAAATTTTTCTCCCATTCTGTAGGCTGCCTGTTCACTCTGATGGTAGTTTCTTTTGCTGTGTAGAAGCTCTTTGGTTTAATTAGATCCCATTTGTCAATTTTGGCTTTTGTTGCCGTTGCTTTTGGTGTTTTAGACATGAAGTCCTTGCCCATGCCTATGTCCTGAATGGTATTACCTAGGTTTTCTTCTAGGGTTTTTATGGTTTACGCCTAACATTTAAGTCTCTAATCCATCTTGAATTAATTTTTGTATAAGGAGTAAGGAAAGGATCCAGTTTCAGCTTCCTACTTATGGCTAGCCAATTTTCCCAGCACCATTTATTAAATAGGGAATCCTTCCCCCATTTCTTGTTTTTGTCAGGTGTGTCAAAGATCAGATGGCTATAGATGTGTGGTATTATTTCTGAGGACTCTGTTCTGTTCCATTGGTCTATATCTCTGTTTTGGTACCAGTACCATGCTGTTTTGGTTACTGTAGCCTTGTAGTATAGTTTGAAGTCAGGTAGCGTGATGCCTCCAGCTTTGTTCTTTTGGCTTAGGATTGTCTTGGCAATGTGGGCTCTTTTTTGGTTCCATATGAACTTTAAAGCAGTTTTTTCCAATTCTGTGAAGAAACTCATTGGTAGCTTGATGGGGATGGCATTGAATCTATAAATTACCTTGGGCAGTATGGCCATTTTCATGATATTGATTCTTCCTATCCATGAGCATGGTATGTTCTTCCATTTGTTAGTGTCATCTTTTATTTCACTGAGCAGTGGTTTGTAGTTCTCCTTGAAGAGGTCCTTTACATCCCTTGTAAGTTGGATTCCTAGGTATTTTATTCTCTTTGAAGCTATTGTGAATGGGAGTTCATTCATGATTTGGCTCTCTGTTTGTCTGTTACTGGTGTATAAGAATGCTTGTGATTTTTGCACATTGATTTTGTATCCTGAGACTTTGCTGAAGTTACTTATCAGCTTAAGGAGATTTTGGGCTGAGATGACGGGGTTTTCTAAATATACAATCATGTCATCTGCAAACAGGGACAATTTGACTTCTTCTTTTCCTTACTGAATACCCTTTATTTCTTTCTCTTGCCTGACTGCTCTAGCCAGAACTTCCAACACTATGTTGAATAGGAGTGATGAGAGAGGGCATCACTGTCTTGTGCCAGTTTTCAAAGGGAATGCTTCCAGTTTTTGCCCATTCAGTATGATATTGGCTGTGAGTTTGTCATAAATAGCTCTTATTATTTTGAGATACATTCCATCAATACCAAATTTATTGAGAGTTTTTAGCATGAAGGGCTGTTGAATTTTTCAAAGACCTTCTCTGCATCCATTGAGATAATCATGTGGTTTTTGTATTTGGTTCTGTTTATATGCTGGATTACATTTATTGATTTGCGTATGTTGAACCAGCCTTGCATTCCAGGGATGAAGCCCACTTGACCATGGTGGATTTGGTTTGCCAGTGTTTTATTGAGGATTTTTGCATCGATGTTCATCAGGGATATTGGTCTAAAATTCTGTTTTTTTGTTGTGTCTCTGCCAGGCTTTGGTATCAGGATGATGTTGGCCTCATAAAATGAGTTAGGGAGGATTCCCTCTTTTTCTATTGATTGGAATAGTTTCAGAAGGAATGGTACCAGCTCCTCCTTATACCTCTGGTAGAATTCCCTGTGAATCCATCTGGTCCTGGACTTTTTTGAGTTGGTAGGCTATTAATTATTGCCTCAATTTCAGAGCCTGCTATTGGTCTATTCAGGGATTCATCTTCTTCCTGGTTTAGTCTTGGGAGAGTGTAAGTGTCCAGGAAATTATCCATTTCTTCTAGGTTTTCTAGTTTATTTGCATAGAGGTGTTTATAGTATTCTCTGATGGTAGTCTGTATTTCTGTGGGGTCAGTGGTGATATCCCCTTTATCATTTTTTGTTGCGTCTATTTGATTCTTCTCTCTTTTCTTCTTTATTAGTCTTGCTAGAGGTCTATTAATTTTGTTGATCTTTTCAAAAACTCAGCTCATGGATTCGTTGATTTTTTGGAGAGTTTTTTGTGTGTCTCTATCTCCTTCAGTGCTGCTCTGATCTTAGTTATTTCTTGCCTTCTGCTAACTTTTGAATGTGTTTGCTCTTGCTTCTCTAGTTCTTTTAATTGTGATGCTAGATATCAATTTTAGATCTCTCCTGCTTTCTCTTGTGGGCATTTAGTGCTATAAATTTCCCTCTACACACTGCTTTAAATGAGAATACACTTTTTAATCATGACACTATGCTCCACCAAAATTTGTTTCCGTATTATAATCACGAAAACAAATAATTTGATTTTTAATGTTGAACTTTAACGGAATTTGCAATAACACTCACAATGATGTCAAATATTTCATCCTTTACAGAATGACCCTTTAAAAATGTTGCTATATTCCATAGAATGAACTAAATAACTAAACCATTGATGAAATTAACTTACTTGATTTTTTTCTTGTGAGACAGAGTTTCCTTCTGTCACCCAGGCTGGTGTACATTGGCATGATCTCAGCTTACTGCAACCTCTGCCTCCAGGGTTCAAGTGATTTTTGTGCCTTAGCTTCCTGAGTAGCTGAGATTACAGGCATGCACCACCATGCCCAGCTAATTTTTTTGTATTTTTAGTAGAGAAGGGGTTTTACCATGTTGGTCAGGCTAATCTAGAAATACCAGCTTCAAGCAATCCACCTGCCTTGGTCTCCAAAAGTGCTGGGATTGTAGGTGTGAGCCACCATGCTCAATCCTAACTTATTTGACTTTTTAATTTGGAGTATCTAATAGTACTGATAAAAAGCAAGCATCATTTTAATGTTCGCAAAACTCTTTTGCTAATGAAATCAACCCATTATTAGGTATCACTTCACTTTTCACAAATGTAAAAGAAAACTTGGAATGGAAATGGCAAAATTTATTTATAAGAACATTTGATCAAAATGAAAAGTATGCCTCATAGAATGATATGCAAATGCATTTTCTATAGCTACAGAGGTAAACTTGTTTCTGGGCATAGTCTTTAAAACTCATTATTTAACTCTTGCAATGGATGCTGATTTTTTTCACTTATGTGTCTTCTGTTTGGGGCCCCCATGACAGATGTTAATGACAACAAACCTTTTGTGAAATTTACATTCAGTGTTAATGTCAACAAACATTCTTCACTAAGTGTTTTCTGAGAAGTGAAAATTCAGAACTTAAGTTTTCATTGAACATGGCATTTTCAATATTTAGTTCACTGTTATCAAAAGAGTTTACTGAAAATTAGAAAGAGCTGTATCAAACAAAAAAATAAATAAATAGATGTATGCTATTTAGATGCTTTAAGGTAGGACTACTCCATTTCCATTCCTTTATGTATTTCAACTTTGTCTAGTCTATGATTTCTCACATTCCTTGACGACACTGCCATTTGGAGACCTGGCAACTTTGTGATTCTTAGTCCATGGTGTAGGCCACAGATGAACTGGCTGGTACAGCAAAGCCTAGCAAAGCAGCAGCTGCACCTGGAAGGAGAAGCAGTTAGTTGTCCTCAGCTGCTCATGTGTGAGCATCTTTGTTTTACCAGCCAGCAAATGGTATACGGTTCCTGAAGGCAAGGTGGTACTTCCAATCCTTGACAAAAGAGTCAAGGAAAAAGAGATGAGTTATCGCTGCTTTCAGATTTTATGAAATGTTAAAATGAGAATTCTGTTCACTGAGCATCTGGCTCATACACTGTAAGCTGGGCCTATGACAGTTGCTTAAAGTACAAAATGAGAGGTTGCTCACAGCCATTCCAACTTATTTCAATGCATCTATTACTATAGTAATATTACCTCATTCTAAAGAGTGAAAAAAAACCTGGGACAAATGCTAAACCAGACACTATACCAGGACAACAGGTATAAAACAGGAGTGTTCTGTGGAAACTGGTACCTCTGGTCACCTTAGTTATGAAAAGAAGCGGAGCTATGGAGCTGTAACTCAAGGAAGATATAGGGTCAAGGGAATGTGTTTATTTTGTTGTTTCTAAGGTGAAAGAGCTAGGAAGTACTCTGAATATTACAGGATTTGGGATAAAATCCATTTATTGGAGACTAGAACCTTCAAGAAGACCTTTTCTGGCAGATGCCATCCTTGAAATAGTTTTGAAGAATAGAATAGTAGCGACCTGAGGAAAGTCTGAGGATGGATCATTGCAGTGGAGGGACAAGCTTATAAAGACATGTTAACTGCAGTGAAACCCTAAGAATAGAAGCTCACTTCTTGGGAGAATGTACATAGAGGAGCAGAAAAACGGATCAATGAAAGGCTCCTGAGAAATGTAATGGTAGAGAAGAAAAAAAAGAATCAGCTAGGCAGATTGAGAGAAGTCAAAGTCAGAAAAGCATGGCATCACTGAAGCCAAAGAGGAATTTTGCATGAGAGAGAATGGCCCACAGAGTCAAGTGCAGTAGAAGGGCAGGAATGTGTGGCATTACCTGCAAGGAGTAGGAGGCGGCCTAAGATGAGAACACATGCTAATGGAAGAGCAGACTGTGAAGCTTGGCTGCAAAAGATAAGGAGAAAATAAGGCATCCATCAGCAGAGGGCACATGATCCTGGGACAGTGCCATTGTTGTTGCTTCAGGGTGAGAGGCTTCAGTCTGTTTTTATACTGAGAGAAAGGATTAAGTAGAAACAGACAGGTTCAAGAAATAAAAGAGGAGATATTGTTAGAGAAAAGCCTCAAAGGAGACCAAAAGGGATGACAAGGGCCAGTGAGGAGGGCTGTTTTTGAACTTGATGATAAAATTACAATTTGCAATTATAAGTTTGTTTAAATGTTTACTTATTTATTGTTTTTGCCACCAATTACAGAGTAAGCTCAGGAGAACTGGTTCTATTTCTATTTTATTTTAATCATTGTGTATCTAGTGCCTAGTGTACTTGTTAAGTGCTCAGTTTATTTTTGCAAATGAATCTGTGAATTTAAAAAATCTTTCATTTTCTGAGGCTAAAGGAGACTTCAAAATACTGGATTGGACATTCCAACAAAAATTATAATAAATATAAGCATACCATATAAATAGTAAATCATACTCCAATCTTTAGTGGTTATTTTTATTCACAGAATGGTATTACACAGACAGTAATTCAACCCTAGGAGGTTGAAATTTTGCCCTCAGTATATATATACACATTATTCTTTCTAATTATTTCAATAACTGCATGCTAAAGGAGTGGTACTGTTTTTACTGATGAGAAAAATCAGCAGTTTGCCTGAGACAGTCTCAAACCCAGTAGGTGGTAAGGTAGGATTTGAACCCCATTTGGTTATCTTTCAAAGTCTAGATTTACATTCTCCCACAGATGCTCTGTAGATTCATCATTTTCAGTTATTTCTGGACATTTTGATGTTTCTTTGTACTGTAAAGCATTTTTCAGATGATTGACAATTGGCTGAAATGCACACTAGAATGTAAACTCCACAAGGGCAAGGATTCGTGTGTGTATGTGTCAGTTTTATTCTCTGCAATGTGCAGTCATTTGTAGGTATCCAAGGGGTATTGGTTCTAAGACATTGTTGGATACTAAAATCTGTGAATGCTCAAGTCCCTGATATAAAATGGCATCGTATTTGTGTATAACCTATGCACATCCTCCCATATGCTTTAAATCACCTCTAGATTACTTATAACACCAAATACAATGTAAATACTATGTAAATAGTCATTATATTGTATTGTTTAGGGAATAATGACAAGAAATAAAGTCTAAGTATGTTCAGTATATGTTCAGTACAGACACAACCATCCAATTAAAATAAATATTTTTGGTCTGTGGTTGGTTAAATCCACAAATGCAGAACCCAAAGATACAGAGGGCTGGCTGTACTCCTAGCATCTGGAGTGATATCTGTGCCATGGTAACTGCTTAACAAATATTTGTTGAGTTGGAGTAAGAATGAATAAAATACTCCGGAAGGAGCTCCCTTCTTCTAGGTTAAGTTTTGAAGTCTGCTAAAATATATGCTTCTAGGGCAGGTACTAGTTTCCACTCTTGCTGTTCATTGAATAAATAATGTCAGGGTAGGGAGTAGAAAAAAATTTGAGGAGAGGACCTAAGGACACTGAGGTGCGAATAAGCATGGTTTCGTGGATACAGTGGTTAATTTTATGTATCAACTTGCCTGGGCTATGTGGTGCCCAGATGTCTGATGAAACTATTTCTCTGAGGGTGTTTCTGGAAGAGATTAGCATTTGAATTTGTGAATTGAATAAAGTTGATGGCCCTTCCCAAGGTAGGTGTTCATCATCCAATTCCTTAAAGGTCTGAAGAGAACAAAAGTCAGAGTAAGGTTTTCTCCCTCTGTCTCAGTGCTTGAACTGGGACATTGATTTTTCCTGCTGTCAGTGTTCATGGTTTTCAGGCCTTCAGACTCAGACTGGAATTGACACTATCAACTCTCTGGCTGTCAGGCCTTCAAACCACACCACTGGCTTTCCTGTTCCTTCCTTAATTGGGGAAGATTGTGGGACTTCTCAGCTTCCTTAATTGTATAAGTCAATACCTCATAATAAATTATCTATCTATCTATCTATCTATCTATCTATCTATCTATCTATCATCTATCATCTAGCTATCTACCTACCTACCTACCTCTCTGTCTCAGTTCTGTATCTGTTTCTCTATTTATGTATCTATCTACCTCCCTGCCTACCTATCTCAGTCCTGTTTCTCTGAAGATCCCTGACTAATACAGTAGAGTTCATCTACTCTGAAGTTTGGCCAAGGCCCAGCATACACTGCCAGTCTTGTTGTAGCTTGCCATTAACCATGCCAGTGAGACTTTAACTATGGGTGTTTGAAAATGGTTGGCTAATACTAATCTCTGATCCAATAAGTAAGAACATGGCTACTTAATAAACTTCAAGTTGTATTTCTCGCTATAATAGTTATGATGTTTATTTATAAATAAAACAAATTAATATTTCAAATAAGTGATAGCAACCAATACACATAAACCTGACATGTATTTATATCAGCATAAGACAGTTGCATATTTACAATGATTCTTTTGATCATTTGACAAATATTTATTTAACATCTTCTATGAGTCAAGCACTACCTTTAATGAGAAGTACACTACTATGCTATTGCTTGTAGACAGAGACTTTTTGATCAAAAAATGACTTTCAAACACAGTAACTGGGAACGAATTACTGGTGCAGATTATCTGAAGTTAATTTGAATTAATTTAAATGCAATGTTTCTGTGCTATCCTTGTTCCCCACCTAACAAATGACTATGTTAGTGTGGGAATTCACTCAGACTCTCACAGTTGGTATAAAGATTATTTTATTATTATTATTATTATTATTATTATTATTATTATTTTTGAGATGGAGTTTCACTCTTGTCACCCAGGCTGGAGTGCAATGGCGTGATCTCGGCTCACTGCAACCTCCACCTCCTGTGTTCAAGTGATTCTCCTGCCTCACCCTCCTGAGTTGCTGGGATTACAGGGCCTGCCACCATGCCCAGCTAATTTTTTTTGTATTTTTAGTAGAGACAGGGTTTCACCATGTTGGACAGGCTGGTCTCAAACTCCTGACCTCAGGTGATCCACCCACCTTGGCCTCCCAAAGTGCTGAGATTACAGGCATGAGCCACCGGGCCTGGCTAAAACCACCCTTTTCTTAAATTGATATACAAAAATCTTTACTCTGCATTATTCCGTTAGTTACTCATTGCTGAGCAACTCCCACATGCACATGTAAAGAAACCTTGTCTTTTCTCCTGTTAATCTATTTCCAGTTAATTTGCAGGCCCCCAAGCGGTAGAGGAAAAGGTTTTCCTCCCAACATTAACATATTTTTGCCTAGTGATTCACAATAGCTGTAGGTTTTTTTAACAATATAGTATGGTAATTCCAAGTTATCCTTAACATTTACAACTTTCTCCAGTGGTTATAGATGATAAAACATCCCAGGAACATAGTGTTTAACACCACCTGGCTTGAATATTGACTGATCCACTTACTAGCTGTGTAACCTTGAGCAAACAAATCAATCTTTCTGTGCCTCAGTTTTCTCACCCATAAAATGAACATAAAGACAGTACTTATTTCATGGAGTGGCTAAGAGGATCAAATAAATGTAAAGCACTTAGAATAGGGGTAGGTGTATAGCAAGGACTCAATTAAATATTATTGTAAGATCTCCATAGGGGCAGGGAAGGGGGTCTTGACCACGTCCCATTCTGGAACTGTCTAAACACTAGTTATCCCCGGTTTCAAATTACTTTAAGTTGCTTCCAGGTCTAAGGAAACATTTCTGAATTGATGTTACTGTTGTGACAAAGAATGTTCTTTTTTTTTCAGGACATTGATGTGTGCCTCTCTATGATGTTTTTTATTTTTCAAAGTAGTTTATGGTTTCTGAATATTTTGGGATTACTATGGAAACTTGTAAGGTTTTGAACCTTCATAACCAAACTAAATGCCAGTACACTTTGAAAGGTTTATTAGTAATGCGAGTGTGAAGCTACTAGTACTGTAAATAATTACAATAATGAAAGTGATTACACACACGAAACGGTTCTTGCAGGCCATTCAGTTTTCCAGAGCTTGGCTTTGACAAGTTAGAAAGGCGGAAAAAAAGAACAGAATAATCTATTTCTAAGTGTACAGAATTTTGCTAATCTTGCTTATCTGAAGTCATAGTCAACACTCATAGTTTTCATAGTGATAATAATGGCTATCATTTATTGGTTACTTACCAAATCCTTGCCAATCTTTCTACAGACATTATCTTGTCTGACCTTTAATACATTCAATAAGATAGATGTTATTAGTTCTGACAAACAAATGAGGAAACTAAGCATTTTAAGGCTAAATTCGTGTATTTAGTAAGTGGTGTTGGTTCTGTTAGAAGTCACCTAGGAGTATCTAACTCTAAAGCCACACTTCTTAACCACCACACTGAACAGCACCCATGGTGATAGTGTTCTTTCAGCATTTAGATAGCTTCTGTAGTTCATCTACAGACAGACTACATATTTAAAATTAAATATGGAGCCATATTTTATTATTAATTTAATATTAAATATAATATTAAAATTAAAATATGGAACAATATTTTAATGCAATAAAAATGTTAAAAATGGGCATGAGTGTATGCCTATATATGGAATATGAATATACACTAATAATGCAAAGAGCTTCACAAAAACTCCTTTATTTTGGCAAATGCAAGGTATATTAATTTCTCCTCTTCATTCTCATTCTCCTCCTTCTTCCTATTCCAATTACCAAAACTACAATTATCCTCTTCCTCCTTCTCCTTTTATTTTTTATTTTTATTTTTGATACAGAGTCTTGCTCTGTCCCCCAGGCTGGAGTGCAGCGGCACAATCACAGCTCACTACAGTCTTAGCTTCCTGGGCTCAAGCTGTTCTCCCACCTGGGATCAAGCGATCCTCCTGCCTTGGTCTCCCAAAACGTTGGAATTACAGGCGTGAACCACCATGCCTAGCTCCTTCTTCTTCTTTTTTTTTTAAACCACTCCACAAAAAGACTAGAGGGACATGAAGAGAGAATATCACTCTGGTTTCAGAGGTTGACCAGATGATATGGAAAGGAATAACTTGCTAAAGCAGAAACACTTTCAACTGCCCTGACATTCACATGCTTTGCCTTGCCAGCATTTGTAGTTACCTGCGTCTTTCTTCTAAAAAATCTCATAGGCTTGTCATAAAGTTGTGACTCAAATATACCCAAATATATTGAAGGGAGCGTGATTAATTTAGGCCTTGCTTATTTGGTGCTTACTTGCTTCTTTTTCCTGTGATGAGCATGAGTTTTCTGAGTCAGCGACTGTGTCCCTTTGCAGTAGGTGGGTGACCTGGCACTTCTCTTTGCTGAATCAGAGGATGCTGCATGCTCACGTTTCCTCTGGGCTGAGTGAATACATGAAACTCTGTCATGCATACTTCTTATTCATGCAACACATCAGGTAACAAGCAGCAGCAAACGTTAATTCCCAGGGAATGCCAGCAGGACGATTCATGCAGAGGAAATAGTTTGTTATAAAGATTCATCTACTGCTAAAGCCTCTTATTCCCCTTCCAAGCTTGTTTCATGTTTAAATATTGCTTATGTGGAAAAAAGCCAGCGATATTTTGAGGTTTTTTTTTTTTTTTTTTTTTTTTTTTTTTTTTTTTTTTCAGTAGAGGTGATTCTAATAGGATCAGCAGAAATCATGAAAGACTAATTTGGGTTCTGCTTGTTACAAAAACATCTGTGTGATTTCTTTTTCTGATAAGCACATTTGATTGTGGGTATTCCAGAAAATTCTGATTTTACATTTTAATGCTCTTGGTAGATATTTATTTAGTGCTTATTGCAGGCAAAACTTTGTACTAGACACTGGGGAGGAAGACTATTGGAAGAAAAGAGGAAAGAGACGCAAAGATGATTCAAACACAGACTCAGGCCTCAAAAAGGAGGCATCTCATACACACATTATCAGAAGGGGAAGGTGGTTAGTCTCTGATATGGGCTAAATGTGGTAGGAACTGCTCTACAGTTTCCCAACAGGAATCCTGTGGTTAGAACTGTGCCTGCTAGTACATCTGGTGTTAGCAACATCCTTTTAGATCTTTTGATTCCAAATGCCCGTGGAAACCTTACATTTCACTCATCAGTCCATACCTGGATTAACATTCTCTAAGTTAACTGGAACTAATAGAACATCTTATAAAGAAGAGGAGAAAATTATTGCCAAGCAACTTGAAGTTTTTTTTTTTTTTTTTTTTTTTTTTTTTTTTTTTTTGAGACGGAGTCTCGCTCTGTCGCCCAGGCTGGAGTGCAGTGGCTGGATCTCAGCTCACTGCAAGCTCTGCCTCATGGGTTCCCACCATTCTCCTGCCTCAGCCTCCCGAGTAGCTGGGACTGCAGGCGCCCGCCACCTCGCCCGACTAGTTCTTTGCATTTTTTTTTTAGTAGAGACAGGGTTTCACCGTGTTAGCCAGGATGGTCTCGATCTCCTGACTTCGTGATCCGCCCGTCTCGGCCTCCCAAAGTGCTGGATTACAGGCTTGAGCCACCGCGCCCGGCCAGCAACTTGAAGTTTTTAAAAATTCTTTAATATCAGTGCTACGCTAGTGTGCTTTCGATTCTGAACAGTATCTCCTTAACTCCTCTCTTCCCTCTTCACCCGTAACCCAAGGATAAAGCTACTAAGTAGCTCAATAAAAATATTCCTTAATTGGGGAACATATAATGAAGGAATGATGTTAAAGTCCTTTCGTCATAAAGAAGAAGGGAGGAGGAAATAACTTTTCTAGGAGAATGTTAGGTACATTTTCATACACTCAGAATCAAGACGAAGCTTAAAGATTGAGTTGAGTATTCCCCCAGTGGAATTCCCTCTTTCCAGTCCCTGCTAGTTGCTCTAGTTGTTCCAAAAGCTGCAAGTGCTTCAACGGACTTTTGGCTGACTACTTTTGGGATTCCCAGCCCATCAAGGCTTAGTCGTTTTTCTTTTGTTTAGTTTTTTGTTTTGTTTAGTTTTTGTTTTGTTTTCAGTTGCAAGTGACAGAATGTTGATTCAGTGTAGCTTAAACAAGAATAGGAATCTATTGCTTTATATAAGTGGATAGACATAGCTGAACCCAGGAATTTAGATTGTCATTAAGCACCTTGTCTTTATTTTTCTCTGAGTGGGTTCAATCTTAGGCAACCTCTTCTGATGTTGTGGTAACGTTAGCTACCAGGAGATATGGGTTTGTATCATCTCTTCAAATGGGATTGTGGTGAAAAGTCTAAGCCTCTTTCTTAAAAGAATTTAGGGGAAAAAAATCCCAGGGAAAGCTCTGACTCAGCTTGGGGCACGTGTTCACTCCTTTACCAGGAGGATGGGTAACTCTGGCTGGCCTGATGGGTTTAGTCAGTCCCACTTGAACTGTATGAACTTATAATGGGGCAGGGCAGCTTTCCAAGGGTTTTTTTTTTTTTTGGTATCTAAACATGTATACATTTACCGTGTACTTCTTATTTATTAATTTATTTAGACCGTGTCTCATTCTGTTGCTTAAGCTGGAGTGCAATGGTGTGATCTCAGCTCACTGCAGCCTCTGCCTCCTGGGTTCAAGCAATTCTCCTGCCTCAGCCTCCTAAGTCATGGGGACTACAGGTGCCTGCCGCCATGCCTGTCTAATTTTTTTGTATTTTTAGTAGAGATGGGGTTTCATCATGTTGACTAGGCTGCTCTCAAACTCCTGGAGTCAAGTGATCCGCCTGGGTTGGCCTCCCAAAGTGCTGGGATTTATAGGCATGAGCCACTGTGTCTGGCTGTTTACCGTCTATTTCTAACTATCATCCCTAAAATGGAACTCTTCATCTCTCCTTCTTAAATCAGTTTTATTACCTTCTCAGAGAATGGTTATGCCATCTATCTACCTAGCTTACCAAACCAGCACACTTGAAAACATGCTAGATTCTCATTTTCTTAACTTCCATAATCAATTACCACATCTTTTCAATTTGTCTTTAATATTTCTCAAATCCATCTACTTCTAACCAATCTGGTTGTACAATCTTCTTTTTATTTTTAATTAAAAAAAATAGAGATAGGGTCTTGCTATGTTGCCCAAGCTGGTCTCAAACTCTTGGGCTCAAGTGATCTTCCTGCCTCTGACCCCCCAAAGTGCTGGGATTACAGGTGTGTGCCACCATGTCCAGGCCGGTTATCCAACCTTTATTCAGGTTCATCATCATCTCTGGATTTGGTAAGTCTCCTAACTGGTCTCCCTGACTTTGGTCTAAAAGGGTGCTCTGCAAACTAAACACTTTCCTCACTGGCAAACAGATTGATCTTTTCAAAGTAAAATTC
This sequence comes from Macaca mulatta, assembly GCF_049350105.2. Classification (NCBI taxonomy): domain Eukaryota; kingdom Metazoa; phylum Chordata; class Mammalia; order Primates; family Cercopithecidae; genus Macaca; species Macaca mulatta. The sequence goes on from NC_133422.1 coordinate 68,078,616, forward strand.
TGACTGTTTATAATCCATTTTAAATTACTTCAACAGCTATTTATTGTCCTCAAGATCAAGTGCAAAACTGTTTGCATATATAAAAAAGTCCTTCATTATTTTACCACTGTATGTACCTAGTGACATAGAATAAAAATTTATTTTGGTTGTCAGTTTTGCTTGGTGGTAATTTAAAACTTTATTTTTATAATAATGGATTTATATGAAGTAGAGTGAAAAATCTGAATAAATTTAAGATAAAATAATTAGAGTAGATATGTGGCACCTACTGAGATCTAGCACTCTTCTCTTTCTGGGCACAAGGATAGATTACACTTCTTGGCCCCTAAACTTGGATGCCTAGTTCTGGCTAATGATTTGTGAGCAGATTATTTAATTGCTGGTGTAAGGCTTTCCAGAGCTCACTTCTTTTTGCCAAAGTGACTTGCAATATTTCAGATAGTGGATTCTCCATCAGTTTGGATATTGGAGTATGGATGACATAAAACAGATTCCCCAGTCATCTTGTAATGAACATGAAGTGGGAGTGAGCAGAGTTTTTCTATTTTATGTGAATATTGGGGATGTTTCTTATTGCAGCATAACCTACTCTATCCTGCCTATGGAAAGTAGATCTATCCCCTCCAATTCCATGGAGGTAATTCCCTCTATTCTGTTGTTAGGAGTTGAAGTACAGTTTTGGAAGCACTGCTTTATAGCATCTAGCTTTATGCAGTATGTATATTAGTTGCTCAAGTACTGTTTCTGGAAGAGAATTCATTCTATGTTGAATGATTTAAATGTGGCCTTTTTTGAAGCTAGGAAGATTTTTTTGTCTTTTGTGTAAAATGATCATAGAGAATGAATTATTAAAGTGTTCTATAACCCATTTCATCTCTATTTTTTCCTTCACAAAAGTAAAATACTATTTTTGGAAACATATCATAATTCTAACATATTCTAATGCTATTTAGAAGTAATATACCACATCCTTTTTCCAAGTTTATATTATAAATACCTGAGGAATTTTTAGCACATTTAAATGTGTTTCCTTTCCTATGATAGAAATGTGATCTTGCCAGCTCTATGAGAAGCACAAAGATGGCTGCCAGCAGATGTATATATTACACATATATTACAGTGTCTGTGTCTAAAGTTAATCTTTTCCTGAACAGGTTTAAGAGATCTAAGTGTATGCTTGTAAATTTGAGTCAGTGTTGGAGAGCAGTAAAAAAATAAGCAAGGAATGAGCAGATTTCAACAAGTAGTTTTATTGCTATAAAACTACTCTATGCCCACCCCACCCTAAACATTATTGCAATAGGCAACTGTAGGACTCATAAGGAACTGAAAACACTTACATTGTACTACAGCAAACTTTGACTGACAATGCTGAGACAGGCTATAAAATTTCCCAGTGCTGGTCAAATTCTCCTTCTATTTTAGTAAAGTTTCTCTGTTTAGGTTTGCATATATTTATCCTGAGAGTTGAATCTCCTCTACTGATTTTGGTTGCTACTTATTGTTTCATCCATTCATGGAACACAAGTTCAATTTTTTTCAAGGCAAATCTTTCTGTATCTCAAAGTATGACAAGAATTCTATTCTGAGAAGCATAAACTCTGTTAAGATATTAGTATATTTATTTTCCATATTGTTTAAATAGTCACATTTTTATAAATGCCTCTTGAAAGAGTGGTGCAGTGATAAAGATAAGTTCGTACTGAGAAATGTCATGTTTAACTTTCAAATGTGACCTTTATGTACAACTTTTGTACAATGAATATTTGATTCATTTTATGAATAAACATTTGATTCAGGAGCAAAACACTCGTTTTTATTTATTTGTAGTATAATTCAATGGATTCAACTGCTTCTTTCTCCAAAAAGTTTTCTCTACTTCATTATATCCATATACTGATTAATCAGATCAATTTTTATGCCTGTGCTATCCATTTCTGGTTCTCTCTCTTTCCCGCCACATATATACACACCTAGTCCAAGTAATGGAAATGGAAATGATTTAAACCTAATTGTATTGGTGGTAAATTATGTATGTACTGTTAAGAGTTTTTTATACTGGTGTCTTTTCAGGAAGCTTCCAGATTTTCTCAAATGCTTAAAGGCTCTATCTTTTTGTGGCATAGTAAGGCCTCTTTTATAATAAACATTATCTCTTTCGTCAAAATGTCCTCATAAAATTCCCTCAAGACCAGCACTATATGGTTTTCATCTCCTCCATTTCATAGACCCTAATACAGAAATCTCAAACATTTAAATAATTAAAAAAATTAAATCAATCAGAATATTCTACCTTTTTCTCATAAAGTTTGTTTAGGTGACACCAGTTTTAACATTTTAATGAATCAAAACTTTAATTCACTGGTTTTAAAACTGAATATCTATGATCATAAGTTCCATAAGATCCATATTTTCGTTGGTACTTGTCATCATTATTAATAACTCAAGACGCTGCTCATAGTGCCTAGAATTTAGTCAAAGTGTAGTTCTTTTTTTGCAGCAGAATGTGAGGGGATGGGAGTAGTTCACCCTGGGTGCAGGCAATAAAAGTTTGCAATGTCTGTAGAAAACTTAAACCAACTGAAAGCCAGTCTACTTTTCATTATGGGCAAGTACCAGCACTTCTAAACAATATCAGTAACAAATGACTCCTCTCCATTGGGGTATACTACTCCAAAGCCTTCTCCTCATCCAGTGTGTTACATTGATGCTTCAGACCATAACTTTTCAAACAAAATTGCTTATTAGTTTGCAGAGGTTAAGTATTTCAAAGCACATTTTATAAAAAAAGCATTTTACAGATTCTTGAATGACCTTGGATTTCAGAATTAAGTCATCTCAGCAAAGGGAGCAGTTTTGACTTCGTCTAGTGATAATAAAGAACAGCCATGTACTGTGATCCTGGGCTCTGAACACTGAAGTCTTTGGAGGTGGCCTTTCTAGAGGTAACTTAGCCCTTAGAATGTCAAAAGGCTTTTCAGTGTCTTCTCCAGTTCCCTCCCCGACCTTCTCCTCTCTATCTGCTTTACTGTGAATGTAGGCAACTACACTTGTCACTTACAGATAAGTGAAGCTGCTGGATAAAATTGGGAATCTGTTCACAAAGAACACATGCTTGAGTAATTAAGATATCAATACATCATTATTATAGTTCTCATAATGTGTTTGCCTAGGACAGTGCCACGAGCTATTCACAGCATGTGATTTGACTTCATTGAAAACATTAAGCGAACAATCATAATAATGCTCTTTTTCTCTCACAGTCGCTCTATCATTTATTATGCCTTTTAATATTCTAAAAACAATGTATAAAAACGTAAAGCAACTGACAACAAGATGAGTTGAATACATTTACTCTGCATCTATTTAGAAAGGCAGTATTTTGGCCCAGGCATGATGACTCACACCTGTATTCCCAGTGCTTTGAGAGGCCGAGGTGGGCGGATCACCTGAGGTCAGGAGTTTGAGACCAGCCTGGCCAATATGGCAAAACCCTGTCTCCACTAAAAATACCAAAAATTAACTGTGCAAAGTGGTGGGTGCATGTAATCCCAGCTACTCAGGAGGCTGAGACAGGAGAATTGCTTGAACCCGGGAGGTGGAGGTTGCAGTGAGCCAAGATCGTACCATTGCACTCCAGCCTGGGCAACTAGAGTGAAATTCTGTCTCCAAAAAAGAAAAAAAAAAAGCAAAAAAGAAAAAAAAAAGCAGTATTTTATAGTAAAAAGATATCGGCTCCACACCAGCCATTTACTAGTTGTGTGGTAACTTTCAGCAAGCCAATTAACCCCTTAGAGCCCACATTTTCTAATCTGAACAGGGAGACTGATAGTAGGTAATATAGCCCTATGATGGGACTGTTGCGAGGAGCAAAGGAAATCACAAATATAAAATGACTTTGAGAATTCTAAAGCAGAGTTGGCAAACTCAAAAGTCTACAAGGAGCCACGGACGACACAAATTTCCGAATCAGGCTCAGTGTAACAATAAGAGCAGGGGAGCTTGTGTTTGGTCTAGAGAGTGTGGACCATGACTAAAGCCATTCAAATGTGCTTATTTATTTTGTAAAATGTTCCAGTTCAATAAGGCAGTCTGAGTATCACTGGTTGTGACACCAATTCAAAAGGTTATACAGATATAAGAGTTATATTTATGAGATGTATACTATGCCCATTTCCTGAAATAAAAGAAAAAAATAGCATCAAATATGCTTATGCAGCAACAGGATGGATTTAGATTAATATTATGGAAAACCTCACAAATGATTCAAAATTATATTATCCACATTATCCAATATAATCATAGAGTCCCCACATGTCTGTGTTGGCAGAAAGCCCTCTATTTTGCTCCTGAACCTCCCCTCCCACACAATCAACAATCTAAGATCCCTGAGGTGTGCCCTGCATGGGTCCATGGTTAGGGGAGAGAGTGAGGAGGACCTGCTGCCCTTTGGTTCTTTACTATGTCTTGGTTGCTGCCCCAGGTTATTGTTGAACACAAGTCCTGCACAGTCTGGTCAACATTCATCCATTGGCTGTTCTGCCATGTGCTGACTGGTCCAGTGTTACCCTTCAGTGTTCACAGTAATATTCCATTCTTGATGGGGCCTTGGTTTTTACTGATAAGCTCAGCTATTTTCCTCTTCATGCACAACTCTGTGTTGGGTGTGAAAAACCCAACAAAGAACTGTCTGAAACAAAAATACAATGGATGAGAATGAAAAAGTTATATAAAAGGTAAGAAAAAATAAATCTGGGGAAGAAAAGGAAAGGTGCTATACTGAATGTTTGTGTCTTCCCTAAATTCATATGTTGAAGCCCAATCCCCAATACAATGGTATTGGGGTGAAGTCTTTGGTGCTTGATTAGGTCATGAGAATGGAGCCCTCATGGATGGGATTAGTGCCTTTATAAAAGGATCTAGAGAGCTCTTTTGCCCCTTTCACCATGTGAGGACACAGGGAGAAGACAACCGTCTATGAATCAGGAAGCTGGCCCTAACCAGACACCAAATTTGCTGGCCCTTTGATCTCAGACTTTCCAGTTTCCAGAACTTTGAGAAATAAATTTCTGTTATTTATAAGCTACCTAATCTAAGGCATTCTGTTATAGCAGCTTGAATGGGCTAAGGCAACATAGAAGAAGAAATATCAGAAAAAAAATTGTTATTTAACTTAAATATTTGTTACTTTTGGAATGATTAGAATAATTAGAAAAGAAACCAATAATCAATGATATAATGGAAGGAAAGTTTTCTTAGCTAAAAATAAATATGGATATATAAATTGAAAATATTTATAACATTTTACACAAAATCATTGACAAGAGATCCACACCTAGAAACATCTATGATATAAAAAATAATAATTTATTTCTTAAGTAAGATATTCACATAATCAAAATATAAAATGTACAAAAGTGTTATGGAGAAGTTTCTTTCTTTCTTTTTTTTTTGAGACAGGGTCTCACTCTGTCACCTAGGGTGGAGTGCAGTGGTGCGATCTCGGCTCACTGCAACTTCTGTGTCCCCAGTTCAAGTGATTCTCCCACCTCAGCCTCCCCAGTAGCTGGGACTACAGACACGCACCACCATGCCCAGCTAATTTTGTATTTTTTGGTAGAGATGGGATTTCACTATGTTGACCAGGCTGGTCTCAAACTCCTGACCTCAGGTGACCAGCTGCCTTGGCTTCCCAAAGTTCTGGGATTACAGGTGTGAGCCCCCACACCTGGCCATATGGAGAAAAGTTTCTATCCCATCTTTGTCTCTTCACTTTTTATATAAATGGTGGCATGCACATACTTTTTTCTACACATATTTTTTCACTTAATAGTGTATAATATTTCAACTACATGATAGCACATACGTGAGGAATCTAAAATAGTCAAACCCAAAGAAGCAGAGAGTAGAATGGTGGTTACCAGGGTCTGGAGAAACAGGAAATGAGGAGGTATTAGTCAAAGGGTACAAAGCTTTAGTTATACAAGATGAATAAGTCCTAGAGCTTAAAGGCATATGTCCAGCATAAAGGCTATAATGAACAACATTGCATTGTATATCTAAACATTTGATAAGATGACAGATGTTAAGTGTTCTGATCACATACAAAAAATAATCGACTGGACACAGTGGCTCACGCCTGTAATCCCAGCACTTTGGAAGGCTGAAGCGGGTGGATTATTTGAGGTTAGGAGTTTAAGACCAGCCTGGCCAACACGATAAAACCCCTGTCGCTACTAAAAATGCAAAAAATATCTGGGTGCTGTGGTCCATGCCTGTAATCTGAGTTACTGAGGAGGCTGAGGCAGGAGGATTGCTTGAGCCCAGGAGGTGGAGGTTGCAGTGAGCTGAGATCACTGCACTCTAGCCTGGGCGATAGAGCAAGACTTCTCCTCAAAAAAATAATAATAAATAAAAAGGGTGAGAGGAAAGTTTTGGAAGTGATGGGTATATTTTTGACATAGATTATTGTGATGGTTTCATGGTGTATACTTATCTCTAAAGTCATTGAGTTGTATACATTAAATATAAATGGTTTTTTATATGTCAATTATACCTCAATGAAATGGTTTAGAAAACTAAAGAATATTCCATATCTCCTAAATAATAAACATTTTCTTCTTTTTCTTTTTCCTTTTTCCAATCATTGCATAATGGGCTTTTATCTTTCTAAAAAACAGTTCAACCAGATCCAAGTCAGTAAACCCTATTCATTTACTCAGAACTTTCAAAGTTCTGAGTATTTTAGCTCCTCTTAATTGTGAGAAGACAATTAAGGATTGCCACATATTGAAGGATTCTTCTGATATGAAAAAAAGAGACTAGACAAATAGAAAAAAAGGAAATGGGAGGAAATAGAAGTTATTCATGAAAAAGAAAACTTAAAAGAATATATAGCATTTATAACCTGAGAAAGATAAAAGGGAGGCAAAAACATCTATGAAATAATAATCATTTGATATCAACATGGAACATTCAGAAGAGAAAATAAGTTACCAGATATTAGTAATATGTTATAAAAATGAACATCTCAATAAAGTATGGCAAAATAAACTTAAGCAAATATTCTAGAAATTATAACAAAAATATAAAGATTTGTAAAATAAAAAAGCAAAGGTAAGAAAATCATAGTATCATTCCAGAAGATCCAATACCCGAATAGTACAAGTTACAGAAATGGAAAACAGAAATATCAAAGAGAGAAAATTGTAATTGATACAATTCAAGAAAATTTCCTGTACTCTGAGTTTTTCAACTAAGAATTCTATTAATGAGAAGCAGTAATAAAAAGTCTCCCATAAAAGAAAAGTCCAGGACCTGATGGCTTCACTGCTGGATTGTACCAAACACTTAAAGAGTAACTAATACCAGTTCTACTCAAATTATTCCAAAAACTAAAGAAGAGAGAATACTTCCAAACTCATTCTATGGTGCCAGCATTACTTTGATACCAAAGCCAGACAAGGACACACACACACAAAAGAAAACTACAGGTCAATATCTCTGATGAATATAGATGCAAAAATCTTCAACAAAATACTAGCAAACTGAATTTAAAACCATGACCCATTGGGATTAATCCTAGGAATGCAAAGATAGTTCAACATATGCAAATCAATAAATTTGATACATTAAATTAATAGAATCAAGGATGAAAGCCATGGTCATTTCAACGGATATTGAAAAAGCATTTAATAAAATTCAACATCCATCAGGATAAAAACCCTCAACAAGCTAAGTATACAAGGAATATATCTCAAAACAACAAAAGTCGTTATGACAAATCCATAGCTAGCATCATACTGAATGGGGATAAACTGAAAGCCTTTCCTCTAAGATCTCGAACAATACAAGGACGCCCACTTTCACCACTTATATTCAACATAGTACTAGAAGTCCTCACCAGAGCAATTAGGCAAGAGAAAGAAATAAAGGGCATCCAAACTGGAAAGGAAGAAGGCAAATTGTCCTTGTTTGCAGATGATATGATCTTACATTTAATGAAGCCTAAAGCTTCCACCAAAAAACTGTTAGAACTGACACATGAATTCAGTAAAGTTGGTACTGAAGCAGGATGTAATAAAAATATTACAAAAACCAGTAATATTTCTTTTTTTAAAATATTTTAAAAAATTAATTTATTTTTTATTAAACTTTAAGTTCTAGGGTACATGTGCACAACATGCAGGTTTGTTACATATGTATACATGTGCCATGTTGGTGTGCTGCACCCATTAACTCGTCATTTACATTAGGTATATCTCCTAATGCTATGCCTCCCTGCTCCCTCCACCCCATGACAGGACCCAGTGTGTGATATTCCCCTTCCTGTGTCCAAGTGTTCTCATTGTTCAATTCCCACCTATGAGTGAGAGCATGTGGTGTTTGGTTTTCTGTTCTTGTGATAGTTTGCTGAGAATGATGGTTTCCAGCTGCATCCACGTCCCTACAAAGGACATGAGCTCACTCTTTTTTATGGCTGCATAGTATTCCATGGTGTATATGTGCCACGTTTTCTTAATCCAGTCTATCATTGATGGACATGTGGGTTGGTTCCAAGTCTTTGCTATTGTGAATAGTCCCTCAATAAACATATGTGTGCATGTGTCTTTATAGCAGCATGATTTATAACCCTTTGGGTATATACACAGTAATGGGATGGCTGGGTCAAATGGTATTTCTAGTCCCAGATCCTTGAGGAATCGCCAGACTGTCTTCCACGATGGTTGAACTTGTTTATATTCCCACCAACAGTGTAAAAGGGTTCCTATTTCTCCACATCCTCTCCAGCACCTGTTGTTTCCTGACTTTTTAATGGTCACCATTCTAACTGGTGTGAGATGGTATCTCATTGTGGTTTTGATTTGCATTTCTCTGATGACCAGTGAAGATGAGCATTTTTTCATGTGTCTGTTGGCTGCATAAATGTCTTCTTTTGAGAAGTGTCTGTTCATATCCTTTGCCCACTTTTTGATGGGGTTGTTTGTTTTTTTCTTATAAATTTGTTTGAGTCCTTTGTAGGTTCTGGATATTAGCCCTTTGTCAGATGAGTAGATTGCAAAAATTTTCTCCCATTCTGTAGGCTGCCTGTTCACTCTGATGGTAGTTTCTTTTGCTGTGCAGAAGCTCTTTAGTTTAATTAGATGCCATTCATCAATTTTGGCTTTCGTTGCCATTGCTTTTGGCGTTTTAGACATGAAGTCCTTGCCCATGCCTATGTCCTGAATGGTATTGCCTAGGTTTTCTTCTAGGGTTTTTATGGTTTTAGGTCTAACATTTAAGTCTCTAATGCATTTTGAATTAATTTTTGTATAAGGTGTAAGGAGGGGATCCAGTTTCAACTTTCTACTTATGGCTAGCCAGTTTTCCCAGCACCATTTATTAAATAGGGAATCCTTTCCTCATTTCTTGTTTTTGTCAGATTTGTCAAAGATTCAGATGGTTGTAGATGTGTGGTATTATTTCAGAGGGTCTGTTCTTTTCCATTTGTCTATATCTCTGTTTTGGTACCAGTACCATGCTGTTTTGAAAATCCAGTAATATTTCTATATGACAACAGTGAACAATCTCAAAAGAAACCAAGAAAGCAATCTCATTTATAACAGCTACAAAAATTAAATCCTAGGAATAGACTTAAATAAGTGAAACGTCTTTACAATGAAAACTACAATGCACTGATGAAAGAAATTGACAAGAACACAAAAAATAGAAAGATGTCCCATGTTCGTGGATTGGAATAATTAATATTGTTAAAACGTCCATAGTACTCAAAATGATTTATAGCTTTAGTGCAATCCCTATCAAAATACCAATCACATTCTTCACAGAAATGGAAAAAATGCTGTCCACAAAAAGAGACCAGTTAGCCAAAGCAATCCTGAGTAAAAGGACCAAAGCTGGAAGTACCACATTACCTGGTTTCAAAATATACTGCAAAACACAGAACTGTACTAATTAAAACAAAACAGTACTGGCATAAAAATAGACACAAAGAGCAGTGGAATAGAGAACATAGAAATAAATTAATACAGTTATAGCCAAATCCTTTTTGACAAAAGCTACAAGAACATTTATTGAGGAAAGGGCATTCTCTTCAATAAATAGTGCTGAGAAAACTGGATAGCTACATGCTGAAGAATAAAACTGGACTCCTGTCTCTCACCACATGAAAAAGTTAACCCAAAATGAATTAAAGACTTAAATCTAAGACCTGAGACTATGAAAGTACCACCAAAAAATTGGGGAAGCAGTTTAGGGCATTGGTCTGGGCAAAATTTCTTGAGTAAGGCTTCAAAAACATAGGCAACTGAAGCAAAAATTGACAAATGGGATCACATCAAGCTACAAAGCTTCTGCACAACAAAGGAAACAATCAACAAGTGGAGAGTCAGTCCACAAAATGGGAGAAAGTATTTGCAAACTACCCATCAGACAAAGGATTAATATCCCAGACATATAAGGAACTGAAACAACTCAATAGCAAAAAAGAAATAATCTGACCAAAAAATGGGCAAGAGATCTGAATAGACATTTCTTAAAAGAAGACCTATAAATAGCCAACAGGTATGGAAAAAAAATGCTCAACAGCACCAATTATCAGGGAAATGCAAGTCAAAATTACAATAAGATATTGTCTCACACCAGCTAAAATAGATATTATTAAAAAGACAGAAAATAACAAATGCTGGTGGGAATGTGAAGAAAGGAAAATGCTCTTACACTGTTGGTGGGAATGTAAATTAGTACAACCATTATGAAAACCAGTATGGAGGTTCCTCAAAATCTAAAAATAGAACTACCATATGATCCAGCAATCCCGCTGCTGGGTATATATCCCCCAAAAAGGAAGCTGGTATACCAAAGACATATGTGCACTCCTATGTTTATTGCAGCACTATTCATTATAACCAAGATATGAAATCAACCTAAGTGTTCACTAATATATGAATTTAAAAAATGCGATGTGTATACACACACAATAGAATAGTATTCAACTATGAAAAAAGAGTGAAATTCTGTCATTTGCAGCAAGGTGGATGGAATTGGAGGGCATTTATGTTAAGTGAAATAAGCCAGGCATAGAAAAACAAATATCACATGTTCTCACTCATATGTGGGAACTAAAAGAATTGATCTCATGGAGATAGTGAATAGAATGATGGTTACCATAGGGAAAGGTATGGGGTAGAGGGGATGAAAAGGGATTAGTAATGGACACAAAAATACAGTTAGATAGGAGAAATATATTCTAGTGTTCAATAGCACAATAGGGCAACTATAATTAATAGTTTATTGCCCATTTCAAAATAGCCAGAATATTTGGAATGTTCTCAGCACAAAAAATGATAAATATTTGAAGTGATGAATATACAAATTACACATTGTATGCTTGTATGTGTACTCCATAAATATGTACAACTACTATATATCCATTAAAATTTAAAAATTAAAAAAGAATGCCTACGAATGGATGAGAATTTATCCATAACAAGGTAAGCATTGCAATATTTCAGAACAAAGGGGAAAAAAGAGAAGATCCTATAAGCTTCAAGGGAGAAAAGAATAATATGAAGGGTTAGAAGTGAGAATGGCTTCAGATTTCTTAATAGCCATATATTAAGCTTAAAGATAATAGAGAATTGCTCTCAAAATTATGGAGAAATAATTTCCATATTTGAATTATTTTAATCACCAAACTATCAATCAAGATTGAAGGTTGAATAAGAATTTCAAACACTGTATTTTACACATCCGTTCTCAAAAAGCTTCTGGAAAATGTACTCTATCAAAAACAAGGGAGTAACTGAAGACATGGGCTCAGGTATGAGGAGATCCAGCACAGGATAGAGGTTGAAAAGTGATGGGAGATTTCCGGGATGACAGTTATGCAGGAGGCCTGACTAGCCGACAGTCTAACCCAACTAGAAGGACAATACAAGTCTCCAGGAGGGATGTTTACAAGGTGACTGACCTCCTGGAAAACGGCATTAAGATCCTACTAGAATGTGCTTGGCACATTAAATGTACTTAGCTAAGGTAAAAAGGAAACTTAAAAAAAAGGAAAAACTATAAACAAAGCAATTACTAACGCCATGGAAGAAAAAAGAAAACACAATAGTGTATTAGAATGTTCAACTGTGAATAATGTTTGTACGGTTTTAATTATATAATGTGTAAGTATACAAACACTAAATACGGATTTACCACAACATTATCTTAATTTGGAGAGATGCAGAGAGGATTGTAGAGGCCTAAACATGCTCCAAAGATGCAACCCCCACAATATGAAGACAGCATGTATTTGAATAATTATCCTCTGTAATGATGAAATTTCCAGAGAGAAATGAGAAGGTACAAGATTGTATTCCTTGGTAGTTTAAGCCCATAAATAAAACAAAACAAAAAGCTCCCAATGAATTCGCCTTATCTTTCTCACCCCATGAATTAAAAATCTAAGGATGTTAGTCTTTCTTAGTTTATGCAGCGCTCAGTCCTAGCCAGAGGGGTCCCTGTTCACTTGATTAGAGGTACAGTTCCATCCACAGCCGCAGCTGGGATCTGTGGGATTTTTTTCAGGACTCTAGAAATTAAATCCGTTTCAGTTCAAGTCTCTAATATGTGCCTCACTTTTAAGAGTCTAAATAGTTAACAATCCATGAGATTATCACAGTTCTAGCTTCACACTTACAAAGGTGCAAAATTAAGTGGGCTACAGATCCAAAATCAGTGATGCCAGGCAAAACAGTGTTTCTAGTACTCCTCTTTTTAGGATTGTCAAACACCAGAGCAGAAGCTCAACGAATCAGAATGAAGAAGAAAATCTTGGTTTTACCTTCACCTTTTCAAGGTGTCAATCGATGTATGTTAATTTTGTGGAATAATAACCTAAATCTTAAAATCAATTTGAGAGGAATTTCCCAGAAAGATGTTAACATTGGCCTATGTACTTAGTGGCTGTTTGCATCCTGGCTCCTCTAGCAGAGGAGACATCTGAGACACTCTTTCTGCAAAAACATAGATGTGTCTCCTTAGTCTCTGTGTTTATTTCAGGTTGACAGTCTCCTCAGTAGAATCCTGAACTGTGGCTTCTGCTGATGCTTCTGAAGCTTCTGTCCCTGAGACCTATTGAGGAGAAACACTCTTTTCATGTGCTTCACGGTGCTATATTTCCTTTGCTTTGGGATATGGCAGGTCACGTTTGTAGCATTTCTTCTTGCTGCATTGTTTTCTGCAATTGTAGGATCAACTTCTAGTGTTTTCTTTCTCTCTGCTCTTCTTTTGCTCTGTCCAGGAAGACTCAGATGAATTGGGGGACCGGCCTGCTAAGCACCTTTCCTATTCTTTTTTCAAAATTCCCAGCCATTGTGCCAACATATTGAGATTTTTTAGGGACCCTGGCTAAGTTCGCAACCAATGGAGAAATAAAACAGAGAGCAGAGACAGCACCCAAATCATCCTTCTTACTGACAAAGACTAAGCTGGAGACACAACTGTATGCATTCACTAAGGCCACTGTAACAAAGTACCACCAGCTAGGTGGCATAAAATAACAGAAATTTGTGTCACATTTCTGCAGGCCAGAAGTCCAAAATCAAGCTGTCATTAGGGCCATGCTTCCTCTGAGACATGTATGGGAGATCATCCCTTGCCCCTTCTAGCTTCTGGTGTTTGCTGGCAATCTTTGGCATCCTTGGGTTGTAGATGCCTCACTCCAATCTCTGCCCCTGGTGTCACATGGCTGTTTTCTCTCTGTGTGTCTCATCTTCTTCTTATGAAGACACTAGGAATAATGGCTTAGAGACCATCCACTCAAAGACCCTTTCAAATAAGGTCACATTCATAGGTACTGGGGTTAGGACATCAAAATGAATTTTTGGGATACACAATTCAACCTTAACAATAACTCAGGGTGAGAGACTGATGGACTTGCTCCTGAACCTCAAAATTAGGCAAATTTACCTGCTCACTTACAGTGTTCTACTTTGGGGAAGTCTCCCTATGACAAGTAAAACTTAAGGCACAGACAGCAGAGAGGAGCTCTCACTCCCCGGGGTAAGTCGACTCCCAGCCAGGAAAAATAGCTCGGCATGCCTGTTCTTTCAAAACAGACTAGTTCAAGCCACTTTTGTGTTCCACGGAGATGTGAGTAAAAAGTGGAAGAAGACAAGGAGAGTCATACATCTACATGAGAGGAAACATCGGGGATAAAGAGGAAGCCTTCCCTCAACACAAATGTCAAAAAGAAATTTTGAAAGAAAAGCCACAAAATGTAAAATAGTAATTCCATAAGAATAACTTGACTTTAAAACTCCTCATTATATTAACAAGATTAGGAAATCATGAATGAATTTCTGATCTTGTATGAGTAAGACTCAAAACTTAACATTTTATTCTTGACTTTGATAATAAGATTGTAAAATACATGTATTATATCTATATATATGGTAAAATATATGTTATTTTTTAAACTGAAATATTACCACTATAATAATTACAACGTTGGGTATATACCTTTTAACAGGATCCTAGAGAATGTAAAAATAAACAAAACACAGTTCTTACTTTATATAAATAAAAACAAAGGAATAAAGAATAAAAACAAAAAGTCCAAGATGTAATAAGGATGCATAAAAAGCATACATTACAAACAAGATGATTAAACACATTTGTCATATTATTAAATTTAAAAGATTTTAAAATGTCATTAGGTATCCAAGATTCTCTGTTAATTAAAGATCAAAATAATGATGGCCAAAGATTTATCAACTAATATAGCAAAAAAGAAAACAGGGGTAACAATATTTTGTAAGACAAAATCATTAATGGAAAGAGTAAATATATAGATTAATAAAAGGTGGAATCAACAACGATATATTCATTTCAACTTTCACTGGATAACAATGGGGAAAGACATATATAGAGAAACTTTACAAATAAGAGAGAAACTAACAGAAATAATAACTTAATCTTTCAATTTCCCCAGAACTTTCTTATTATCTCTTACTCTAAAATAAGAGCATGCAGAATCTGAACAATACAATTAATGAAGTTGAACTTATAATTATATATGAAATAAAATAAACTACGCATCCTTTTCATGTGTTCATGGAACACTTCCAAAAGTTGATCATATGTTCATTTACATGCATGCACACACAGTCCTGAAAAACGAACCACATTTTCTGAATGCCAGGAATCTGTTGCATTGCTGAAAGTATGCTTTAAATATTGAAATATAATACATTGGAATTCTAAAATTAAAAGGATTGAGAACATTTGAAGTCTAGTTACTATTAACTAGAAATGAATAATAAAATGGAAAACAAAACTAAACTTTTTCCAAATATTTAAAAAGAAATACTTTTCACAACAGTACTTGCTCAAATTATTACAGTCTGGGTTAAAAATAATGAATATGAACCTGTTTGGAAAAAAATTGAATGGCATCAACTCATATCAGAAGCAAATTCATAGTTCTACAAGAATAGAAGAAAACAAAATATTGAACTCAAGGTGGGAGAAAAAGAGCAATGAACTAAAACTAAACAAACAAAATCAACATACTCCAGAGAAGATTATTATTCTAAGGCTGAAAATAATGGAGCCATGACAGTAATTCCAGGCAATCACATCTAGTCACTAAAAGTGATTATGGGTCTAAAATGGGGACAGTGGGACTGACAAGTGATTTTATGTACTGTTCCTCTTTATTACCATTTTATAAGATTCTGATGTGTGAACTCTGAGGGTATATTCATATAGTCAGGAAATGGCTTCTGGAGCAATTGAAAGAATGACTCATTTGGGTAACGGTAGATACGGAAACATGTAAATTAGTAAATGTAAGAAGGCCGGTGCAAATTCTGCATAGAATAGTTTAAGTCTCACTGATGTTGAAAAGAAAAAGCATTTGCAAATGAAAGGCTTTGCATGTTAAAAAAATAAAAAATAAAAAAAGTAGTACATTTTCAAGGTAGATGTAGTGGTTTCTGAGATAGATACCAACATTTCTGGTGGTTCACCTAGCCATCATCTACAGCAGGATACCTGATCCAGGAATCTGTTGCATTGCTGAAGGTACACTTTATTTTTAAAAATTACTTATTTATTTTTATTTTTCGAGATGGAGTTTCACTCTGTTGCCCAGACTAGAGTGTAATGGTGCAATCTTGGCTCACTGCAACCTCCACCTCCTGAGTTCAAGCGATTCTCCTGCCTCAGCCTCCCAAGTAGCTGGGATTACAGGCATGTGCCACTACGCCCGGCTAATTTTTTGTATTTAGCAGAGATGGGCTTCACTATGTTGGTCAGGCTGGTCTCAGACTCCTGACCTCAGGTGATCCACCTGCCTTGGCCTCCCAAAGTGCTGGTATTATAGGCATGAGCCACTGTGCCCGGCCTGAAGGTATACTTTAAATATTGAAATGTAATGCATTTGAATTCTAAAATTAAAAAGACTGGGATCAGTTTGAAGGCAAGAGGAATTATCATTGTTTTATGTTTAGATTCCTAGTGATTAGCACTCTAAATGTGTGCTACAAGTAATTACTGAGTGAAGGCCTCTTCAACATGTGTTGCCTTATTTCTCAAGCAAAGGAATCAATGAAAATAGAGAGAAAAGCCAGTTACAATACAGAACTTCCTTGATGAGGAAGGCGCCCTAGTGATCTTTCTGAGGTAATGAAAATAGTCTATTTCTTGGTTACTGGGTATGTTCCTAGCTAAAAATTACTCTAGCTGCATACTAAAAATTTGTAGATTTTACTGTTGTAAATTATACATCAAAAACCAAGACCAAACCCACACGGGAAAAGCTGAGTGTTCCAGAAGCAGCTTGTTCTTTGGAATGTTTGATCAACTTTTGCTTTTGTTTCTTTTCTGCTATTAAGCAAAGCAACTTAAGTTTGATTCAGTTTGGGTGTAGAATGTAGTACCTACAGTGAAATTTCTTAGTATAGTTGTCTGTTTCCAAATAGTATATAATTGTTACCACTGGCAATTTTGATAGAAAGCAAAGGGTAAATATTCAAAGCTATACTTACTTTGTCAACTTTCAAATTATTCCCTGCACAAGAACCAAACTATGTGATGAAAAAAAGATTAAAAATTAATCTAATCAAATTTCTAATTTTAGTTGTGCCTCTAGAATTCCCACAATACTAGCTGCATTCTTGGGTCATATTGGTGAGCAGAGTCTAAAGAGCACAATTAAGGCTGTTCAAATGACTAGAATAGGTTGATAATTTTCTTCTTTGGAGATAGCTACTTTAGTCTCTCTCTCATGTGTTAGTACACCTCAATTCAACTTCATTCTCTGAAAAAGATGAAAACAGAGCCACCATTTATTTGCAGACAGCTCAGATTTTTCACCCATTTCTAGTATTTTAGGTCCAGTTATCATTTCGTGGCATTAATGTCATCTCAGAAACATTTTTCCCATGGTCAAGTTGGGTTTCAAAGATCATACATTTATCATGTCTTGGAAATTGACAAATGTGTTTAGTTGTGGATGTGTTTAACTGTCTGTGCCCTTGACTCAGCCCTTTCATATGGTGTTTTCACTGAAACACAGGACTCAACTGAGTTGTGTACCAGCACAGGGTATCTGTTGAGGTCATTTTTAAACCACAGACCTGATGCTGCTGAAAGGCAAATTTTCTAATTTTTGAGTGGCTGTGTTGGGGAAAGTGGGAGGACAGGCATGGTACAAAATAATTTCTTAAAAATCAAATAATAAAGACAATCTTTGACTATTTAATCAAATCTTTTCATTTTAGACATCATTTATTCAGTAAGTATAACAAGACAACTTTGAAGTTTATTACCTCAAACTGTGAACAAAAAATTTGCCAGTACAGTTAAACACATATGAATGTAATTGTGGCATTAACCTGCTACTTTGTGAAGGTAAAAGCATTTCTTTTTCCCAAGAAGTTTAATGTGCTTCATGCCCTAGGTATTTGCTCCTTAACAATTCACTGACTCATTTATTCTACCTTGCTCAAACTCAAAACTCATCTATACTTCTTGCCATCTGAATCTGTTTGAATAACCTTATGAGAGAGTTTTCTAATTCTCCAAAGAGCTGAACATTAACCAATTAATTCATCATTTTCTTTACAGATCAAATAATGGGCCCGGACTGTCTCTCAAAGAAGGAAGTATTCAAACTGTTTCCATCAAGGATATTAGAGAAGTTCTATCTACCTTGGGAAAGCTGTTAGAATCAATGTTCAAGAGCTGGGTACTATTTAGGGCTAAAATAACCAGCCAATGACTGCAGGGTTCATGCCCCAGGCTCTTCTGGGTGTTTCGACTTCCATTATCTCTAATCCCTGGAACGGTGTGGTAAGGTTGGTATTACTATCCCTGTTCTACAAATGAGGTCACAGAGATTCAGAGAGGTTCATTGAACTGGTGAATTGTTTATCAATGATACAAAACTAGGTCAGTCTGATTGCAGGGCTTATACTGTTTTCATTACACTTATACTGGATGCTGGAAGGATTCTGAGAAATGACAATGGGGTGAAAGGGCTTAGCTTTCCATTATTTTGTTATGCTCTTTTATGATGTGGTTAAAGGAAAAAGCAAGAGTGGCTTGCATCTAAAGATTTCCTCTCTCTCACCCAGAGCCTGCTCCCCTGTGTCCTCCCTAGCCTCCAATTCCATGAGACTCCTGTATGTTAGGATGGGAGACATCCTAGTTTCTAGCATCATCAGCTTTTTGAGCTGCAACAAGGGTCAGGTATTACCCAACATACAACCCAGTGTCTGCATGGGAGCAGGTTTCTAAGGATACAAAGGGCCCATGGTACCTTTCTAGAGGAATCCACGCAGCACATCACTCTGCACCTTCTCTCATGAGCTCAGCCCACACCCT
Source organism: Macaca mulatta (assembly GCF_049350105.2). Lineage (NCBI taxonomy): Eukaryota > Metazoa > Chordata > Mammalia > Primates > Cercopithecidae > Macaca > Macaca mulatta. The sequence goes on from NC_133422.1 coordinate 68,097,498, forward strand.
CTTTGTCAACTGTCTCACTAGACCTGCATGTGTCTTAGTTGGGATGGCTTAGTTTTCTCCCTCACAGAGGGGAGTAATTGGGCTCAGTTGATAATAAATCATCATAACCCACATTTTAGGTGACACGGAAGAGATGTTAGCACGGCTTTCGGGCACCACAGTTCCAAGGTTCTAATGCTCTCTCTCCTCATGGCAGATCAGATAACATAGAATTTAATCAAACAAACCAAAACAAACAACAACAACAACAAAATTTCCCAAGACAATGGAAACAACTTATGATATTGTTTGCAAAGCAAAAAGGATTCATCTTCAAACAGTATGGAAAGAACCCACCAACTCTTGAGTCAGTCAAGCCAGTCTATATTTGAATCCATCCTCTCCATTTACTGTTTTATAATATCAGTAAGTCATTTAGCAGTTCTGAGTCTTTGTTCTCTGTTATGTGGGATAATAATTTTGACCTCAGAAAGTTGTTGTGAGAAAAAATGAGATCTATACTTCAAGCAGCTAACATGATACCTGGCAGTAAGCCCGTGGTAATAGTGGTTCTTCCTTTCCTCCCTCTCTTGTTGAGTCCACTGATTTTTCTAGGAAAAGATTATTTTAGAAGGTAAAAGCGTCTTTTCTTCCCATTCATTTAGGGGCATCAAATAGCCCTTGACTTTTAAGACTCTTGAAATTGTTTATTTCATATGAATTTTTAAAAATAGCTTACTTAGCAATTCAGGAAACACAATTACAAAAAGTGAATCTAGGCTCTACCATGACTGTAGTGGAAAAAAAGAATAGAATGAAAAAACAAAACAGAAAGAGACAAGGAGAATGTGGTGTACATCGTTTATAAACAGGAACACTTCCAACGCACAAACTCCAGGCACCTCGTTACTTTGTGAACTGTATATTCTTCCCAAGTATGAGGGAGCTTAAGTTAATGATGTGATCCATTCAACGCATTATATTTTATTTATGTTTTCTTCTACAGTGAAATGAATAGTCAAAAACAATGACCTGCTTATTCTGTGAAGAAGAGGAAAAGGAAGAGGGGTGTGTGTGTATGTGTGTGTGTGTGTGTGTGTGTGTGTGAATTTTCCCCACGCTTTAGGAGTTAAGGTGATTTTTAACCAGTTCCACCACAGGTTTATTTTTAAAACCCCTTAATGATGTTTAGAAAACAAAGCCTAATACTAAGGACAGCAAATGGCAAAAACACTGTGAGCCTCTCTGTAGAGGACCAACCCTGTTCCCCTCCTGCTCCGGTCTGATTACCTCTGGGGAATGTGCTGAGTACCTCTGGGGAATGGGGAATTGGAACGAATCCCCCTCAGTGCAGAAGAAGAGAGGTTGAAAAGTTTAGGACGTGGAAAATATGTGGAATTTGCTCTTGAATAATGATTTGTAGTTTTCTTTTGCAATAAATATGACCAATGACCCAGATAGGAGGATGGCAATTATTTAATGAATCAAGCTTCAGAAACTTAAAAACATTTCATGATAAAAATGAGAGCAATAATAGCAGGAAGCCAGGTTAAGTAAACAAGTAGAATGCTTCATGTATCTGTAGATGTACATTTGCGAATTCCAAAGCTATGACTGTAAAAGGGATTATTCTAATGATACCAGTGTTCTCAGTTTCCATTGCTCATTGAATTGATTCTTCTGAATTTGCAGATAATGTTCTATGTTGACTTTCTGCACCCATTGGGGAGTCAGTTAGCTGGGACAATGTGCCACCTGTGTAGGACTGTGACTTAGCAGGCCCCTGGCTCTGACAATCATTTACCTTTATGCAAGGCGCTTTTGCCCTACAGTCTCATGTGTCTCAAAGTAAATCATTTCCAAATCTGTTATAGCCAGCATAGAACCCTCTTTTTGTGTTCAGTTATACATTTAAAATCTGCCCTCTGTATGAAGTTTTCATTGACTAGAGACCATTCCTCTAATTTGTGAAGTGGGATATGTTTTTAAATTTCAGAGAACAGGAAGATGAATTGTTTTTAATGGGGGTTTTTTAATAGGCAAAGCTGTGTATGCACAAATGCTGGCTAGTGTAGGGCTATGATCTTCATGGAGCCACCAATGCAAATGTTTTTATCTTTTAAAGGGAGAGTAGATAGCTATTTACCCTGCGATACATGGTGCCACCAGATTGGTAACTTCGGGAAAGCTGCAGCTTTTCTTTCTCATAAAACAAAGGATTGAATTAGATGATATTTAAGAGCCCTTCCAGCCCTAAGACATTGTGAGCGCAAAAAGTTTTCAAGGTCAAGAAAACATTTTAGAAAGCAGAGAGCTATTTAGATGTTAAAAGAAACAAAAAAGAAAAGAAAACAACCCCCTACGGTTTCAACATTTTTACCTTCCTCTCTGGTTTCTGAGTAAATCATGGTAGGTAGGAAATTAACCTGAGTAATTTCATGGCTGGATCTATAGTTATCCCTTTCCTCCATGCCAATGTTCCCCAAATATTAGGGTGCAGAAGGATCACCTGAGAAGCTTGTTAAAAAGGTAATTGCAAGGGTCACAATTCTAGAGTCTGATTAGGTAGATTGAGGATGGGGCCCAGGAATCTGCCTTTTAAAGACATCCCAGGAGATTCTGATGAAGGAATGATGCATCATAAATCAATAAAAGTTATAGGCTGGGCGTGGTGGCTCAGGCCTGTAATCCCAGCCCTTTTGGAGGCTGAGGTGGGCAGATCAAGAGTTCAGGAGTTCGAGACCATCCTGACCAACATGGTGAAACCCCGTCTCTACTAAAAATACAAAAATTAGCTGGGCGTGGTGGCGCACGCCTGTAATCCCAGCTACTCAGGAGGCTGAGGCAGGAGAATCGGTTGAACCCAGGAGGCAGAGGTTGCAGTGAGCCGAGATCGTGCCATTGCACTCCAGCCTGGGTGACAGAGAGAGACTCAGTCTTGAAAAAAAAAAAAAAAGTTATAATATTCTTAAGAGGGAGGAGAAGTCTTTCTGGGGGTTATCCAGCTAGTGGGGAGGGAGGAGAGTCTTTTAATAGCCTATCCCTGCTTAGGGAGGCTCCCCAACTGACACTGCAGGTGGGAAATGTGTAATGTTCCTCATGTGGGTTGTGATTGAATCACTGCCAAATGCTACTGGTCAGTTTAACCTGAAAGCACCAAACAAACCAACTTATTGAAAAAAACATACTACTTGAGAGGAAAACAGCTCTTGTATCCAACCAATTAGAAAGTAGGGGAATTCATTGGAGGAGCCTCAGGATGGGAAGGAATTTTTATTTAATTTCTCAAATATGTCAGGTGCTTATGTAACACGTTGTCTTCTTTAATCCTTACAACAATCCATGAGCAAAGAATTAGTCTTATTTTGCAAACAAAGAACCTGAGGCTGGTGGACCCAGCAGTTCTCAGCCTCAATGCACATTAGAATCACCCGGGAGAGGCTAGGGGAACTTTGAAAAGTTATCTATGCCTGCCCAGAGATTGCAACATTACTGGTTGGGCATCGGCACCTTTAAAAGTGTACCGGAAATGCTAATATACAGCCAGGGGTGAGTGCCACTGGTATTAGCCAAAGCTCACAGGATTAAAATGATTCCCAAATCACAATGTACCTCTTTTGACTTATTCTAGGAGAAACTCATGGTCTAGCCGAACCTCTGAGGAGGGATTGTTTTATGAAGATCTGACTTTATTAAAAATGTGCTCAGGTCATAGAAATAAAATCTTAGAGGAAAGTTTTGCATACTATAACATATTATTTGGTCATTCCTATAATCTGAGAGGTTTGTGATCCTCCTTATAGTGAGGAAATTGAGGTCTCGTGAGTTTGTATCTTTCTCATGCTCTCAGGGACAAAAGTTGGAATTAAACACAGGATATCAGAGTCTTTGGAGGGTAGCAAACTCTTTGGACTATACCACTATTCTTACCATAGATGTTATCTCAGCTGATCTTTAACTTTTAAGTCACTATGCTTTTATTGCCCCAAGTAGTAAAGAACTATCTAGTTTCAAAGACCTTCTGAAAAAATGAAATCTTTAATATATTGAACCCATGGCAAGGTCATTTAACCTCCTGAAAGTCTTAGTTTCATGATTGTTAAACATAAACAATAACATCAAACATATTTATGGATGTCATGGTGATAAATAAATATATTTCAAATGCTTTTGGAAAAAAATTCTGCTTTACAAAAGAAAAAAAAGGCCTTTCACTTAGAACACATTAATGGTATAGAAATACTTTAATATTGATATTAAAATATATAATTAACTTACCAGTTTCTCAGTACTTTATTTAAAAATTCATACTTTTATTTTAAAATTTATACTTTATTTTAAAATTAGCACCAGCTTTCATTTTTGTAACATGATGCAATTTTTTTTTTGATAAGTGTCTAGTGTCATTTTAATACATTTAATCCTATTGTAATTGCATCTATTTAGGGGAAGGGTGAGTAAAGTTTTCAGGTAGGTGACAGGTGAGATAAGGCATTCCAAGTAGAAGGAATGACATATTAAGAAGTGGAATTAGTACTGTGTGATGAGAATGTCAAATGTGTTTGGGTGAGATGTAGGATGTGAAGCTGGAAAGGTGAGCTGGAACAGATCATTAAGGACAACTTATGCCAAAGACTTTTTCTTCTAGATCTGCAATGTCCGTTACAGTAGCCACCAGCAACTGGTAGCTATTGAGCACTGGAAATGTGGTTAGTCCAAATTAAAATATGCTGGAAGGGTCAAATACACATTGTTTTTCAAAGACTCATGTGAAAAAAGTAAAATATCTAATTAATAATTTTATATTGATTATGTGTTGAAAAATAATATTTTGACTATGTTAGAGTAAATAAAATATATTATTAATAATAATTATAACTGTTCCTTAGCTACTTGCAAATTTAAAATTACACATGTGACTTGCATGGTATTACTATTGGCCAGGGCTGTTGTGAATCGGGTGTCAGCAAAGCACAATCTACAGGTCAGTATTATGTTTTGTTAAGGCCAATGGGAAAAGAAAGATTTTTCACATATGCTTGAAGAAGGAAGAGAAGGAGAAGCAGCAGCAGCATAGGAGACTGCATATGGTGCTTTACTATGTACTATTTGGCTCTTTATAATGAAAGTTTGCTGGCCTCTGCTCTAAGGTCTCGCTACTGTCACTGCAGTCCACAAAACAGCAGCACTGGCATCACCTAGGAACTTGCTGGAGACGCAGAACCTCAAGCTCTAACCTAGACCTACTGAATCAGAATCTGCATTTCAATAGGATCCCCAGGTGATTCATACATATTAAAATGTAAGAGGCACTAGTCTAGACGATAATCATTGAAAGATATTACAAGCAGGAGAATGATGGGTTTAGTCTCCTATAAGAAAACTCTTTCTTTACACTTAGAATAAGTCAAATTTTCTAAGTAGTTTATAATATTTTTAGTGAAAGAATGGATAAATATTAGGTTGAAAAGATAATCTTGAAAAACCATCTTCTGAATTGACAGTGTCTGAGGTGAATTCAACTCTATATTTAAAAAATCAAGGCATGTGTTTTGATCTGGTTCAATGACTTTTAAACTTTTTTTAACTATGAAGCACAGAAAATATATTCATATATTTTACTTTGATATCCAGGACACATACAGGCATATTCAACTGAAATAAAAGTTTTACAAAACAGTATTTACCTTTACTAGAGACATGCTGCCATATATCCCATCTTATCCTAGCCCCTTCCATTCTGTTACATTCAATGCTATTTCTAGCCATGATGGAGTGTCTGGTACTGACTTAGCCTTTCCGCTATAAGTAATCATGGAATTCAATGAAATATATTAGGTAACTGTTTTTAGGCAGCTAGATCTTAGAGAAGAAAGTTTATTAGATACACCCCACATGGAACGCTTATACATTGCAGGTGCGAATGTAAATTAGTTCAGCCATTGTGAAAAGCAGTGTGATGATTCCTCAAATAACTTAAAACAGAACTACCATTTGACCCAATATTCCCATTATTGAGAATATACCCAAACAAATATAAACTGTTTTACCGTAAAGACACATGCACATGTATGTGTATGTTCATTGCAGCACTGTTCACAATAGCAAAGATGTAGACTCAACCTAAATACCCATCAACAGTAGACTGGATAAAGAAAATGTGGTACATGTACACCATGGAATACTACACAGCCATAAAAAAGAACAAGATTATGTCCTTTGTAGCAGCATGGATAGAGCTGGAGGCCATGATCCTAAGAAAACTAACACAGGAACAGAAAATCAAATACCAAGAACAGAAAACCAAATACCACATGTTCTCACTTGTAAGTGGGAGCTAAACAAGAACACATGGATACGAGGAGGGGAACAAAAGACACTGGTGCCTACTTGATGGTGGAGGATGGGAGGAGGGAGAGGATCAGAAAAAATACGTATCAAGTACTATGCCTATTACCTGGGTAATGAAATTATCTGTACACTAAACCCCCATGACATGCAGTTTACCTATATAATAAACCTGCACATGTACCCCTGAACCTAAAATAAAAGTTAAAAAAAAATGAAGACAAAAATGAAATCCATAGCATTGATAGTTCATAACAGGTTTAAATATAATATTCCTTTAAGTATTATAATTGTTATATTGTATATGGTTTGTCTGTTTAAAGTGTCTAAAGTAGTCCAAAGAATCAGTCCTGTTAAACCGTGATTGCAGCTTAAATTATTTAAGGGAATTTAATGAAATAAGTTTCATACACAATGTTTAAAAGTTTAAGAAAATTTGACTTTCCAAGTTGTGTTTAGTAAAAATAATTAATAAATTCAGCATAAAATACAGTGCAAAAAACAAGGAGAGAGAGAGAGAGATACCCTACAGTCACCTAACATTTTTCTTGGGGATAATTTCTTTACCGTGGTACAGAGAACTGGAATCTGAGCTGAGCATGGTGATTCCATTGAGCCAACGCAGTAGAGATCAGAGTTTGGGGTAGTTGAAATGGCTGGAAACTGTGAGTCATGGCATCAGAAATGAAAGAGCTTTCCAGCAAGAAGGCCCAGAAGTCCATGTTGAGGTCATTCATGAGTTTATGGCTGAGGACTGGGCTATTCATATGCAGGGTGAGACTACCTGAAACTTACTAGAGAGTAGCTACTATAGGATTGAGCGCAGAACAGACAAAGGTTAAGCGCATGCTGTGGGAAGGGTCTACAGAAAGATATGGTGGTTCCAGTCCTGCTAGAGACAAGAGGTCACAACAACACTTTGGTAACAACCCTGGAACCCACAGAAGAAAACACCTAGAGTGAAATCAACTCTAGACTTGCCCTAACAAAGCCTAAAGCCAAACCCTCAAAAACTTCAGAAAAGACAGCATGTAGGACACTGGTCTAGTTAGCTTTGACCACAAATTGCATCCAACTCCTGTCTGGTCAATTTGACAAGTGTGATCTTGATAAAAGAGTATAGATGACTAAATCAGCTGACTAAATCAGCTCTCATACCTGAGGTTGAAAGAGAACGTCAAAGTACATGTTCTATGGTGCTGTGGTATTTTCATACATGGTATTATTTTGGTTTACCTCCAAATCACTCATTCATTTTTTACTTTGTTCATTGAATAATTTTTGAAGAGGTATCTGTAGTATGTGTCTGAAATTGAGCTGGCACTAGGGACATAAAGATTTTAAAAAGAAAATTCTAACTCTCATGGTGCATACAGTTAATGGGAGAGATCATGTTTAATCTATCATAATATGAAGTTATTCCAACTGATAAGTAACTTAATAGTTTGTAATTCATTATATTTTCAAACAATATTTCCAATCATATTCTTTTCTTGGTGTTATAAATAGATAAATGTGATTTTTCCCCCTCATAGTTTTAAGTTTCACAGAAACAATGAATTTTTTGTTTATAGTTTTATTGAGGTATGATTGATGTACAATATACTGTACATATTTAAAGTGTGCAATTTGATGAGTTTTGACATAGGTATACAGCCATGAAACCATTACCACCATCAAGATGATGCATTTACTCATCACCCCAGAAGTTTTCTTGTGCCCTTTTATAAACCATCCCTCTTGTGCCTCTCCCATCTCTAGAAAACCATTTATCTGTTTTCCATCACTATAGATTGGTATGCATTTTCTAGAATTCTATATAAATGATATCATACAGTATGTGCTCTTTTAGATCTGGTGTCTTATACTCAGCATAGTTATTTTGAGATTCATTCATGTAGCAAAAATTCATTCTTTGGAATACTATGCAGCCACAAAAAGAATGAAATGATGGCCTTTGCAGCAACACGGATGCAGCTGGAGGTCGTTATCTTAAGTGAATTAATGCAGGAACAGAAAAGCAATTAGTGCATGTTCTCACTTATAAATGGGAGCTAAGCCGGGCACGTGGCTCACTTCTGTAATTTCAGCACTTTGGGAGACCAAGGCAGGTGGATTGTCTGAGGTCAGGAGTTCGAGACCAGCCTGGTCAACATAGTGAAACCCCGTCTCTACTAAAAATACAAAAAACTATATGGGTGTGGTGGCGGGTGCCTGTAATCCCAGCTACTCAGGAGGCTGAGGCAGGAGAATCACCTGAACCCAGGGCCAGAGGTTGCAGTGAGACAGATCGCACCATCACAATCCAGCCCAGACAACAACAGCGAAATTGTCTCAAAAAAAAAAAAAAAAAAAAAAAGTGGGAGCTAAGTATTGAGTACACGTGGACTTAACGATGGGAACAATAGACACTGGAAGCCATTAGAAAGGGAAAGAGGGAAAGTTGGGGGCTGGGGCTGGGAGCTGAAAAACTTCTTATTGGGCACTATAGTCACTACCTGGGTGATGGGATCATCTGAACCCAAACCTCAGCAACACACAATATACCCATGTAACAAACCTGCATGTGTATCCTCTGAATCCAAAATAAAAGTTGAAAAAAATTTTCATGCCTTATTAACTCACAGGAATAATAATTTATGAAATAGCAGAAATCTGTTCTACTGTTCAAAATTTATTGGTTTATCATTTCAGTAGTATTCTAAGATAATTATTCAAGTTAGTTTCCAAAATGTCTTTGTTTAATTTTCAGTTCTGTATTACTATATCTTTTTTATATTTGAGATTTCACCGGAATAGAAATCTAATACTTTATTAGAGTCTAGCAGTGAAAATAGTTTACGCTATTGTCGTTTTGTGATGCTGGAAATTTCTCATTAAGATTGTTTAAATGGTGATTCAGTATGAGACGGGTTCATCTTGTATTCCATACAAGGATGATAATTTCCTCAAGTACAAAAATAACTCGAAATAAGAAAGCTTCACTGACGTCTTGCTCAGGTGGCATGTACTTGCAGACTACACGGTAGGAAAGTTCAAGTTTGTTATGATTAATTATTAAAGCTCTGCTGTATACAAACTTTATTGAAAGTTATGGTCCATGTAAAAATGATAGATGCAGGCTCTGCTGTCACTGATGTCTCATTATAGGGTGTACACAGAACAGATAAGCATTTAAGCTGGAAGAAGTATCGGGAAACAACTCTTTAACGATAGCATCACCCTTATTCATTTTATATTTTTTAGACAGACTCAATTTAATTTTACAATCATGTGTCTTAATGTGCCTGAACTGTGTGAAAGTCTGTAAGCCACCTATTGTAAGGAGGCAGAGCGTAAAAGGAGAAAGAATATGGTCTGTTGAAAAACAATCTCAAATGAGGACCTATTCTGTGACCTCCTTCCACATTCTTCCACTTTCTGAATTTTTTCTCTCCATGATGATCTTAATTTTGGTTGGAAGGATAGCTTAGAATAAAATGCTGAGAAGAAAGATGATTATCATTATCTTAAAAATTCAGTGGGATTGGTTTCTGCCTATTTCTGCCTTCATCTGCAGAGAGATTGCTTGCCACAAATGGTTGTTGTGGCAATGGAAATAGTGTGATGTCCTCAGGTCCCACTGCTTTGGTGCTAAGAGCTCAAAGGGAATATAAATTATCTAGATGTTGAATCCCAGTTTTTTTTTCTTTTTCTTTCTTTCTTTTTTTTTTTTTTTTTTTTTTTGCAGCTTTCATACTTATGAAAAGGCTGTGAATTTGTAGCATGTAAGAGAGACGATGATTTTACTTTGTTGGAATAATTCAAACATCTGCTCCTTACTTTGAATAGATTCTGATTTATGTGCCTGTACAAACTTGATATCTATAAAACCAACTAGCAGTGTCATATTTTGAAATTTTATTCTCTCTTTGCTTCAGGGAGCTCCAGAACCTAGGAAGTGACTAATGATATTGCACGAGATAGATTAACTTAATTCTTTCATCATCAATTTTTGTTTGTGACTACATGGTAACAACCATAAAAATAGAGACTAAGTGCTCGTTGCCTGGAGCAGTTCTACTTTCCTGCTGTACAGCGGCAAGAGGTAGCTCCGTTCCATAATTTAAAGAATGTCTATGTCCTCCATGAGCATCACAATGATTCAGCATTTTAACTTTATGCAGCGGAAGCAAAAAAGAAGAAAACTAGAATGTTCGGATTCTGAGTTACTATGGTGTGAGTGGGGGGACTCCCCAAACAAGCAAATTAAAGCTTTAAATTTAATAGAGCACCTTTATAAAGAGCTACATGGCATTTGAGGAATGAATTTTGGCATGGTCAGTGCTGTTAAGTCTTGACAGTTGTAAGTCTTAAAAGAGAAATTATGTACCCTTTCTTCTTGCCGAATAACCCTACACCCTTTCCCCTAGGAAAAGAATATTATTTATTTTTCTTCATGTTGGTGACTCCAACGACCTCCGTGGAAGATTTGCAGAATTTCATTTCCATCTTAGATCTATTTCTCTTATTTTTTTTTCTTTAAATCTAGTGTTTCATAATGTCTAAAAGAAAGTGTTTGCAAGTCATTGTGGTTCTTTTTTTCATCAAAGTATCCCTTGTTTCTCTCACTCTCTCTCACATTTATTGCTCTTTCTCCTATTCTTTGCTTTCTCATTCTATGGAACGCCATATGAACTTGCTTTAGTTAGGCTATAATTTAACTCTAATTTCATAAGCCGATTACTGTGGGACCAGATGACAGAAGAAACTCCCAAAAGGGCACACTTAATACAGGAAATGGGGTTAATGATTCAGTAGGCGAAACTCTTACTTCTGACTCACTGTACCACTAATAAAATGCTATGCTCACAACGGAGATTTAGTAAATGTTTGTTGACTGATTACTATACACTGATAAATCCTGAGTATAAGGAAAATGTCATGTAGAAATTATCTGTTTCAAGTCTAATGATTAGGAAATAGAAGCACGAATAAACCAAATGACATGTCTGATATAGTATGGGAAGAACTTTGTAGTAGAAACATTTCTATTAACGGCCCCATTTAATGGCTTTACATATTTTCTTTTCACCCCTGTTTAAAAATTCACATCATCTCACTATGCCTACTTATCTTTGCAAGCCTTCTTAGATGGTTTTCATACAAGGCAGTAGAAAGAATAAATACTAAGCATGTACCAAAACTTTAGACTCAGAAATGGGCCTTTGCCATATGACCAAACTGAGTATAACATGAATTGAGGCCAGGTTTCATGTTGTTGATTAGAAACAATGGGGTAATTTGTGACTAGTTGAATCTGTCAAAGACATAGAACCTGCTGGGCATGGTGTCTCTTGCCTATAATTCCAGCACTTTGGGAGGCTGAGGTGGACGTATCGCCTGAGCCCAGGAGTTTGAGGCCAGCCCAGGAAGCAAAGTGAGGCCTTGTTTCTACAAAAAATACAAAAATTAGCCGGGTGTGGTGGCATGTGTCTGTAGTCCCAGCTACTCTGGAGGCTGAGGTGAGAGGATTGCGTGAACCTGGGAGGCTGAGGCTTCAGTGAGCTGTGATTGCACCACTGCATTCCAGACAGGGTGACACAATGAGACTTTGTCTCAAAACTAAAACAACAACAACAACAACAAAATCCAGACATAGAACCAAATTTGCTATCGTGTAGTACTTTTGAATTATGCTGGCAGCTTTAGAGAAGTAGTTCATTCTTGAAACATACTCTCTAAATTACCTTGTATGATTTAGCAGTGAAAAATGTTTAGAAGATCAAGAATATCATATCTGAGAATGTACACGAACGCGCGCGCACACACACACACACACACACACACACGCCATTTTCTGTTCAGTTTCAGCAAGTTTATAAACCCCTTGAATCTATTTGTCAACTCTCTATGGCACCATGAGCTAGAAAATAAGCATCTCTGGTTTAGAAAACTAGTGTGTTTCTATGTAGCCTGGTTTGTTCATTTGTCTGTTTTCTGTTTTTTGTTTGTTTTGTTTTGTTTTTTTTTGTTGTTGTTTTTCTGACCAGTTTGTCAATCTTTAAATCTGTTTTGGAAAATGTTAGTTAAAAAAGTATTTCTTTTCAAAGAAGAGAGTAAATTTTAAAAAATTTGTGTCATTCTACAGATTCTATTTTCCTGCTGCAAGCTAGAGATCCTGTCTCATCTTGGATGTAATTTCTACAGTTAGACTTCTATCAGTCATCGTGCCAACTGGAATTCTTTCCAATTCGAGAAATAAGAATTTGAGGAATCTCTAAGAGTAGAAATGACTTCTATCAGGAGACAGCGCACTAACGCAAGAGGGCCAATGGGGTCCTGCCACCTGTATTTGTGAATAAAATTTCATTGGTACACAGCCATGCTTGTTGACCATTGTCTATGGTTACTTTTTGTTACAAAGGCCAAGTTGAGTAATTGCAGCAGAGGTTATGTGGCAGCAAAGCCTAAGAGATTTGTTCTCTAGCCTTTTACAGAAAAAGTTTACCTACCCTTGTTGTGTATCATTCTGATTCACAATTTATCACCCTCAGCACTATTGACATGCAGGGCTGGGTAATCTTTCCTGTGTGTGTTGGGGGAGTGTCTTGTGCTTTATAGGATGTTTGATGGCATCCCTGGCCTCCTCTATGCACTAGATACCAGAAGACCCCCTACCATCACCCCAGTGGTAACCATCAAAAAGGCCTCCAGATGTTCCCAAATGTCCTGGTTGAGAATCACTATTCCAGCTTGACAGATTCTGTCTTTTCAACTGGAGAGGAGTCTATACCTACTTCATGCCTTAAGAATCTCTGCCATCAGAAAACTTTGCCCTAGAACATTCTTTCAAGGAATAAAATGTCTTCTGCTGTTATATCAATTCCTGTCTGTTCTTTCAGTTTTTAAAAGAGGCAGAACACTACTGATCTCCATTGCTTGAATAAAAGTTTCTCTAGAATCTTTGTACTTATTAAGAAGTCATTCCTTCCTTCAACATTATTCAGTGCTACCATCACTTTAAGCCCAAATAAATGGAATAATTTGGATTTTCTGCTACACAAAAAGTAGCAGTTGTGTATATGCAAGCTGTTATCACTGTTACAGTTCCTCCTCTGACTTAACCTGAGACCAGTATGTGGAACTATCTCCATTAAGAGATCCATTAAGAAATTTAGTGAATGAGAAAGATTTATGGCATGTATCCTAATCAGGGAAGCATCACTGTCTGAGAATGTGAATGATTCCCTTTCTAAACTCTGCAATTAGCTGGTTCTGGTTCACTATAAGTATTGCCTTAACAAAATAATTATACTGCAAGTATTTATCTTTTCACATTTTATCTTCATTTAGTCAACGACAAAGCTGTGTGTGTGTGTGTGTGTGTGTGTGTATATACATATATATATATATATATATATATATATGAAATCCTGAGTGTCTCATCCATCTTCTTTTAAAACAAAGGGATGGCTTAAACGAACTGACTTTAAGGAAAAAGTTTTTCTCTTAAAAGCTGACATCTAAAAAATAGATCTGTATTTCTTTTTAAATAGGTTAACAGAATTACAATTTTAGCAATCTAAATATTGTTGAACCTGATGCTATTTGCACTTTCTGAACTAAGCAGATATTATCTTTTAATATTTGTCTTAAGCAGATATGGGTGAATTGATTTTTATGAAGAAGTCTTGTAGAAATTAAACAAGAAACATTTAGTTCCTCCAGAGTCATCAAGGTAGATGATGATTATACAGAGAAAATGAAGCTTTTTCATCATTTCAGAATACCTGGTATGATTCATCACTGCAAATATATTAAAATTTAAAAAAACACTACAGATTCTTGAGAAAATGTAATTTAGAGCTCAGGACTACATTTATTATTTAGAAGAGTGAGAAGTGAGCTTAAAATAAATTCATTAACTCCTAGACTACAATGATCTGCAGTTATCCTTCCTGAATTTTACCTGATGAGGTAAATACGACCTAATGTTCTAGAGGCTTGTTCCATACATGTGACGACTGTGACATTGCCATGGATCCAAGCAAAATATTGTTTCTTTGGCACTGCTCATGTTATCATTACCATTATGCAACCTTAATTTTCATGTAGTTTGAATTAGAGAACCAGCAGAGTTTAGTCAAGTTCCTGTTCAACAATCCAAAGATCATTTAACTTTCTATTTAAAACTTTTTTCTGGGGAGGTATGTTCCTTTCTTATTTGGAAATAAGAAATAACTTTCAAAGTGTCAGGAAAACAAACATTCACATAATGTTTTCTCCAGCTCTAATTCCAAAGTGATGAAAATTCATTATAACATGCAAGTTGGAAACATGTACTGTTTTCTTTATTTTGTCTTCAGTGATTCAAGGTGGTCTTTTTTTTTTTTTCCTTTTGTTTAAAAATCAAATTTCCCATGCCGGAAACTATTATTGTTTTATACTTGGGTTAATAGTCACTCTGACCTTTTTACAAAGAGCAAAAAAAAAAAAAAAAAAAAAAAAAAAAAATCAATTCAAACCTACAAAACAGTGTTTTTGTTTTGAAGAAAAACAAACTTTCTTTTTTTCCATGAAAGGGACCAAAAAAATAAAAAACATAGCAAACAAGTGTTTTATGATTCACAATTGCATGCTCTTCACAGTCACGGCAGTTATTATCCAATTATATATGGTTTCTCCTGTATCATCTTGTCTGTGTATTTTACGGGTGTCATTTTGTTTATTTTTGCTTTGATTATTTTAGAATTAGTACAACATACAGGATGTCTGAGCGCCTGAGCGCATCAGTTATTTTCAGGCTCAATCTTGTAAATCTCCACACCCATTTTGTATAAAAGCTTCCACAGATCATATGAAATCCTGTGTTGATGACATGTTGAATATAGTTGCCTGAAGAAAGTTCTGACATTCATCTTTCCCTATTTTCTCTTAGTTGCTTACACTTCTTCATGTAATAACAAAATTTGGGGTCCTCCTAATGTGTCAGAGGTGGTATTTTCCCATTACTTCCTTCTTAGGTTGATTCTGTTGTATCAGCATATGTATCCCCATTTTACAGATTTGGAAACTGAGGCTCTAGGGATGTGGCATAGCGAGTAACTATGGATCTATGGTCCGATAATTTTCTGCAAAATATATTTGTATATTGACTTAAGAGGTTGTATTTGTACCTATAAGTGATGAAAATAAAATAGTTTAATAGATTAATTACAGTGTTCGCTAACTGAGTCACTGTGAGGGAAAACTATAAAGGTGGAGTAATTGGTTGTGTCTCAGAGTAAGAGCATAAATTTCTCAATTCTTCTTCATTTTTTTTGAGATGGGATCTCCCTCTATTGTCCAGGCTGGAATGCAGTGGTGCAATTTTGGCTCACTGCAACCTCCGCCTCCCAGCCTAAGTGATCTTCCTGCCTCAGCCTTCCAAGTAGCAAGGACCACAGGTATGCGCTACCATGATAATTTTTGTATTTTGGTAGAGATGGGATTTCCCCATGGCGCCCAGGCTGGTCTTGAACTTCTGGACTCAAGTGATCCGCCAGCCTCAGCCTCCCAAAGTGCTAGTATTACAGGCATGAGCCAATACACCTGGCCAAATTTCTCAGTTCTTAAGCTGTACATTTAAGACAATTGGCTAAAGAGTAAAATATTTACTCAATGAAAGTATTATTTTTTTAATGTACCATTGTTGTGGTTTTGACTGATCTTCTGAAGTGGTGACTTGGCCTTACAAAGTCCACAGCCTCAGGCTAGAATATCTGTAGCCTGAGCTTCTCCAGCTTGCTTCCCAGGTCCTTTCTCTATGCAACAAATGAAGAGATTAGTTATGTATGTGACATTTTACTTTATTTTGAATAAGTTGCATTGCACTTATTTATATATTTAGTTTTTAAAATTGTTGTAAGATATACACAATATTAAATCTAGCAATGTAACTATTTTTAAGTGTGCAATTCAGCAGCATTAAGTACATTCGCAATGTTGTGTGCATCCATCACCGTGATCCAGTTCTTGAACTTTTTCTTCATCTCAGATAGAAACTCTGTCCCCACTAAATGATAGCTTCCCATTCCCCTTTACTGCCAGCACCTGATAACCTCTCTTCTATTTCTTTAATCTCTATTCACTTTACTGTTCTGGGTGCCTGCTCTAAGTGTAATCATGCAACATTTGCCCTTTTGTGTCTCATTATTTCATTTCATGTAATGTTTTCAAAGTTCATCCATATTACAGCATGTGCCAGAATTCCATTCCCTTTGAAGATTGTATGTCGATAATCACATTTTTCTTATCCATTCATCTGTTGATGGACATTTGGGTTGTGTCTCACTTTTGGCTGTAGTGAAAAATGCTGCCATGAACACTGATGTACAAGAATCTGTTTGAGTCCCTGCTTTCGGCTCTTTAGGGTATATATCTAGAAGGGGAATAACTGGATCATATGGTAATTCTAGGTTTAACTTTTGGAGGCATCACCAAACTTTTTCACTGTGGCTACACAATTTTACATTCTCATGAACATGGACAAGGGTTCTAATTTCTCCATATCCTTGACAAAACTTCTTTTCTCTTTTTATTTAAAAATAATAGCCATCCTAATTGGTGTGTCTTCAAATTCTTAATAAAACATTTCCACAAATTATAATTAAAGTATAATAATTTATTTCTAAGCCCATTTATTTTAAATAATGCAATCTCTCAATTTATTTCTCTTTCGTTTCTGAGTGGGGGGGGTAAGGGCTTATCATTGACAGAATTTTCTGGATGAGTACATGGTTTGAAACATTGAGTCTACCTATTAGTACTTTTTTATTTTTTTCTGAGCCAGAGTCTCACTCTGTTACCCAGGTTGGAGTAGGGTGGCACAATCATGGCTCACTATAGCCTCGACTACTCCAGGCTCAGGTGATCCTTCCAACTCAGCCTCCTGAGTGCCTGGGACCACAGGCAGGCCCCACCATGCCCAGAGATTTTTTCTTTTTTTTTTTTTTTTTTTTGTAGAGATGGAGTTTCACTATGTTGGCTAGTCTGGTCTGGAACTCCTGAGATCAAGAGATCTGCCAGCCTTGGCCTCCCAAAGTGCTTGGCTTACAGGAGTTAGCCAACTTATCTGGCCGATTAATACTTCTTATAGTCAAACACAACCATCAGCCTTCCTGAAATTAATTTATATAGTTTATGACAACCTAATCTTTGTCTGGGTCTAAACTATGTTTACTGTTAGAACACATTCTGGGAAACAAAAATAGCAATAGCATTTGGAAGGTAAAATTCTGGGGTGAATCAGAGACACACAGAGTGCTGATTTTTTTCAGGTGAGTCACATCTTCCCTTCTGCTTAAAATACAAACCAGATAGAAGATGTGAAAAACAATTAGCAACAGCCATTATAATTATGCGCAAATGGTAGGCAAAGAATGTTATCCATCCTCACCCTGCTGGCAGAGGCAGGCAATGAATCAGATGAATGCTGGATATGCCAAGAGGAAGCAGCTACTGGGCCCCTCCCCCATCCTTTCCCACCCATGTAATTTGCTGGGAAAAAAAGACAAAAAGGCTTTTGGTAAAATGTCCAAAGAAAACCAAACCTGGCTGGGTGCCGTGGCTCACACCTGTAATCCCAGAAGTTTGGGAGGCCGAGGCAAGAGGATCGCTTGAGCCCAGGAGTTCCCAGTCTGGGCAGCATAGTGAAACCCCTTCTCTACTAAAAATACAAAAGTTAGCTGGGTCTGGCGGCACAGTATTTGGGGGATGGTTGGTTATCTGGGATCAGGAGTGATTCCTAAAGACTGGTTAGAGGGGAGGACATTCAAAGGAACTCTTTGTGGGGTCAAGGTTGGAGTTGATAGATTAAGCCAGATTTTTTTTCCCTCCTCAACTTCTTCAGCCCAGTCCTCAGTAGGTAAAGTTGTCTTCCGGTCTGATGCACGTGCTGCCCTTGCTGCACCTCTATCACACCTGTGCCTTCTCTATCATGACACTTAATCGACTGTCCTGTAAATGGGGGTCCCGGAAGGTCACAGATAACCTCTTGGAGTAGTACTCTCATTCCTCTATGGCAGGGGTCCCCAATTCCAGGGCAGTGGACTGGACTGGTCCGTGACCTGTTAGGAATGAGGCCACACACCAGGAGGTGAGTGGCAGGCGAGCCAGCATCACTACCTGATTTCCGCCTCCTGGCAGATCAGTGAGGCATTAGATTCTCATAGGAGTACACACCCTATTGTGAACTGTGAGCGAAGGGATCTAGGTTGTGCTCTCCTTATGAGAATCTAATTCATGCCTGCTGATTTGAGGTGGAACAGTTTCATCCTGAAACCATCCCCTGGCCCACTGTCTGTGGAAAAATTGTCTTCTAGAAAACCAGTCCCTGGTGCCGAAAAGGTTGGGGAATGCTGCTCTAGAGGCTTTTACCACACTGCTTTTCAGCCACCACTGCTCAGTGGCAAAAGTGATTGTTTTGGGGGATATGTTAAATATATCTAAGAAAAGATCAATCACTCACCTGAGATATCAAAGACTGACCTCCTATAGGCATTTCAGCACAGATATTGAACTCAAAGTGCTTACTGATTTCCTTTGGTTGGTGTGGAATATATATATACACACACACACATTACATATATAATATATATAATATATTATATATACAAAATATATATATTTATATATATATATATATATATATATATTTTTTTTTTTTTTGAAACAGAGTTTCACTCTTATTTCCCAGGCTGGAGTGCAATGGTGCAATCTCAGCTCACCACAACCTCTGTCTCCTGGGTTCAAGAGATTCTCCTGCCTCAGCCTCCTAAGTAGCTGGGATTACAGGCATGTGCCACCACGCCTGTATTTTTTTTTTTTTTTTGAGACAGAGTCTTTCTTTGTCGCCCAGGCTGGAGCGCAGTGGCCGGATCTCGGCTCACTGCAAGCTCCGCCTCCCGGGTTTACGCCATTCTCCTGCCTCAGCCTCCCGAGTAGCTGGGACTACAGGCGCCCGCCACCTCGCCCGGCTAGTTTTTTGTATTTTTTAGTAGAGACGGGGTTTCACCGTGTTAGCCAGGATGGTCTCGATCTCCTGACCTCGTGATCCGCCCGTCTCGGCCTCCCAAAGTGCTGGGATTACAGGCTTGAGCCACCGCGCCCGGCCACACGCCTGTATTTTTAATAGAGACGGGGTTTCTCCATGTTGGTCAGGCTTATCTCGAACTCCCGACCTCAGGTGATCCGCCCGCCTCCGCCTCCCAAAGTGCTGGGATTACAGGCATGAGCTACTGTGCCCAGCCTGAGTATTTTTAAAAATCCATGTCTAACGTGATGGAAAATAGACAAATGGAAATTTAGGAAGTCGTGTGTGAGAATGCATTTTTTTCAAATTGCAGTTTAGGAATTTATTTCAGTAATATAATCTATTGGTGGATGGAAAGTCTGATTCTTGAGAATCTTTTAAAACTTTCAAGGCATTTTGAAATGCCTTTGGAATTTACATGACACTGTCTCCAAAGGTATACCTGTGTCGTGGCCTCCTGTCCCTCTATCCCACTTGCTTCCACGCTGTGTTTACTGTAATTGATGAACTGAGCTACTTTAGATATTGTTTATATCAGAGATCCCAAGAAACCCACCTGGCCATGAAGCTCCCATTGCCTCATGGTAGACTTGCATCTAAAAGGAAGAAGGTTGCTTGTCATTTCAAGGTAAATGTGTATAAACTTCTAAAATACGCTCATTCAGTAAAAGGCTCTGTGTAAATCCATTTGTCTCTTTTCTTCAGCTTTCAATATTTAAAGCTTGTTAGAGTTTTTTACGGAAGATTTACCCATGTATTTGTTTAAAATAGATAATGTGTTTTTAACCTAATAAAAAGTTAACCAAGCAACTTCACAATACTTTGTTTGAAATGAAATAAATACAGTTTAAACAATGACCTATTTTCCAGCAAAAGTAATATAATAAACTAGGCTGTAATTTCAACTATTTCCATTAGAATGGAATCATTAATTTGTAAACTACTTTTTGACTTAACAGTATATTTATCAAATCAAAAAAAAAAAAAAAGAAGAGAGAGAGAGAAGGAAAAAAAACTGGCAGAAAGAACGAACATTAATCTCAGTAATTATCTATCTCCAACTCCATCTGTAGCTCTATGTCTGTAAGTAGGATAATGACCATTATTGTAAAGTTGCTGCTTCATTACTCTGCCTGATCATTTTTAAGAGAAGGCAATGTTTTTCTTTCGTTTTCTTTTTGGCAGTTATGGCATTGATGAAATAGTGAAGACTTGAGTATGCTCTTGAGAACAAAGTTACTGCTGGGGGAAGGTGCCATGGTCTGTAGGAATTCCAATGAACATTGTTCGTGGGGAAAGACCAGAAGATCTGCTCACTGGTTCTCTGGTTGGGTAAACATAAGCCATGCCATCTTCTCAAAGGGCGTTTGAAAGGGGAAGAATTATTTCAAATCCCTCTGCTCGCTGATAAAATGTAGGATCTTTTAGGATCAAATTGATGATAATATTTTCCTCTTAATCTACTTCTAAAATTTCTATTTCATATTTAGCAATCTCCCTCTTCCATTTCTCATGTTAACTACTTTACATTCTATTTTTCAAGATCCATCTCTGAGATTGTCAATTTTTAATATTTTTTTAAAGAACCAAGTTTGGATTTATCGATCCTTTCTATTAATTTTCATTATTTTAAATTTATTATTTAGTTTCCTACCTACTATTATCATTAATTTTAAGTATTTTCCAGTTTTGGTTTATTTTATTGCTATTTTTACAATTTCTTATATTGAATACTTGGCCCTTTAACTTTTTAGCTCTTCTTTCGAAATGTCAGCTCTTAGACTTACAGATTTTTTTTCTAGTATTACTTTAGCTGTATTTCATGAGTTTTTCTGTACAGTACTTTTTAACCATTCAGCTTTAAATATGTTCTAATTTCCTCCATATTTTCTTCTTTGACCCATGCCTTATTTAAAACAGTTTTTACCGTTTTAAAATTCCCAACTGTATGGGTTTTGTTCTGTTTTTTTACTGATTCTTTGAAATGCAATGAGATTTGCTTTATAAAACTCAAGTTACATGGTCAATTTTTGAAAATATTCCTTATGTATTTGAAGATAATATATTGTCCAGTTGATGGACATGAAGTTCTTTGTGTTCATTAAATCAAACTTAATTCTGTTCAAATCTATATGTCTATGAATTATTTTGTCAATTTCTCCTCATGTATTTTTAAAATGTGATTAAATGTTTACAAGTTTAAAATTCTTTCAGGTGAATTAAATCTTCCTTCATTTCTATTTCAAGTAATGCTTTTTGCCGTGAAGTCATCTTTCTCTGATACTATCAGCTTTCTTTTGGTTAACATTTGATGTAACATTATTCATTCTTTTGCCTTCAAAATTTATCTAATATTTTAGATGCCTCTCTTGTAAATAGCATAGAGCTGAATTTTTAAAGAACCAAGTCTGTTAATAATTTTTTTTAACTGATTTTAATCCACTTTAATTCTGATGACAATTATGCTTAAAGACATCTGTACCATCTTGTACCATGCTTTCTATTAAAAACTCTAATCAGCTTTAAATATTAAAAGCTGAAGAAAAGAGATAAATGGATTTACACGGAGACTTTCACTTAGTGAACGTATTTTAGAAGTGGAGAAAAATACTTAAGTATGCAAAAAAAAAAAAAAATACTCCTGCAGCTAGCTCGGTGTCTGTCCATACAGCTGCCCAGTTTTGTGCTTAAAACCCAGGGCTCTGGTGGCGTAGGCACTGGTGGGAATCTCCTGGTCTGCAGGTTCTAAAGACTGTGGGAAAAGCACGGTATCTGCACCAGAGTGCACCATTCCTCACGGCACAGTCTCTCACGGCTTCCCTTGGATAGGGGTGGGAATTCCCTGACCCCTTGGACTTCGCGGGTGAGGCAACGCCCCACCCTGCTTTGGCTTGCAGTTCCATGGGCTGCACCCACTGTCCAACTGTGCCAATAAGATGAACCAGGTACCTCAGTTGGAAATGCAGAAATCACCTGCCTTCTGCATCAGTCTTCCTGGGAGCTACAGACCGGAGCTGTTCCTATTTGGCCGTCTAATTAAAAATTGTTTTTAACGTTCTGCTCACTTCTTGACATATTTTGGTTTGTTTGAAGGCTTTTTAAAAAAAATTATTATCTTACTATTTCCAAATCTATTCCTGTTATTTTAGTGGTTAACTATACATTTCAACAAAATTTGGAGCTAATTGATACTTATACCATCCTCAAAATAATGCAATGATCCTGGGAGGATGAACTCTAATCATCCCTTTTCTGGGATCAATATCCCTCCCCCCCAAGTTAGACACTGTTATTCTACTTTTATATAGTGAATATTTGTTCAAATTTATTCACATACTTAACAATATTTGTTTACCATTTTTTCTTTCATCTCATGCCTTCATTTTTTGATCATTTTTTTCCTAAAAACATCCTTATAATTTCTACTATAGTATTTTTATCATAGACATATTTTCTTATTTTTCCTGTGTCTAAAAAGTCTTGTATGTTTCACTGGGAATTCTAGGTTAACTGTCATTCTCCTATTTTCTTGCTTCTATTATTGCACTGATAAGTCAGCAGTTAATATAATTGCTGTTCTTTTGTAGGCAATACATGATTTACTCTTTTTACAATGTTTACTTTTGCCTTTTTATTCTATTTTAAGATTTGTCCATTGTCCTTGGTATTTTGTAGTTTCATTCTGGTGAGTTAAAGTGTGGATTTCTTTTTATTTATCATGAAGGGGATTAGTAGACTTCTTGAACCTGAGGATTTGTGTCTTTGATCAACTCTAAATTGCAGCCACTCTAAATATTGCCATACTCTCATTTTATTCTATTATATGTGTATAAGGCTGTCTCTCTGTTTGTCAAGGCACCACATCTACTTAAGTATTTTTCTCCATTCTGTCTAAAAAGGAAAGGTCATCATATCATTTTACTATGTAAAAATATTTGTCGACTTATTATTGTTTATTCATTTACCTAATATTATTATTGAGTACCAACTAAATACTAATGTGCTAGATCTACTACATGCTGAACATACATTGTTGAAGAAGAAAAATACAGTTCCTATCCTCATGGAGCTTAGCATCTAGAATACCAAAAATAGAATAACATTAAAATAAAAGAATATATATTGTCAGGGATTTTAAGGCATAGGATAGCTATCACTTACTTACATTTAGTAGGTGCCAGCTACCATTCTAACCACTTAAATACGTTGTTATCTAATGTATTATTACATGGTAAAACTCCACATGCCTTAATTAGACATACAAACGTCCAACATTCTAGACTTAGTCTTCTTTTCCAGAGTAATCCTCTACCATTCTAATCCACACCTTCACTCAACTTCCTTTATCTACTCAACATTTCCAGAATCAATCACATCCTTCCGTGATTCCATCTTTCATACCTTGGAAAATTCCACTCATACATAAATAACCCAATTTTACTTCCTTTGCCAAGTGTTATAAAAATTTCCCAGGTTGTAAGTTTTTCCCACCTTTGCATCCCTATAACAGTTTATTCAAATGTATATAGTAGAAATTTCTGCTTCCAGTCTAGAAGGAGTAATATCTACCTAGACTTTCTAATATTCGTGCCAGGTTTACCCTCCTGCATGACACAACCAAAATATGGACAAAATACATGAAACAACACTTTTCAGGGAATTGGACATTAGGCAACAAAGGATAGTGATTCCTGAGAGACATGAAATAAATGAGGTAAGCCCTCTGATTGTCCTACCATACTGCCTTGAGGATATTTTCAGGCTGTTGCACAGGGAGGTAGAACCAAGGTGGAACCCAGGGGACTCCCTGGGATGAGAATACACAGCTGAGAGTCAAGAACACCAAGGTGGCTAGAGTTCTCAGGACCAAAGACAAGGGGGCAGCACAGAGGGAGAATTCCAAAAATCAGCAAAGCACCTCCCTTGAGTACCCAACTGAGGACTGATCAGGAAAGTACTGGAGGTTAGGGAAAGAATCACTCAAAAGGTTTAGAGGTAATAGTGCCTGGCACTCACACAGGGCTAAGAATGTTTCCACCAGCCAGAGTGGACAACCTCATGATTCACAGATTAGTTAGAATACACAGAAAGGCTTCCCATCTGTAGTGGGAAATAATTAGCTCCAGACTGAGCACTACCTAAAAAATCTTAAAAGACAATCCAAAAGGAGCAAACCATGTCCCAGAACAAAGTTCAAGAATATTTATAGGAAAGCAAACATATTAAACAAGGTAAAATCCATAATATCTACCAGCATCAACAATAGACAGATCTATGGAAAACACCTAAATGTTTAGAAACTAAATAACCCATTTGTAAATATGAGTCAATCATATTTATGGATAAATCAAAAAGGGAAATTAGAAAATGTTTTGAATTGAATGAAAACACCAACATGGCACATCAAAATTCACGGATGATACTAAAGCAGTATTTGGAAGGAAATTATCGCACTAAATTCCTATATTAGAAAAGAATAAAGATCTCAACTCAATGAGCTCTGCTTGCCCTTTATTAGGAAAACAAAAGCAAATTATACCTAAAGTAAGTAAAAGAAAGGAAATAATAAAGATCAGAATGAAAATGAATTATCTAGAAAACAGAAAAACAACAGAGAAAATCATTGGAACCAAAAGCCGGTTTTTTGACATAAAAAATTGATAAATCTCTAGTCAGATTGATAGAAAAAAAGGAGAAAAGGCACAATTATCACTGTCAGGAAGGAGAGAGGTAACATCAGTAGAGATTTAAAAGACATTATTATGATATCAGGGAATATAATAAACAACTTTACGCCAATAAAGTTGACAATTTAGATGAAACATATAAATTTTTTGAAACACACAAATTGCCAAAGCTCATTTAGGAAGAAATAGTTAACCTGAATAACATCACTAAAAAAAGTAATTTGCAATTAAACGTCTTCCTACAAAGAAAATGCCAGGCCAGGTGGTTCCACTAGTGTGTTTTTATCAAATATTAGGAATGAATTAACACCAATTTTACACGCACTCTTTCAGAAAATTGACAAGGGGTGAATATATAATCTTATGAGGTCAGTTTATCTTGATATCAAAATCAGACAAAGATATTATAAGAAAAGAAACTCCTACAAACCATTATCTTTCATGGGCATAGATGCAAAAATTCTGAACAAAATTTCAGCAACACAATGTAACAACGTATAAAAAAAGCAGTATGTCATGGCCAGGTGAGGTTTACCCTAGAAATGCAGAGTTGGCTTAACATTCCAAAAATCAATCAATGTAATTCACCATATTAACAAACTGAGAAAGAAAAGGTATATAATTGTCATAAGAAAAAGCATTTGATAAAATCCAACACCCATTCACGACAAACTCTCTACAAACTAGAAATAGAAGGGAACATCCTCGAGCTAATACAGGGCATCTGAAAAAAACAAAAAACAAAAAACAAACAAAAAACAAAAAAAACCTACCGGTAACATTACAATTAATGTGAAAGGCTGAATGATTTCCTCCTAAGATAGGGAACAACACACAAGGATGTCTGTTCTCATGGCTTCCATTCAACATTGTAGTGGAGCTTCTAGGCAGTGCAGTAAGACAAGGAAAAAAAATAAATGGCATTTTCATTGGAAAGGCAAAAGTAGAACAGTTTTTATTTACAGATGACATGAGTGTCTATGTAGAAAATCCAATGGATTCTATGAATAAGTTACCAGAACTAATAATTGAGTTTGGCAAGGTTGAATGAGATAAGATGGACATATAAATATCAATTTTATTTCTATACAATAGCAATGAACAATTAGAAATTGAAGTGAAAATTATACTATTGCCAAGAGTATCCAAAAATATGAAATACTCAAGGACAAAAAATATATTTTATATGACTCAATTTATATACTTTTCTAGAAAATATAATCAAATTTGTAATAATAAAGAGCAAATCAGAGGTTACTTGGGGGCAACAGATGAGAAGGTCAGGAGGGAGGAACTACAAAGGAACACAAGAAAACTTTATAATTTTTTAATTTACTTTTTAATTGACAAATAAAAATTATATATATTTATGGTATACATGGTATTTATGGTGTACAACATGATATTTTGATATACGTATACAATGTGGAATGGTTAAATTAAGGTAATTAACATATGCATTACCTAACCTATTTATTTTTTTGTGGTGAGAACACTTAAAACCTATTTCTTAGCAATTTACAAGTATGTAATATATTGCCTATAGTCACCATGTTGTACGATAGACTCCTTTGAACTTCTCTCATCTAACTGAAATTTTGTATTCTTTAAGCAACATCTCCCCAATTTCTCTCTTCTCCCAGCCCTTTGTAAGCACTGTTCTACTCTCTGCTTCTATAAATTCGACTTTTTAATTTTTTTTAGATTTGTTTTTCTGTGCCTGACTTATTTCACTTAGCAAAATGTCCTCTATGTTCGTCCATGTTGTTGCAAATGACAGGTTGTCCTCCACTGGGAAGTCAGAATAGTATTCCATTTTGTATATATACCACATTTTCCCTATTCATTCACCCATTATTAGGTATTAAGGTTGATTTCATATGTTGGCTATTGTGAATAATGCTACAATGAACATGGAACTAGGAAGTTTTTGAGATAATGAATATAACCATTACTTTCATTTTGTTGACAGTTTCACGGGTGTATACATATTGCAAAACTTAACAAATTGTACAATTTAACTGTGTAATATTCACTTCATGTTACTTATATCTTAATTCAGCCATTTAAGAAATCTATATTATAACATTTTTGATAATACTTTTCTATGCATATCCCGCTTTAGGATGTGATTTCCTTTGATATGAGGATGTAATTAATTAATATTTGACTTCAGTGCTTGAAAGTAACAGCCATCCCATAAATATATGTTAAACAAATGAATGAAAAAATACTGCCCTAGAGAAAATGTTGACCAGGATTGGCAGTCTATATTTTTGTTTCTCAATGTTCTTAAGAAAAATAATAGTACAAAAAAGAGAAAGGTGGTTTTGTATTTTCTTCTCAGGCAGCTGATTAATCCCTTGCAATGTGTTAATAACTGCAAAGTATCTTTAGGTACATTGTGTCATGTATCTAAGTCTGAGAATTGGATTGGCATTTTCATTCTCATGTTATAGAAAAGAAAGGTGAAGAGCAGTGAGAGCAAATGAATTGTCCCAGGTCATATTGCTAATGATGAAATTTTCCCTTTAAGAAAATATTTGTTATTTAAACAGCTCTAATGTTCTATTCCTCAGGGGGATGGAATGAGTTTTCTAAAATTACATCTTTTCTTTGAGGTTTAAATAGTATCAAAGATGGCAGAGGATAGAGACTGCTAATTGTTCCTCAATATCTTCTCTTTCATTCATCCTTTAGTAAGAGATTCTCCTGAGACTTAGCTGCCCATTCTTCCTTGTAGCTAGTTATGACCCTGTGGCTTAGTTTGAGCCAATATAGTATGATGGAAATTAAATATGTGACTTTTAGGTTGTATCTTTAAGACAATCAGGAAGAAAAGAGTTCCTTATTACTTGTTGGAGGGTCAGCCTTTTTGTTCTACTTAGGCCTTCAACTGAAGGGGTGTGGGTTACTCACGTTAAGGAGGGCAATCTCCTTTACTCAGTCTATTGATTTCAATGTTAATCTCATTCCGAAACTCCCTCACAGACACACCCAGAGTAACGTTTGACCAACTGTCTGGGCACCCTATGGCCCAGTCAAATTGATGTGTAAAAATAAGCAGTGAGAGTTCACTCCTTGTCAACTTGGCACCCATACGCATCTTCTAAAACCGTAAACAATCTCTGAATAAAGACAATAACAAAGTCATAATTCTGCCCAACATGATACAACTATCCTGCATATGACTGAAAATGTACCAACCCTTTCCCAGAAGAGGAGGTGAAGTCTTTAAGTGATGTTTACTCTTTTCTTTGATATCCCATAACTTAAACACCATGATATAAAATTAACTATACTTAAATACTATAAAAAGCCAATACATCTTGTTATATAAAGGAATAAGAAAGAAAACAAGAATGTTTGCTATACACACACATATATATGTATAGATACATTTATAACAATATAAAGGGAAATATTCATGACAATCACAGTCTTCATTTCTGTAGCTGGTCACATAGACCACTATTTATAACTTCTTCTTCCACTGTGCCCAGTTTGTATTACTTTTGCCTTCAGGAAGCACCTCAGTGTGTCATGGTTCTTTGTCTGATGGGATGACCCAAATATTAATTCATGGAGGGTTTGGGTCATCAGTAGTGCCACCTGGTTGGGCTGTTGTAGTTTTCCATTGACCTAATAACAGAGCATGGTAATTCCAAAAGATGTCCTAAGGGATGGCCTGTATTCTAGACAGGCAAGAGACTGCCCTTACCTCCATTGTGGAGAAATAGTCCAATTTCCCTCTCGTAGTCAGGATAAATCACCCCCATAGGCACAGTAACTCTCTTCTTTGCCTGTTGGTTCAGAGGCATAAGGAATCCAAAATGGTTGGAAGGCAGTCTTCTAGTCCAGTGGAGTCATTGTTGTGTTTTCTGGTAGAAGCATTCCTTCCATTGGGATCAAGACTTCTAGACCAGCACAGCATACATTTGCAAGAACAGGAAGTAAAAGTTTTGCTAGTGGTTCATTAGACATAATAGCGAATGGTGCCACTTCCACTTCTACCCTTCGATTGCTGGGCTGTGAATTCTGGCTACTGGAGAAAGAGAACCATAGGTGGGACACAAATTCAGAGCATATATAGCCTTTTGGACAACTTTGTGCCAGCCTTGCAAGGTATTGCTACCTAACTGGCACTGTCACTGAGTCTTCAAAAGGTCATTCCACTGTTCTATCAAACCAGCTCTGCTTCAGGATGGTTGGCAACATAAGACCAGTGAATCTTATAAATATGGGCCCATTGCCACACTTCTTTTTTTCTTTTCTTTTCTTTTCTTTTCTTTTCTTTCTTTTTTTTTTTTTTGCTATGAAATGATTTCCTTAACCAGAAGCAATGCTGTCTGAAACATCATGACTGTGGATAAGATATTCTATAATTTCACATAAGTTCATGCATGGTAGCTTCGGCAGAAGCATTGTGTTCAGGGAAGGTAAATTGGTAGGCAGAGTAAGTGTCTTTTCCAGTAAGAACAAAAGCTGCCCTTTTCATGATGGAAGCAGTTCAATGTAATCAACTTGCCACCATGTAGCTGGCTGATCATCTGAGAAATGGTGCTATACAGTATTTGGTCTGTGCTGCTGGCAGATTGAGTGCTCAGCAGTGACTTTAGCTAGGTCAGCCTCGATAAGTGGAAGTCCATATTGCTAAGTTTATGCATAACCTCCAACCTTCCCACCATGGCCACTTTGTTCATGAACCCATTGGGTGATGACAAGGATGTCTGGGCAAAGATACTGATTGGTATTCACAGAACAAGCCATTCTATCTACTTGATTATTAAATCTTCCTCTGCTGAGATCACCCTTTTCTGAGTATTCACATGGAACGCATATATCTTCACATTTTTTGACTATTCAGAGAGGTCTATCCACATACCAATTCCTCAAATTTCCTTGTCATCAGTTTTCCGATCATATTCATTCCAAGTGTCAGACTATCCAGCCAAACCATTTGCCACAGCCAATAAATTGATGTATAGTCACACATCTGACTATTTCTACTCTAAGCAAAGTGAACAATTAAGTGGACTGCTTGAAGTTCTACCCACTGGGAGGATTCTCCTTTACAACTGTCCTTCAGGGATGTCCCAGAAAGGGATTTTAGTGCTGCAGCTGTCTACTTTCAGATGGTGCCTGCACATTGTGCATAACCATCTGAAAACTAGATGAGTCTTCTTTCCCTCTGTCAACTGATTTTGGTGAACGCTCCATAAGGCCGTAGGTGCAGTCTGAGAAAGAGAAGGCAGTGTAGCACGAGTGGGGACAGTGGGCATTTTGGCCACCTCTTCATGTAACTTACTTGGCCTGCAGGGCCTGCTCAGGCTCAATTGGGAATATATCACTTGTAGACTGTCTTAAAGGCTATCCACGCAGGCCTTTTCTCCCTCCAATCTTCTCTTTTTAAATATGCATCTTCAACCCTGATACTGTTGCACACATAAGAAGAAACCTATACTATTTCCTAACGGACTTAATTTTCTTCTTTCCTTTTTTTCTTAATGTGTACATGTGCACGTATGTTACCTGAGATACTGTGTGATGCTGAGGTTTGGACTTCTAATAACCCTGTCACCCAAGTAGCAAACATAGGATAGTTTTCAGCCCTTCATCCCCTCCTCCCTTCCTCCTTTTGGAGTCTCCAGTGTCTATTGTTTCTGTCATTGTGTTTGTGTGTATCCAGGGTTTAACTCCCACTTATAAGTGAAAACATGCAGCATTTGATTTTCTGTTTCTGTGTTAACTTGGTTAGAATAATGGCCTCCCACTATATCCATGTTGCTGTAAAGAACATGACTTTGCTCTTTTTATTTTTTTTTTCTTTTTATGACTGCGTAGTACTATATGGTATATATGTACCACATTTTCTTTGTCCAGTCCTCCATTGATGGGCACTTGGGTTGATTTTGTGTCTTTGCTATTGTGGATAGTGCTATAATAAACACAAGACTGCAGGTGTCTTTTCAGTGGAATGATTTGCTTTCCTTTGGATTTATACCCAGTAGTGAAATTGCTGGGTTGAATGGTAATTCTACTTTTAATTCTTTGAGAACTCTCCAAACTGCTCTTTATTTTGAATTCTTCTAAACAAACCCAGTATATTCAAGAACAAAAAAGAAAAATACAATTGTAATACCGGTTAAAAGGCTGTTACAAAAAACAAAATAAGGATATTTTGCCAAATATATCACACAGCATGATGTAGGGGCATATACATGAAATTCTGCTTCTGTCTGGAATTCCTAGACCTTCTCTTACTGTACTGGTGAAAATGCAGCTTTAGCGGCATCACATTGCGGTTCTTGAGCCACCCTAGGCTTTGCCTTGAAGATGAAATATTTGTCCTGGATAATCTTACCTTATGGTGTTGAGATTTACATGTGTGTTTACTTTTTATTAGGCATGTACTGATCTGACTTGTTTGAGTTTTATTGGCACTTAAAACCGTGAGAAGATAACTGATTCATGACAGCAGAATTTTAGGTGATTCATCGGATTCATTAATCAAAATGATTAGTTCAGCAATAATTTACGTTGGATGAGTAAATAGCATATCTTCTTTTATTTAAAGGTACCTGAATTACCTGGTATCAAGCCACTGAAATCTTCATATTTACTGAAGTATAATTTACATAAAACAGAATGGATATGTATCTTAGGGGTTTCAGTGCCATGGGTTTTGACAGTTGTATAAATCCACGTAAACAGTGAAAACAACATTTACATCACCATGGAAAGCCCCTTCCTGCCCCTTTCCAGCCATCCTGCTCTCTCCCAGTGAGGCAACCACTTTCTGGTTTTTATCACTATAGCTTTGTTTTGCCCATTTTTGAACTTCATATACATGGAATCATCTGGACATTGATATTTACATGCTTATTCTCTATTTTATAGAATTTTTTTTTCATTTTTCACATTTGATCTCATCAAAATACTTTACAAAACAACCCCAAAGCACTTTGCTTTTGAGGTCACTGTTAGTATTGTTTAATGGCAGTATATAGATACAGTTTGAAATAAGAGGAGGCATGATTTTCATTGGTAAATCACATTACGCTACATTTTGCTACCTTTGTTTTCTCTGAATTTTTATAACATATAGTTGGCCTGAGTCACTCACACACTCATCAACTTTAGAGCTGGAAGGGCTTTCAGGAATCACCTACCAATCAACAAATAGCTATTGAGCTTGGTCTCTCAACCAGCCACGTGCTAGCTAGACCTTGCAGATAGAGTGGGGAATCTGAAAGGCAAAGTCTCTGCCTTTATGGAATTTGTGTTGTATCAGGGGAAAGAGAACACAAATAATCATGGCAATAATGTGTGATGAATGTTATGGTAGGGGCTGCAACGGCAGCTTTGATAACCTCCCTTTGTCAGAGGGTGAAGGAAGCTACTCACGAAGAATTGAGATTTAGGCTAGGACTGGGGGGATATGCAGGAGTAAGCCAGGCAAAGAGATACAGAAAGGCAAAAGAGAGAAGAGGAGAAGGGGCAGAATGATCCAGAGAAACCAGCATGGGCAATGGCAGGGAGTGGACAGCATGGTACCTATGAGGTACCTATGGGGAGCTGACAGAAGCTCTGTAATGCCTGAAAGTAGTCAAGGAGAAGAATGGTAGTAGTACCAGGAAACTCTGAGCAAGGGTAAGGAGTTTTGGATTCATTCTAAAATCAAAGGGGGCCACTGAAGGGGTTTAAGTGGGTTATTACATGATCGGTTTTGCAAAAATCCTCTGTCTATGTCATGGAGAATGGGCTGGGAGGAAGTAAGACTGGAAACAAGGAGACATGTTAGGGGCCATTGCTTAAACCAGGGTGGTAGGGTTTGGGAAAATGGAATTGAATTAAGGGATATTTCGGAGGCAATAATAGCAGGTTTTGGTGAATGGGTAAGGGTGGTGAAGAGGAAAAAGAACTCAAATATTTCTCCCAGATTTCTTGTTTAAGCAACTGGTCTTTTAGTAGCACTATTTCCTGATATAGGAAGTATTTGAGGGGAAGATCATATGAGCATACGTGGTGGTGGTGGTAGTGTGTGTGTAATGGAGGGACGCATACATGGAAATGTTGAGTCCAAGTTTGGACATATAGATTCGTTTAGTTGCTTGCAGGACGTTTAAATGGTGATGTCCAAAAGACATGTCTGGAGCTCAAGAGAGAAATAATTCAACTGGAGATATAAATTTGGTCATCAGCAGCTAATAGATGGTTATTGAAACATGGCAGTGGGTGAAATTGCCTACAAACAGGTGTGTAACTCTGAGAGATAATTAGTATATTATCCCCTGAAGTGGATTCCATAGTGGGCTTAGCTCTGTGACATGCATTGAATGAAATTACTTTGTGGCCAAGTAATTTAGAAAATGCATCACATAGGCCAGGCATGGTGGCTCACACCTGTAATCCTAGCACTTAGGGAGGCCAAGGTGGGTGGATCACTTGAGATCAGGAGTTCCAAAGCAGTCTGGCCAACATGATGAAGCCCCGTCTCTACTAAAAATTCAAAAAAACTAGCTGGTCATGTTGGTGGACGCCTACAATCCCAGCTACTCGAGAGGCTGAGGCGGGAGAATTGCTTGAACCTGGGAGGCGGAGTTTACAGCGAACCAAGATTGTGCCACTGCACTCCAGCCTGGGCCACAGAGCGAGACTCCATCTCAAATAAAAAAAAAAAAAGGAAAAGAAAATGCATCTCATAGTATGTTTCTCTTAAAAAAGTACAAGGCACACTATTGGATGAGACTCCAGGAAGTCCAGAAGTATCAAAACATGTTTCACTTTTCATAACGCTGTTTCCTGAACACTCCTAGTTGTCACACTGTGGGAAAAGGAAACCAAATTCTACCAGTCTTCTGCCACTTGGTTTCACCTTGTGAATGACCTACACCCAGCTAACTTCATTCTGGGCAGTTGGAGTTCTGCTTCACTTTCCAACAGTAGAAAGATGCAACACATTTTTGTGCATACAGTTGCAGTATAATCAAGTCATTTTGTTTGCTGGTTGCTTATTTAAAGCAAATTTTAGGCACAATGCCCTATTCATTTTACCCTTGTTTTATTTTCTTAACTCAGTTTAAAATTTGACAGTGTTATCATTGAATACTAAGATAACCATAATTTTGCTTTATTGTAGTATTATATAGTGGAGGATGCTAAATCATTTACTGATGCTTTATAAAATAGTCAATGTCTTTCTTTCTGTCCCTCTTACCCAGTGTATTTATGGCATTGGAAAGGCTGTAGCAGCAGATGGTTGCTAAATCTTTCAAATGGAACAATGAACCCAGGCTTGAAGATATGAAATGACTAATCAATTAAACAGGATTATTTTATAGTTTAACATGAAAAAAGGCTTCCAGGTATGGTATTTTTTAAAAAAGGAATATTCTCGTTCACCCCACTGATTCATCTAGTGCCTCTATGTTGTTGACCTTCAATATCATTAGGGTCTCTCAGCTGACCATTGGGCCCCTATTTCAAAAGGTCTTACTGGGCAATTCTACCCAGATATCTGGTGGCACTTCAAGTATGACTTACCCAAAATAGAGCTTGTTATCTTATCCCCCCTGAAAGGGGATATGGGAAAGTTCCAGTCCTTTCTATCAAATCTGTTTATCTTGGTTTCCTATCTTGCTTCATGGCATTAATTGATGGATTCATCCAGCAAATATCTATTGAGTGTCTTCTAAGAGGCAGGCATTGTTTACATCCTGGATAGAGCAATAAATGAAAGAGACAAGGAGCTTTTCTCCAGGGACCTCATATTCAGATGATATTTTTCTCAGTCCAGAAGTGTAGTGTAGTATCATGTCACCTTGATGCTTCTCTCTCTCTCTTCAAATCCAGTTGGTCACCATTTCAGTGAGTTCGAATTGCTTTTATGCCCCTCAACTCTACCCCACTCCTTTGATGATTAATTGTCCTGAGTCAGATCATCATCTCCCACATGAATTGTTGCAATACCCTTTATCTGGTTTCTCTGCCTTTATTTCTCTCTTTCTTTCAGCCCTTCTCCTGCCTCCACCCTCCTGCTAGAGCTATCTTTCTATAACAGATCTGGTCAAGTACTTCTGCTTTAAAATCACTAATGACTAATGTGTACAAGAGACACTTGATCTTTAAATAGATCCCAAATCTTCATCTGATTTTATGTATTTTTTAAATCTCTTCTCCCACTTCTTTCTGCGCTCCTTATGGAACTTCTCCCAGACACACTATGGGTTTGTCATCCTCTGTCCCTATGCTATACTCCCATTCACCATATCTTGGCTTAGAATCCCTTTCATCAACCTTCACTGCCTTTCTTAAAAAGGTGAACGGAGGCACAACAACATTTTAGAGTTTATTTGAGCAAACAGTGATTCATGAACTAAGCAGCTTCAAATCAGAAGTTGTTCAGGAGCTTCACTGAGGGAACACAAGCAGAAGGCTGTCATAGGCTGGACACAGAAGTAAAGCAAAGAAAATATTTTGTTGGTTACAGTGATACAGTTGCCAATTTGGTCGATCCTGCTGGAAAGTCCCTAGGTATTTAAGTATAAGTATATTGGGTACTTCTGATTGGTTGAGCTTAAGTTCTGTTTTCCACGAATACAGGCATTTGCAAAAAACAAAAAACAAACAAACAAAAAACTCAAATTAAGTTTTGCTTATGTTTGCAAACCAAGCAAGGTTTCAGTCACTTGTGAGGCCTAACTGGTTTTATCTTCTCAGAGAGTCGTCTTCTTGGTTTCTGTTTTAATTTACTTTGATACCTTCATTGTCATTAAATATACTCATTAAATTGAAACTTCTCCAAGTAGCAGGGATAACTTTTTCTGCTGTTACTATACCTTTATTACAGTACTAATGATATGTTATGAAAACTAAGTATATATATGGACGTAAAGATGAAAACAATAAACATTGTAACTGCTAGAGTGGGGAGGGAGGAAGAGGCGACAGGGTTGAAAAACTACCGATCGGGGACTGTGCTTACTACCTGGGTGAAGGGATCAGTCATATCCCAAACCTCAGCATTATGCAAATACCCACGTAGCAAACCTGCACATGTACTACCTGAATCTAAAAGTGGAAATTAAAATAAGTAAATAAATAAAATATGATCACTGTATTAAAAAAAAAAAAAGGAAACTAAGTTTATGTGTACTTCTGTCCCACTACATTTGTCAGCTTTTAAAGCAAGGTTTAGCAAACATTTTCTGTAGAGGGTTTTGCGTGCCAAATGGTCTCTGCCAGCCTCAACTCAGCCACTGCAGTGTGAAAGCATTCATAGATAAAATGTAAAGGAATACTCGCGTGGTTGGTTGTGTTTCCACAAAACTTTATTTATGGACACAGAAATTTGAATTTCATATAATTAATTTTCATGTATTGCTTGTGTTGCTTTGTTGCTTTTTTTCATTTTCCCCCCCAACAATTTAAAAATGTAAAAACTATTCTTAACTTGACCGTACCACACAGGCTTGGCCCGTGTTCTATAGTTTGCTCATCCTGGTCTCAGTGATAAGGTTATTTCCCATTTATTTTCATATAACAACACACTAGGCACTGAAGGAACATTTGCTAAAATGAACCACATGGAGAAAAATGATTACCATTTGATGTTCTCTTCCATCCCAAACTGCAGTAGTGTGATACAGTAAAGTTTTTTTCATTAACTGAAGATTAACTAGAAAATCACTTTTAAATTTTAATGTTTGTTAAAAAAAAATCTTCCTGAAGTATGTTATTCCAATTTTCTGCCCTAGTAAGTACAGTTTAGTGAACACATTTGATGATTGTCTTGCAGTGCCCCCAGGTCATGATTAAAGATAAGAATTCTCATTGTGTAGCCAAGTAAATGTAGATAGAGAAGGTATAGGTAATTGAGCCCTGAATGCATATAGACTGGGGTTCACTCTAGAAATTGACATTTTGATGCAGAGATTAAATCTCTCACATATACTGATTTTCTAGTGATATCCTTTTTTCTCTACAAAATGGAGCATAGGAGCCAAAATCAAAAGAAACAGCTATTTAATGAAAGAAAGGTTCTTATTAGTTGGTCCAGTTCCACCGCTCCCTATATAGGGAAGTGTGAACACTGCTGTTGAGTTCTTCTTTCTTCCTACTCCTTCACACAAGGAAATTAAAGATGCAATGCTGGTTAAGGAGAAATTACTAAAAATAAGCAAATTGTTCGTAACATTGACCTACAGGGGAAAAATCAGAGTTATCTATAGCATGAATACCTGGCTTAAATGAAGTTTTCCTTTAAATTAGAGCACCAAAATGGGCATTCTAGAAAACACTAGACTCATCAAGGAGTCCTCCATGTGGCAAAAGCACAGAGTCTTCTAGTTTTTTCCAACCAAAATTCACCTGAATGCTTTCTTCTTTCCTAATCATAGTAGATTCTCTATCTTATTTTCCAGCATGGTGCCATGGAAAAAGCACTCATTTGGATCAGAAGAACTTGGGTGCCTATGTTTGTTCTATAAATTCTGAAACATATGTGCTCTCTCTATCTGATGCCTTAGCTGTCTAATTATAGAACAATAAGCAAAGTACTGATTGATATTTCTCATCATGTTGTTGCCTATTAAGAAAGGACCAAAAGAAGTGGTCTTGTTCAGCCATTGCATTGTACTAGAAGAGGCATCATTTCTATTTTTACAAATAAAACCTCAAAAGGATAAAAAAGATTAACATCTGCAAGGTCAATCTGCAAGGTCAACTGCATCCTTCTATTCCAGCTGTCAGTAATTAAATGCCATTCTTGTGATAGTTATCATTAATGGTAGAGACTGATTTGCCCCATGAATTTTGAAAAATAAATGCAGTGAAAGACAGTTCCAGAAAAGGGCTGATCTGGGCTCAGCAGCAGCTCTTCTCCATTCAAGACACAGAATGTGAATATCAACAGCCAGATGGTCATCCAGGTAGTATGCTTTGAAAGACATCAGGGAGGACCCTCTGGCAAAATCTGTCTTTTATCCAAGCTGTCACTGTGTTTGGAATTTCTTAAGAATTTAATCTTTTGAGTTAAGCAGTGTGAATTCTTTTTCTTCTTTTCTCTATTCATTCAAGAATTATTTATTAAGCATTAATGATGTATCAATGAGTACGAGACGCTAGAATAAAAAAAAAAACTGTCTTAGCTATTAAGATGTCCACAGTCTACAGAAAGAGACAGAAAACAAGCAACGACACAACAGCTAACATGTATCACATGCTGAACACTGAGAAACAGTTTCTTGGTCTGCCCTAATTCTCATAACATACATATATATGAAAGGCCAATTTAATTTTTTTTCTTTTTTAAATAGAGACAGGGTCTTGCTATGTTGCCCAGGCTAATCACAAACTCCTGGACTCAAGCGATTCTCCTGTCTCAGC
This sequence comes from Macaca mulatta, assembly GCF_049350105.2. Lineage (NCBI taxonomy): Eukaryota > Metazoa > Chordata > Mammalia > Primates > Cercopithecidae > Macaca > Macaca mulatta. The sequence goes on from NC_133422.1 coordinate 68,135,955, forward strand.
CTCCCAAAGTGTTGGGATTACAGGTGTGAGCTATTGCACCTAGCCTAGAAGCTAATTTAAAACTTCATTTTCCATACAGAAGATGAATCCCAAAGAAGTAGATAATATTTTAAGGAAACTGACCTACATTAGGCCATGGGAGGAAAGATAGAGAAGACAGGATAAAGAATCAACTAAGAGGGTTTCCTGCTACCTTACTGGTTACTTTTTCCTAATTGCAGTTTTTTCTCTTGTCACCAACTTTCTGATGTTGGAATATCCCAGTACCCAGTCCTTATTCTTTACTTTTCTATTTTTACTGTGTCCTTTGGTGAACTCATTTAATCTGACAGTTATGAAGACATATATATATATATATGATTACTAATTTAATTTCTCTAGCTGGTCCTCTCTTCCAAACCCCAAACATATATCCAACTGCCTACCTGAAACTCCCATACAAATATCTTATAGACACCATAGACTTAACATGTTTCACTAAACACTGATCTTCCTCTAAACCTGTTCCACCTATCTCAGTTGATAACACTATCATTCCAGTTGCTTAGAACAAAACTGGAGTCATTCTTGACTCCTGATATTGTCTGATTCCCCATATTTTACTCTGTCAAGAAATCTGACTGGAAGTTAATATCACCAGTTAGTAAGACACATTGATGACATAGATATCTTGATATGATGCATTGAGAAGGACACACATCATTTCTGTAATATTCTTGACAAAAAATGCAATCCAATCATGAGAAAACAGCAGACAAACCTAATCACGGGTCATTCTACAAAAAAACTCACCATTACTCATCAAAAGTATTAAGAAGAAACCCTAGGAAATACTGAGCAACTGTCTGTCACAGATTGGAGAAACCCAGGGAAACACAACTACTAAATTCAGTGTGGGATCTTGGAATGAATACTGGAACAAAAAAAGGACACTGGGGTAAAGCTAGAGAACATAACTTGAACTTTACATAATGGTATTGTATCAGCGTTAATTTCCTGAATTTGAACTTTACAAAATGGCCACATAAGTTAACACTGGGAAAAGCTGAGTGAAGGATATATGGGAATTCTCTATATTTTTGCAATATTTCTATAAATTTAAAATTATCTCAAAAAAAAAGAAAAAGAAATCTTGTTGTACCTTCCTTCAAAATTTATGTGGAATTTGGCCATTTCTTGTAACCTCTGCAGAAACCACGTGGAATTATGATATTATCCTTTACTGGGATTATTGTCATAACTTCCTAATTGTTCTTCTTGCTTCTGTTCTTGCTCTCCTAAAGTCTGTTTTCAATACAGTAGCCAGAATAATTATAAGTCAAATGTAAAATTCTAACACCCTCCTCGCCCCCACCAGTAGACTTAGTGTAAAGGCTAAAGTTATTCCATTACACACAGGTCTGACACTGCCTGGTCCTTGCTTTCCCTTCTGGTCTCCCCTTGTACCACTCTCTGACTCATTCCCTAGCTCTCACCTCACTGGCCTCTTTGCTGAGTATATTAGAAATACTCCCACTGTAGAAACTGCATGCACTGGCTGTTCCTTTTGCCAGGAACACTCTTCCCCCAGATACCATCTTGGCTGATGCCCTCATGCTCGAATATCACATCTCAGTGAAGCTTACCTGTCCTCTCTGTTTAGAATTTCACTCCCTTACTGGGCGTGGTGGTTCACACCTGTAATCCCAACACTCTGGGAGGCTGAGGATAACTTGAAACCAGGAGTTTGAGACCAGCCTGGATACATAGCAAGACTATGTCTTAAAAAAAAAAAATTAGCCAAGCATGGTGATGCATGCCGGTAGTCCCAGCTATTCAAGAGGCTGAGGTGGAAGGATCACTTGAACCCAAAAGTTCGAGGTTGCAGTGAGCTATGATCATGCCACTGCACTTTAGCCTGAGTGATAGAGCAAGACTCTACCTCTAAAAAATTAAAAATAAAAAGAAAACAAATTTCACCCTCTATTGCTCACTGCTCATCTTCACCGGTACTCCCAGTCCTCTAAGTTCTGATCTACTTTAAAAAATTGTTTTCCATCACACTTCTCATTTTCTAAGAGACTGTTTATGTTATTTACTTATCTACATCACCATCATCATCATTGTCATTATTGCCAATATCACCCTCAGTACTGGTCTTTTAACACTTGAACGTAAACTCCAGGATGGCAGGGATCTTTCCCCATTTTTCTTGCTGACATATCCCAAGAGCCTAGAAAAGTTCCTGGCCTAGAGTAGGCACTCCCTAAGAACTGGATGAATTGGATAAAAGGTAGACTAGACAGGACAGAAAACTACTGTGTTAGGTAAGGTATAGGGTGTAGTGCAACTCTATGGCTATTGACTAGGGTAACGGGAAGGAAGACTGCACCAATAGTCAATACAGAAAAACAGGTTTATAAGGAAAGATGTTTGCTGGATATTCATGTGAAGATGTCCCATACACTAATTTGTACCCTGCAACTCAGGGTAAAGATCTGGGATGGAAAGAGAGATTTGAAAGTCTTCTCTTGTAACTGAGGCATGAGAAGAAAGACAAAAGGAGGGTGTCTTGTGATTTTGATATTCATATCCTCAATAGGAGGAAGCCTGTGTGGCATGAAGCTCAGGAAGGCTAGAGGTGGGTGGGAATGGAGAAGAGATCAGAACTGAAGTTGACTGGGTGCCAGAGACACATTTTACCTGCTTCAGAATTTGCCATAAATCAAATCTGTTTATGGTTGAGGGAGGGAGAGGGTTAGAGAAGGCAGACAAACAATTCCTTGTCATTTAAAATAAAGCAGAACCAATGGATGACAGGGCATTACTTCGAATGCCCTACCCAAAACAAATCAGTCTCAATCTATGTGCAATTTTGCTATTATAACTGGACCGGAGCTGGGGCAGGGTTGGGAACAGTAATGAGGTGCAGAGGAAGGATCATGGCTGAGGTCTTCATTTTCTAAACTCTAACAGTTGAGGGAACACTCAAAGGTGTTTCTCTTCGCCTTTTAGACTATCACCTTGTCCCTTCTTCAGAGCATAAATTTGTCATTAAAGCTTTCACTTGGCACAAATCCGATTCATCAGGGAAGACAGAACTCTGTGTTTGCATGCTTCAAGGCAGAGCTTGAGTCTACTTTGGCAAGTGTTACAAGGAAAGGGAGAAAAGAAAATAAGAGCCATAAATCATCTGGAGGCCAGAATACAGGATTAAAGACACTCGATCCATTTCAGAAACGGCTTCTGCTAGCATGTGTTTACTCAGTGACCCTGTATTCTCCTTTCAGCCTTTAGTCCCTCCCACTCCATTTGAGCTAGAGAAGTGACATCTTACATTAGAGCCTGCCCTGCTGTGGGGAAAGATCTGGTTCCATGTAGACTGGTAGAAGGCTTACTCCCGGTGGGGGCTTGTTCTTAGGCAGCATCCACTTTGAGAATTTCCCGTTCATGTTTATGTGATAGTACATCTTCAGAAACAATAAACACCTGTAACGCAACCCTTATTGGTCTGCGGTAAACAAAAGAGAATGGCGTGATTCCCATCTTCTAACTAATCTGCTCCTCTTCACATGACTGACTTAGCTGTGCATTCACAGTCTTGGTGAGAATCTGATTGTAAGGGAACATACATTTCATGAAATTGGGCAATTTCTAAAAACCTAAGCTTTCAGATTTGTGTTCTCTACAACTGAACTTTAATGAACTGTTCTTCCTTTTTAGATAGCCTGAGAACAGTTCTACACCTCATCATGAGTCACCTGGGTAATTATTACCTGGTGATTTTGTAATAAAATGCTACCTATCAAATGTATCATGCCACTCTTTGCATTACGAAGAAAAAACAATTTCTATATGCCAAATTACACCTGAAAATCGAGGAGAAAAAAATGTTGTTGTAGTTTCTTTTTAAATGTAATAACACTCTCTGTCAAGAAATACTGTAAGGAAACTGTTCAGATCGTATTCTCAGGTACAGAAAGGCATTTTACCTTAATTCTAGTTATCAGTATCCATTTGGAAATGAGGTAACTTGAAAAAGAAACCGACACTTTGGAGCCTCCTATAACCTTTTGTGTTAAAGCTGGAATTTAGTTAAAGGCCGTCCTCAAATGATGCCTTGTCAGTTCATTGTTTTCAATTAGAACGCATTTATCCAGAGAGAAGAAAGAATGAAACTAGTATTTATTTAACGAGGGTTTCCTGCTATAATCTTTCCAGTGTAATGATGCATGTACGCAAGAACTTAGTATACTGTGAATAAATATTTGTTGAATGAATAAATAAGCAATTAGCCAATGACAAAGTGTTCTCTTTGATTCCAGGGACAAGGGGAGCCTTTCAAGCACATTCACCTATTGTTCCCTGGAGACGAGTGACATTAATGGGGAAAGTACTCATAGACCTACCCCTGGAGGTTCCTGTGCCTCAGCAGTAGGGCTGGAAAAGTGTCCTCGCAGCCAGGAGAGGAGGCTCAGGCCTGTAACCCCAGCACTTTGGGAGGCCGAGGCAGGTGGATCACCTGAGGTCAGGAGTTTGAGACCAGCCTGGCCAACATGGTGAAACCTCGTCTCTACTAAAAACAGAAAAATTAGTCGGGCGTGGTGGTGGGCGCCTATAATCCTAGCTACTTGGAAGGCTGAGGCACAAGAATCACTTGAACCTGGGAGGCAGAGGTTACAGTGAGCCGAGATCACACCACTGCACTCCAGCCCGGGCGAAAGAGTAAGACTTTGTCTCCAAAAAAAAAAAAAAAAAAAAGTGTCCTCGCATTTTCCTGCAGGCTATAAGAGAAGTAATCTCAGTTTCTCTGGGAATGGAAGGTTAAGAGTTGTAACTGGATATCTTTCTGAGATTCTCAACCTCCTATCTTAGTCCATGGGTGACATCCAGGGAAACTCAACAATTCCACACTGGAAAGGAGTCTCCAGTTCCAACACTTCCCTCCCCCAAACACTCACTAATCACCTGGAAGTATGATTTCAGAGTGAGAGCATTTGGCATAGTTTTGAAATACTATATGTAGCAATAATGATTTCATATCAGTTTTTCATAACTTATGTGATCAGAATAACCTAAGTCAGAACCATTCACCAGCCAGGTAGACTTCACATCACAGGAGTGGGGCGCTTAGGATTTCACTCACCTTCTTTATTTGTATAAGTCACAAAGACAAAAGCTAATCCTGTTGCAAAGCCATGGTTCAATTCATCCATGATAGGCCCTGAGAGGTTTGCCTGGATTTCAGCTGTATCTAATTAAGCCATGGCAATTTGCAGTAGGAGAGAACAAGATGTGACTGATGGCATTTACTGTGGATCTGTAGAGTAAGCAGTAAACTCTTCTTTCTAAGGTGCATTTGGTTACTTCAGGTCAAAGAGATTTGCATGAGAAATTTTTACACCTGGCAATATAAATTGCATGCTTAATAACTGCATGTGTGGTAAAGGAAATTTTATTAAGGCCTTAGAGAAGATTGGACTTACAGACCGTACATGCTAACACCAGGAAGGCGCAAGCACAGGGGCTACTTGCAAAGGATTATAATCTGAGTCTAGGTCTGATGTAGACTCCAATTCCGAGCAACACTTTTTATGGTTTGTACCAGGAGTCAGGGCTGGGAAATGCCTCTGAGCTAAATGAGCAGAAGCAGAAATTTGGTACTTGTCTCTCTCTCTCTATATATATATACACACACACATATGTGTGTGTGTGTGTATATATATGTGTGATATATATATGAAATTGTTAAGTTTTGTAGGAGAAGATTAAGTTTAAGCAGTCTAAGAACAGTTTGAATAAGTTATACTCTAGAACTCTAGGGAGATGAAAGGTGAGTGATTAAGGTGGTGGTTTCGGTCTACAGCATAGTGAGTGTTCAGCACTCTCTTTGGCACCGATCAGTTTGCCAGAATTGTTACACCCTTCCCAGAAGCTTGGGGCTAAAAGATTATGGACGGTACAGGTCAAAGGTTAGTTATGTTAATGTATTTATTTGGGAAAATATACAAAAGCCCTGATGAACCTTGGCTTTTGAAGTCTGAGCTGTCAATCCTTCATGTTCATGATCAGTTTTCATCTGAAAATGTTTTCAAACAGTCTAGTATCAAAACAGAATCTATGTACCTCAGGTAGAAACATGTTGAACTGCACGGTACCTATAATATTATGTACACTGGCAGCCTCATTTGGTAGATACCTATCATGTAAGCTACTCTTTTGTTCCTATAAATTTAGTTACTATTTTAGGAGAGAAGGTAATTTATTTAAAAAAAAAAAAAGATGGGGTGGAAGGAACATTCTCTATTATTTAAAAAAATATGTACTTTTTAGAAATTAAGCTTTCAGCTCCTTAATCTGTTAGGGGAATACTTACTCAAAAAACAAAACAAAACAAAACAAAACAAAAAACCCCCACAAAACTCTATGTGTCTTTCAGTCTTATGGGGGTTTAGCAACAAACCATTATTGTTTGCAGACTGATTTTTCTGTGAGAAGGCAAGCTGCCTTAATGACAGCTTATGCAATAACAATCCGTGATATAGTACTTACCTGGATGTAGCAACAACTGTGCTTTAAGCCAAGAAGAAGGAGGAAAAAAAGTCAGTATCTTGTGCGTGAGAAGCTTGTAGATACCCTGAGGTGACTTCATATAATTCTAAAATAGCAGGTAGCTTCTTGCATAGCTAATCAAGGTATCAGCGCCTGGAGCAAATGGAGGTGGCTGACAGCGTGCTTTGGTTTCAGATGCATTCAGCTCTTTTTGAGTGATATGAGCTTAATTCATGGTCTAGTTTCCATACGAAAAGTTTATGCATTCTGATTTGGCAAATATCCCCTCCTATAACCTGACAGCTCTGTGCTTCGATAAAGCTGTTGACCTGAACGTCTTACTTGTATTTATTCATTATATGTGGTGAGAAAGTTAGTATAGTTTAAAAATGGGAACAGCCTTTCTTTTTAATAAAGCATTTGAGTTATATACCCCAACCCTCCACTTTTATTCATTGCTTAGCAAAGCAGGATACAGGGGGCTCACCTAAAAAACTTGAAATATACTCTGCAGGAAAGTGGAAAGAGCTTAAAGAGAAGGAAGTCTAAAAAAATTAATTTAAAAAAAAAGAGAGAGAGAAAAGAGTCATCCTAACTTTGTAAGGTGGGTGGGTCATTTCGGGAGAGAGCAGTCCCTGGGTCAGAGTGAAGGTCGCAGAGTGACCGCCTCTGGTAATTTTAATTGCTAGTGTCTTGAGGTTTTCTAAAGAAAGTCTAACATTAGCAGGTAGCTTTGGTTTGTCATTGTGTCTATCCAATATCTGGGCTCTCCAACATGGTGAAACCCCATCTCTACAAAAAATAAAATAAAATAAAAACAAGTTAGCCAGGCATGGTAGTGCACGCCTGTAGTTCCAGCTACTCAGGAGGTTGATGTGGGAGGACTGTTTGAGCCTGGAAGGTTGAGGCTGCAGTAAACCATGATCATGCCACTGCACTCCAGTCTGGGTGACAGAGTGAGATTCTCTCTCAAAAAAAGTCTAGGTTCCCTTTCTGAGTCCCTCTGGATTACTGCCTAGAGGAAACAGTTTTTCTTAGGGAACATTGGCCACCAGTAAGGCAATAATTAGCCCGAAGTGGACCTGCCTTACAAAAAGGAGGGCTCTGAATCACATTTATTGCTTTGGTGCACAGGAAGCTACAAGTGAAAATGCCATGTGCAAAGAGCCCATAATTTTACTCTAATAGATATTTAGCAGCTTAAATGAAATAACAAGGAATACATTCATCCAGGCGCCATCCAGGAGGATTTGGTGGGTATTTTACATTCCACTCTTTGAAAAGAAAAACATAATTTTTGATACTTTCCCAAGATATATGAATATTTCAGCATGCAAAGCAATAATACATAGCATGCGTTTCAAGTTGAACCAAATTCTGTTTGGCCAAAAGGATTTATTGCTGTCACTATAATGCAAGCCAGTCAATCAAGTTGAATTTTTCTTCCAAATCAGTTGATTAGAGCTCAGTCAGGCAGCTACTTGCTTTCCTGTTTGTTCACATGCTGCTGATTTTCTTGTGCTTAGCTAAGAGGCATGGAATCAACAAATATGAATGCTATAACTTGCCACTCTGTGCGTGTCTCTCCTTAATCCCTGGATCCCAGCTCTCTCATGGATGGTTTGCATTCCTATAGTTTTTCTTCCTAGCCACTCAAAATTCAATGGGTCTAAGGAGAGTTTATTATCCTTTTCCCTCATCCAATCTCATACTCCTTCAAGTTGCAGTCCTTAGAGCTTTTTGAATTTTTTTTTTTTTTTTTTTGAGACAGAGTCTTACTCTGTCTCCCAGGCTGAAGTGCAGTGGCATGATCTTGGCTCACTGCAACCTCCACCTGCTGGGTTCAAGCGATTCTCCTGCCTCAGCCACCCCCGCACCCTTGAGTAGCTGGGATTACAGCTGCACACCACCATGACCAGCTAATTTTTGTATTTTTAGTAGAGATGGGGTTTCTCCATGTTGGCCAGGCTGGTCTCAAACTCCTGACCTCAGGTAATCTGCCCCCCTTGGCCTCCCAAAGTGCTGGGATTACAGGAATGACTTCTTTTGATCATTCATTGGCACCTTCATTCAATGCCTTCCCTCCATCGCTCTTGCCATCATGCAGTCTGTGTGCCTGCACTGAACTGCTGCCACCTTAGCAGGATTATTGTGCAGTGGTTACCCTAGGAAAGCACCCAGGCTCTCCAGTTAAACAGAGCAGGATCAAATCCTGCCTCTGTACTTGGTGTAGGACTTTGGTTATCACCCATCTGTGATACAGGAATAAATTACAGGACTTTCCTCTTAAATAAGAGCATGCAAATCAAGGACTTAGCATGTGTGTCTGGCTAGTCAGTGCTCAGTACATTGTAGTTATTATGAGTGTCTGTTGGTCTTCCTGCCTCTCTGTCTCATCTTCCCACAATTTTAGTAAAGTGGTCTTCCTCCTACAAGGAGTCAATTAGTCCCCTGCACTCTTCAGACATCTCTAGTCATTGCTAGTCCTAATGGTCCAGGCTTTTCAATGCACTCCAAGACTTTCCTCCAAAATGGAGGAACCCCAGTTCTTTATATCCAAGTCTTCATGTCTGTGTCCTGCACCCCAGACCCACAGGACATTTTGTGTTGTCCAATCCACTCTTGTACTTCTGGGCCTTTGCTCACGCTCTGTCTGGAGTGCCTCTTTCTTTCTTTGTCTCTTGTTAAAATTCTACTCACCCCTCGAGGTCTTGTTCAAATGCCACCTCTTTTGGGAAATATTTTTGTCTAAATGTGTTTTGAAATATTCCTTGGCCATCTAGTTAGAATTGATTCCTCCATTAGCCACAGTCTCATAGCACTTTGCTTGTACCTTGAGTTCAACTTGACCCACTGTATTTTGCAAAAGAGTTAGTTGCTCAAATCTGTATCCTTCATGGCCTTCTAAACAACTTCAGGGAAGGAATAGTGGCTTTGTAAAATCAGTATCCACACAGTGCTTTGCTCCTAATACGTGATCTGTGTTTTACAATTGAATTAAAACTGGATATTAAATAGATGGCTTCTAAATATTTGTGAGTGAGCTGCGGCCATTGGTCTGGTCAGATCTGTTACAGAGCTTAGTAAGTGTGACTCTGGCAACATAATAGTGTAGTAAAGGGAAAGACACAGGACTTTCCAGTGTCTTTGACAGCAGCCTAATCTTCACTTATTCCTAACCGTTGATGAGATAGCAGATGGGATGTGAGCTGATGGATGAAAGTCATCTGTTACTTGAAGAAGTTAAGGGAGAGGGGTTTCCTCTTCTACTAAAAGGATGGAAAGAGGAAGAGCTACTTCTAATTGGTGCATAACTCCAAGTTGTGGTTCTTGGTCAGTCTGTGGTAAGATCTGGTCAGGGAGTTGGGATTCATTCCTGGATTCCAAGTGGTTTACAGGTTGTGCTGACATAACAGAGGAATTCAGCTTCCAGCATAGAGTCATGCTTTCTCAGTAGTTGAAAAAGTTCACTAGCTGTGGCAATGGGAAAGGTGTTCAAAGTGTCTGTGGTGAGGATACTATTTGTCTACTGAAACCTTCCTTCTCTTGTTCCTGAATAAGAGTTGCAGATGGAATATGGTTGCCTGCCTCAGGACCTCAGTTCCCAGCCTTGCTTGTAGCTAGGTCAGGCAGAGAAATAGGCTCAAGAATGTTGTGTGCAACTTCCCACTCTTCCTAAAGGAGAGTTTCTGGTGCTGGAGCTCCACTTTTTCCTTTCTTCCTGTTAGCTGGGATGGAAGCCCTTAACCTGGCCCTGGAAGCCACTTGTTGAAGACGGCAGAGGTCTGTCAGCCTGCCTCCCTGAACACCTGCGTGAATGGGAGCCTCCTGATGGGGCTGGGAGAGTTTCAGCCATTGCTTTGCAGTTGTTTTAGTAGCTGTCATTTCTGCAATACAATGTCTTTTCTTTTTCCATCTCTATAAAGCTACCAACAAATATTTATTGAGCAATGACTATGTGTTAGGTCCTGAGGGAGATAAACAGAAAATAATGCTTCATAGTCCCTGTCCTTAAAGAGTTTATAGTCAGGTTGACCAGAAAAACAAACAAACATGAAAAAAAAAAAAACAAAAAACCTAGATAAGAGTAAAATGAACTGTGTAGTCAGGCTATCACTCAGATCACAGTGAATACACACACTAGGATAGAAAGATTCCTTTAGGCTACAGAGAGCTAGGAATTCTTTTGAAGGAAGTAAGACTTGAGACATTTCTTGAGGACTGATCAGATTTGGAAAGCTGAAGAGAAGCCAGTAAAGCACAGCAGATGGGCAAGTGCAGTGTGTGTCTTGAGATTGGGCAAGGTGCAATAGCGAGTCCCCTGATTTGAGTAGATGAAGCAATTCGTTTGCTTCAAGGAGTAGTGGTAGTTACCTTTGGAGAGATTGTTGGGGTGCGATTAGGCGAAGTCTTAAATACCAGACTGCCCAGGAAACTGGTTTCTCCCTGCAGCCAGTGGGGAGCTGCCTAGGGCAGCATCCTTGCATACCAGTGTGAATCTACCAGCGTGAATGTAGTCACCCAAGCAACTTTTTGTTGTTCACAAATCTGTTGTCCAGGCATTTTGTAGGAGGCTGTAAAAGGTCTGGGTAGGTCTCCAAAGTACAGTTTTCCTACAAATAGCTGGTTTGTGTGCTGAGGGCCTAAGGCCATTCTTCAGAACAAACTGTAGAGGAAGAAATACATGGATGGTTGTCTCACAGGTTCAACTCTTTCCTGTTAACCCCACCTTTAAAATAAACTTCCTTTCAGCTTCCTGGTCTCCCATTTTCTACACCAGTGACTTCTCACTGTACCTGTCTTTGTAGAATTACTTTTAAAAAATGCAAGTAAACTTTGCATGTTTAATCTCATTCTTCTTACCTCATTCACTGGCGTTTTATTAATTTCCCTGTCCAAGAAGTCATGTTCAGACTCAGTTCCTCTGCAGTCAATCTGTCTTGTTTTTATTTATCAGCCACCTAGCAACATAGTCTTTAAGAAAGCCCTCATTAACGATTGGTATTCTACATGCATTTCTACGGTATTGTGTAGATTTTTCCAGCTACATGCAAACTTCTCCTCCATTCAAAATGGTGGCAATTATCTCAAAAATTGAGAGGGTATCAACGGCTTGTCTTTCTCTTCTCCTCAGGGAAAAACAGGCTCATGGAACAGTTATTTCTAGGTGTTTTTCTTTGTCTTATCTCCAAAGAGTTGGACTTCTGTTGTCTTGAAAGGTGCAAAAGTTTAGTTGAAGGAGAGTTTGATTGCAGCTGGCAATATTTGAATCACAGCTGTCAACTTGGGCGGGCTATCATTAACTTCAACGTGTTTCCTAAATATGGGAGGGTGGAGGACCAAGATGCCAGAACAGTTTTCTGTGACCTCTTGTCCAAGAGCAACCTTTCTTAAATTATTCAATCTGATGTGGGAGAAAATAGTATAAAAATAAAAAGTCTTCTCAGGTTAAAGTGTTTTAATTTTACAAAATATTACTCCTGACAATATGATGGAAAATGTTGTGTAATTCATTTTTGCAACTTAGAAAGTTAGGAATAGGGGCTCCTTTGGGGCTATCAGAAAAGATTCTCAAACTTTTCTATCTCAATAACTTCTTAACTTATAGAATATTGTATGGTTTTGGTGAAGAGAATTATGGTCAACATTCTGGTAATTTAGCTTCATTTTTATCATATTCTGGCAAGTTATGTTTAAACAGGTCATGACATTGTATTTTTTAAATACTGTCTCTGTGTTTTCTTTCCTTATAAAAGTGAGATTATCAGTTAGGAAAATGAGCCCATGTTGGTGTTAGCATCGCTGGGATACTTGCTGAAATATGGGTTTGAAGTGAACAACATGATTATTTAGCTCCATCCACATGCAGCTTTGCTTATAGTTTCCTACCCCTACTTTTTGCTGTTTCTTCTTTTAGTTCCCCCATATTACTTTTCTTAGTCACTACATACCATTGTTTGTAAAGTCTATGATTAGGGTTGGGGAAGAACGGGGATTGACTGTTGATGAGTACAGAGTTTCTTTTTGGAGTGATGAAAATGTTCTAAAATTGATTGTGGTGATGGCTGTACTCTGTGAATATACAAAAAACATTGAATTTATACTTTATGTGAATTGTATGGTATATGAATTATACCATACAATAGAATTGTCATTTTTTAAAAAAGGCTTATGGTTATTCAGATCTCTGAATTTAAGAAGTTTTCCAGAAGATATTGTTCTTTCTTGTATTTCCAACTCAGCTTGTCCTTATTGCTATATTAAGAAGTTCATCATGAAATCAGGTTGACACTACCAATCTTCTCCAAGTTCTGCATATTTTATTCAGTCTTGGCTGAGACATTGCAATGTGTAATTGAAATCAATGATTTGTGGGATATTACCCACCAAGCAGAAAGGTCATGTTTTACCTTAACATTTTGCTACAATCTTACCTTACTTAGCCTTAATTTTGCCTGTTGATTTAATAACTTTTTTCATCATAATCTGAAAAATTGACTTTAGAGGTATAACATTAAAAATCTTGGGTTTTTTTTTCTTTACTCCAAACTTTGCAGATAGATAGATAGATAGATGGATAGATAGATAGATAGATAGACTCATAAAGTTTCTGTAAAAAATTAATTGAACCTGACATGAATATTTATATTCCCATGAATCTGCTAAGGCAAATGCCTTTGGCTTGGTGACTTCAATGATTATTCAATAAAACCCGTTCTTCAACGTCTAGCTCAAACCTAACTGCCCCATAGAACGTTTGATGTGATCTCCAGCCTACTTTCTCCTAAGTTACAAAATATTTATAGCTTTCATCGTCAGAGCCACAGCATGGCAAAATATTTAACTTCAATGTATTTGACTTTGACAACAGATGTTCAACATATCATGAGACTTATATTATTTATTTATTTATTTTGAGATGGAGTCTTACTCTGTCGCCAGGCTGGAGTGCAGTGGTGCGATCTTGGCTCACTGCAACCTCCGCCTCCCGAGTTCAAGCGATTCTCCTGCCTCAGCCTCCCAAGTAGCTGGGACTGTAGGTTCTCGCCTCCGTGCCCAGATAACTTTTGTATTTTTAATAGAGACGGTGTTTCACCATGTTGGCCTCTTGGCCTCTTGATCTCTTGACCTCGTGATCCACCTACCTCAGCCTCCCAAAATGCTGGGATTACAGCGACTTATATCCTTTATTTAAATTTGTATACAAGTAAGATAACTATCCTTTATTATCTAAATTGAATTGGTTCCTGAGTTAAGATGGTTAACTTTCAGATTCAATCAATGTAACGGTATTTAGAATAAAACATCAAAGTTCTGTTTCACACCCTTTCCACTTCTGTCATCTCATTCTCTCTCAGAAGTAACCACAATTAACAATTTGCCTATATACATATATATGGGTTTTTGTTTTGTTTTTCAAGATAAACAGGAACATTCTATATGAACTACTGGGCCACTTGCTTTTTTGTCTTTATTTTTGTTGTCGCTTGTATTAGCCCATTTTCACACTGCTAATAAAGACATACCTGAGACTGGGTAATTTATAAAGGAAAAGTTTAATGGACTCACAGTTCTACATGGCTGGAGAGGCCTCAGAATCATGGCAGAAGGTGAAAAGGCATGTCTTACATGGCAGCAGACCAGAGAGAAAAGAGAACCAAGTGAAAGGAGTTTCCCCTTTTAAAACCATTAGATCTCATGAGACTTATTCACTACCATGAGAACAGTATGGGGAAAACCACCCCCATGATTCAATCATCTCCTATTGGGTCCCTCCCACAACACGTGGGAATTATGGGAGCTACAATTCAAGACACAACCAAACCATATCATTCCACCCCTGGATATTTGAGAGGAGCCAAATATCATGTCCTCACATTTCAAAACCAATCATGCCTTCCCAATCGTCTGCCAAAGTCTTAATTCATTTCAGCATCAACTCAAAAGTCCACAGTCCAAAGTCTCATCTGAGACAAGGCAAGTCCCTTCTACCTATAAGATTGTAAAATCAAAAGCAAGTTAGTTACTTCCTAGATGCAATGGGGGTACAGGCATTTGATAAATACACCCATTCCAAATGGGAGAAATTGGCCAAAACAAAGGGGCTAAAGGCCCCATTCACGTTCAAAATCCAGTGGGGAGTCAAACTTTAAAGTTCCAAAATGATCTCCTTTGACTCCAGGTCTCACATCCAGGTCACACCAATGCAAGAGGTGGGTTCCCATGTTATTGGGCAGCTCCACTCCTGTGACTTTGCAGGGTACAGCTTCCCTCCCAGCTGCTTTCACAAGCTGGCATTGAGTGTCTTTGGCTTTTTCAGGCACATGGTGCAAGCTGTCAGTGGATCTACAATTCTGGGGTCTGGAGGATGGTGGCCCTCTTCTCACAGTTCCACTAAGCAATGCCCCAGTGGAGACTCTGCACCACGTTTCAACCCCATGTTTCCCTTCCGCACTGCCCTAGTAGAGGTTCTCCATGATGGCCCCAACCCTGCAGCAAACTCCTGCCTGGAAATCCAGGCATTTCCATACGTCCTCTGAAATCTAGGTGGAGGTTCCCAAATCTCAATCCTTGACTTCTGAACACCTGCAGACCCAACAGCACATGCAAGCTGCCAAGGCTTGAGGCTTACACCCTGTGAAGCCACAGCTG
This sequence comes from Macaca mulatta, assembly GCF_049350105.2. Lineage (NCBI taxonomy): Eukaryota > Metazoa > Chordata > Mammalia > Primates > Cercopithecidae > Macaca > Macaca mulatta. Next base: position 68,151,138 of record NC_133422.1, read on the forward strand.
GAGTGGCTAGGAGGCAGGGCACCAAGTCCCAAAGCTGCACACAGCAGGGGTCCCTGGGTCCAGCCCATGAAACCATTTTTTCCTTCTAGGCCTCTGGACCTGTGATGGGAAGGGGCTGCTGCAAAGGTCTCTGACATGCCCTGGAGAAACTTTCCCCATTGTCTTGGTGATTAACATTTGGCTCCTCGTTACTTATGCAAATTTCTGCAGCCAGCTTGAATTTTTCCTCAGAAAAGGGATTTTTCTTTTCTATGGCATCATCAAGCTGCAAATTTTCCAAACTTTCATGCTCTATCACCTCTTGAATGCTTTGTCACTTAGAAATTTCTTCCACTAGATACCCCAAATCATCTCTCTCAAGTTCAAAGTTCCACAGATCTCTAGGGGAGGGGCAAAATATACCCGTTTCTGCATAGTAAGGGTGATGTTGACTCTAGTCCCCAACAAGTTCCTCTTCTCCATCTGAGATCACCTCAGCCTGGATTTCATTGTCCATTATCAATATCAGAATTTTGGTCAAAACCATTCAACAAGTCTCTAGGAAGTTCCAAACTTTCTCACATTTTCCTGTCTTCTTCTGAGTCCTCCAAACTGTTCCAAGTTCTGCCTGTTACCCAGTTCCAAAGTTGCGTCCACATTTTGGGGCATCTTTACAGCAGCACCCCACTCTACTGGTACCAATTTACTGTAATAGTCCATTTTCACACTGCTGATAAAGACATACTGAGACTGGGTAATTTATAAAGGAAAAGAAGTTTAATGGAGTCATCGTTCCATGTGGCTAGGGAGGTCTCATGATCATGGCAGAAGGTGAAAGGCACATCTTACACGGTGGCAGACAAGAGAGAAAAGAGAACCAAGTGAAAGGGGTTTTGCCTTATAAAACCATTAGATCTCGTAAGACTTATTTACTACCATAAGAACAGTATGGGGGAAACCTCCCCCATGATTCAATTATCTCCCATTGGGTCCCTTCCACAACACATAGAAATTATGGGAGCTACAATTCAAGATGAGATTTGAGTGGGAACACAGCCAAACCATATCATTGCTGTTGATTTGAGAGAAACATTATATCTTGAAAATATCATTCGTTTTAACTTCTGCATTGTATTTCATGGTATGGAAATTACCACTATTTATTTCAACCCTTAGCCTACTAAAGGATGTTTAAGTTTTACAGTTGGTTATTTTAACAAACACTGTTCCCTCAGACATCCTTGTGTATGCTTCTTTGTATCCGTATAGAAGCATATCTCTAGGATGAAGACCTAAAAGTGAAATTATTGGGATAAGTGATATTTGCATTAATTTTTATTTTTTTTCTTGAGACAGGATTTCACTCTGTCACCCAGGCTAGAGTGCAATAGCATGATCACAACTCATTGCAGCCTCGACCTCCCAGGCTTAAGTGATCCTCCCACCTCAGCCTCCTGTCTCTGGGATACAGGCATGCACCACTATGCCTGGCTAATTTTTTAAGTTTTTGTAGACATGGAGTCTCCCTATGTTGTCCAGACTGGTCTCAAACTCCTGAGCTCAAGTGATCCTCCCTCCTTGGCCTCCCAAAATGCTGGGATTACAGGCATAAATCATGGTGGCTGATCTGCATTCACTCTTTAGATCAATGCATTTAAAATGCTGCCTTGGTTTCCTCTTTCTTTCCAGCAACAGGATGATCACTTAGGTATAGTCTTGTTCAGTACTCAAAATTTATTTTCATTTTCTCTGATTTACAATAAAAATATTTTGTGGTATCAGTTATATAGATGCTTTTTTTTTAATTGAAACTTTCATATGTCAAAGTCAACACTGCTTTTATCCATTCAGCAGATGTGTATTGAGAGCCTTGGTGATCCAGGTTCTGCTTAGGCCCTGGGACCAGTGGTTAACAAAATTAGTAAGTTGCCTGTCTTCATAGGATTGGATAGTCCTTTGTGATGGAACCAATACTAAATAATTTAAAAATTATTCTATATATTAACAAATTATCTAAAGAATATTTTAAGAGAAAAATATTGTAGAGAGTTTATTTAGGATGGAATCATCAGAAGGACTCTCTTTGAGACAGTAACATTTCAGTGAACCTGAATTTTGAGGGGAAACTCAGACATGTGAAAATTTGGTGCAGGAACACTCCAGGCAGAGGGAACATGTAAGGAAAAGGCCTGGTATTGCTGAAGCATAGAAAAGGAGGGCAGATCTTGCAAGGTAAGGAAACTGATTTTTTGGCTGGGTATAGGGGTGGCTCACACCTGTAATCTGAGCACTTTGGGAGGCTGAGATGGGCCAATCACTTGAAGTCAGGAGTTTGAGACCAGCCTAACCAACATGGTGAAACGCAGCCTCTACTAAAAATACAAAAATTAGTCTAGTGCGGTGGCAGGTGCATGTAATCCGAGCTACTTGGAAGGCTGAGGCAAGAGAATCACCTGAACCTGGGAGGCGGAGATTGCAGTGAGCTGAGGTTGCAACACTGCACTCCAGCCTGGGCAACAGAGCGAGACTCCATCTCAAAACAAAACAAAAGAAAAACAAAAACCAAGAAATTGATTTTTGTTGTTTTTGTAATGGTCAGTCACTGAAAGATCTTAGGTAGGGGTGTACTGTAGTTTGATTTTGTTTAGAACGACTTAGGAGACCTAATAGAAGGCTGTTACATTGCTCTAGATGGGAGAAGATGTTTATATTATGGTGAGAGTAGTAGAGATGTATGTGTTTTTAAAATATTTCCTACCATAGTATGACAAACACAACGGACATTCTGTTAAGTGAATGAATGTTTGGAGAAGACCATTTGAGGACAGATATCTAAACAACTACAAAAGGTCATTGATATATTGACCTTTTGTGGAATGAAATGTTGACATTTGAATTTACCAATAGTTGTTGAGATCATGGAGGATGCCGCTATGGGTTTCAGTCTGAACTTGTGTATCAGTAGAGATAATACAAGGGTAATTCCTTTGTACTTCACTGTTCATCACAATGCAATGCTGAAAGAAAGGATTTCATTAGAGGTTAAAGAGATTGTGCAATGGGAAAGTAGGGGTGGTTTGACTTTTAAGGTAATCTCTTTTCTGTACCTTTGTATCTTCCTGTTATTGTCTCTACTTGTCCTGGTGATATTTGTTGAGTTAAAAACACCATTTCTAAAAATAGAGACCTAGAACTTAGAGGGTCAGTAACATTGTAATAATATTCACTGGGGAGCAGAAACCGGAGCTATGAGATGTGGAACATATTCTCTGAACAATCTATCTCATTATTCAAGATATAAGAAGGCCATGATACCTGCTAAGAATTAGTTCCATATTTGGATTTCTTGTTTCCTAGAAATTAACTTTGTCACAACAGGTCCATGCATCTCTTCTGGGAAACAGCTGGCATGGAAGGGAGAGTATGTCCTTTGAATATCAGTTTATATCCTGGTTTTGCCACATACTGATTTCAAGAGCTTGGGAAAACTACTTCACTTCTGGGCTCATAGTTCTAAGCTGCAATATGGTAGCACTCATCTACTATTTTCAGAAATAACTGCTTTTGAATGCTTTTTATTTGTGAGATCACGTATATGAATTAGCTTAAAGCATGGTCTCTTTGTTTCCTTCCTAAGTGAGTAGTTGTCAGATATAATTTTATTGCTCATCCATATTGCTATGTTGGGAGAACATAGAGGATTGAGAGATCCCAAGACAAAGGCTCATCAAGGTATTAAATTGGGTGTAGAGTCCTGGCTTTCCCTTAGGACATGCAGGGACAGCCAAAGTAGGCAAGAATTAAGTGAGCTGATGGGTTTCGATGATTAAGCCAGAATCTGGGAGAATCAAAAGACCACGCTGGCTATAAGTACATTTGGATGAAGGCTGCTGAGAATGGGAAAGTACTGAACCTCCATTTAGATGTGAGCTTTTGACTTGCTTACACTGTTTCCTCTCCAAACTGGCACTTTATTCTCAGCCCTCAAATAAAGAGCAACCATTGGATTTTGTAATGTAAAAACCATTATTGCCCTTAGGGAAAGGATTACTGAACTTTCTTTACCTAGTGTTTATGCCTTTAATAGGCACAGTGTTTCCAAGAGAATTGAATGCCTTTTTGTACTATGATGTTTTTCTATTACTACGTCTAAGTTTTGTACCTTAATGTCTGGGAAGCTTGTTTACATAAATTCACAGAAACCTGACAAACAGTAGGAATTTGTTCCTGTAGAGATGGGTAAATCCCTAAAGAACTTGTTGGTTTCATGCTAACCACTTTGCTGTAGCCAGGCGCCTTTCCTTTCTAAGGAAAAGATTTATAGATGGGGAAAAGGTTCATGGGAAATAACACTCAGGTCACTCAGCAGCACCACACATTGAAAGTTCATCCAGCTCCATATGAAAACTCTTGCATGCTCTAACATTTGACTGAGCTTTAAGGTTTGTATATAGCATTGCATTTTGATCCTAAGTATGACTTAATAAAGGGCAATAGCATAAAAATACTTCTCCTAAACATTAAAAGCCAAAACATGAGGAGGAAGAATCTAAGAATGGAGAGATGAGAATGGAGAAAAAAGCAAGAGTCAGATGCCAAAGGGCTTTGTGTACCAGTTTCAAGGGTTTAAACTTTATTCTCAGGAAACTTTGGAAGAATGTGGGAGGCTCATAAGACAGGAGACAGTATTTTTAGAGATACAATTTAGAAAGGTATTTGTTGGGGATCAGTGGAGGTTTGATTTGAAGGGTGAAGCCTAGAGGGAGGTAGACCAGGTAGATGGCTTAGAGGAATTAAAGTGAAGAAAGAGGCCATGAAGTATGGCCATGGTGGTAAGGATGGAAAGATTGGGACAAGTTTGGAAGGATGAATGAATAAAGAAAAAGCCAGGGCAACAAAATAATGGCAGTTAGAACACATGATTAATTTACTCTCTTGACCAGCCAATTTCCTAACAAATCAACAGATTGTACCATGTTGAAAGAAACATTTTTGTGTAACATTTATCAAGAATATTTAGTTGGGTTGAGGAAACTTTGTAGACTCTGGACAGAGCTACTTTTCCACTCACTTTTAAAACACTGCTTTATCATCATTTAGAGTGCTTTTTAAGAGATTCTCCTTATTAAAATCAACCAAAGGGAAATTAAAATAGAGGTAAAATATTATATATTTATATATTTATTTTACTTCTGCTGTTGGATTCTTTGAAGGTCTACTGTGATTTCTTAGTTCCAGTAAGTTTTTAACGACTGTTAAAGAGTTCATCTCATTGGTTACTTTCATATTAGGAAATAAAGGAGGAGATTTAAACTGAGGAATACAACAGTAGTAGTTCATATTTTTAGTTATAAAGATTTATAAAATATTAAAACTGATGAATGCTTGGTGTGGAATTAGACATTTTTTGGATGTTTTCCATCCCGTATCCTCTTTAGAAAGCATTTACAGTTCTTATTTACACCCCCCTAAGACCACTAGTTCACAAACGCAGGAGTCATATTGAATCAGGAGAATAGGGTCTGGAGGCAGGGAACCTAAGGCCAGTTCACACAGACTTCCCAGATCTAAATCAAAAGGAAAACCCCAACTTTCCATACCCAAGTAACAAGAGGACCAGAGGCTCTCCCTTTGCACTGCCTCCGCTTTTCTGCATGTCAGAAAAAAATTGGAAGTACCTCTAATTGGTCCCCTCCCACAACCAATCAGACTGGTCGTCGGCCAAGTGTTCACTTCATAACAGTATAACTTGTAACTTCACTTCAGCCTCTGATTGGTCAGTTTCTGCAACCAATCAGACTGATCGCAGGCAACTACTTCATCTACATAGGGTGTACACCAAGTAACCAATGGGAAACCTCTAGAGGGTATTAAACCTCAGAAAATTCTGTAACCCAGCTCTTAAGCCGCTTCCACCTTGTGGAGTGTACTTTCATTTTCAGTAAATCTCTGATTTTGTTACTTTATTCTTTCCTTGCGTTGTGTGTTTTGTCTAATTGTTTGTTCAAGATGCCAAGAACCTGGATCCCCTCCACCGGGAACAGTATATATCACCTATGGAAAACATACACTGCTATGCATACAGTAGGCATTAAGCAAAATCACATCATCATGCATAAGTATGTGTTGTGAGCATAGCACTGAGTTGAGGGGGTGGAAAATGAAAGGTGGGTCCAAAAAATAAAAGTTTCTTCTCTTACAATTTAGTTAATGAGACAATACATATCAATGTACAAGATTTGATGACAAAGTTGAATGGCAATCCAAGGTAATCACAGAATACAGCAACAAGAAGCATATGGTTGCGAGCTAAATGAGTGATGGTGACAATAAATGTCTGAGAAGGAGAGAAAGCCATATGGGCTGAGGTGGTCTAAGATGGGCCCCAGTGGAGCTTGTATAGATGGAGAGGAGGAAGCAGAAAACACAAAGACAGAGAAATGCCAGGTATGTTTTTTTTGAAAGTGAACAATGGATAGTTGCAGCCTGAAAAGTAGATTATTGTACAAGAATAAAGACAATGTATCTTAGGTATTAAGAGTTGCTTTTGAGTTTTGAGTTAGAATTCTAGAACAGTCATCTGCCAACTATTTTTCTTTGGGCAAGAAAGTATCTTTCTAATCTTTAATTTCTTAGTAAAATTTGACTAATAACAATTATTCATTGGAGGTGTGTGTGTGTGAACACGCGGTGCATGTTTTAACTGACAATGTGTAAAGTGCTCGGTACAGTGCTGTTTAGTAAACAGCAAATTAAAGAACATAAGCTGTATAAATCCTTGGGTTATCGGGGATGGTTTTTAATGTGGACAGTGACATAAAAAACTCATAAGAAAGAATGATAGGACAATGATGAGTAAGATAGGGTAAAAGTTATAGGGAAGGACGTGCTCACATTAAAGCTATCATATTAAATCTAGCATGAGCAAGTAAATGTACAAATTATTATTATGTTTTGTTTTGTTTTGGTTTGGTTTGGTTTTGAGATGGAGTCCCACTCTGTCACCAGGCTGGAGTGCAGTAGGGTGATATTGGCTCACTGCAACCTCTACTTCCCAGGTTCAAGAGATTCCGCTGCCTCAGCCTCCCGAGTAGCTGGGACTACAGGTGCACACCACCATGCCCAGCTGAGTTTTGTATTTTTAGTAGAGACAGGTTTCATCATGTTGGCCAGGATAGTCTCCATCTCCTGAACTCGTGATCCACCCACCTTGGCCTCCCAAAGTGCTGGGATTACAGGCATGAGCCACCGTGCCTGGCCTAAATGTCCAAATTATAATGGTGATAATAAAGATTAAAAAAAAACAAAAACAAACAAACAAACAAACAAACAAAAAACAATGGGGCTTAGATTTAAGAGATTTTAAATAGAAGAAAAGTAAGACTTTGTGACTGATTGAATACAGGTAAGGGGTAAAGGCAAGAGGAAATCTACACAGATAATTCTGAAATTGTGAGAGACTCTGATGTAGGAAATGCTGATTCTATTTTCAGGGAAGTGTGAAGGGACAGCCAGTTGGGGGGTGGGGTGGGGTTTGGTTTGAGATACATCGTTTTGCAGGCAGGAAGTAAAATGAAATTGCTGAGGTTTAGTAAGAAAGGCTCACAGGGCAGAGCTCACATCTGGGAGAAGCTCACACCTAGAAGAGTGAGAAGGGACAGGGGAGGCTGTAAAGAAGGCAGGTGAGCAGCAGGCAGGAGTGGGAGGAGAAACCTCGGGATGTAGTAAGAATCCGCCACACAGAAGGGAACATCCAGCATGGATGTGGTGTCTAATCTGTAGAGTGACACTGCAAAGGAGCCTGAGGAATGTGCCAAAGCCTCTGAACTTGTCAGTGGGAGGTCACTGTCAACCCTTGAGAAGGCTGTTTTCATGCTTGAGAAACATGGTGGGTGGGAAAGAGACCAGAGTGAGAAGAGACAGCAACAGTAGGGACAGAAGACTGCAGGTGAGAAGTTGGACAACCAAAAGCAGAAAGCAAATTATAGGTATCAGGAATGCAGATGGTTTTTCAAGACGAGTGATGCCAGAACCTTTAGGCAGGCAGAAGGCATAGAACATTCAATGGAGAAAACTCAGTGTGCTGGAGAGGCAGATACTAAGAAAAGAAGTAAGTTCTTGGAGTCGGAAGTTGATAAAATGGAAAGAAGGCAAGAAACTGGGTCAAAATGGAAAGAAGGCAAGAAACTGGGTTATCTCTACCTATGAGATAAGAGAGGGAAAAAAAATGATAGATATAAAAACAGGTATCTTGAATGGGGACTTTTCATTGGCCTTGGAAAAAACAAAATTTGAAATTTTCTGCAAATCGGGAAGTGAGAAAACAGGAACCAATAATGGGAAAATGAGAGACGTTCTTTCAGAAAGAATCATGGTGTTTGGCCATTATAAGGAAAATGAAAGAACAACAAATCTCACGTCCAGTATTGTGGGATGGGCAAAGGCATGGTCAACTAAGTAACTCTAATAACCCACAGTAATTCATGAAAGCATCTGCATCTCATCACAGAATTCTAAGATAAATTAATAAGGGTGATGACACATTCAAGGTAAAATGGTGCTGAAGGAAAACAAAGCTTTCAATGACGGACTATCCTGCACTGTGGAGGCAGAAAAACTGGCATTTCCTGATCAGGTGAAACTATGAGAAATGAAGGAGAAACCAAAAACAGTAGTGTACAACAGCTTAGAGTGTTTTGACGTCAGTCAACAACCAGTGGGATTGCCCAGAAGGAACATTTAAACAGCCAATGGAAGTGATCCAGAGAATAATAAACTCTTGTTTTTAAGTCGCCTAATTAGAAAGTGACATGACAGCATATAAACATGCAATATGTCAGCATTTCGTCACCAAACATCTGAAGTTGACAAACCAACCAACTGAACAAAATGTTACTGAGTGGGACAGGCCATTGTGAAGGGAAACTGCTCACAAGCTAAAATAAATACTCTTTTATGTGACATTTCAGAATGGTGAGGCTTCAAAAAATAGCAGATGAAGAAGCCCTTGCTGATAATGAATGAGAAGAAAGAAATACCTGAGACTGTGGAGAAAGACAAATGTAAGAGAAGGCAGAATTTAGATCAGTTGTAGTTTAAGAATGTGGACTGCATTTTGAGAAACCTGTTATCTAATCAGTCTTTGTGCCTGAAGGTACAAATCAGAGTAGGCTGTTGAAAATATTTCCTTGGCCTTAAATGGCAGGGGGACCCTACATTACAGTTTGCCCGTTTCCAAAAGGATTGGGTTGAAATGATGATTAGGGTCACTTCTAGATGTGAAGTTCTGTGATATTTGATGTTCAGGTAGGCTTTTCATGCAAGAATTCAGACACTATTGGATATTAGAAAGAACATTGCTTAAGGAACAGAAGAATCAGAAACCATAACTGTGTGGCTTCTGACAAGGCATTTGACTTCTCAGGTTGTTTTAGAACTACCATTTGATCCAGCAATCTCATCATTGGGTATATACCCAAAAGAATAGGAATCATTCTATCATAAAGACACATGCACACATATGTTCATCACAGTACTATTCACAATCACGAAGACATGGAATCAACCTAAATGCCTATCAATGGTAGACTGAATAAAGAAAATGTGGCACATATACACTGTGGAATACTACACAGCCTTAAAAAAAAGATGAGATTATGTCCTTTGTAGCAACAGGGAGGGAGCTGGAGTCCATTTTCCTAAGCAAACTAACACAAGAACAGAAAACCAAATACCACATGTTCTCACTTACAAGTGGGAACTAAACACTGAGTACAAATGGACACATAGAAGGGAACAATAGGCAATAGGACCTACCTGAGGATGGAGGGTGAGAGGACGGTGAGGATCCAAAAACTACCTATTGGGCACTATGCTTACGAAATAATCTGTTCGCCAAACCCCTGCTGCAGGCAATTTACCTATATAACAAACCTGCATATGTACCTCTGAACCTAAAATAAAAGTATTTTAAAAATCAGGTTTTTTGGCCGGGCGCGGTGGCTCAAGCCTGTAATCCCAGCACTTTGGGAGGCCGAGACGGGCGGATCACGAGGTCAGGAGATCGAGACCATCCTGGCTAACACAGTGAAACCCCGTCTCTACTAAAAAAAAAAATACAAAAAAAAAATACAAAAAACTAGCCGGGCGAGGTGGCGGCGCCTGTAGTCCCAGCTACTCAGGAGGCTGAGGCAGGAGAATGGCGTAAATCCGGGAGGCGGAGCTTGCAGTGAGCCGAGGTCTGGCCACTGCACTCCAGCCTGGGTGACAGAGCGAGACTCCGTCTCAACAACAACAACAAAAAAATCAGGTTTTTTTTTTGTTTTTTTTTGCCAAATATCAGCTATCAAAACAACTACGTTATGGGTGACAGAAGCTGTCTCACCCTCTAGAAAAGAGATACTTCCTATCGGGAGGGGATCTGGTGCCTAGTGCCAAAGCGTGGCATCTGGTGATGGCAGTGGGAGGCCTTGCTGTTCATGAAAGGGGTCGGTTGGTGGCTTTCCTGAGCTGGCTGCCAAGCTGTTTCCTTAATTAGGTCACAGGGGATGGTGCTGAAGGTCTGGGAAGACTCCAAGGCCTCCAAAGACTCTAACACTGTGGTCATGTGCTGAAGAGTAAATTTTTACTTAGGCCCTGCGACTGGTCAGGGGTTACCATGTATGTTGGGGAGGCATCATGGTGGCATGTCATACCTCTCAGAAAAGGTGACATACACCTGCCAGGGTTTTGCTGTGATATGCTGAGGGTTGCTTGAAGCCATGAAACAAATATATCACATCTTCCTGGAATATCAATGATTCCTCAGAGATCTTGAAGAAGAGTAAGAGATTTAGATTGTTAAGGCAAAGGTAACAGCTGTAACAAACTCTATAATATGCAATGACTCAGGCATGTAGAAGTGTTTTCTCACTAATGTAATTGTGAGCTTGGCATACAGCTTTCCCTTCAAGGGGTCATTCAGAGACCCAGGGTTTTTCTTTGTCATAGCTCTGTCATCTTCAACATGTGGCTTCCAAGGTCAGACTGCTGTTTTAATTTTTTTTCAGAGAGAGATGGGGTCTCACTATGTTGCTCAGGCTGCTGTCAAACTCTTGGGCTCAAGCGATCCACCCACCTTGGCCTCCCAAAGTGCTGGGGATTACAGGTGTGAGCCACCACTCCCGGCCATCACGCTCTTTTGCTTAAAGTCACTCAAAGGAGAAAGGGCCTAGAGGATTGAGCTTTAAAAAGTTTATCAGTAAGGTTTAGAACAGGGTCACATGTCAACGACTGACACTCAAGAAAATGGTTACATATAACTGCAAAGAAGACCGGGCAAGTGACTTTAGCCCCATACATAGATAGATAAAATAGCTTTGGAGAGAAGCTATGTAGCATTCTAACAATAATTGATAATTCAATATTATCCAGACTTCTTTTTTATTAAAACAAACACATATAGGATGTAAGACACAAATTCACATAGATTCTGAAGCTAGTGTAACTAAAATTCGAAGATGCTTTCAGCTAGCTTCAGGCTACTCTGTGTTTACCATACCCAAGATTCTTGGAGTTCCACATTCAATCTTCTCTACCAAATTATTAAAAAGGGGCATAAACTTCATTCTACCTAGTTTATAACAGGCATTTAATATATATGTTTTGATTAAATAAATCAGTGGATGCATGAAATGCTATCAGTCAGTACTTGTCTGATTCATAGGAAGTGGGCAAGTGAGTGTCAGAAAGGCCTCTTGAAAGTACTTTCCCTTGGTCAGCTTGTAAGTTGTCACCTGGATAACTTGGAATAACTGAAATTTTACTTTAGAGACTCATGCTGGTTAAATATGATAACTTTTAGGAGTCCTTACTTTTTTTTTTTTTCCTTTTTGTGGAGAATGGGGTCTTGCTATATTACCCAGGCAGGTCTCGAACTCCTGGGCTCAAGCTATCCTCCCACCTCTGCCTCCCTGAGAGCTGGGATTACAGGCATGAGCCACCGTGCCCAGTTAGGAGTCCTTACTAAAGGGATAATATATTAGCAGTTATTCATATCTTAAGTTACAATGAAAATGCTGACTAAGATTAAAGCTGCTCAGATAATCTGCATCACTTTAAAGAGCTTCTTGTTTTGACTGAATTAACAAAGCAGTTTATAAACAACTGAAGTCAGTCATGTGACTGATGTGATAATAATTTCCATGTAATTGATTGATAATTTAACTAGATTAATCACCCTTCCCCCACCCACTTTTGTTACAGTTACTCTTCACCTGAATGACTTAAGAAGAAAAAGCGGGTAAAATAACTGGCATGCATTAATGTAACTATGTATTCACAAAATATAATGTGGGAAGAAGTAAGAAGGAATAAGAATAGTAAGTGATAGAAGAATAAGAAGATCATATACTGTGGATTTCATCAGTCACCTGACTGCTAAAAAAAAATCTAGTGATTGACTGGGCGCAGTGGCTCATACCTGTAATCCCAGCACTTTGGGAGGCGAAGGCAGGTGGATCATGAGGTCAGGAGATCAAGACCATTCTGGCCAACATGGTGAAACCTAATCTCTACTAAAAATATGAAAAATTAGACAGGCGTAGTGGCGGGCGCCTGTAGTCTGGAGGCTGAGGCGGAAGAATGGTGTGAACCCAGGAGGTGGAGGTTGCGGTGAGCAGAGATCATGCCACTGCACTCCAGCCAGGGTGACAGAGTGAGACTGCATCTCAAAAAAAAAAAAAAAAAAAAAAACCTAGTGAGTTTCAGGAAACTATAGATAAGACATTTGTCATTCATTGCTTAGTTTCCACCATAATTACCAATAGTCATTCATTTGTGTGTTCAACAAGTATTTACTATGTGCAATTACTGTCTTAGGAGGTAGAAATATATTCATTCATTCAATAAATATTTGTTGAGTACCTTTAATGTGTGAGCTATTGTTCTAGGAGAGTAGATATAGTAGTAAGTAGATAGCCAATAAAATAAATATAGACTATGGCAGGTGAGGTAGGGACAAAGAAGAGACATAAAAGACCATAAAAGAACAGAGAGTGATGAGGAAGTTGGATAGGGTTAAAGAAGACTTGTCTAGTAAGGTGATATTTGAGCAGACTGCTGCAAGAAAGGAGGCAGGAAGCCATGCAGGAATCTGGGGATAGAATGATCTAAACATAAGAAACAGCAAGTATAAAAGTCCAGAGGCAAAATATCCTTGGTGAGAAAAAGCAAAGAGGTACATATATTTGCAACACAGTGAAGGGGAGAGAGCGCTAGAAAATCTAAGAGGTACGAGGAGGTGGAGATGGACTAGATTATATATGCCCTTGAAGGCAATACTAAGACCTCTGAATTCTCTTCCTCTTGAAACTGGGTTGAGCTTAGTAACTGCATTAGTCAAATGGCATGCTGGGACTCCTGATGCTAGATCAAAAGAAACTTTACAGATTATGCTTACTCTGGGGAAGGTAAGATGCCAAGTAAGACATCTGGATACTGTGAGACTGCCACGTTGGATAGGCCACAAGTGGCTGCTCTGGTCAAAAGTCCCAGTTGAGTAAGATATGCAGAGCTAGGCCTACAAGTGTACAAACTGTACGGTTGCATAGGGCTGTGCTAGTGCCTTCTTGAAAATCTTTTAAGAATTATCACAGGAGCAGGCTAGTTTATTGCAAGAGTAGGTTGTTATAAGGCAAGCCCAGATCCTGGAGCTCCTCTCTTATGCACACTCTCACTTGACCGTTTGCTCTCCCACTGTGGAATAGCACAGCATGATGGTCCTCACAAGATGCTGGTGCCATGCTCTTGGACTTCTCAGTCTCCAGAACTGTAAGAAATACATTTCTTTTGTTTATAAATTACTCACTCTATGGCATCCTGTGATGGCAACAGAAAATGGACTAAGATAGTCCCATAGACCTGTCTATTCACTAAAGTACCCTTAAATGTTCTTATGGGGAACAGAAGAATCACCAGCTGAACCAAATTTGTGACACATAATAAAATAGTTGTTGTTTTAAGTTACTACTCTTTGAGCAATTTTGTGTGCAGCAGTAGGTAAAAAGATCAGTCATCTTATGAGCTGTTTCTGTGATATCCAAGTGGAAATACCCAGTAGATACTTCTCTGGGTTGAAAATAAATACTTGAGAACCATCAGCATATAGATGATATTGAAGCCAGGGGACTGAATAATGTGACCTGGGGAGTGAGTGTAGATTGAGGGGAGGCCAGAAGATTAAGTCTTACTTTTTGCCCTCCAAGGTTGTAAGGGCCTAACAAAGGAAATTGAGAGTAGCCTTGAGATTATAGGAAAACCAAGAGATAATAAAATCTAGGCGGCCAAAGAAAGTGATGTGCTATGGAGGATGCAATGATTAATGTTGTCAAATGCTACTGATCAAAAGAACATGAGGACTGAGAATTGTCTATTGGATTTGGCAATATGGGGTCATTACTGAAAGTGATAAGATACATTTCATAGAATAATGGCCATGGCAGAAAAGGAGAGCAGGAAGTAGATGTAGCAAGCACGGAAACCCTTTCAATGAATTTTGCAGTAAAGGGAACCAACAACCGAAGAGAAATATAGATAAGGTCAAGGAGTTCTTGTTTTGTTGCTCAATGGGAAAGAGAACGATGCAGTAAAGTAGAAAAATGGATTATTCAGGAGCCAATTGGCAACAGAGACACAAATAACTAAGCAAAGTAATTTCGGATTGTGGTAAATGCTGTGAAGAAACTACATAGGATGCAGGACCTAGAGAAATGTTGGGATTTTACTTTGGATAAAGTGGTGAGAGAAGACCTTTCTGGGATGTTTGAGTTAAGACCCAAAGATTTTCTTCAGTCACCCAGGGAGAAGGATGAAGGGAGAAGAGAGAGAGAAGAATAGAAAGAGAGAAAGTTCAGGTGACCCAGCTGAGCTTAGTTGGGCATTTGGGGTGTGAGGAAAGGGGCCAGTGCTGTTAAAGAAAAGTGAGCAGGGCCGGGCGTGGTGGCTCATGCCTATAATCCCAGCACTTTGGGAGACCAAGGCAGGTGGATCATCATGAGACCATCCTGGTCAACATGGTGAAACTCCATCTCTACTAAAAATGCAAAAAATTAGCTAGGCATGGTGGCACATGCCTGTAGTCCCAGCTACTTGGGAGGCTGAGGTGGGAGGATTGCTTGAAGCCGGGAGGTGGAGGTTGCAGTTAACCAAGATCGTGCCACTGCACTCCAGCCTGGAGACAGAGCAAGACTCCATCACAAAAAATAAATAGAATAGAATAGAATAGAATAGAATAGAATAGAATAGAATAGAATAGAATAGAATAGAAAAGAAAGAAAAAGAAAAAGAAAAAGAAAAAGAAAAGTGAGCAGCGATAACTGAGCTGAAGAGGAGGCAGGTTCCAGATCTTGTCATTGTTTGTCAATCACAATAAGTTTAGATTTTATTGTAAGTGCAAAGGGAAGTCCCTGGAAGATTGTAAACAGGAGAATAGTTTAATATGATCATTAATAACATGATTAACAGAAATTTTATCATCTTGCATTTTGAAGTGCTTTATGATTTATAAGCGCTGAATCTCATAAATGGAGACTCAGAGTTTGAATCATTTGCCTAAGGTGTGAGCACAGATCTGGACACCCAGCTCAGTGGTAAGTGCAGAGAATGGACCCAAACCCAGTTCCATCACTTGCAAAGCCAGTGATATTTTCCACCACTCCAGTCTGCTATTCTCATTGCTTGTTTACACTCTCTGCACACTGGAATTCATACTGATCACTCTGTGCCTCAACAGAAACTCTCTACTGTTGTCCCTTATGTCTTGTCTTTGATTCTTAAACACATCAGAATTAGTCCACGCCTTTCACATTTTATGCCTCCTGCCACCCACCAAAAAGGTCAAGTGAACTTCTTCCTGCTCTCCTGCTTCTCCATCCCTTCTCACACTGAGCTCTACTGTTATTGTTGTCTATTGCTCTTCATTTTATGAAATTATAATGACTTCTTAGAGGTCAAAGACTTTATCTTAATACTTCCTTCAATTAATCTTACTATGCACCCAATAGGCAATAATACATGCCTCAGATAAATGAGGCAATGTGTTTCAAGGGCCAAAACTTGTTTTCATTTAGAGCTATAGAATGTCTATGTATTCTTAACAAGGTCAATGAAACAATCACAGAGGATGCTATTTCAAAATGTCTGGTGCAAGTAGCCCTGGAACTACTGGATGGCATTGTGTGTCATAGGATCAATGTTCTATAAGACCCTGGGGACATTTATGTTTACTGAAAAGATAAGCTTTTCAAATTTGATAGATTGAGAAAGCAGAAATGTTTCTACTATCTACAATTGAAAAATACTATTTTTTTGGTATTTTTAAAATGGATATGTCATCATACTTATTTGGTGGTACATGTGATACTTTGATGCAAGTATACAATGTGTAATGATCAAATCAGGGTAATTGGGATGTCCATCATCTTGAAAATACTAATTTACAATGAGAAACTTACTTTTATTGGTAAATGAAAAAGATTTGGAAGAGATTCCTAATCAGAAGAGATTAGGAATTATGCCAGCTATATAAGAGTAGGTTACTAGAGACCAATATATTTTATTAAAATCAATGAGATTTGTGACTGGAACATATTGATTGAATTATAAAAGCCTGTAATATAGTTCTTCACTTGTGACTATTTAATTTTCATGTTACACTTTTCAGGCATTTCGATCATTAGTTTTCGGCATAAGTCAATGAGCAAAAGCACGTCTTAAATCTTTGCAATACAGGAAGGATTCCCAAATTAGAGAATATATTTTAGTCAACACAGAATTTACCTTACAACGGAGTCAGAGAGATAGTGACCGAAAATGTTCCATTGGCTCCAGTTGTCCCAACTCATGAAAAAGTCCCAAAGAGAAGAGCTGTTAAGTCCAGGTCTCTACCATCTTCACCATCCCCACATGGACATGGGTCAAGGTAAATAAAATTTCCCTAATATTTCATTCATTTCCAATCAGCTGCTGCCACATAGAAACAACAGTATGGTGCCAAATTTATTGCAGAAAAGTTTAAATTACTAAAGATTTGGTATAAGATAGGAACATCTGTATTAAATCATTATTTATAGGCAAAGATTATTAAAAATTTATTTTAACCTAGAACATAAAATTAGTGCAGCACAAGATTCATCTGCAGTGTAATTATTTCACTTTGTGTGGGAAT
Organism: Macaca mulatta; assembly: GCF_049350105.2. NCBI lineage: Eukaryota > Metazoa > Chordata > Mammalia > Primates > Cercopithecidae > Macaca > Macaca mulatta. Next base: position 68,168,320 of record NC_133422.1, read on the forward strand.
GAAGTTATTCCTTTTGAGTTTAAGTCATCAAGAGGCAAAAGGAGAAAAACTTCAACCTAAAACTGAAATTGCTTTACTTGTTAGGGTGGAAGTGCAATAGAGCTACAACCTTAGCTACATATAGATGACAAAACTAAGGAACTACTTTTACAGTAAGTCAAATTATGAGATAATATTTTATGCCATGAAATCCTAGTAATATATAAAAAAATCTGTCAAGAAATTTGCAAATGATTCAACAGCAAGTTGAGACTTGGAAATGAAAAGAATTGCATAGTAGTCACCTGTATCACCTTAGTTATAATTATGTAGATAAAACTATATGTAATTTTTTTTTCATTCAGTATTCATTTATTCAATTAAATTAAATAGATAAAAATGGAGAACCTGCCACATATGAAGCACTGTGTTAGTCACCACTAGAGAAGCACAGATAAGTAAGATATGGTCTCTGTTCTGAAGGAGTTTATTGTCTGGTGGGGGAGGTGGACAAAAACTAGATGTAATACAGGTCTGGCTGTGACCAGCACTACATGATATAATAGCACACAAGAATGTGTCATTGATTCTACCCAGAGGAGTCAGGAAGGCCTCACCATTCACTAAGGTGAATGGTAAGTAGAACTTCTATAGGCAGAGAGGAAATAAAAGCTTTCCAGGTAGAGGGGTAACATGATGGAACGTGTTTAATTATGGCTGGAACACAGAGCCCTGATAGGGAGTGACTAGAGACAAATCTACATGGGGGATGGGTTGGAGGTGGAACATAATGGACCTAAGGATAGATATTCAAACTAGGGTGTTGACAGTCGGAATGAAAATGAAACAGGGGCTTTGGGACATTTGTGATTCTGCCTTGATTGGGCACTCTTTCTGTGCCTGAAATGATCTCTGGGAGATTTTCTGCTTGTCTTTTAAAAATCAGCTCTAATAGGCTCTTACAGAGTAAGCCTTCCTCCACCTTGTCAGGCAGCAAACGTCCCTCTACCCTTGGGGGTCCCATAGCATTTGGATCACATCATTCATAGAGTTCTTAGAGGCTACAGCCCATATGAGCAGCGGGCTTTGAGGAGGGTTTCATTTTGGATCCACTGTTTGCAAGGCGGTTTTTGGTAGAGGTGGCCAGCAGGCAGCTATAATTTCATCTGTAGCTCAGAAAGGAAAAATAAACTTTAAGATACAGATTTGGGAAGAATTTGCATAGAAATGGCCATAGGATTGAATAAAATTTAGGAAAGAAACTCTCTGTTTACTATATATTGAGTTTCAGATGTCTGTAAGATATGCATACTTGGTTGGGCACGGTGGCTCACACCTGTAATCCCAACACTTTGGGAGGTCGAGGTGGGTGGATCACCTGAGGTCGGCAGTTTGAGACCAGCCTGACCAACATGGAGAAACCCAATCTCTACTAAAAATACAAAATTAGCCAGGCGAAGTGGCACATGACTGTGATCCCAGCTACTCAGGAGGCTGAGGCAGGAGAATCCTTTGAACCCAGGAGGCAGGGGTTGTGGCGAGCTGAGATCATGCCCCTGCACTCCCGCCTGGCCAACAAGAGCAAAACTCCATCTCAAAAAAAAATATGCATTCTTTATTTTTTTAAATTCAGGACTAGCTGTGGACTTATGTCTTTGGTGAATTTATGATCTAGAAATGTGTGATCAAAAATAAAGTATACTGTTTGGTGGTAAGCTCAACATTTTTATTGGAGAAATTTAAAACAAGATAATATAAATTATTATTAATATAAAGCAAAGAAAACATTCTCTAAAAAATTGTAATTGTCAGTATTTTAATAAAAAATGGAATGCCTAACTGGGCATATACTACTTAAGAGAGTATCGGTTATAATTATCAGCAGCAGGATGCTGCTTATGTGAAAATCAGCAGTTAGCTTCCAAATGTAAGCCAATTTTCGACTTTTTCCAGGTTGCGTCCCCCACATGAGGAGACAAGAGGAATGTGTTGGGGTAAAGGAATACGTAAGGTAGGTCCTACAGGTGAGGAAGCCAGGATGAATGAAAGGGACTGAAAAAAAGGGACTTGGGAATGAAGAACTCTTGGGAACAGGATTAGGACGTGGGAGGGAAGTGCTCACGGAGGGAAGATACTGAAGGAATAATTGTAGACTCAGAAGGCTATCTACGAAAGAAACTGAGCAAGAGTCATTGCCAGGGAACCAAAAGCAGGGGGCAGGTAGGGAACCAAGAAGGGCCATAAAGCTGCAGACCAGGAAATCTGCCCTCTAAGGGCACAGAATTTAGAATGTACAGCAAATTTAGTAAAAGTAGGTGAGCATACTATGGCTCAGCAATGACTCTCAAATGTTTCCACTGTGCACACATGATCGAGAATGTTCAAATGTTTTATGTTATCACGGGAGTATATATTTTCTGGCAAATTAACTGTAATTAAATCTCATTCTCACCCACTCACAAAAAGCCTATAAAAGTGCAAATGAGAAAGAGTGACATTGAATCCTCTTTCGTTTATACAAATCACTGGCATGCATGTGCCCCCAAACAAGAGAAAGGGAAGCTCCAAAGCTATGGATTAAGAGGATAATAAATTAGGAAAGCAGACAGAGACGATTTTGTGTCTGAGCCATTTCAGGTTAAAAGGGAAGGCTCCTGTGGAACCTGTGGCCCATAACACCGTACGATGAAGAAGCTGTCAAATAAATGTGCCTTGAGAAGTAAAAAAATATGTGAAAGAGAAAAACCTGAAGTGAGGGGCAAAAACTAAAGAGGACTAAGAAGATGGAGAGGATATGAACAAAAAAACAGGCAGTGTCCCAGGGAAGAAATGATGGGGAGACCGAGAATTTGGGAAGGGGTTCTAGGAGCAGAGATGGGGCAATTTGCGTCTGCACTGTTTCACTGCTGGCCAGAAAGCAGGCATTGCCCCGAGATCGAGACGCCAGGCAGGGTGGTGAGGCCAATGAGCAGGGCGGCTCATAAAAGCAGTCTTTTTGTTGTGGAGTCAAGAGACTGGTGGGTCAGATAGACCAGTTTTTTCCCCTTTGTCCCCTTTCTTTGACTTTTGCAAGCTTCATGGGCAATGCGTATTTTGAAGTCTTTAAGTACCACTCAATCATAGGGGATTTTCCACAAGGACTTACAAAAATGCAGATTGCACTGTAAAAATGCTTTTCAGTCAATAAAAGTCCATTTTTACTGGGTAAATTTCTTTATGGTGTTTAACTTTGGTTCAGGTCCTGATTCCAAGAAGTGAAATTTGGTGCAGTGAGGAGGAAAAACAACGTGGAAAGAAGGAAACCCTGCGATAGCCATTCAAAACCCCACAATCAGACCTTGTTTATGTGATATGGACTCTGAGCTTTCTCTTAAAAAATGCATGCGATTAAGAAAATACTTTGAGAACCTAATAACAGTTCCCTGAAACCTGAGATCCACCTCTCATCTTTCTAACTCTTGGGAATGCAGCTAATAAGAATGTATGTTTTTAATACACTGATTCTTAGCAACAAAGTAGTTCTTTAATTAGTACAAAACTCGAATAATGCATTGCCCATTGTTGTGCATGGCACATAACATTCGGTGACTTGTATGGGCATATTCGTTTACATATGTAACTGCTGTACCTGTAATTTAGTTTAATGCCAAGTGTGTGTGTGTGTGGGTATATGTGTGTGCGTGCGTGTGTGCGTGTGTGTGTGTGTAAAGCTCTTCCCAACAGTCGTTTCATGGGACTTCTCAGTAGTAACTAAAACAGTGTTCATTTTAGGAAATCACAATCAAAGTGCCTTTTTTTTTGCAGGTGTCCATAATATTCTTTACTCACACTAGGGCACTGAGTGACTCATCAATGGTTTTCCTTTTAGGAAATTATTTAATATTATCTTTTAAAAAGTGAAATACTTGGCTGAAGGAGCAATTCATTTTCCATAGTTTTGCCAAGAAAGGTGTTGAATTTTGAGTTAGTTAAATCAAAATAAAAGCACAGAGCATGAAATCAGCTCGTGAGACCCAGTCAGATGGTTAATTCAGAGGAAAGACCAGATGCAGATGATCTGACTGAACTTTTCCAGTTTTAATTTTTCTCATTTCTCATGTTGAGACATACAGTTTCCTGATCCAGGGAACCATTTCTTGGCAGAGAAACTGAGTTTTTCCCACGTGACCAACTTGCCCAAAAGGAGGATGTCCGAAAAACAGTGCATGCCAGGTCTTTTCAGTATCAATATCAATCTCCATCAAAATCATCTTGTCTCTACAGATGTTGCAGCTAGAAGCTTTGGATGAAAAGGGATTCCAAGAAAATGAGGCAATCTCATCTCAAAACTGTTGAAAACTACTCTCCTGTCTCTCGATGAACCGTCAGTAGGAAAGGCGTGGTTTATTCCCTCACTCCACACTGGATTCAAATGGGCTGATAGCAGGAGGATTAAAAAATTTTTCATCATGAGTTAAAGCCCTAAGATTTAGAGTATTTTGTTTGTCTGAATGTCTAACTGGTACAAACCTTAGCAATCCATATTAAAATGGAGAATTCCTTCTTTTGGTATTCACAAGCATAACATACATAATCCTTTATCTCTGGCAAAGCTATTCACTTTTTGGCCTTTGGCTGGTCGATGTATACAGTATCTATAGTTATTGCATGCAAGAGTTCCCAACTGACTTGCAAACTCTTTGGTTGGAACCAGCTAAACTTGATTTTCCAGATTATTCAAGAGACAAGGCACACAACTATCAGCTTTACAAGTCCTGGCAAGCAATCAAGACCCCATGCTCCCCACTCCCTTTATCAGAATCAAAGGTAAACAGGGAGCCAGTTCTCATTTAAATATTTAGCATCGGGATCTTGCCTAGACTTTCAGGGCTGTAGGAACAGAAGAAAAACAACAGTTGCCGTAAGAAAAAGGTTTCTTTGGCATGGATGCCAAACTAAATAATGACACCCAAAGCAAAAACATGCTTCATTGAAACTTGACTTTAGTCGATTCAGCCTACTTAAAACAAAGCTTTTTTTGTCATTTCAAAAGTGAACATTGTACTTTGCTCTGGCAGCCATTTATACGTTTTTGAATGATTCGCTTATACATAAATCTCCGGCCTCCAGGCCTTTCAGCACCTCAAACCCATGAGTGATTTGAAAACACAACTGAAAATTTCTGTATACAGCGCCTGCCTTTTCTTCCTCTTAACCTTTTAAACCATCCACTCTGAGTGACAATGTATTGACATACATCGTCATGGCGCACTTCTCCCCGCTCCTGCTTTTATTACCTTGGAAGTATTTACGAGAGATCAAGGACTGTATTTCCTTTTCCTGAGGAGCAAGCGTTCTTCATCACACCATCATCTCTTTCTTGCTTGCTCCGTGGATGCCACCATTCAATCGACTTCACTAAGGCAGAATTATTGGAAGACATCATTCGTGACCACCTTTGTAATCTGTGCAATCTGTAGTAGGAAGGCAACCAATGAAAATCAGATTTCTTTTTTTTTTTTAAACTAAAGTAGCAATGTCAAGGCCTTTATTCAAACAGTGATAAGTCTGCTTGGTTAGTGAGCAGCTGATGGGGCTAGCAGAGTATAAATGGTACTAGTTTGAGAATGTGTGGTGGTTTGGAAGGGGTTGAGGAAGCAGAGGACCATTTTCTTAGCCCCTCTTTTCTTTGGAGGAGTTCTAAGCACTGATGGCATAGTCTTTGGTATAAGTGCCGTTCTAGAGGCAGGAGTTCTTGGTACATCCTGAACTAGGTCTCAGCACGTTTTCCAGTTAACTTCTTTTATTTTTTTTCTTCTAAAATTGGAAGGGGATGTCCCGATCATTTTGGCTAAATTTCCAAATTGCCATTGCATCTCAGAAGTTTCCACAGATGTTAACAGAATACTTTCCTTACCTCGCTATGGCATCATCTGCTAGCTCTTGTTTGGCACTGCAGAGCAAGTTAATTGGGGGTTGCCTCTTGCATTAAAACCATACAGGTGTGACTGACAAGCATGGTGAAGTCAAAAGCGATACTTCCTACTACAGTAGATCCTCTAAGGGGACTGTTGAAATCAAGTCAAATTCTCCACAAGCTGCTCCAATGCCCCAGTGTAGCCATAAATTGATCTCTTAAAGCCAATTCTGGGGTAGGATAAGTCCACCAACCATTATGGGATTTCCTTGAAAAGTCATTATTCCTAAGACCTACCTTTTAGAATAGATAAATATATTTAGAGACAGAAAATTCTTGTGGCTCTCAGCAGCTGTTGATGCTGTTGCTTACTTCATCTGTGAGTGTGTGTGTATGTAAAACTGCACTCTTTTTTTTTTTTTTTTATCCCGCCCCTCTGACAACTTCTTCCTAGTCTCCTTTGCTCTTTCCACTTGTTCTAGAAGTGCCAGCCAGGTAACATTATTTACTAGTAGAGTTTCAATTGCTGGCTGTATGGTAATAATTCTTTAATTTTGAGGCAACACTGTTCTTTAAGATTTTAGAGTCATTTATTCAACTAATAACTAGGTATCTGCACTCAGATGTCCCCCAGATACCTCAAACTCAACCTGTCCAACACTGTCGTCGGGGACAAAACTGCATCTGTTCTGTGGCCTATGACCTGCATCCCCGCGAATAGCACAATATTTACCATGTTTGTTTAAGCCATAAACCCAAGAGCCCTTCTGATTCTTTCTCTTTACTGACCTCATACATTTAATCAAACCAGGTCCTACTGATTCTATGTCTCCAAAATGTCTTGGATCTGCTCATTTCACTCCAGCCCCTTTGGCACTTGCCATGCACAGCTCTGTACCACCTCCTGCCTGGGTTATTATTTGGGCTTCTTGTTCTTGGCCTTGGAGATAGAACTTTCTGGACTATAAGCCAAACCTGCCCTTCTCTTTAAAGCCATCAATAGCTCCCCCTTTCTCTTTGGATAAAATCTAAGCCCCTTTACATAGCCTGTATAATATGATACTTTTTATACCCCTCCCACCTTATCTCTTCACTCTTCACTTCTTGAATGCTATCCTTCAGATACTGACTGTCTTTCAGTTCTTTCAAATGCTCTTTAACTTCTGTATCTTCCCTCACGCTGTTTGTAGCCTTTTGCCTGGTTCTATTTGCTCCTCCTTATACCTGGATGATGCCCAATTTTTAAGTCTCCTTTAGACATGGCTGTTTCTAGGAATCCTTCTTCAATGTCTCAACTCTGGGTAATAGCACCTCCTATTGCCCATCTACACTCCTGCACATAACACTGTGGATTTGATTTTCTCTTTAAGAGTTTTCTATTTTTCACTCTCCCATAAGTTCTGTAAGGCCAGTGACTTGGCAAATGTCTATCATGTAGTCGGCAGTTAATAAATAGTGGCTGGGCACAGTGGCTCATGCCTGTAATCCCAGCACTTTGGGAGGACGAGGGGCAGGTGGATCACAAGGTCAAGAGATCAAGACCAGCCTGACCAACATGGTGAAACTCTGTCTCCACTAAAAATTACAAAAATTCGCTGGACGTGATGGAGGGCACCTGCAGTCCCAGCTACTCAGGAGGCTGAGGCAGGAGAATCGCTTGAACCTGGGAGGTGGAGGTTGCAGTGAGCTGAGATCACCCCACTCCACTCCAGCCTGGCAACAGAGCAAGACTCCATCTCGAAAATAAATAAATAAATAAATAAATAAATAAATAAATAAATAAAATAAAAACAAGTAAAAATAAAAAATAGTTTGTGGAAAAAAAGAACAAATGAATGCATCAAAACAGGGTTCTTCAATACTAGCAGGCCCTCCTTGCTTGATGAGACAATGTGCCTCCATTTTATATTCCCAAATCTGGTGCTGTTAGAATCATATTTAATTGAGCAGGGAGAGAAGATCAAGGCAACCTGAGGGTTTGCAGGGTCCTTAGGGATTATATTCATTTTATAGATGAAATACGTAAGGCCCAGGAAGAGTAAGTCACTCATTACCATGCCATAGGATTACTCCTGTGACTCCCAGCCTAGCATCCTCTTTCCTCAGCCTTTCGAATTTCTGCCACCTTGATATGTATGAAATAGCGGCCTACCTTGGGATTTCTTTGTTTTAATTTGAATTACCCTGATTACTACCGAGTTGAACATATTTTTATATATATATATATATACACACACACACACACACACACACACACACACACATATATATATGATGGAGTCTTGCTCTGTCACCCAGGCTAGAGTGCAGCGGCATGATCTCAGTTCACTGCAACTTCCGCCTCCCGGGTTTGGACAATTCTCCTGCCTCGGCCTCCTGAGTAGCTGGGATTACAGGCGCATGCTACCGCACCAGCTAATTTTTGTATTTTTAGTAGAGACAAGATTTCACCATCTTGGCCAGGCTGGTCTCAAATTCCTGATCTCAGGTGATCCACCTGCCTTGGCCTCCCAAAGTGCTGGGAATACAGGTGTGAGCCATTGCGCCCGGCCCCATATTTCTAATATTTAACAGCAAATAGGGGTTTCTCTTTTTTTTAGTTGCCTGTTTATATCCTTTGTCCATTTTTTATTGAATCATTTATTTTTCTTACACATTTGGAGGAATTGTTTATATATATTCCGTATACTAATTCTTTGTTGTTTACATGACTTGCAAATATCTAGCAAATGTGCAGATTTTATAACCTGTAATCCAGCAATTCTATTCTTAGGCATATACCCTTGAGCAAAGCTCTCTCATACATGCCCAAGGAGCTATTTACGAGGATGTTTCCTGTGGTGCTATTTGTAAAAGCAGAAAATGTGAACTAGCCTAAATGTACATTCAGTGAGTGAATGACTTATCAAATTATGGTATATTCACATAATGGAAATAAGAGGTTAAATGAATAACTTGGCTCTACATGTTATTAACAGAGATGATGCCAGAAAATATTATATTGGTCAAAAATGCAAATAAAAAATCAATACATTCAGCATTGGATATATAAAAGTTTCAAATGTCCCACAAAACAATTCTAAATAATATTTATGGGTAAATACATATAAGGCAAAAGCAAAAACCACACACTGCAGAACAGTGTTTGCTTCTGGGGAAGAGGATGGAGTAAAGGTAGAATATTCAACTGGATCTGCAGCACTTCTTTAAAAGAGATTAGTGAAAAACACCAAAATATTAGCATGTGTTAAAAGAGTTGTGGGTAAATGCATGCCTGTTATATGATTCTCTGTAGTGTTTGTGTGTGTTTGAAATATTTTCTAATTACAGGGAAGGGAAAAAAGGCAAAGAAGGTATGCCAGAACCTTCTTCCAGGCAGACATGACAGCATATGCACATCTTTGAGGCCTGGGATAACATGATCCATTTGAGGAATTATAGAAGGAGTGAAGGGTTCCAGTGATGGGGGAAGGTTCTGGTGAAATAGGTGGTCGGAGAAAGGCAGATCATGAAACACCCTGCTAACTGACCCAGGATTGGGAACAGTTACCAGTCTATGAACATTATAATTCCTAGAAGGAGAAATACATCAGTGGAAATAACAAGCTTCCATTAAACCTTTACGATTTATTCAAGTTAACCAATTATAGGAGCTTTAAAATAACTCAAAGTGTATGCAGTCTGATGCCTTCTCTTAGTCATAAGGAAAATGAGGTCCAAAAAAAAGAAAACGTAAGGAAAATGGAGAGCATTTTGCATAAGAACATTGAGATACAACTAATCCACTGATTCTGTATATTTACATTGGCTGACCTGTTCACTGATATGACAGCTAACGATACTGTAGATATAGTAGGTTTTTGAGACAATGTTACGGAGGATAGACACATTTTGATTAGGAGGTATGGACACTGATTTGACTAATGGGACATAACAATGCAGACTTTTGGGCATCAAACAGGTAACACAAAGTGGGCTATTCCTGTTATATGGAGAGAATGCAGAGGCTCCTAGGGAGAGATTGCAGTTAAACTACTGCTACCTCACAGTTGTGCCTAGATGGGCTGATCAATATCTTGCTTGGATCTCCCAGGCTTTTATGGCTCCTATAAAGACTATCTTGTTAGGTAGCCCAAGGCCAAGAGATAATTGTAAGGATCTTCTATGAAGGTTTACAATGGTGATCTAAGGTCACCACCACTAAGGTGGGTCCCTGTGAGTTTTCTTAAGGACTTTCTTCTGGTCATGGGCAAGATGTGAGGCCTAGAAAGCCCCAGGGCATCTGCCTGAGGATCACTGTCAGGTCTCACCCTGGTAAAGATAAAGGAGGCAGCAGAATGCAGTGTGAACCACTCTGTCCAAATTAGCTCATCTATCAGCTCTCCCATCATAGTTGATCTCAAATTTAGCCAGTTAGAAATACTGATTTATGAGGCTGGGCATGGTGGCTCACACCTATAATCCTAGTGCTTTGGGAGGCCCGGATGGGAGGATCCACTGAGCCCAGGAGTTCAAGATCACCCTGAGCAACATAGGGAAACCTTGTTTCTACAAAAAACAAATTAGTTGGGCATTGTGGCATGCACCTGTAGTCCCAGCTACGCAAGAGGTTGAGGTGGGAGGACAGCTTGATCACAGGAGGTCGAGGCTCCAGTGAACCTTGATCATGCCACTGCACTCCAGTCTGGGCAATAGAGTGAGACCCTGTGTCAAAAAACAAACGAACAAACAAACAAAAACAAAACAAAACAAAAAACAAAATACTGATTTATGGATACCAGAGGGGCTTGATTTGTCCTTTGATGCAAACAAATGGAGCTGTTCAGAGAAGAGGTTCTTCTGAAGTTATCACCAGGAGCTTTTATTCCACAGGCATATCAATACTACCATGAATTTATTAGATTAGCTAATTGCATTTTTAAAAGAATAGGGAACTTTGTCCTCAAGAGGTGAGATGGAAGACTGGCAGGTTTCAACATGTTGATGATAGGCTAGACTAAATAAAAACATCAGAGCCTTAAACATCTCTTGGTCCACTCCCACGCCGACATGTTCAGGTTAGTTTCCTCTATCTTACAGGCCCTCATAAGTGTAACACATATGAACATTTTAATTAAAAACTCATTTGTGTGATTTGTGTTTAATGTTTGTCCTTCTAGATAGCCTGTAAACTTCACGAGTAGAGGGACCACATCTTTTATTGTTTACAACAAGGTGTCCAATCTTTTGTCTTCCTGGGCAACACTGGAAGAAAAATTGTCTTGGGCCACAAATAAAATACACCAACACTAACCATAACTGATGAGTTAAAAACTTGCAAAAAAAATCTCATGATGTTTTAGGAAAAGTTTAGTAATCTGTGTTGGGCCGCATTCAAAGCTGTCCTAGGCCACATGCGGCACACGGGCTGTGGGTTGGACAAGTTTGGACAATATCCCAGAGCCTAGCCTGGTGTCTAGTTTATAGTGTAGCTCAGCATAGACATGTTGAATGTGTATGTGAGTAAATGAGTGAATAAACATAAGAAAATGAGTGAATTAAAAATGAACAAATCAATGGTACTGGTGGAGCAGCAAGAATACTAAGGAGAAGGGCAGCCCACATAGGCCACCATGGGTGAGGTCCTGTCCTTCAAGCAATCAACATGAGATGGGGCCAGGAGTAGCAAATGTTTTAGGGTCAGGAAGGAAAAGTTCCCAAGCAATGGGGGAAACCAGAAGCTGTTTCTGAGAATAAAGAACATAAGTTATCCGTGGAGGTGTTCCAAAGTTAAATTTGACCTATTTCTTAATTTTCCCTGGGTTGACCATATCAGAATACACTGCACGATTACTGCAATGTCATCCCACAACCTCAAAAGACAGTATCTAGAGAAGGGCCATGACAGCGTCTCTTTAAATATGTATTTAGTCATTATAGAGTTTGTAAGTTCTGGACTCTGATAATCCTCAAACTCTTCACACAATGGTTTGCTGTAACTGACGTCATCTTTTATGCTTAATTGAACTACTTGTTCTTAAGATGACTCAGGATACAAAGACATCACATACATATGAAATATTGCCATACCGTAACCATTTGATTCTAGATGACTTACCTTAAAGAACAGTGTATTACTTCCACTTTCCCATGACATTTAAATCTTGGCTTTTGAGATTCCTAGGAAAGGAAGTAAAAAAAATCCAGAAGAACTCAGAATTCAGTTGTCTGTGTGATCTAGCTACCCCTCCCATTACCTTTACGCTATATGTAGATGGGCCAAAAATACAGAAGTCTTACAGGATATAAAATATTTTATCTTTTGTTCTGGGCTAATAAATAGAGGTATCAATTTCATGGTGATCATCACTGATCTTTACTTTAAAAACTGATAATTCATTTTTTGGTTCAAAGTAGACTAAGGACTCTGATATCATTGCTCTTTTTGAGCATGTCGCTCGTACACATAGGCTCAAGGAAGAGTCATAATCAGGCTGGAATTTTATATACTGCTTCTGCAATAAGAGGATATCATTAGTATTTTCAAAAATATGATCTCTTTGGCTTTTGTTCAAATATGATTCAAATTTTAAAAAGTAGACTTTACTTTTACGAGCCCCTTTAGGTTTCCAGAAAAATTAAGCAGAAAGAGAGTTTCCAGTACCTCCTCTATCCCCGATGTCACACTTTCCCCTATTATTAAAATTTTGTTTTGGGGTGGTACATTTCTACAGCTGAAAATATTGATATCCTATTAAAGTTCATAGTTGACACTAGTTTTTCTCTCTGTGTCGTCTAATTTTATGGGTTTTGACAATTACATAATGCCATGTATCCACCATTATACACAATAAAAACTGTCCTAAAAATTTATTGTGTTCCACCTATTTATCTCTCCCTCCTCTCAGCCTCTCAATGATTTAATTTATAAAAAAATTATAGAGGTGTGCAAACTACCATGGAGGTCTCTATGTGGGACTCAAGTCATGTTCCTTTAGTTATTATCATGTTTCTGGCATTATTCTATTTTGCTGTAAAATTAGCCAGGGCTGCCACCGAACCACTAGGAGATTTGTCAACTTTATGTTAAAAACATTTTGCTTCTTGCCAACCTAAAAGACCTGCCTTAGAGAGAAATAAGGTGTTAGGGACTTGGTACCCATGTCCCAGGAAGAGTTCTGGGGCAACATAAGAGCAAGTCCCATAAAAGGCTCTCAGCATCTCTCCTTCCGCAAATGTGGTGCTGAAACCAAAGTTGACTATATTTAAATTATGTTCTTCATGCAGTAGGATGTTCTGCGGCTTCAGGTCCCAGTGCACGATTTTCTTTCTGTAGCTGTACTGGAGGGTGGACAGTGTCTGCTTAAACAGGGCCTGGGCCTTCTTGTCATCCTTGATGTGGCTGTGATGGTGTATTTAGTGGAAAAGCACTCCTTCGAGGGCATATTCCATCACCAAATAGAGGGTGTCCACCTGCCAATCACCTAGTTGAGTTTAATGATGTTCAGGTGATTCAGGGCCTTCATGATTTCTACCTCTTTCTGTAGAGAGAGGGTAGGGGAGCCACTCATTTTATAGATGATTTTTGTAACCACCTGTGTCCCAGTCAGTATGTGCCCTGTCAGCTTCACCTGGACGAACACGCCCCTGCCACTGGTCTTGAGGAACATGTACTTTTTGATCTCCTCCCTAGGTGAGTTGGAGGCCAAGCTCTGCTACATGGTGCCTCCTAACTACAAATCCTACCTATGCAAGCTATGCTAACTAATGAACAATGCCAACTATACTAACTAGGCTAACACCACTAACAGACTCCACCAATTGTATTAACTTTGCTAATACTACTAAGTATTATTAGTATGCTAATAATAACCATGGTAACAATACCAACCAACAATACTAACTATACTGACTGCACTAGAAGTCCTAACTAAAAAAGTTAAATGGGAAAAAAGAAAAAAGTAAGAAAAATTTGCAAAGAAAATAGATGAAATGGGAAAAAGAAAAAATAAAGTGAGAAAATAAAAATAAACATGAGAAAAACAAAAATAAAGAAGAAAAGAAAAAAGATAAAGGAAAAAGAAAAAATAAATTGAAAAATGAAGTAGAAAAAAAGAGGAAAAAAGGAAAAAATGTAGAGAAAAGAGGAAAAAAATAGGAAAAACAGTAACAATGAGAAAACAAGCTAGATACAATCAGAGTCCACAGGTCACCAAAAACAGCTTCCTGGTCTACACGAACCAAAAACCTAGGCCCAGCTGGAGACTTATATAGCTACGTGTAATTCATCACAGTGGCTCTTTTTTTTTTTGAGATGGAGTCTCGCTCTGTTGCCCAGGCTGGAGTGCAGTGACACGATCTTGGCTCACCCCAACCTCCGCCTCCCGGGTTCAAGCAACTCTTTGGCCTCAGTCTCCTGAGGAGTTGGGACTACAGGCACATGCCACCACACCCAGATAATTTTTTGTATTTTTAGTACAGACAGGGTTTCACCATGTTAGCCAGGATGGTCTCGATTTCCTGACCTCATGATCCATCTTCTTCGGCCTTCCAAAGTGCTGGGATTACAGGCATGAGCCACTGCGCCCGGCCCACAGGGCACGTTTATAAGGTCAGGGCAAAACGTGAACTAATCATGACTGGGGATAATTCACTGTGGTTTTTTCACTTTTGGCCCCAAGAACATTTTATTTTTTTTTAATAAAAATTGCATTTTGTCTACGTGGGTCATAGAGATTGATGGTTTCTTAGCTACTCAAACCTGTACAATGCCTCAATGGCATTTTTTGTTTGTAGTTTGAAAATCTGTAATAAATTTTGGCTTTTAAAGACCTCCTAATGTCTACATTCAAAATATTTCATTCGTTTTTAAAAAACTCTGAATGATTCGTCTCAGTCATGGTGGGGATGAGGGGAATATTTTTCTTCTCTTTAGGGTTTTTCCTTTCTCATATGGTTGAGATCATGTCATGGATGCAGAAGGAAACAGACAGATCCTACCCTTATGGAGCTTATCCTTGTAGGGTGATGAGCATCAGCTGAAGTGGAGACCAGAGGAATAGTCTTCTGGGCCACAGGTTGGTATTGGGTGAGGTGGAAGGAGGCGCTTTCTGGAAGCCAGAGTGCTGAGCCCTGCAGTATGAATAGGAGTCACCTAAGTGAGCAGGGGACCACTTAGGAGGGCAGCCTCTGTGAAGGATGGGGATGAGAGAGTGTGGCACGCTTGAGAGATGACGCTAGTCTAAAGGTGGGATTGGGGCTGGGTTGGGAGAGCTCAAGTCCCACGACAGAATCGGAGCCTGTGTTCTGAGGGCAGAGGGCTCTACAGAATAGTTTAATGTAAAGGGGACGCAGTCAGGCCTGTGTCTCAGGAAGGGACATCTGGTAGCTCTTGGAGGGTAAGGTGGATGGGGCTGGAAGGGAACAGGCTGACAAGTGAGTACTTGGCAATCACCACAGTGGGACCGTCTGCAGTGGGAGGGGAGGAGGGGAGCCCAGCCTGGGCAGGGAGTCAAGGGGCAGAGCTGTAGGACCTCTCAGAGTGAACTCCTGCTCTCTGCACCCCAGCTGTGTCACCAGAGAGAAGGGTCCTCCTATGGAGCCCCACATTTTCTGGAGGTTGGGTGGGAATGACACCCTGTTCCACAGACCTAAGCACCGCCATTTTACATGCAGAGAGACTATGAGGCCCTTGGCACCATGGTTACCCTAGGCCATGAGTGGAAGTGAGAGTTTTGTGTGAAATATTTTAATTCTTCCTTTGTTTACTGGATATTATAAAGACTCCTTAGTTTTACTCATTCACTCATTTTCATCATTAAACAAATATTTTTTGGAATCTTTTGAAAATTTCAATAACTTTTGGGGTACAAGTGGTTTTTGGTTACATGGATGAATTGTACTGTGGTGAAATCTGAGCTTTTTAGTGCATTCATCCCTCAAGTAGTGTGCACTGAATTCAATATGTAGATTTTTACTCCTCACTTCCCTCCCACCCTCTTCTCTTCTGAGTCTCTGAAGCTCATTATACCACTCCATATGTGTTTGCGTACCAATAGCTTAGCGCTCACTTATAAGTGAGAACACGCAGTGGTTTTCCATTCCTGAGTTACTTCACTTAGAATGATGGCCTTCATCTTTCCTCTTTTATTGGAGACAACAGTCAACTGTGGGTCATTTGAGAGTAAAATTACCTCTTGTTCCCAAGTCATCAAAATAATCACATGCCCCCATAACTAACACCATCTTAGGCATCATCAACATCATCAACAATCTTTACCAAATACCTAGATGTGCATGATACTGTTAGGTTTGACCTATCAGAAGGAACTATTTCTGGATCCCTGAAACCTGCCCAGAGCTTTCTTTGCCACTCAGAGAGGATGCTTGAAATAGAAAAATCGTTCACTTGGCTTTGTCAAGCAATCAGGCTTAGATCCCTGGAGTAGATACCCCTTTCCCTGACATTGCTGCCATGTGTTGTAGGAGAAAAGCACATATAAAAGGTGGTAGAGGAGGCATCTCTCTACTCTTGATCAAAGGACCAGGAATTTCCCAGCTCTGCAGTAACTGAACTCTCTAAAGAAGAGCATGACTAATTCACATGAATATCACCTTCTTTAGCTTTCATAGAAGCCTCTAAAGCATGACACTTAATTGTTTTTCTTATTAGTTCAAAAATAAAACATGTTGAAGATATTACCATGGCTACTCCTTTAATTAATAAAAAGGCTTGTTGAGTTTAAAAACAACTAACTCTTTTCATATTCAAGTTACTTTTAGTAGCTATTATAAATTATTACCTTCTTTTACATCAGAAGTTTCTTATGACTAAAGGCCGAGCCAGCCCCCAAGATGCTCTTTAACAATGACTCTTATGTTTCTTTCGGTGAACTCATAATGTTAATTACACTGTGCAACAGATGGAGCGCCTTCCATCAAGGACCTCAATGCACCTTACATACGTCATGAGTCATCAAAGCCCTTCTGTAATGGAGGTAAATATCCACGGCCACAATTTTATAGTTAAAGAAGCACGAAGAAGGTAAGTGTTTTTGTTTTTTAAAGCTGAATATGTTTCTGTAAAACAATTTATCATTTAAGAAGGCAGGAAAACTCAGTGAATATTTATTGAACAAAGAAATGAATGAAATGACTCATCAGCAAGATTTCGTTGCCTCTCAATAAACACCTGAACGATATGAATTATTTTGGAGAGTGAGGGGTAAATAGATCAGAAGCTATCTACTGCTAGCTAATCAGTCGTTATAATGATTAGTGTAGAAAATGGCTACCTGACTACCATAGTGATAGAGCAAATCTAGATAATAAAAATGGCCACTTTTGTAACAGGATACAGAAACACTGAAATTTAGAGCTAAAAGATTCTAAACGTTGTCCAGTTAAGCACTTTAACATTTTAGATGAGAAAATTGAGATCCAGAAATGTTAATAGGTGGCCTGCATGAAATCACTTAGCTTTTGAAATCTTAATTTAATTTAATACTTCTTCCTGTTTCAGACAGTATTTAATTGGCTTGGTCCCTCAGCTGGTTAGTGGCATTGATAACTAGAATCCAGGCTCCTGACCTTAAGCAATCCATCTTCCCACTAAATTTCATTAAAAAAAACTTTTACAAATGATTGTCTTCCTACACCCTAAGTATCATAAAAACCATATAAAGTGAAACTTGTTAGGAGGTTACTTTTGTTATACTTTTCTTTAATTGGTGGGGAATCTGATATTCAGGGAATTGAAGGGGATCACTCAGGGTCTCATGGCTGATTACGGGCATACAGAGGCCTAGACTCCCCACTCCCCTCATTTCCACTACTTCAGAATCTGGAACTTTCATCTGTTAATCAAGATACCAATAACCAAAACCACGTATATAATTTCATTCTGATTTTTCTGCAATTTTCATTTACTAAAAACAAATGAGAAATAGACAAGGTAATATTAGGGATTTTAAAAATGAAAAAAAAAAAAAGGGGTCCAGGACGTATCATTAGGTCAGTAGTAATTGAAATTCCAGTCATTTATTTGATATCTTTCAAACCTGTGAATCCAGGTAATTATTATAATTTATTCTAAGAACATTGAAGGATCATAAGATACCAAACTGCTTACTGACTTTTCAGAGATTAAACTACTTCCTTGAAGGTTTCAAGGTTGTACATTTTTTAATTTATGATGAAAACTGGCAACCACAGGCAAAATGTATAGTAATCCTCATTAAGCCAGAACAGCTAAATAAAATAGCACGTTGATTCTTTTTTTTTTTTTTTTTTTTTTTAGACAGGCAGGATCTAACTATGTTGCCCAGGCTGGCCTTGAACTCTTAAGCTTAAGCAATCCTCCCACCTTACTCTCCCAAATTGTTGGGATTACAGGTGTGAGCCATTGTGCCCAGCCTACACATTGATTGTGAATCATCATTGATGATTAAGCGTTTCTAGCATTTTTATGTATTTTGAGTTTGCATCATCCCATTCTACAATCACAATTCTTTAATTAAATGGAGATCACCCAATGAAACAGAAGAATGCTTGAATTAGTTTCCAGGACAGTTTTTCCTCTAATTTTACATAGCCTTTCCTCCTGTAGAAGTTAGCATGCAAATATACACTTTGAACCATCTAGTCTATTTTTTTTTTAATATTCTAAAGTGAAAGCATCCATGTGGCACAAAACTTACCATATAATAACACTCTCCAGTTATATGGCATTTTTAACTGAAGTTGGTAAGGAGTCTGGGCTATTCTTTGGAGAGCCGTGTGAATGAGTGAAACAGACTCCTCCTATTTCGGAGATGGAAAAGGTAAGGACTGGGGTGGAGGTGAGGAGGAGAATTGTTAAAGACTTCCCTTGAACGCAGTTCTCAAGTTGTCAAGTGCTCCTCGTATGTCTTCAACTTCAATGGCAGACACAGTAGAGCTAGGGAGGAAGTATTGGACTATGATTCTGAAAATATCACCTCTAGACCTATTTGCTATTGCTAATATTTATTCTGCTGCCTTTACATCTCGTTTCCTTGACACACTTAAGCTTACGTTATGAAAATGATTCCCTGTTACTATATGTATTGGAAATCATTCATAGAGCTTTGCATTACTCTGTTTATCTCTCTTTGTATACTAGGGTCTTTGAAAGGTTGTACTGTGGAATTTGTACTGTGAGTTGAATATTAATAAGATAAGGAGAAGAAATAAGTTTTCCCCTTTCTTTATAATCCCACAGTGGCCCTGTGAGCAGGAAAACCAGCTCACATGGGTAGGCCTAGACATCCCAGCTCTGCCCTCCGTATCCCGTTAATACCTCATGACAAATAGAGGGGCCGCTTTATGACAGTTTTGGATTTTCTAAGTAAAACATTCAAGAAGTCAGCATCCTCTGCTTTAGTTGAGTGCTTTATTTATTAGGGGAACTATGAAATTTTAGCCTGTTGCTCTTCTTTTTACCTTTTTTTTAAAAGTATAGTTAAGGATTAGCAAAGACTTTTACCACAAGGAATAAAGCATTTCAAACTCCTTAAAAGATACACTAATATTCTACTTTATTCCTGTATTTTGTAAGTACAAAAACTAATTTTTGTAGATTTTTTCCTCTGGCAGACTCTTGTCTTCGTTTCCTTGTGTAGGCCCTTAACCTCAGTGTAAAAGAGGCAAATGATCTATACAAAAATATTTTAGGTGTGTATATAAATGAAGCTTAGAATGAGAAAGTTGAGATGGGAAAATTGAGACTAAGGTTTCTTTTTATTTTTTCCTATAGCTGATTGATAGGTAAACTCAGAGGCCAATTTTTAATCAGTGGTTATTGTACTTTACATTCTCACATCTATCACACCATCTGAGAATATCCAAGTGTTTAATGGCAGTTGGAACGGAATATTCACAACATCTTTTCAAATTAAATAGATGGCTTGAATTATCAGCCTCATTTGTTAGAAAAAGAAAGAAGGAGATTAATTGTGAATTACGTGAACCAAAGAACATTGGTAGCCTAACTAGTAACTGAAAGTCTAAGTTCAAGTTCTTGCCTTAAAAATTTGAATTCAGGTCAGTTCAACAAACTGGAAGGAGTCTCTACCATGTGCCATGCACGAGGCTGCCTAAACATTGTAGTATAAGTTGGAAGGCAGAGTAAGGGTTAAATCAAGATTAGTGTTCAGGCCACTGACCCAAGCTTTTAAAATTATGACTGAAATTATATACTTTTCTGTATATTGTGTTCTGTAGTTGGAAAAAAATTATAGGGAGTGATGAGGCACCCAATAAATGCTCAGATATGGGAATGGAGTCAATAATTGGTAACTAAGTTATTTCAAAGCAAGATGAGAGTCAAATTTATTTCTAAGCAATAGGAATTTTGATATTTATTTACCAAAGCTTCTGAAAATTATTACAACTTCTAAAAGCCATTCTATCAGTGATATTAACTGAATCTTTATCATATGCAAAGCATCATCCCAGGTGCTATGGGGATCCAGAAATAAGAATCCAAAGGGAAGCACTGAGCACTAGAAGCTAACATGGAATACGTGCTTGTGCAGAGTCATGACCTCTGGTTTACCAATTATGAAGTCTTAGCTCATTTTTCTACTTTACTCCCTCAATTGCTTTGGTTTATATAGCTTCCCGCTTTCAGTAGAATTTATATTATAGAATGTTCCAATTTACTATTTTATTGTATCTCTTTAGCATTCTTGAGATTGAAGCAATGCAGTTGCTATGATCTCCATTACATAGACCACAAACTGACGTTATTAAGAAGTTAAATGAATTTTTCAAGGTCAAGCAAAGAGCAAGGGTGAGACCTCTGTCTCCTGTCTGCCCCACTCATTTTCTTTTCACTAAACTGCCTTGCCCGAAGGACTATTTGAGCTTCCTAGTAAAAAGTTGAAAGGTACTTCATAATTTTTTCTTCAGTAAGCTTTCTCTTATTAAGATATTTTATTACACTGTCATTACAAGGAAAATAAGGAAATAAAAATACATCTCATCCCACTCACCCAATTTATTTTCCTCAATGATCTTCTATGCTGATATAAAGTTTTAGAAATGAGATCATACCACATTAATTGCTATATCCAATAAATGTTGAGTGATTATTGTACTAACTGTAGAAATGACTATAAAAGAATTTCATCCCTTTCTTATGGTATATATCGTCTGCTTCGATCATTTATTTATCACATTTCTTGTCTTCTGAATTAGGTTTTAGTTGTTAGGGGATAGAATCCATATCTGACCTACTTTTGTTTTAAATCTTCTCGGCACTTTGCACCACGAACTGAACGGAGAACAGAGAACCGTGCTCAGTAAACATTTGCTTAATGAATGAGTGATTACTTCTGCTGAGGAAAACAAAACATGAACATGTTGGTGACAATGGATCAATTCTCTGCTTGCCTTCTCTCCCTCTTCCTTTTGTTTGAGCTCCCTGAAGGCTCTTGCTGGGTGTTTTCTCTCTCCAGTAGCATAGCTGGTCATTGAAAGCCTAACTTTAAGTCCTGGTCTCACACTTCTAGTGTCTCTCTTGTGGCTTCCTGGTTCCACACAAGTACTCCATAAATGTTTGTAGAATGAAGGCAGCAAGGAAGGAGGGAGGGGAGAAAGAGTAGCTAAGGATGTGCTTAACAATTGTTGCATGCTTTCTAAGGGCTGAGAACTGCTTTAAATGCCTTATTTGGAAAGTCATTCACTCCCCTCAACATTGCTACTAAGTGGATTCAATCAGTAGCCCCAATTAAAACCAAACCACAGAGAGAGTAAGTAGTAGTTTGTCCAAGCTCACATAGCTAAGTGGTAAAGGCAGAATTCAGACCCAGTGTTTTGTTTTTGTTTGTTTGTTTGTTTTGTCACTGAGTTATATTGTGTCTTGATATAGCCACCTGGATTTTCAGTACAGCACAGGATAAAAGAGGGAAGGAAACAATGGTCACTAACAGAGCATCAGTAACAACCAACATATTATAGTGGAAGAAGCCCTAGAGAAAGAGCCAAAAATTCTATGTCCCAATGAGAGTGTTTTCGTATTCAGTTAACTTCATCTAATGTCCCTGGACTTACTATTCTGATCTGCTAAATGGGTATAATTATCCTAGACCTGCCTTGCTTACAGTTGTAAATTTGTGCAAACACAATTTGAAATTAAGTGTATAATGTGCTATGACTATGTAAGCTAAGTATTTTAACAGCTGTTATATACATATCACAGCACATTTTACCTGTTACTCTCAACAAATCTTCATATAACAAATATTAACTTTATTCAACTGAATAGAGGCACAAAATGAGCACCACTAGACTTTGTTTAGATTCTGTGCAAATGCAGCTTGATAAAACTAGTTTTAATATAATCAAAGCTTTTTATATAAAGTTTTATGATGGAGCTGGATGGAGTCTCAGTTGAATATTAGACATATCGAGCATCACCCAATGAACTCACAATACAAGGGTGGAGGAAATGGTTGTTGGTGGTGGTGGGGTAAATAGATAATGAGAGAAAAGAGCTCCACCTGCTGATCAGCAGTGCCACTTCCTACCACACCCTTGGAAGTCAGCCTCATACACAGTGGATCATAGCCTGTTCACTTCGGAAGATAACGTTAGGAACATAATTACCATCACCACACACACGCAAACGCGCAAAGCCTACCACTTACTGAGTACTTATTTTTTCCCAGGCGATGGAAAGTGATTTCCGTTAATCCTAATACCCCGCCCCCGCCCCCGCCCCCGCCAATGGTAGTGATAGAGCAGAACCTGAATCCAGGCCACTTGGCTCAAAGCCTGAATCTTCCATTTTCTAGGTGTGGCCTTGGGCAATACATTTCCCTGGGCCTTCATTTCTCCGTCTCTAAACAGGGTTTATAATAACTTCCACCTCATTGGGTTGTTACAACGATTCAATGAATCAATGTTTGTAAAGAATTTACAAAAATTGGCCGGGCGCGGTGGCTCACGCCTGTAATCCCAGCGCTTTGGGAGGCCGAGGCGGGCGGATCACGAGGTCAGGAGATCGAGACCATCCTGGCTAACACGGTGAAACCCCGTCTCTACTAAAAAATACAAAAACATTAGCCGGGCGTGGCGGCGGGCGCCTGTAGTCCCAGCTACTCCTTAGGCTGAGGCAGGAGAATGGCGTGAACCCGGGAGGTGGAGCTTGCAGTGAGCCGAGATCGCGCCACTGCACTCCAGCCTGGACGACACAGCGAGACTCCGTCTCAAAAAAAAAAAGAATTTACAAAAATTCTTAGTGCATGAAAAGCATTTGTGAGATAGATTTTTAAAAAGGAAAACAAACTGTAGTTTACAAAACTTTATCACAGAAGTCTTAAAAGGGAAAGTCAGGAGTTGAACACAGACTGTCTGACCCCAGTGCCTATGCTCTTAAGCACCAGGCTATGTAGCTTCTCAATACGTGACTATGATGAAATACAACCTAAAAGAACTAAGGACATGTCCTTGAGTTAGTTACAGGAATGATGATTTGCTATTTGAATTACATCAAGTTTAGTTCTTTCCATTATTTTATTTCTTATGTTGGATTCCTAATCATTGCCTCCCCAACCCTTTAGCTTCAGCCAATTGTTGCTACAAGAATTTTCAGAAAACATAGCCATAATGATGCCAGATGACGGCAATCATGAAACACTTCTCTTTTTATTTTTCTTATCATTTTGATGGCCTTTCCTAAGCACCTCCTTGCCACTGCTTGCAAATTTCTCATTTCAAAGTTCTGTCTCAACTGGATTGTTAAAATCACATATCCAACTTTTGATACAAAGGCATGTAGTAGTAATGATAATCTGCTCACTATGTTGAGGCTGCTTATGGCAATCTTCATGGTCCAGAGAAATCATAAAGAAAAGACTTCATGTTTAACATAGTGTCGAATTGGCTCCAACTGCTGAGGCAATGACTTTAGACTTATTGGAGAAATTTGGAATTTGGGTTGAAGGGTGGGACATCCTGCTTTGAGTTGACTGATGATTCCTATTTGAGAGAAGCGGAGAGTCTAAAGGTAAAAGGGATTATTGGAGGAAAGTTCTGAGCATCAGTAACTCCAAACTGAAGCTGAAGAAGAGACAAAGCCAAAGAGGGCCATCCACATACAGCTTCTTTTCCCACCTAATGTCAACATATTGCAAGATGTAGTCACAATTTAGTGATACGGGAAGTGGAATAAAATATTTATTTGGAGAAACTACTGGAATTTATTACACCATTTTAAGTATAATTGGATCTGTCTGTATTTTACATGGCCTTTAAAAAATTTGTTAAGCACCGAAAAAGAAACAAAGATAATTAAAATGTTGGGAAATAGAATAGATGAAGAAAAGTTAAAGGGCTGTGGAAAATGTAATTTGAAAAGAAAGCAATTAGGGATAACTTCAGTGTTTTCAAGTCTATGGAATGTTATTTATTAAAGAACCAAGTATCTGTTCTCTATTTCCATAGAGATCAGAAATAGAAATGGGCTTAAGTTGCCGCAAGAAAGCTTAGGTTTACACACAAGAAAAAACTTCTTGATTAAACTCTAGAACTTACTAGGGAGGGAAATTGTGGGTCTTTGCTCCAGGAAATCTTTAAGAATTGAAGAGGTAAGCCCTGGGTAATCTGATGTGGTGTTGGGTTAAAGCAGAAGGCTTAACTGGAATTTCTTTAGGTCTCATCTAGTACTTAAATGCCATGATTGCATAAATAAGAATTTGTCCACAAAGCAGGAAGGAAGCAGACAGAACAACCAGGCATGGCTCATTTAGCAATGCAGTTGCTATTTCTGAGGGAAGATTTCTGGAAATCTCTGTTTTGAAGTAGAGTTACAATGTCATAGCCAAAACCTTGTGAACAACTTAGAAGGCAGACATTCACTTTTTTTAAGCCTTACTGATAGAGTCAACTGAAGTACTAAAGGACATAGTTATAATTTTCCTTTTGTGTCGGAATTTATGACCATTTTGAGAGTGCCTGTGTATCTACAAAATAATTCATGTTCTAATAAATAGAATATTTTAGATGAATTTGTCTGACATAGCTATAATCTAGGTAGTTGCTTTTTGGTAGTTTTCTGATGGTTGTTCTTAAATGGAAATTAAAAGCTGATGTATGAGGGTGATGGTAAGGCATTCCCTGAAATTTTGAAAATAAGGTGCTCTTTTTTAAAACATTAACTTTCCATGAAGTTAGAATTGTGAAAGTTTTACACAGTGGATATGATTAGCCATCTATATGAGGTGAATGGAGAATTTGGGAAATACTGTCATTTCAGCTTAGGTAAACAGAGGAATGTGAGAAAGAAAGACTGGAATGTGATTGTAACTTTGTACTCAGTTTGTGGAAACTCAAACATGTGTTTCCTCGCCTGACTTGGAGGAAACATCTCTGATAACAAGGCTCATCAACTACTGAGGCTTAGAAAATGTTGAGTCACAGAAGCCAAAACTCTCAGGGGAGACTTGACAACACTCTCCTCTACTGACTGAGGATCTCATGCTATTTAAGATCAGCTCAGTCCTCCATTCCGATTCCCTCCATGCTCCTCACCATGCAACCTTCAACATTCAGATGATTTGCCTTTCCACGTGGCTTGATGGTGGGAGAAAGTGTGCTGATCTTCAACCTTCCTGACAGTTGAATTTCTTTATATATATATATAAAATTTCAATAGCTTTTGGGGTACAAGTGGTTTTTGGTTACATGGATGAAATATACATGACGAATTCTGAGATTTTAGTGCACCCATCACCTGAATAGTGTACGTTATATCTAATGTGTAGTTTTTTATCCTTGGCCCCTTTGCCACTCTCCCACTTCTGAGTCTCTAAATTATATCACTCTGTATGCCTTTGCGTACTCGTAGCTTAACTCCCACTTGTAAGTGAGAATATATGGTTTTTGGTTTTCCACTCTTGTGTTACTTCACTTAGAATAATGGCCTCCAGCTCCATCCAAGATGCTGCAAAAGACATTATTGCATTCCTTTTAATGACTGAGTAGTATTCCACGGTGAGTATATATATATGTATCACATTTTCTTGATCCACTCATTAGTCAATGGGCATGTAAGTTGGTTCCACATTTTTGCAATTGTGAATTGTGCTGTTATAAACACATGTGTGCAAGTGTCTTTTTCATATAATGACATCTTTTCCTTTGGGTAGATACCCAGTAGTAGGATTGCTGGATTGAATGGTAGATTTACCTTTAGCTCTTCAAGGAATCTTCATACCTGACAGTCGAATTTCTCATAGTAAATGATTTATAGATCAGCTCCTGAGCTGAATTCACCTAAATCTACACATGAGGAGATGGCTTGCCCATTGGCAGGCTGGTATGAGGGGTCTGAATCTATAGGTTTCATATCATGGTATTTTTTTCTTTTTTTTTTACAGTGAATGCAAACAAGGATTGCATAAGCAGTCTCTCTCTCTCTCTCTCTTTCTCTCTGTCTCTCTCTCTGTCTCATTGCTTGCCCTTCTCAAGCTGAAACAAAAATATTATTTTAAAATATTTTCTATTAAAGTAATGATTCCTCTCCAGCTCACACAGATGAGATCTCCCTTCCTAGCCGTAGAAGGTGGAGATGATGGGATTGGGTTATGCCTTCGTAGAAGGAGGTACTGAGAGGCTCTCAAGCTGTGCAGCAAGAATAGTTCTCATGTGAGAACAGTGGTGGGGTTGATGACTCACAGGAGCACTGGCCACATTGAATAGACACTTTTTACTTCAATCATTTTGAAATGTTAACAACTCCAATATTCATTTTGACACATATTGGTAGTTTCCTGCATTGCTTTCCAGTGAGTCAATAGAAAGGCTTTGTCTACATGACTGGTAAGAATACGGTTCCATATATCATAAAACTGTGTAGATAAATGTGTATTGGTTTTAGATAGTCATGGATTTGCCAACTCTTAGACCAGCACTCTAGTGAATCTCACTACCACACTACCTCTGGTTGTGACCTTATCAGATTTCATAAGCTGAACAGGCTTTGGCTGGGACAATTTGTGAGTGGCAACAACCCAAAGAAAACCAGGTGCTACAGGAAGTGGAATGGGTGATTCAGTCAGGTGCATTCTTTCTTATGATTCAGGCTGACCCACTAACTAATCATTGTGAGTGGGCACTCTGCTCTCAGGGGTGCTTGTGAATAAGACGTATAGTAAAGGTCTTAATCACTTTTGCTGACTGAAAAGCTTTCACAGAGATTGTTTTTCAGAATTTCGAAATGGAGAAATCAGTTCTATTGTGGTAATAAAAGTTATTGGTAATCCCATTGTGGATATGCTGTATGCTCTATTTCCTATCTTTACTCAATATTGCAATGTGCAATATGTTATTAAGTACCCAAGGCATTTTGATTCAGCACTATGTTTGCATTTGGCAAATTTGTATTTATTCTTTTTTTGAGTTTATTAAGTCTTTGAACTTTAAAGTAATATACAAGTAAAGTTACTTGTTTATTTCATTTATTTATGTTCTCTTTGCAGGATTTAATAAGAACTAACAAATAGAAGCAATAAGTTAATAAATGAGAATACTGAGGCAAGAAGAAAATACAACTAAGAAATTAAGGCAAACATAAATATTAAGGTTAGCATATATTATGGCTCATATAAAAAAAGACAGTTATAACAAAACCATCTTGCCTAATTCAGAGGAGAAAGTGTCATTATTAAGCTCTCACTGTTTGCCATGAGACAGATCTGCTTGGCCTCTCAACTCTGCCATTTACTCTGTCACCTTGGGGCCATGTGAAATGACAGTAGGAGTTATATCTACTCTCAGGAGTTTTTCGTGAGTATTAAAGGAGACTGCTCTGTGAAATGTATAGTGTGATGCCTGGTACATAGTAAGGTTTATCAAACGGTAATTATTTATATTATGATAATGATTATTACATTAATTTCCATAAATTTCTGATTGAAGAGTTCCCAGTTGCCTTTGAAAAAAAAAAAAAAAAAAGCTTTAATGCGACCCAGGTGCCTTTTAAAATATATACGTGTCCTTCTGACGATCAGAGGGGGCATGACTTCAGCAGGTCTTGGAGCATATGACATTGTTCATGTCCATTGTCTTCCTAAGCCGCAGAGCAGGATCCCTCAGGGATGGCTCGATCTGCTTCAGGGTCCTGCTATAGTTTAAGCCTCCCTTGCCTTCATCACTTCCAGCTTTTCAATGGTGATATGTATGCCTCCTAAAGGCTTGGATGGCCAATGCAGGAATCGGTTAATAATGTATTTGTTCATTTTATGAGCAATGTGAGTATGTAGGGAAATTTTCTGGTTCAGCTTCACTCAGAGGTGAGTAGGAGATCCACTTGCCTTGGCTGCTCCTCACTGCTCGTGGTCTGAAGAAAATGGAATGTTCCCAGGGCTTTGACAAAGACCTTGTACAACCTGCAGCATTCTTCACCTAATCCCCCAGTCTCTTCTTCCTTAGGAGGAGCTGCTTCTGACTCACTGCCACAGGCACAGCCACCTACAGTGCTTACTTAGAGTGACACTTTGATCCTACAATGCAAGAATCATCTTAATGACGCTGCAGCTGCCCTAGGCAGGATGGCTGCTCACTATCTATTTGGGAAAATAAAGATCTGCCAAGGAAGGTACATTCAAGGAGGCCCGGGGCTGGCTGTAGGGAAGGGAGAAGGGGCTTCGCTGTCCTTTGTTTTTTGTTTTGTTTTCTTTTTTGAGATGGAGTCTTGCTCTGTCACTCAGGCTGGAGTGCAGTGCCATGATTTCAGCTCACTGCAACCTCTGCCTCCCTGGTTCAAGTAATTCTCCTACCTCAGCCTTTCAAGTAGCTGGGACTACAGAGATGCACGACCATGCCAGGCTAATTTAGGTAATTTTAGTAGAGACAGGGTTTCACTATGTTGGCCAGAATGGTCTAGATATACTGGATTAAAGTGATCTGCCCGCCTCGGCCTCCCAAAGTGCTGGGATTACAGGCGTGAGCCATTGTGCTGGGCCTTCACTGTCCTTTCTAAAAATATTTCATTACATTAATAAAAAAATTAATTATAAGTAGTATTTACTTATTGAGAACATCTACTACA
Source organism: Macaca mulatta (assembly GCF_049350105.2). Lineage (NCBI taxonomy): Eukaryota > Metazoa > Chordata > Mammalia > Primates > Cercopithecidae > Macaca > Macaca mulatta. Next base: position 68,197,248 of record NC_133422.1, read on the forward strand.
AGAAAAAGAAATTATTCTTCAAAAGGATCTTTTGAAGGTACCCCATATTTTCCCTTCTAACATTTCTCCTTAAAATAATTTAAGTAAATTCAAAACTAGTAGAACTTTCCATATGAAAATAGGTCAGATGTATTGGGGTGAGAAGCCTAGTTCACATTTCTGAAATGAGCTCATCAAGTGGTCCTTTACATTTCCCCAGCATCTTTTATGAACCTTTGCCCCGGATAGATATTCAATTAGGTAGAGTACCTGAACTGCTCAAATAACATTTCTGAACTGGACTTGTTTGTCCTAGTAAAGTCTTACCTTAGTAAATTCAGATCTTACATTTCAAACTTTTCTATAGTTTCTAAACTTGTTCTCTTCTCAAATTACTGAATATGATTACTTTTGGTGGGCTCTGGAGTCAGCCTAGGTGCAAATCCTGGCTCAAACACTAACTGGTTGTATAACATTAAGCAGGTCATCTCATCTTTCTAATCCAAAATTTTCTCATCTGTAAACTGAGTATTAATATGAAATAATAAGATTGTGAAGAGTAACACATGTCAATTGCTTAACGCACTGCTTAGCATATAATTCATGTGAGCTACTACTGTTATTACAGTCATTATTTCAACACTAAATGATAACTTCAGAAGTGATCAATTCAAAGGATATGAATACACAATTTGCAAAAGAAAAAAATTCAAGAGGCACATACATTTATGAAGAAATACTTAAATTAACTAAAAGTGAGATAATGCAAATTAAACGTTGATAGATAATTTTACTTATAGAATTGGAAAAAACTTTTGAAAATGATCATCTTCTACTTTGGCAAAAGTACAGTTAAACAGGTGGGTACTCGGAGACCTAGGAGTGAACTCTAAATTGGTATAGGCTTTTGATAATGCAATTCAATATGTATTGTGTTTTAAAAGACTTCACACTCTTCAACCTTGTAACTGGATGAGTCCTTTAAGGATACAGGGAGGCTGTCAAGGATTTTTATTAAACCATAATATATTAATGATAATAAAATGAAACTAATGTGTGAAAGTGGATGAATGTTAAAATATAGCAAGGGACATTATAAAGTTTTAAAATAATATTCTCAAAGAACATTTAAGATTAGGAAAAAAATACTTCTAACATATTACAAAACTGAATAGAGTATTGTGTATGATCCCCCTTTGTTATTTACATACATATATAACATACACTTATCACTGATGTCTTTTAGACAGCTCCACATTGATAACCAATAATCATCTCAAACTTTACGTGTCTACATTCAGATTTTTAAATTTCTAGCCATAAATTGTTAAATCTGTTTCTCCTGTAGTGTTCCCCATCTAGATAAAGGGAAACTTCATCCTTCCAATTACTCAAGTCAAATATCTGGGGATCTGTTTTGATTTTTTTCTTTCCTTCATACCCACATTCAATCCATTCACCTCTCCTCTCAAAGCATCCAGAATCTGATCCCTTTCCATGATCCCAGCTTCTTCTCTGGCTCCCGCCTCCATCACCTCCTGCCTAAAGGTGACTGCAGGGATCTCTCAACTGGGATCTTTGCACCAGCCCTTCCTCCCTCCATTCTTTTTTCTCAGCACAATAGCCAGAGACAGAGGGAGCCTTTAACATACATCAAATCATGTCACTTCTCTGTTCAAAAGCCTCCAAAAGCAAAGTCAGTTCTGTGTATTGGCCTGCAAAAGCCTTCCTGATTGATGTTCTGCTGTCTCTCTGAACTTATTGCCCACCACTCTTCTCAAACTTTTGGTTTCGCCAGGCCCAGTGGCTCACACCTGTAATCCCAGCACTTTGGGCGGCTAGTCGGGCAGATCACCTGAGACCATCCTGGCCAACATGGTGAAACCCCATCTCTACTAAAAATACAAAAATTAACCAGATGTGGTGGTGTGTGCCTGTAATCTCAGCTACTTGGGAGGCTGAGGCAGGAGAATCGCTTGAACCCAGGAGGCAGAGGTTGCAGCAAGCCCAGATCATGCCACTGCACTCCAGCCTGGGCGACAGAGTGAGATTCTGTCTCAAAAAAAAAAAAAAAAAGAAAAGAAAAAAAAAGAAAAGAAAAGAAAAAAAAAGAAAGAAAAAGAAAACAACAACAGCAACAACAACAAAAACCTCGGTTTCAGCCCCACTAGCCTCTTGTGTCGCTAATTCTCACCAAACACCTTTCTTTTCTTTCCACCCACACTTAACCTCCGCCTGGAATGCTCCACATGGCTGGTGCTGTCACCTCCTGGAAGTCTTTGCCTAAGGGCCATCTCCTTGAGTGCATACCCATGTTTAAAGACATTCCAGTCTCACCCCAGTATTTCCTCTCTCCCTTAGAAAGCTCCCCCGCAACCTTTTTTTTTTAAATAGCACTTAGGAACAAGTGACTTGTTTTCCTTATTTATCCTTTCTCTCTCCAGTAGAATGTAAGCCCTTTGAGCTGGGGACTTTTTCTTGTTGCTCACTGTTGGATCTTCATTACTTAGAACAGTGCCTGGCTTATGTGGTGAATGAAAACATACATATTTGTTGACTAAATAAAGAAATGTGTAAGCACATGATACATATCTAGATAAATTTAATGTTTTTTACTTTCTTGTTTAAACTCTCCTGTACTTAAATTTTCTAAATTGACATTATTTTTCCATCTTTATTATCAGAAAAAACCCACAATCAATGTTATTCTTTTTTATTTTTAACTTGGTAATTACTGGTATTTATAGGCTAACTGAATGTATGAATCTTCCAGCCTTTCTGTATTTTGGATAGCTCACTATGAGGGACAAATCATCTTGATAAAGGATGAACTTCTTTGCTTTTCTGTAACTCTCATTTCCTCTTTTTCATAGCATTGTTGAAAATACCATATTTTCTGCATTTTCTAACTCCGAATCAGTATTAGGCTGGTGGGCTAGCTCCTTGCCCACTCTTTCAACGTATTATTACTACTACTATTGCCACTACTTCAATTATTTGCTATTAGTGGCCTTTTTTCTGTCTTTTCTCTCCATTTCTTCCTAGCACATAAGATCCTGTTCTGATCCCAGTTCTGAGGTCAGTGCATCTATGTACGTCTATGTACACTGGAAGAGCATTAATATCTATAGGGCAGCCCAGGTTCTGGGAACCTGGTCACGTCATCTTATGTATCCTATATCTATTCATCCTCAGAGTAGCCCTCTTTAGCAGCTATCATTACTCCACATGACAATGGGGAAACTGAGGCTGGGAGCTTGAGGAACTTGTCAGAAGGCACACAGCTAGGAAGTGGCAGAGAGCAAATGTCTTGACTTTGAAGTCCACACTCTTTCTACTTTTCGTAATGGTTGCCTCCCAGCTCTAAAATGTGTTTATTTCTTCATTTATATACTCTGTCTTTTCAGAAAGGATTTGAGAGAGATGACACATTTGTTATTGTTTCTAAGCTCTGGCTTCTGCCTCCATACTGCTTAAGCCCAGAAGATTGAGGAGGATGGCGTGGGCTGGAGGTGGACTGTGGGAGAAAGCTCTTCCTGTCACCAGAACCCTCTCTTGTCACCAAGTGGCCCACTTGCAGCAGACTCCAGGATGTCCCAGCCAGGGCAGTGTTGGAGTTGTTTGTCATCGGGTGATCCCAGGCTTAGCTTGGTGAGTGTAGTTTGGTAACTAGTATCATAGTAGGCAGTCTTTGATCTAGAGCTTTCATTAGTCCTTTAGTGATTCTTTTCTTTGGCAAATTATTTTTTCTTTTGAAGTCTTTTGAAAAATGTCATATATATTCTTATTCAATCTATTTTTGTGGTGAAAAACTCTACAACTTTTTAAGAAGAGAAGAGGATCTTAACTAACATCTACAGAATAGCACTTTAAATGTATTATCTTTTTTAATATTCACAAATGCTAGTGAGATAGATCTCATTATCCTTTTTTGATAAAATAGATGAAGGAATCTTGGCAGAAGAAAATTATGTAATTTACCTAACGGAGGCTTTAAGATTTATTTTTTTTCTACCTTTGAACTCATTCTACTATTACATATGCAAATATTGAGATAGATTGGACTGCAGCTCTGACACTCATGGCCTTTAAACAAAAAGAACTCATAGTGTAGTTACAGAATTTGAGGCTGCAGAGGAAAATGGCAATATTCCAGCCAATTAGAGAAAGGCAGCTCGGTTTCCTGGGCTTCGGGGGGTGCTCTGATCATTGGTATGTTATTGATACATCTATCTGTGACTTATTTTTTGTAATTTGAAATCTGTTTGTAGAGGAATATCAAGACACTGGTATTCCTCAACAACATTAACATTACCAAGTCACCTTACTGTATAAACATCTGTCTAAAATATTTAAATATTGATTTGTTGAGGGGCAACATGGGGGTTAACACAGGACTTTCTTAGCTCCTTTTCTGATTTTGACTGATACAATTCTATTGCTTAATTTCCACTGAGATTATACATTATTCACACTATCTCACTTACCTAGAATGTGATTTTCCAAGAGTTGCTTGTACTTAGGAAGAATGAAGTTAGTCTCTGATGGTATTTAAGGGGCTTCAGAAGTAAACTAGTTCCTCCAGTGTCAGGAAACTGTGAGTCATCTCAACTCTCATGCTTTCTGACTCTGAATGAAGAAGGGCAATGTTCACATAGAAACCGTATAATTTGTCACGTTAAGAACAGACTGATCTTGTTCTGATGCTCTTGCAGAGCTCCAGATATCCTTATATAAGGAGAAATTTTCAGAAATTAATAAAATGAAGTTCAGCGTTATGGAATGTGACTAATACATCTGAGATAAGTGACTCAAACATTAGAAGAGGGTGATACTTGCAGTTTTAGCATTAAACAATTTTGAGTTACTTGAGATTTTTTTTTAATCATCGGAACTCATTGTTTTCATATTTGAAACATGAGAAAATTTCTTCACTTTGTAGATTTAAAAGAAACTCACTGGATAGAAATAGACCAAAAATTTAGTCCTTAGAAGATAATATTTTAGTAGTATTATCTCATAAAGAGTAAATAGTTGATGCAACTATTTGCATATTGACCTCAATGCAAGATTTTAAACCCATGATCATTTCCCAAGATAATTTTCTAATGTCCACATTTCCCCGAGTGCTTAGTGCCACTCCCAGACATATCTATGTGTCATTAAGTCTGCAGGCCTGTGCGGATAAGTGTGTGCACAAGTGCATGCCTAGGTAACAGGAGCCCTTCAGTGATGTCAGATGTGCTGAACATTGTAAACGGGAAATGTTCTGTTTGATGACCTTTGCCAAATTGCAAAGTGCAAACTGGCAAAGTGAGTTTCATCACTCAGAATCTCAGTTTTGGAGATAGCAGAGATACATTACTATCTAGTTAAATCCCTCATCAAATCAAGAAATAAAATGAGGTGTCTGGGCTGTGACTCATGCCTGTAATCCCACCACTTTGGGAGGCTGACGCAGGTGGATCACCTGAGGTCAGGAGTTTGAGACCAGCCTGACCAACATGGTGAAACCCCGTCTCTACTGAAAATACAAAAATTAGCTGGGTGTGGTGGCGCATGCCTGTAGTTGGGGGCTACTTGAGAGGCTGAGACAGGAGAATTGCTTGAACCCAGGAGGAGATTGCAGTGAGCCGAGATCACGCCACTGTACCCCGGCCTGGGTGACATGACAGAGTGAGACTCTATCTCAAAAAGAAAAAAAAAAGGTAGTGAAATTGAAATGAGGATTTTCTTATGGAATATATCTATCTTTTCATAATTACACACTTAAGACATTTCTACCCCTCCACAGTGTGTTCAGTACTCATTGCTCAGTACATGATTTCTAACTAAATATTTGTAAATGACTGAATAGATGAATGAATGAATGAATGGGTGAGTAAATGATAGAATGAGTCTCAGAGAGATCGTGCAAACACGTGCCAGGAAAAGAAACCCAGGTGTTTCTTTTTTTTCCGTTTTCTAGTTCCTGCAAGTTCTCTTTAGGTGAGCTAATCAACTCATTATCTTTTAATCTTTAAACCCTATTTCTGGACACACCACATATTCTTAGCTGAACTAGGCCCCTTTCTTCCCCTATTTTCACCTCTTCCCCAAAGCTTTGCTGGGTAACTGGAAAAAAGGTGATTTCTTCCTCAACCGTTCTTTGTCTGAACATGCAGCAATGCATGAGTCACTCTTCACTCCTAAGACACAATAGAGCTTTCCATGGCTTGTATTTGCTATAAATATTTACTGCCCTGATCTCTGATTTACTTAATGTTAACACAATTGTCTGGGTAGCCTTAGACCTTTGGTATATATACTAGTCTTAGTATTTGTCTGAGATACCAAACTACATTAGGGTTCTAAATTTGGTAAACATGGAATCCATTCCAATTGAGGTTACTGGCAAAGTTGAAAACACTGTCTTTTTTTTTCTGGAATAATAGGTATTGTTCTAGCGAATGTCTGTCTGTCTATCTACTTAAACTCAAATCCCTCTAACAATCTTATGGGGTAGTAGCTGAGACTTCCAGAAATGAAATGACCTTTAGAAAGTACTAAAGCCAGTATTTAAATTGAGATTGGTCTGTCTTTTCAGGCCAATTTGTGCCCACCACATTACGCACTCCCCTCTTCCCATCCCATAATCATGGAGAGCATTTAAAGGCATCAGAACCATTAAATACAGACTACCATATCTAACAGGGCAGAAAATTTCTGCTCCATTACTCCTTCTAGCCTTTAGGTTCTGAGAAGGCATAGTGAACATGAGAAGACAATAATAGAGAAAGTTGCTCTCTGGCTATGTCTATCAGACCAGTTTATGGTGTCACCAAATGAGAATAAAGAGAAATGACCTCTTCATATTTCTCACAATCAAAGTTTATTAATCTCCCCTCCACAGCTATGAGGATGCTTTATTTTTTTAATTTTTTTAATTTTTTTTATTATACTTTAAGTTCTAAGGTACATGTGCACAATGTGCAGGTTTGTTACATATATATATACATGTGCCATGTTGGTGCGCTGCACCTGTTAACTCATCATTTACATTAGGTATCTCTCCTAATGCTATCCCTCCCCTCTACCCCCACCCCACAACAGGCCCCGGTGTGTGGTGTTCACCACCCTGTGTCCAAGTGTTCTCATTGTTCAATTCCCAGTTATGAGTGAGAACACACAGTGTTTGGTTTTCTGTCCTTGTGATAGTTTGCTGAGAATGATGGTTTCCAGCTTCATCCACGTCCCTACAAATGACATGAACTCATCTTTTTCTATGGCTGCATAGTATTCCATGGTGTATATGTGCCACATTTTCTTAATCCAGTCTATCGTTGATGGACATCTGGGTTGGTTCCAAGTCTTTGCTATTGTGAATAGTGCCTCAATAAACATATGTGTGCATGTGTCTTTATAGCAGCATGATTTATAATCCTTTGGGTATATACCCAGTAATGCGATGGCTGGGTCAAATGGTATTTCTAGTTCTAGATCCTTGAGGAATCGCCAGACTGTCTTCCACAACGGTTGAACTAGTTTACAGTCCCACCAACAGTATAAAAGTGTTCCTATTTCTCCACATCCTCTCCAGCACTCGTTGTTTCCCAACTTTTTAATGATCACCATTCTAACTGGTGTGAGATGGTATCTCCTTGTGGTTTTGATTTGCATTTCTCTGATGGCCGGTGATGATGAGCATTTTTTCATGTGTCTGTTGGCTGCATAAATGTCTTCTTTTGAGAAGTGTCTGTTCATATCCTTTGCCCACTTTTTGATGGGTTGTTTGATTTTTTCTTGTAAATTTGTTTAAGTTCTTTGTAGATTCTGGATATTAGCCCTTTGTCAGATGGGTAGATTGTAAAAATTTTCTCTCATTCTGTAGGTTGCTTGTTCCTCTGATGGTAGTGTCTTTTGCTGTGCAGAAGTTCTTTACGGTTTAACTAGATCCCATTTATCAATTTTGGCTTCTGTTGCAGTTGCTTTTGGTGTTTTAGACATGAAGTCCTTGCCCCATGCCTATGTCCTGAATGGTATTGCCTAGGTTTTCTTCTAGGGTTTTTTATGGTTTTATGTCTGACATTTAAGTTTTTAATCCATCTTGAATTAATTTTTGTATAAGGTATAAGGAAGGCATCCAGATTCAACTTTCTACATATGGCTAGACAGTTTTCCCAGCACCATTTATTAAATAGGGAATCCTTCCCCCATTTCTTGTTTTGTCAGGTTTGTCAAAGATCAGATGGTTGTAGATGTGTGGTATTATTTCTGAGGGCTCTGTTCTGTTCCATTGGTCTATATCTCTGTTTTGGTACCAGTACAATGCTGTTTTGGTTACTGTAGCCTTGTAGTGTAGTTTGAAGTCAGGTAGTGTGATACCTCCAGCTTTGTTCTTTTGGCTTAGGATTATCTTGGCAATGCGGGCTCTTTTTTGGTTCCATATGAACTTTAAAGTAGTTTCTTCCAGTTCTGTGAAGAAAGTCATTGGTAGTTTGCTGGAGGTGGCATTGAATCTATAAATTACCCAGGGCAGTATGGCTATTTTCACGATATTGATTCTTCCTATTCATGAGCATGGAATATTCTTCCACTTGTTTGTGTCTTCTTTTATTTCGTTGAGCAGTCATTTGTAATTCTCCTTGAAGAGGTCCTTCATGAGGATGCTTTAATTTTTTCTTAATTCAGCCCGGAATATCAGGTTGAGGTAGGAAGTTCAGGGCCATTGGTCAGTTGTATCTTAAAGGCATCCACCTATTCTTTTGACACCTCCATTCTTTTTCCAGTGGAAGCAAAAGACATGTAACTCCTGCAAGTTAAACTGTGACCAACAGCAAAAATGGGTTTATTTATCCGTCAACAAGCATTTATTAAACTATACTATGAGGAAAACATGAAATATTAGAATAAAAGGTAGACAGTGATAATTAGTTTAAAGGACATGCAGAGATGAAAGTTTAGAAGAGACAGGAATTACAGTTGGGGAAGAGAACCTGAAAGACTTCCTGGAGAGCATGGTGTTTGCACTGGATCTTGGTAGTTTGGGAAAGGAAAGGAGCCTAAGTGGAAATTAGTATGAATGGAAGGAGTGGGGATCAGGTTACAGAAAGGAAATAGCTAGTGAGCTAGTTTGAATGGAAGACTTTTAAAGAAAAGAAGTGGAGAATATGGAAAGAGAGGGTTAAGCTCCTTCTGGAAGACAGGGACCACATGTCTGAGAAGATTGCTTTATGAGGGTTCAGTATATTCTTGGGGGCAAGCTCAATCTCACAAACCAGAAGAGTAGGTCAAAATGCCAGAAAAATATATGCAGGACTTGGTGATGATGGCAGTGGTAGTGGTGACAGTGGTGAAGGTGGTGGTGATAATGACAGAAGTGATGCAAATTTTGGTGATCTGGTGACAGGGATGACAGAAGAGGAAGAGGATGTTCAGCAGGAAAAGCAGTTTATTTGAAAAGAAATAGAAAACTGACCTTTTTTTTTTTTTTTTTTTGAGACAGAGTTTTGCTCTTGTTGCCCAGGCTGGAGGGCAATGGCACGATCTCAGCTCACCGCAACCTCCACCTCCCAGGTTCAAATAATTCTCCGCCTAAGCCTCCCAAGTAGCTGGGATTACAGGGATGTGTCACCACCCCAGGCTAATTTTGTATTTTTAGTAGAGATGGGGTTTCTCCATGTCGGTCAGGCTGGTCTCAAACTCCTGACCTGAGGTGATCTTCCCACCTCGACCTCCCAGAGTGCTGTGATTACAGGCATGAGCCACCACGCCTGGCCAGAAAACTCACTTTAAAAAAAATAACATTACGTTATTGCTGAAAATGTATCCTAAGTCTACATAAGGAATGCAGCATCAACTATGGTATTAGGTATGGAGGGAAACCGTGAAATTGCTAATTCAGTAGATTTCATAGTTAGCTAAGCTAATTAAAAAAGGCATTCTATTTAATTATTTAAGCAATTAAATTAAATCACCCAATTTAGTGAGAGTGATTAGGCCTCTTTCAAACAAAAGAAAACCCAGTTAAAAATAAGTAAAATTGGTAACAAGGAAATAACCTAACATATATAATTAACCTGTAGAACTTAGTGTCATAGGATTGAATTAATGATAGTATTTATTAAGGTAGAACTGTAAGATTGTAAAAACATTTGGCACTTACATGAATAATCAATGTTATTAGTATCTAATATCCCCAGAGATAAGTATCATTATCATTTATTAATTTCACTTAAGTGCTGAAATATACATTCTATAGCTTGCCCAATGAATATGAGAATTTTATATTTTATAGTCTTGAGTTAATTAGGAGCCACATAAATTCTGTAGTAGAACATCATTGAAATAAATGGAATCAACATGACAACTAATCAGTGTTTTTGCTGCCAAAATGAGTGTTCTTTTTTCAAAATCCTCATTAATATTACTTCAAGCAGGATTTCAGTGTTCTTATGATAGCTTCCATTACTTCCCTAGGGAAACTGTTCTATAAAATAATACTTGTTTCTAACAACTTTTTTCTTTCTTTCTTTCTTTCTTTTTTTTTTTTTTTTGAGACAGAGTCTCGCTCTGTCACCCAGGCTGGAGTGCAGTGGTGTGATCTCAGCTCACTACAACCTCTGCCTCCTGGGCTTAAGCAATTCTCCTGCCTCAGCCTCCCAAGTAACTGGGATTACAGGCACATGCCACCACGCCCAGCTAATCTTTGTGTTTTTAATAGAGACGGGGTTTCACCATGTTGCCCAGGCTGGTCTTGAACTCCTGACCTCAGGTGATCCACTCCCCTCAGCCTCTCAAAGTACTGGGATTACAGGTGTGAGCCACCGCACCCGGCCCCAACTTTTCGTTACTTGTAGTCTTCTTCTTTCTCTCTCTATCCATCAACCATATCTCACTACCAGATACACATTTTCAAAAACTGCAAAATTCTCATCCAAGTCTTAGATAAATTTCCTCCTCCTAATATTTTGGGTCCATTTCTCCCTCACCTTCTCATGTTTATGTATTAGTTTGACAAGTCTTTTTGGAACAGCTACTTACCACACCGGCAGGTAGTTTGAAATGGCAAAGAGGACAATGGCTTTGGAATCTGATAAATTAAGGTTTGAACCTTGGCTCTGGTATGTAACAGCTAGTGACCTTGAACAAGTTGTTTCACCAGCTTGAGCCTCCGCCATTATCTGTAAAAGGGATGGAAGGATGAAAATGCTTCCCTAGCAGGATTCTTATGAGGTTGTGAGAGAACGTCTGGTATCTGGAACATGGCGGGCACTCATTCTGTAGCAAGCGCACTGGGCTACTTTAGTTTTGCCCTACTGTGTCATAGGAGAGAACACAGAGCAAAACGTCTTTTAGCTCTTCCCCATTTTTGCTGACTCTTCCTGTTTTCTATCTGTTTTACTTCTGGATCTCATTTCATGCCTAACTAAACTCCGATTTTCCTTGTTTCCACCCACCACTTCCGCCTATTTTCCAAAACGTTGTGCACTTGTATTGACCAACTAGGCTACATGGAGAACCACCAGTGAGTCTTCAGCAGACAGTATTTTCTTGTCTTTTTTCCTCCAGGCTTGTAGGAGATCACAACAGGAAAACAAAAACCTTATTTTATGCAATAATTTTGCATATCTGATTTACAGGAAGGGAACTGTTTAATAAGAAGGAGCTTGCATATAAGGGTACCAAAAGGCATGAATAGTATTTCTGGAGTAGTAGAGACAATTTTTATCTGTTTGCTTTGTTGCTGGCCACAAAATAGATAAAATATTATGAAACTACAACATTACATAACATTTACCTGCTTGTTTTTCTCATTGCTAGCTTATATTTTTAGTACTTGGCTGTTGCTTTAGCCTTGGAAATATGTCAAATAGGTAGTGCACCCAGATTTGAAAATGGAAGAAAAGGAGAGAATCTCCTTCTCCATAACAGAGAAGAGGGAGGGAGAGACAGAAAGTGAAAGAAAGAGAGAGAGAAGACTCAGGTCATCAGAGAGCTAAGAATCAGTGAATCCATACATTTCACTGAGAAGCCAGAGTTTGCAAAGCACAGGGTATGGCACAGGAACTGAAATGAGCTTGATATCCAATGCCTGGTATGGGGACATTTACTCAATACATATCTGGTAACTGGCTAACAGCAGCTACTTGTTCTCTTCCGGGCCTCTTTATAGAAGAGACCCTTTTCTCCTGTTCCCTTTATTTTAAACTTACAGGGCAAGACCTTCTACCCTGTTGGAACTATTGACTCCACCCATTTGCCCTTAAAGTAACAGGAACAATTTGCTGAGATAAGGCAGAGATAATGAACATCTTAGCATGTCCAGTTTAGATATTCTGGGCTCTCTCTTTTTCAGCCTAGCCTACCTGGAGGGTTGGGCATATACTTGTCCCCTCTTGTTCCTCCCATGTAAGGCACATCTTGATTAGGGCCCAGCACCTACTACGGAAAGACAGATTGGGGCCCATCTGAGCCTTGGGCCTTGATGGGCTCACTCCTGGCTGCAAACTTGGTCATGCTGCTTAAAAGATTCTCCATACAAGGGATTCTAGGTCTAGACTGGAAAAAAATTTGAAGGAAGGCCCCTATTGATGGAAGAGCCAAATCTTATTTTCCAGTCCAGGTTTACAACTGAAGTATAAGACACCTGGATTTCTATCCGGCTTTTGAAGATTTTGTTCAATAGGTGTTACTCTTAGAGGGGGTTTGGGAATGAAGCGTGCTTAATGTCCTCTTTGCAAAATACAAACCTTCAGAACTCTTGATCCCATAGTGAATTCACTAGGAAAGCTTGAAATTCAGGCACAAGGGCTAGCTTGCATAAAAACAACAACAGCAATAGCAAAAGCACTTGGAGATATCAAGGTTCAGCAGAGGTAGGAGATCTGGGTGCTTATTAAAACACACTATTCGACTCAAATGTAAAATTTCAATTTTATGAGGTTGTTTATTGAACATGATTATATACACGAGTGTCATTTAAAGTTAGCTATAGTTATACGAGGCTTGTTGAGATATGTGGCAGCTCAATGCCCCTCTACTCTCCTCTTTCTCTCCAATGGAAGCAACTTTTCAACTTATATAACTGGTTTTTCTTATTTTTTTTTTTTAGTTTTTAGTGGGTTTTTTGTTTTTGTTTTTGTTTTTGCTTTGCCTCCAAATGACCAGAGGACATACTTACTTCACTACTTTCTGACTTTGAGGTTGTAGACATTGCTTATTTCTTTAGCCCTTATTTATTGACTTCCCATTTTTGAGAATGAGGATTTGGGTCTCTTTCACAGCCCATCTTTCACCATACAACCTCCCCACACCCCATTCTCCAAATATATTATAATGTTGGTAAATTCAGTCTTCAGGATTTTATCACTGTGATAGTGAAAACATGATTGGTAGCTGAGTTCTACAGTATAATGTAATTGATGTAATTTTTTATTTTCCACATTACTTTTTTGTATGTGTGGAGTCAATAATTGTCATTAGCTTAATGCCAAACTTACACCTTCAACACATCAATTATCCTATCAGTTTCTCTTTTCCAGGATGTCTCTCCTGGAGGCGGTTGACCTCTCCAGTATGAAGGAAGTCCCCTCATTTCTGGTGTTCCACTGTCATTATAATCCTCATCCCTCTTCACTATAAGCCCAACGATTCTTTCTGCTGCTCTTGTGTCGGATCTTCTCCTTCCTGGACATAGTGCCATCCTTGTTCTTCACATGAGGCACATCCTCCGCAAGATTCCTGCCTAGAGCACTCGGTCTGGAGGAAGCTCAATTGCTCAGAATCTCAAGAAGGAAAAAGACTGATTTTTAAAATATGCTTTGGCTTTGATGTCTGAACAGGAGTAGAAAGAGACCAAAAGCAAACAGCACTCCAACCAGGCTGGAGTAAGAAAGGGATTTCTTTAGAAAAGAATCTGTTGCCTTGGAGATTCGGCCAGGCTAAACCTACTGCCTATGTAAGCCTAAAGGAGGTACTCTGCTTTTAAAGAAGCCTTCATTGTCTGTCACTACATGACAGCATTTGACTGGTATCCAAGGAAATCTCATACAGGAAGGGAGGTAAGTTCTCAGATGACAAACGGAAATGACTCCCCCTGAGAGGATCTTATCTAGAGAACTATTCAGAGCCACTCTTTAGTTATTATTTTTTATTTGCATAAATTTAGGGGTGCAGGTGTAGTTTTGATGCATGAATATATTGCATAGTGGCAAAGTCTGGGCTTTTAGTACAACCATTACCTGAATAGTGTACATTGTACCTGTTAAGTAATTTCCCATCCCTCACCCCCTCCCTCTCTCCCACCTTTCCAAATCTTCAGTGTCTATTATTCCACACTCTATGTCCATGTGTACACTTTATTTGGCTCCCACTCATAAGTGAGAACATGCAGTATTTGACAGTATTTGACATTTTGTTTCTGAGTTGTTTCACTTAGGATAATGGCCTCCAGTTCCATCCATGTTGCTGCAACAGACATAATTTCATTCCTTTTATGGCTGAGTCATAGTCCATCATATACATATACCACATTTTCTTTATCAAATCACCTGTTAATTGACACTTAGGTTGATTCCATAGCTTTGCTATTGTGAAGAGTACAGAGTCACTTTTTCAAAGCTTTGTTTGGAGTAACAACCCCTTCAACACTGGGATGCTTATACCAAGTAGTTACATTTGAGGGAAGACTGGGATGATCAGGGAGAACACGCTAAGTATTATTAATACAGGAAAGTTTATAGGTGACAGTTATTTTAGCTGACCAAACGAGTATATCATCTATGCAGAGAAAGCAAGTATGTTGTATACCCATGCCCAGGAAATTCATTAAGTTATAGAACTCTAAGAAAGAACAGAGGGCAGATGGGACACAGCTATGGGGAAGCAGTGAGGACAGCAATATTTTGTTGAAACCATCTCCTGGAATTTCTCACTTTTCCCATAAAGGTGGAACCATTAAACAAACACTAAGAGCACTGGAGAGAACCCTGCACTTCTCCTTCCACGGTCACTTCTTAAGGGAGGGATGACTTGTCCTTGTGAGAATGCATATGCAGCATGTCTCCAAACCCTTCAAGTTGTCTCATTAAACATGTGCAGCTTTTTATATGTTAGTCATACCTTAATAAAGTGTTTTTTAAAATAAAAAAGATTGCATATACAGCTCAGCTACTTCTGGAAGATCTGTTTTCTAGAGAAGCCTCCCCAGAAGGCAAATGTGTCCCCCCTTCACACTTGCCCCCAACTTGATAAGGCTTCCTGGGGCAGGGTCTTGGGTCTAGAGACCTTTCTCCCTCTTTCTTTTTTTTTTCGTAAGAGACAGGGTCTCACTCTGTTGTGCAGACTGGCCTTAAACTTCTGGGCTCAAGTGATCGTCCTGCCCCAGCCTCCTGAGTAGCTGGGATTACAGGTACATATCACTGCACCCGGCTGTCCTCTTTCTTGAGTCTTGACATAAGAGAGGCTCACCAGGATTTGCTGGGCTGCTGAGTGAGCAACTGTCTGATTTACAGACTCTCTCTTTAGCCAAGTCCCAAGGTCTAGATTGGGAGAAAGTTGAAGAAGCTTTGTTTTTATTGCAGACCCAAATAATATTCTTCAACCCTACTTTGGAGAGAAGAAAGCTGATATATTAATCACTATCTGACTTTTTTGTCCATTTCTCACAGGATTCAAAATCTATGGGCACAAGGGGTGAGTGAGACTCCCACATCATGGAATATAGTCTAGCAAAGTTTAAGGCATTAATATGGTGATGGAAGAAATGGAAAATAGAAACAAAATTCACTTTTATAATATGGGTAGGAAATTCTTAAGTAAGAATGAAGAAGAATGGCTCAATTTCTTTCTATAACTTTGTTGAATTTATTGGGGGTTGCAGTAGATTTAAATCCAGTTTTTCTTTTCTTTTAAAATTTTTGGAAACCTGGAGACATTCCTACCCAGTAATAATGCATGAGTTACATTTTTACTAAGAATTTTAGAATTTTTAGATAAAACAAGCTGGAAGCTATTTGTTGAGCAACAATATTTTCAAGACAGTGTTAGACCCTGTAAGGAAATAAACATGTCTATAATAAAGACATTGCAAGTTTTTCCATTTTGGGGTGGGGAACAGTGTCTCAGTATGGTTGCCCAGGCTGACCTTGAACTCCTGGGGTCAAGCTATCCTCTTGCCTCCACATCCAAAAGTTCTGGGAATACAGGGATGAGCCTCTGTATCCCACAAGACATTGCATTTTTATCTACATGGTAAGCCTATTATTTGTTGAAAATTAGACATATTCCTATAATACAAGGAAGATATTATTTCAAAAGAGGTACATGAAGAGTTGAATAGACCTAAGTAAAATAATAATAGATACCATTTGTCAAATACTTACTGTTTGCTAGGCATTGTGTTATGCAGTGAATGAATTCACTCATTTAGTCCTCATAATCATCTGATGAGCTAGATACTAGGGCTGTTAGTATTTTAAAGATGAGCAGAATAAGGCCAAGAGAGTCAAGTAAGTCAGCCACATTCATATAGCTGCTAAGTGGCAGAATCAAGAGGGATCCAGGCAGCTTAGCCCCAGAGCTACCACAGTGCTGAAGGAGCTGACAACCAAAAGCCTTTATTTTCCCCAGAGATGAGTCTCTAGTCATACAGCTCCCCTCCAGGTTAATATATGAGTTACCTTTTTTTGAGATGAAGTCTTGCTCTGTCACCAGGCTGGAGGCTAGTGGCATGATCTCAACTCACCGCAACCTCTGCCTCCCAGGTTCAAGCAAGTCTCCTGTCTCAGCCTCCCAAGTAGCTGGGACTACAGGTGCATGCCACCATGCCCAGCTAATTTTTGTATTTTTAGTAGAGATGGGATTTCACCATGTTGGCCAGGAGGGTCTCAATGTCTTGAATTCATGATCCATCTGTCTCAGCCTTCCAAAGTGCTGGGATTACAGCTGTGACCCACCGCGCCTGTCCAAGAGTTACCTTTTAAGAGTTGAGATTTTCCAAGCAATTTTACATTACTATATCTGGGTTATTCTCACCTAAAAATAGCTATTTATGGCCAGGCACAGTGACTCACGTCTGTAATCCCAGCTACTCGGGAGGTTCAGGCAGGAGAAACACTTGAGCCTGGGAGATGGAGGTTGCAAGGAGCCGAGATCATGCCACCACACTCCAGCTTGGCAGACACAGCAAGATTCTGTTAAAAAAAAAAAAAAAGCTATTTATGAGACCTTTATCTGAATTTAGAGAGTTTGGCCTGCCATCATGATTAAAAACTCAGAATAGCATTGCAAATAAACACACATGAAATATATGCATGTGTGTATATATGTATTATATTATATATTATACATGCAGTTATAATATATTACATTATACATATAATGTGTATGCACGTCTTCACCTTTGAAAATCCCAAATGACTGAATTAATCAAACAGCGTATGTATTTTCTTCTTATTGCTGCTGTAACAAGTTGCCACAAACATAGTGGCTTAAAAGAACATCAATTTCTCTTACAGTTCTGAAGGTCAGATTTTGAAATGGCTTTCATTGGGCTGAAATGAAGGTGTAGGCATGGCTGCATGACCTTCTGAAGGCCCTGTGGGAGAATCCATTTTCATGCCTTTCCCAGCTTCTAGAAGCTGCTTGCATTCTTTGGCTCATGCGTCCCTTCCATCTTTGAAGCCAGCAATTGCTGTCAAATCTTTTTCATCATACTGTCTCCCTGGATCTGACTCTTTTGCTTCTCTTTCTCCCATTTAAAGCCCACTCAAATAATCCAGGATGATCTCAATATTTTAAAGTCAGCTGATAAGCAACCTGAACTCCACCTGCAACCAATCACGTACTATTGCATATTTCTGGGGATTAGGGCATGAACACTATTCTACCACCACAAACAGGAATTTTTCCTGCCCCTGAAGTGTACCCGTTTTTGGAAAAAGCATAATGGTCTTTAACTTTACACAATGAAATGATCAATTTTACCATTTAGGACAGAAAGTGAAGGATAACTATATTAGTCCATTCTTGCAATGTTATAAGGAAATATCTGAGACTGGATAATAAAGAAAAGAGGTTTAATTGGTTCACAAAAGAGGTTTAAGAGTTCTGCAAGCTGTATGGGAAGCACTGAGACAACCCGGTGGAGGAGGGGAACACTGGAGAAACTCCAACCTGCCTGCCCACTGAGGTAGAGCCTCAGGAAGTTCACCCCTTTTGCGGTGGGGAGGAGCCTGGCCTCTCCTCTTCCTATGTGGAACCTGGGATTCAAATGGCAGGCAGGAAGCACTCTAACAGGGGACTCTGGCCTTGCAGAGGAACCCTGTTTCCCCCTTTGTTTCCTTTTACCCAACAAAATACCCTTTAAACTGTCTGTGAGCCTAAATTTCTGTGGCCATGGGATGGACAAGTACCCTGTCCTTGGCTGAACTAACGAAAAGTCCTGCAACATTTTTGGCGCCCAACATGGGGCTCAAGAAGCCGTGATTGAAACGGGGACACAAAACCTCTCACTGTTGCTCCTAAGCATTTTCATCCTCGGACTTTTGAGGGTGGGGGAAACATGCCCCCAAACCCCGTCACTCCTGGAGGTTGGGGGAAATGCCCTTTCCTTCTTTTCTCAGTAAGGACAGGCAAGTAGGGGCTCCTTGCCACCCCTCCCCTCCATGCGAGGGGTGGAACACATGGCCCAAGGGTCACACATACCCGGCTGGCTGGTTCCTAGTCACAAGCTGCTGCAGCCTTCTCCTTCCCTGGCCAAGGGTTTCAGCTTTATCAGACAGTAACTAAGCTTTTCTCCTGATGGGGGAACCACTTGCCTAAGAATCAGAGTTTCCTCCCCAGCCATGTTTAAACTGTTTTTTTTTTCTTCTCCCTTCTCTACCCCATCAGCAGTTAATCTTTAAAGTATTTTTTCCCTTTTAAAAGACGTTTGATATCTGCATGTTCTCCTAGCCCTGTCTCTTAAAGAACCCCACCCAGGGACTGAGTTTTCTTCTGCCTGTCTGTGTGTGTACTATATGTGATGTCTGTAAAAAGAGTTCTAATTAATTTGGCCTAAAGAAAGACAAGCACTTGGATGTAATATTTTTAAAGAGAACTTAAAAGCTGTGGAGCCTTTCAGTTCACATGACTTCAATCTTTAAGAAATAAAAATAGGCTTAAAGACTATTGGTAAAATCCAGGTCAGATGCAAGGTTTGCTAAGTGTTTTGAGGTTACAAACTGTCTTTTGGGTTTTGAGAACTATTTAACTTGCCAGCTTCACAACTGGTAAGGCCTGGGGACATAAGAAATGGGAACCACGCCCTTAACTAAGAATGCAAACCTTGGCTGCAGTTAGCACACAATTAAAGCAACTTACCAAGTTTTACCTTAAAGTTAAAAATTGCTAGGAGTTAATTGAAACTACTAGAAATAGATTTACATGGAAGGTGTGTAACAACAGTAAAATGTGTTTTTTTAGTAAAAGGTTATAAAAAGGCATGGAAATGTAAACTTTTGTTTAGGGTTAAAGGATTGTTTTAAATTAGATAGGAAAAAGCTGAAGGTTCAAAGAAATAGTAGAAGCATTGTTGAAATAATCTTGCAAAAGAGGTTCTCTGTGTGAACATGTTGACTAAATTAAAAAAGGATATTATATGGTTTTTCTGTAAATTGAGCATTGAAATAAAAGCATAACAAGGTTTTCCTAAGGCGCTAATATGCTCTTTGGCAAAATTTGTAAAGGGTTATGAAAGGTTTATGCTTCTTTAAGATTTTTGAGTCATCATTTCAGCAAAATAAATAACTTACGGCAACTTGGAATTCTATTTCACAACATCAAGTGTTTTAAATCTTGAATATTTAATAGCCTTCCCCAAATCAATATTCAGTTTCAAAATTGTCTTTCCTGACACCTGGTTTTTCGGATAGTCCAGAGGGCCCCTGGAATGTCCAGAAAAGAGAGGTAAACAGGATTATTTGACATGTTTATTTAGGTACATGGAATTGGCAAAATGATGTTCAATCTTCTTTAGGTTATATCTTGGTAAATAATGCTAATATATGTTCCAAAATTGTATGAGATTTCTAAAATTTGAAAGTCTGAGTATATGCTGCCAATCATAATTAAGGTTATTATGTTAAGTTATTGTGAACTACAGAGATAACCAAACTTCTTTGTCAGTTGTGTTTCTAACTGTAACTACCCTGGACATTTTGCTCTTCACAGACAATTGTTTTGTTTTAATCCTTTTCAGAGATGGTTTATACTGAGCTATAGAAGTTTAACAGGTGCTGGCTATGTGCAGTGGCTCATGCCTGTAATCCGAGCACTTTGGGAGGCTGAGGCAGGCAGATCACGATGTCAGGAGATTGAGACCATCCTAGCTAACATGGTGAAAGCCCATCTCTACTAAAAATACAAAAAATTAGCCAGGCGTTGTGGTGGGTGCCTGTAGTCCCAGCTACTCGGGAGGCTGAGGCAGAAGAATGGTGTGAACCTGGGAGGCGGAGCTTGCAATGAGCCAAGATCACACCACTGCACTCCAGCCTGGGCGACAGAGCAAGACTCTGTCTCAAAAAAAAAAAAAAAAAGAAGAAGAAGTTTAACAGCTGCTTTCAAATACAGGCTTCTGATAACTTTAGAGATTGTACATTGGAATAAATGAAAATGTACAGGACTCATGAAGAGCTGAAATGCTCTTGAATATCAAGCAAAACCAGAGTTTACTAAATGGACTGAATTCAGAAAACTGAAGGAACTTTTTGACTTTTGCTTGGAATATTGCTGATTCTTATTTTGTTTTTCAGAGTCAAGGAAACCTATTTGAACTATTTATGGCCTTTAATAATTAAGTAAGATACACACTTCTGTGATAAAAATTTGGAACATGTTTGTTTACCTCTGCCTGATTCCTCTAGAATTTGGAAACTATCTGTGAGTATTCTAACCTGTGGCAATATAGTTGTTTGCATCAGTGCAATAAGATTCCATTTTTTCTTTTGCAACAGGACACAATTAGATAAAATGGTTATTTTACCAAGGCTTTGACTAGAAGAGTATTTTTCCCTTTAAGGAGTCAAGCTGAACTTACAGAGCTGATAAAAGCCCCATGGGAGACTGGCCTCATACCTTCATCTATACAGTCCCTGTACAGGGTTCCTGACCGGTGGTCAGTAAAGAATGTCACTTTTGGCAGGGCACGGTGGCTCACACCTGTAATCCTAGCACTTTGGGAGGCTGAGGCAGGTGGATAGTGAGGTCAGGAGATCGAGACCGTCCTGGCCAACATGGTGAAACCCCATCTCCACTAGAAATACAAAACTTGGACATGGTGGTACATGCCTGTAATCCCAGCTATTTGGGAGGCTGAGACAGGAGAATCACTTGAACCCAGGAGGCAGAGGTCACAGTGAGCCAAGATTGCGCCACTGAACTCCAGCTTGGAGATGGAGTGAGACTCCATTTCCAAAAAAAAATAAAAAGATTGTTGTCACTTTCTAACAGGTTAGGAACTCCAAGTTTATCTTGGGACCTTAAGAGGAGAGGATCACCCAACTCACAGGTTTTTGAGGATGCGAACCCATGTCTGGGTTGGGCTTTAAAAGGTCTTATCTGAGATTCCTCGTGGAACAAATTTCCATCAAAGCCAGTCCAAAAGACCTTTGTAGAAATAATTATTCTTGCTGCACTTTATGCAAATAATCAGGCCAAATATAAAACTACAGTCTATTTTGCATACAACTCAGTCCTATCATAATTTGTTGTTGTTGTTGTTTTTTAACAAAAATGAGGACTGGAAAGAGAAAAATTATGTTCCAAAACTTATCAAACTTATCATACATCGGTCATTAAATTCTAAACTCATTTAAGTTTTTGCCTACATTTTAGACTAACTCTGCTTGTTCCCGTGAACCTACCAGCAATCTCTGGCTACAGCTCAGAAAGAGCAAAAGGGATGGGTAATGTAGACATCTGAATTGCTATTCTCTCTCTGAGCAATTATCCTGCAAATCCTGCCACGTGATGGGAAAAAATAGGATGCCCATCACTTGAAGGTATCATTTCGGGAAAGTAAAACAAAGAGAATTAACCAAAGCCAAGCACCATGCACCCAAATCTTAGCAAGCATAATTATAACCACCAGTTATCTGGTTGTGTCACAAGACATCCTTTTGTCTTTCTTGTTGGAGGAGGACTCAGTTCCACAGTTTCACCATAGCATTTGGCTTATAATAAGGAGTCCATGCAACACTGCCCAAACATATTTTTGTCCCAGATTCAATTCCAAACTTTGGGTCAAAGCCCTAGGAAAGAAAACTGGATCTGAGGGATCCAGAAGCAGGTGATAACAGAAGTTAAAAGGTACAGCACAGGTGAGCATGGCTGATTCCTGCTAAATTAGCCAAGTCCAAGCTTCCTATTTCATGGATAAAGGCCTTTCTAATATCCACGGCATAAATGAGGTCCAGGGAACTCCAAGGCTACTGACAGTAGGTGGGAAAGAGACATAGGGGAGAATGGATAATTCCTGCTTCATGGGTGCAAGCTGCTTTGATGTCCATGGTGGTAGCTGCCAAGGTCATTGGAATTCAGAAATACGAGGATGGAAGAGGGAAAGAGGAAACTCTTCCCTCTCTCCCTTAAGTACCCTGGGTATCTGCTGGGAAGAGAGGAGAGCCAGGGACACCTGCTCCCCTCTTTCCAGATAGCTAGGCATTCACCTTCATTGTGTACCCCTTTCAAATGCATCCAAAACCCTGGTACTCCTTTGAAAAAACACCTTCTTTTTTTCCTTTCTTCTCCTCTGTCCTCTCTTCACTGATAGTAATTGTGTCTCTGTAGTATGGAACAGTCCCCACAGATGCATCCTCCAAACTGGAAAGAGTTAATTTCTCAAATCTTAAACTGGTTGGCTTAGGACTGGGCTCAGGGGAAGGGAACCCAGAAGCCTGACATGCTGGCAAAAGAGTAAAGTTTTCTTTTAACCAGTTGGGCTTTTGGCCTCCCTCTCCCTGGGCAAACTGGTAAAAGGCCTCAGAATTTTTGAACTGTCCTTATTCCTCCCCTTGTTTCATTTTGATACATCATGTTTTCTAATAACTCGGTTTGTTCTTGCCTTCAGGCCATCACACTCGTCATGCAACTGGAGTCTCTAACAATGGCCTCTTTTGCTGGGAACCCTTAGATAGGCCTCTGAGGGAGATCTGACTGCTCTTTTCCCAAAATGGTGTCCCCTGTCAGCAGGAAGCTGTTAAGATCGGTCTTTGTCCTTATCTTCAATCTAACAGCGGTTAGAAGTACTTATTTAGAGGGGGGAATGAGACAGCCGGGTGGGAGGGGGACCCTGGAGAAACTCTAACCGGCCTACCCACTGAGGTGGAGCCTCAGGAAGTTCGTACCCTTTGCAGCAGGGAGAAGCTTGGCCCCTCCTCTTCCTGTGTGGAACCTGGAATTCAAATGGGGGGAGGTAAATGCTCTAACAGAGGACTCTGGCCTTGCAGAGGATCCCTGTTTCCCCTTTTTTCCCCCTCTTTCACCCAATAAAACCTTGCTTTACCTACTCTTTAAACCATCTGAAAGCCTAAATTTTCGTGTCTGTGGGACAGACAAGAACCCTGTCTTTAACTGAACTAAGGAAAAGTCCTGCAACAGCATGATGCTGGTGTGTCCGGAATTGGTTCCTGCCAGTGGGTTCATGGTCTCACTGACTTAAAGAATGAAGCGGGGGACCTTCCCCGGTGAGTGTTACAGCTCTTAAAGATGGCATGGACCCAAAGAGTGAGTGGTAGCAAGGTTTATTGTGAAGTGCAAAAGGACAAAGCTTCCACAGCGTGGAAGGGTACCTGAGCAGGCTGCCACTGCTGGCTGGGGTGGCCAACTTTTATTCCCTTATTGTGCCCTCCCATGTTCCATTTCTGCCCTATCATAATGATAGTCCTCCCTGTGATTGGCTACTTTTAGAATCCTGCTTATTGGTGCATTTTACAGAGTGCTGATTGGTGCGTTTTACAATCCTCTTGTAAGACAGGAAATTTCCCCAAGTTCCCACTCAACCCAGGAAGTCCAGCTGGCCTCACCGCTCACTGGCATCTTCTGGGGAGGCCTCAGGAAACTTTCAATCATGGTGGAAGGCGAAGGGGAAGCCAGCACGTCTTCCACGGCCAGAGCAGGAGCAAGAGAGAGAGACGGGGGAGATTCCACACACTTTTTAAATGACCAGATCTCATGAGAACCCACTCACTATCACAAGAACATGAGCAAGGGGGAAATCTTCCCCATGAGCCAATCACCTCCCACCAGGCCCCACTTCCAATATTGAGGATTACAATTCAACATGCGGTTTGGACAGGGACACACATCCAAGCCATATCAATAACTCAACTAATCCAAACTGGAGGGGCAAACAAGAAGCTGGGGCCCTGCACCGATCCTCAGTTGCCCAACTTCTTTGGGCTTTGGTAAAAAGAGATACATTTCTGACATCATTTTTTTTTTTTTAATTAAGATTTTCTACAGAGACAGGGTCTCATGATATTGTTTAGGCCGGTCTCTAGCTCCTGGCCTCAAGCAATTCTTCCACGTTGGTCTCCCAAAGTGCTGGGATTTACTAACGTGAGCCACTATGCCTGGCCTGTCATCATAATTTAAATGGAGAAAACATTATCTTAAATCACTTGGTCCTGAAAAATCTTAATGGTTTGGTTGATTATATTCAAATATATGCTTGTGCATTCTTTGTGCTATTTCTAGTAGTTTTGCTTACAGGTTTATTTCATACAGCTGTTAGTGTCATTTTTCCAGTACTAAAAAATATTCTAACAGCAGTAATTCACCACACAATTAAAATGACCACACACACACACACACACGGACACGCACAGGCACATATCTATTGTTAACGGTCTAGTAGTCAGATTCAAAATGGAGAAATTTGTTGTAAAGATATTAACACACGATGGTCTTTATGGATCATTGCTTCCAAAAATGCACTGAAAGTTAAAGCTGCGTGCATTTTCTGGGAAAATTAATATGTAACATTCTGAAAGTCTGCATCTTTCATTGGTCCTTCTAATAGGCTCATGGTTTCATTTCCTTTGTTTTGCTCAAGTCTGTAATGCAAATGTTAAGCTCCCTCTATTAGTGCCCCTTAAAAGTAAGTTGATACTTTGGAGCTTTTAAGTGGACCTAAATGGTTTTTCAGGCATTATCATTTCTGTTTTCTGCTAGCCAGGGAGACCCTAAGGGTGGGGAGACATGGCTTCTTTGTAACCCTCACAATGCCCATACAGTCCATTATGGGCTTAGTAGGATTTTTGTTATTAACTTGGGAATGCAGTAGTTGTCTGTAGAAATGAACAGGAAATAAACATTGTCTCCATGCAGAAATGATGCAAATTTTAAACTCTTATAGTACACTTTTGAAGCCAATTTTAAGTTGAGACTCAGAGCATAGAAAAGTAAGCATTCTATAATGTATCTCTGAACAGGGCCATTTGACTTAAAATTAGTGAAGTTGTCTCCTTGACCTCAAAGGTTGAAGACTCAATGAAAATAAATTAGAGCTGAGCTTTAAACCATTCATTCCTTCCCACTCCCCAAGTTTCCAATTGTTTTGGGTCCTGATTTAGAGAAAGCCAATAAAATATTACGGCTTTCTAAGCTATCAATTAATGGGCAATTCAGAAAAATGCTTATGGGTTGTCTTCCATCTCCAAACTTGGTGGAGCAAATTGAAATGGATGACTCATTTCTCGGGGATCCAGCATGTTAAATCAATGAGCATGTTTGCTTGAATCTCATCTCCTAATGAGCTGAAACAGATAGAACATTTCTCATGCATCCAGATGGAATTATTTTGGAAAGTAAACTAATGCACATGCCCACACAAAATTCCTCTGCTATCTCTAGCCAGATTCTGTTAGCTGTTCACGAAGATGATTTACCAACAATATGATGTTGGGCTGTTTCTTAATATTATTGGCTCCATAGGAATTCTTCCAGAAGACAATTTTTTTCTGTTTTGTTTTGTTCAACTTAATAATACCATGTACAATATTTTCTAGATGCTGTGAGTTTGTATGTGTATCTGTGAATGTGGGGGAGGTTTAGGTTTTATGACAGTAGGTGGAATTCACTTAGTAAGGTTATTTGACTTAGAATTGATTATTTGTGCCAATACATGCTAATATTTAAAATTATTTCACTGTTCATTGTCCTTACTGTGTAAAACTCCCTTGAAAGTCACTAAGAAAAAGCATAAACAACTCAAAAGAAAAAAGTAATGTGCTCTGGTTATGTACATTGGAATAACTTTTGGAGGGCAGTTTTCCAATGTGTATCAAAAGCCTTAAAAATATACTTCCCGTGCAGCCAGCAGCAATTATATGTCTAAGCTTATATACTAAAAAGTTAATTAATAATGGCCATGTATCAGATCTTACAAGAAATTTCATTGCAGTTCAATTTAATACAAACAAACAAACAAAATGCATGATAGCCTGTGTCCGACAGTAGGGAACTGGTTCGCGTTAACCTGGGTCTTCCAAAAAACAAAAACTGAGATAAGATTAATAATGCAACAGGGCAAACACCCAAAAGAGGAGACGGAGAGAGATAGCCATCAAACTACCATGCAGTTCTCACAGTGGCAAAAGAGAGAGGGGAAGAAGGAAGTTTGGGTGAAAGAGTCTTAAACAGCAGTATAGTTTTAACAAACTTTTGGCAATGTTGATAAAGAGTCCTCCAGCCAAAGGCACCTATCAAAGGGGTCCTGTGTCTCTCGGGAATACTCACTGGAAATGTGGTTTTTGCACAAGTTCAGAGGTGGATTCCAAGATTAGCAGCTGAAGCCATCAGTCAATTATGTTTCATGCAGTAGGAGATTTGAGAGGAGCATTTTTATGGCCACCATACATTAAATAAGTTATAACATGACCACACATGAATGTAACCACTAAAGTCAAGTAGATGAATAATTGTTGACAAGGAAAAATGTTTTTATCTTTATTAATAATTAAAATATTAATCCACTTAAAATTTAATTAACTTTATACTTTTTACCATATCCACAGAGTAATCACAAATCATTTTTATACCTTTTACAATTTCGGAGAACGCAATATAGATTTAAAAACAAAAAAACTAACAGAATTGTCACTGGAAATACAATTCATTTACTTCACATTCACCCTCATTTTTGCTTTTTTATCCTGGGATGCCTAAGTTATAATTACAATAAAGAGAAAGAAACTTATAAAATTCAATATTGAACATGAGTCAGTCATCCATGAATATTAGATTAGGGAAGCTATTCTAGTTAAAGCATAGGGCTCTAACTGGGGCTATTGCTTTAAAATATTCTAAAAATAAATTTGATTTTATTTTCTGGAAAAAAATGGTAGAGATGTGATGAATAAATGCTGAGTAGAAAAACAGACCTTTTGATTATTTAGAGTCTCTATTGCTCCATACAGAAGGCGAGAAGAATAACAGGGTGCAATGAGTAATACCAGTAATGAGTAATACCAGTTTACACTATGGTGAGTCTGGGACCTTATCTCTCCAAACAAGGGCACATATGCATAGGAGATCAGCCCCTCAAGGGTTAAGAGAATAAGAGGAGAATAGAAAAACCCTCCCACTGAAGTAGGATTTTATATATTCTTGCTCTGTTCCATGTTCCCACACATTCACCTGTGAAGCACATCATTCAATGATGATTAATAATTGCTGTGATGATGACCTTTGTGTACGTGCCAATTTGCAATTAGCTCCTTCAGACTGAAAAATGGAATTTCAGACCTGGAAGCAACCTTGGAGTGCACTATTCCCATGATGCTCCTGTGGTCAAATAAATTTAGATATTGCTTCATAGTATAACCCCTCTCCCCAATTTATAATGGCAATTAGTATATTAAAAAACATCCACTGGTGAAACTCCATTTAAGTTTGTTTCATATAGCATTTCTGAAACATAAAAAAAAATGTAAAATTCTTTTTGCACATAATACCTTAATAGGTGTTATGTATACCCAGTGTACTCATGAAATGCACTGTGAGAAACCAGAATGTTATCCTATCTTTTCATTTTCATCTAAAAACTTTGAGGGGTTAAGTTACCTAAGGTCACACAGATGGGTACTGGAAAACCAAATAATAAGACTAAGGTACTTGGCTCAGTAATAATATTGACTATACCTCTAGCTTGCTATTATTGAAGTTGGTATGGCCATTTCACCATCTTCTTTAGATAAAGGTAGCTGAACTTCGTAGATCTTTGGAAATTTAACTAAAACTATTCAAAACAGCTACTTGAGAAAGTATCCAAATTATTTTGAAGTATACCAAAAGGACAAGTGGAAAATAAGATTTGTTATCTTTTTCATCCTCCTCGGCTACTGTTTTCCGGATGTGTTTTAGATTATTGGGCTGAAGAGCAAGCTTCCTTGAGGAACTGCTTCTGAGTAGCGATTTATTAATTTCTTCTGAAATGATTTTGAGTTATGTTTCTTTTATTGGATTCCATAGTGGAATGCGACAGAGTATGTTGCTTTTTCTTTGATGCTTTCAGAGTTGTTATGGAGGCATCCCTTCGGCCAAGTGGAAAGCATATTTAAAAGCAAACATGGAAATGTGTGCTTTGGGGTGATTGTGGATTCTTCATCTCCTGAGGGGGACGAGCAGCTGTACCCTCAGGTTGCCCCTTCTCCTGCCTTGAAGGCTGAACTAATTTCCCAGAAGACTAGAAATAGATTGATGTAAGGGTGTGCAGCCTGGGGGTCAAACCATAGGCTAACTGGCTCTTCCAGTTGTTGATGTTTTTGTTAAAGTTTCCAGTGATCTTGATGCCTCATGTTGAGTAAGAGATCCAAGAATGTAGCCAGGTCGCTGGACTGAAACCAACTATACAAATTCTGAAGCTCTGCTGGGCTCAAACCAAGAAACACAGGTGGTCTTACCGAGTCGCTTCAATCTTAGCCCAGCCTTAGAATAGCAGCAAGTACCTGGGTGTGTTTATTATTCTCCAACAAATATTTTTCCATTTATTTCATTTTTAAAACAACCAAAGACAAAGCTTATTCAGCTGTAAAAATGAATTTATGTCTTGATTCAGTTGATTTTTCTTTTGTATTTTTCTCAGTTAAAGGGAAAAGGGAAAGTGGTAGGGAGCAGCAATAATTTATACAAGGGCATCAATTAGGGAGTCCTTCAGTGTAACCTGACATTTTTTAGGGGTAAGAATCTCCTGACTTGTTCAATTATTTCTGGACTTTTCTACAAAGACCCTCTGAATGTTTGTTTCCACAGAGATCTTGACAAACACTAAAGACCCATCAGCTGGAGTGAATTCCCTCGGTGAAATCACTATTCTCTGCCAAGAATCAAAGGTCATCCCAGTGGAGTGCCGTCTTCGTGTTCAGCCGCTACGGAGTGTCTGGAACAGAGTGAGAACAAAAATTATCCTCATTCGGTGCCCCTTGACTCTTTTGGGAAGAATCCCAACAAAACTGCCACTGGGAATTCAGAAAGCACATTTGGAGACTGGGAAAGGGCCAGGCTAAACAGAAGAGAATGGCAATTTAGAGTCAATAAGATAAAGGAAATAAATGACTCAAAGAAGAGTTTTAAGCCAATATTTACACCCATATTGCCATATTTACAGCTTAAACACTATGCACTGAACGTGCAGGAAGTAAGTTTTTATGGATCTCTTAATGAATGTTAAGTCAATAGTATCCCAAACAATGGGCCCCAGTGAACTTTCTTATGAAGGCCATACAGTGACTTATTCAAATGGAGTCAGAGTCAGGTTGAGCTCGGCAATGTACAGTTTTAGAAAAAAAGCAGTTTTCCACCAGGCAGTGTGGCTCACGCCTGTAATCCCAGCACTTTGGGAGGCTGAGGTGGTTGGATCACTTGAAGTCGGGAGTTCGAGACCAGCCTGGCCAACATGATAAAACCCTGTCTCTACTAAAATACAAAAAAAAATTAGCCAGGTGTGGTGGCAGGTGCCTGTAATCCCAGCTACTTTGGAGGCTGAGGCAGGGGAATTGCTTGAATCCGGGAGGTGGAGGTTGCAGTGAGCCAAGATCATGCCGCTGTACTCCAGCCTGGGTGACAGAGCAAGACTCCCTCTCAGAAAAAAAAAAAAAAAAAAGCAGTTTTCAAAGTAGGCATTTCTAATATGATAGATGGCCTCTTAAATGTGTCTATTATTTAAGGGAACCATGACATAGAATTAGAAGTCTGCTATACTGTCTGACTCTAACTATCTGTACAGCAGATGTTATTGTAACAGAGGCAATGGTCAAAGATGCTACCATCACCACTATCATAAGGGAACAATCATGCAGACAAAGCTAATGAAAGGGCTAATTAGCAAATTAATATGTGCAATTGTGAGTCCATGACAACCAGGCAACTGAACAGTAAAATGGATTTTATCAATTGGTTGGTGCCATGGAGTCAGTAACTGCCTTTTTAAAACCGGTAAAACCAGTTTTTTCTTTTCCTTCTTTTTATGGGGGAGGGAAGAGGATCTTAGAGACGTCAGACCCATATAGGCTGATTGGCAGGTCCAGATGAATGATCAATAAGGCAGAAACACTCTGATATGTAAAACACAGGCCCAAGGAAAATACCACAGAGCTCTTTGATCTTGATGATATGCTCAGACAAATTTCTGGAAACTTCTATTTATTTTCGAGGGGTGCCCCATTGTTCAGCATCCTCTGGTTGCATTTACAAGTGTAATAGAAAATGACAGCCCTGCTATCCTTTCTTAAAATGTCAAAGACCACGTAAAACAAACCTCATTCACAGACATCCCCCACTTTTAAACATCATGCCAGGTAACCAGCATGACAGAGCAGACCTCATATTTTGAGAGTATTCATTCTTGGAAATTCTGACTTTGTAAAAAAAAAATCGTTCTGATTAAAAAAAAAAACAGAGAATAGTATTCTAATTGATGGCTCATATACAAAATTAATAGACAATTATTGCACCAACTGACAGTCCAATAGAGCAGACATCCAGTTTTCTATCTGTAAAGACACAAAACTCATTATCACACAATTTAGATGGAAATATAAGTAAAGAGAAAACTTTTTTTTAATAGTCACTAGCACTTTCTTAAAAAGTAAAATCACGTAATTGTTCTGGCAGATGTTACTGTAAAGTTGTAGAGGTCAAGCCATTGGAGATAAACTTTGGTTCCAATTCTGCCTATTGGGGCTATGCAGGCCACAGATGTAGAAATCAACTTCTTTGAACCTCAGTGTACTCTAGCAAAATGGGCATAGTACTGGTCTCCCAAGGTTGTGGTAACAATGAATTACTTGTACATATGAACTTAGGTAGCACCTTGCCTTGTCACTTACATGAACTATATCTGAATAACTGTTTCTTACTATCATGGAGTGCAGTGGCGTGATCTCAGCTCACTGCAACCTCCGCCTCCGGGGTTCAAGCGATTCTCCTGCCTCGGCCTCCTGAGTAGCTGCATCTTAGAGACTTCTATTGTTCGAAACCTGTGGTGGGTTTCCAAACATGCACACTCATCAGAGGACACGAGTGAAAACAAGGGATTAATAATAAACATCATAATACAATTATGAAACAAGTTTTGACCTCACGGGCTCCCTAAAAGAGTCTCAGCATCCCTGGCTCAGGGTTTCCCAGATCACTTTTTGAAAAGTACCAGACTAGGGAAAGCATTTGAACCTGTTGGCCAAGGAGAAGCCCTAACAGAAGTAATATGGTGAAAACAGAAGAGGAAGTTGAGTCCTCCTTCATTGAGTATTCTCCCCAAAGTCTTCAGACAAAATGTGTCATGGTGTGCAGATGCCAAATAAGACGTGATTGCTGAGGAAAGACAAAATAAAATGCATGGTGATGATTCCCAGGAAAATCAGACAAGTTGGCAGTCAAGAATAGATATTTTTCCCCTTTAGGTGCTAACTCTTTATTATTATTATTATTATTAATCTTACTTTAAGTTCCAGGATACATGAGCAGAACGTCCAGGTTTGTTACTCAGGTATACAAGTGACATTGTGGTTTGCTGCACCTATTGACCCGTCCTCTAAGTTCCCTCTCCTTGCCCCAACCCCCAACAGGCCCAGGTGTGTATTTTCCCCTCCTTGTGTCCATGTGTTCTCATTGTTCAACTCCTACTTATGAGTGAGAATATGCAGTGTTTGGTTTTGTGTTCCTGTGTTAGTTTGCTGAGGATGATGGTGTCCAGCTTCATCCATGTCCCTGCAAAGGACATGATCTCATTCCTTTTTATGACTGCATAGTATTCCATGGTATATATGTGCCACATTTTCTTTATCCAGTCTATCATTGATGGGCATTTGGGTTGGTTCCATGACATTGCTATCGTAAATAGTGCTGCAATAAACATATGTGTGCATGTGTCTTCATAGTAGAATAATTTATATCCCTTTGGGTATATACTCAGTTATGGGATTGCTGGGTCAAATGGTATTTCTGGTTCTAGATACTTGAGGAATTGCCACACTGTCTTCCACAATGATTGAACTAATTTACATCCCCACTAACAGTGTAAAAGCATTCCTATTTCTCCACAGCCTCGCTAGCATCTATTGTTTCTTGACTTTTTAATAATTGCCATTCTGACTGGCATGAGATGGTATCTCGTTACGGTTTTGATTTGCATTTCTCTAATGATCAGTGATGTTGAGCTTCTTTTTCACGTTTGTTGGCCGCGTAAATGTCTTCTTTTGAGAAGTGTCTGTTCATATCCTTTGCCCACTTTTTGATGGAGTTGTTTGTCTTTTTTCTTGTAAATTTGTTTAAGTTCCTTGTAAATTCTGAATATTAGACCTTTGTCAAATGGGTAGATTGCAAAAATTTTCTTCCATTCTATAGGTTGCCTGTTCACTCTAACGATAGTTTCTTATTCTGTGCAGAAGCTCTTTAGTTTAATGAGATTCCATTTGTCAATTTTGGCTTTTGTTGCAATTGCTTTTGATGTTTTCCTCGTGAAGCCTTTGTAGCTCCTTTTTTTTTTTTTTTCTTTTTGAGATGAAGTCTTGCTCTGTCACTCAGGCTGGAGTGCAATGGTGTGATCTCGGCTCACTGCAAGCTCCGCCTCCCAGGTTCATGCCATTCTCCTGCCTCAGCCTTCTGAGCAGCTGGGGTCATAGGCGCCTGCCACCACACCTGGCTAATTTTTTGTATTTTTAGTAGAGACAGGGTTTCGCCACGTTAGCCAGGATAGTCTCAATCTCCTGACCTCATGATCTGCCTGCCTCCGCCTCCCAAAGTGCTGGGATTACAGGTGTGAGCCACCACACCCGGCCGTAGCTCCTTATTTTTGATATTTAAATTTTTGTTTTTAGCTTTTTATATCACCTTTTAAAAGTCAATGCTCTTTGAAAACTCACTCCTGTTAAAATTATTATTTGAGTGATATACTTCTGATCATAGATGACCTGATTTAGGGAAAGCTATTTACTCCCCACACTGTAGGTGAAAGAAGTTGAATGAGAGGTGACCTCTGACATGGAGATGAATGAGCTGACCAGGGTGATCTGTAAAGGGCTTGTGTGAGCTGTGCTGAGAGTGGAGGCTGGAGCCAGGGGTGGGGGGCTCTGAGGGACAAAGGGGATTCAAGAAGAGTGTGCACCAGGGAAAGAGGACCGGATTAGCACAGCAGAGTGTAAGAGAAGCAGGGGTCTCTGCTATATGTGTAATAGGCCAGAAATAATGTGTACAGGTTAGAGGGGCTTATCCTGGGGAAGCAGAAGTGTCCATCGCAAGGATAAAATTAAACATGGATCCAACATTGTGTTGTAGGTGCACAGACCCTCAGTTCTCTGTTAAGGGCTGCAAATTATTTATTCAAATGTGTTTATTCCAAATTAAGCAAGCATGTTGCTATGGTGGCGATGCTATGACAATTTGAAACTCCAAAAATGTAAGGAAAATCTTAATTCTTTATTTGAATCCTGATTTCAATCATCCTTATTTCAATCCTGAGAACATCTTTATTTCAATCATGAGAATTTAGGAAAAAAATGACTTTTAGAAATCTCAACTTTTTTAACAGGTCACAGAATGAAAATCAATGGAAAAAATCTGACTTGGTTTATGCAGAAGATTGAAACTGGACCCCTTCCTTACATCATACACAAAAATTAACTGAAGATAGTTGGGTGTGGTGGCTCACACCTGCAATCCCAGCATTCTGGGAGGCCAAGGCAGGTGGATTGCTTGAGTCCAGGAGTTTGAGACCAGTCTGGGCAACATAGTGAAACCTTGTCTCTACTAAAATTACAAAAATTAACCGGGCACTGTGGTGTGCACCTATAGTCCCATCGCTTTGGGAGGCTGAAGTGGGAGAATCACCTGATTCTGGGAGGTTGAGGCTGCAGTAAGCTGAGATTGTGCCACTGCACTCCAGCCTGTGAAACCAGAGAAAGACTCTGTCTCAAAATAAAAAAAATTAACTGCAGATGGAGTGAAGACTCAAAAGTAAAATTCAAAACTACAAAAGCTCTGGAAGACAACCTAGGCAACACCATTCTGGACATGTGTATTAGTCCATTTTCACGCTGCTGATAAAGACATACACGAGACTGGGGGAAAAAAGAGGTTTAATTGGACTTACAGTTCCACATGGCTGGGGAGGCAAATCATGGCAGGAGAGGAAAGGCACTTATTACATCGCGGCAGCAAGAGAAAATGACAAAGAAGCAAAAGCGAAAACCCCTGCTAAACTCATCAGATTTCGTGAGGCTTATTCACTGTCATGAGAATAGCATAGGAAAGACTGACCCGCATGTTTCGATTACCTCCCCCAGGTCCCTCCCACAACACGTGGGAATTCTGGGAGATATAATTTAAGTTGAGATTTGAATGGGGACACAGCCAAACCACATCAACATAGGCACAGGCAAAGATGTCATGAGGAAAATGTCAAAAGCAATTGCAGCAAAAGCAAAAATTGACACATGAGATCTGATTAAACTAAAAAGCTTCTGCCCAGCAAAGGAAACTATCAACAGGGTGAATAGACAGCCTACAACATGAAAGAAAATTTTTGCAAATTATGCATCTGACAAAGGTCTAATATCCAAAACCTATAAGGAATTCAAACAAATGCATAAGCAAAAAACAAACGACCCCATTAAAAAGTGGGCAAAGGACATGAACACTTTTCAAAAGAAGATATACACATGATCAACAAGCATATGAAAAAATATTCAACATCACTAATCATTAGAGGAATGCAAATCAAAACTTCAGTGAGATACCATCTCACACCAGTCAGAATCGCTGTGATTAAAACGTCAAAAAATAATAGATGCTGAAGAGATTGTGAAGAAAAGGAGCACTTATACTTTGCTGGTGGGAATGTAACTTAGTTCAGCCATAGTGGAAAGAAGTTTGGCAATTTCTCAAAGAACTTAAAACAGAATTACCATTTAACCCAGCAACACCATTACTGACTATATACCCAAAGGATATAAATTGATCTACCATAAAGACACATGTGAATGTTCATCACAACACTATTCACAATAGCAAAGACATGGAATCAACCTAAATGCCCATCAATGTAGACTGGATAAAGAAAATACGATACATATACACCATGGAATACTATGCAGCTATAAAAGGAATGAGATTATGTCTTTTGAGGGACCATGATTGGAGCTGAGCCCATTATCCTTAGCAAACTAACACAGGAACAGAAAGCCACATACAGCATATTCTCACTTAAATGTAGTAGCTAAATGATGAGAACACATGGACACATAGAGGGGAACAACACGCGTTGGGGCCTACTGGAGGGTGGAGGGTGGGAGCAGGGAGAGGATCAGGAAAAATAACTAATGGGTACTAAGTTAAATACTTGGGTGATGAAATAATCTGTACAGCAAACCCCCATGACACAAGTTTACCTGTGTAACAAACCTGCACATGTACCCTTGAACTTAAAATAAAAGTTAAAACAAATCTGGCTTGGTATATAATTCACAGCCTCATAAATTACATTCAACATTGTAGTTTCTTAATTTTTAAGCACAATTTGTACTCAATATGTTAAATCCAAATAGTGTTTCTTACAAAAGGAAAACTATTACTATCATATTATCATTCTAAGAAGAATGCAAATGAGTAACCAATAAAAATAAAGTATATGAAAGTATATAATCAATTTTCATATAAGACTATAGCCATAATATTGCTTGATCAGGGATTCAGTCTTCTGTTAACTTGTAAAGTTATTTTTCAATACAAAGTATTGAAGTGTTATTAAAATCTTTTACTTTTTGTTTGGATTTTTTTCCTCTTACATACAGATAATAGTTTTCCCACTCTTATTTTTCTTTAAACAACAGAATATTCCAAAATTATGTTTTGTCAATATAAGTTCTACATGATGCTTGTAGATATTCCCCAAAAAGATTTCTTCGTTAAAGAATTTTGGAAAACCATGAACACAACAGAGAAGTTTCTTTATGATATTACTTTCACAAGCCTTTGCTATGACACTGTTCATCAAGAAATTCCGAGAAGGTCATTTTTCCAAGATGACTTAGCTTGAAAAACTTAACTTCATAGGGGCTCTACCAACAGCTCTTAGAACTAATATTCTGAACGAAAGCACTGAAATAAATGTTTCTTTGAACTGATGAGCAAAATATCTGGATTTGTACATAATATTTTTGCAAAGCTATTGGGTTCAAATTTCTGGAGGAGCCTCCTTTAGGATTAAGGACAACCAAGATGAAACATCAATAAGGCAGATCTGTCACCTTCATATTTTACTGCTTATCAAAATGAAGCTCAACAAGGCTTAAGTTAGAATAACTGAAGTAGGAGTATGTCATAGGAGAAATTGCATTCCTTCTGCTCTTCCATGCCCAGGGTGATAAAGAATTGCTAAGAAGAGCTTCTGCTTCTGTAAAAGAGAACGCTCTTGTTGTGGTGTGTATGTGCAGCTCTTATCCTATATATATATAGATAAGTAATGCTTTGTTCGTGATTGCCCACACGATTTTCTCATTTGGTTTTGCTGAGGCTAATGCATGTACAGTAGGATTTTCTTATTTTTAAAATTATAAAAATATTTAAGATTGACACATAATAATTGTACATATTTATGGGGAATAGCATGATGTTCTGATATGTGTATACACTGTATAATGAGCAAATCAGGGTAATTACCATATCCATCACCTTAAATATTTATCATTTCTTCGTGATAAGAACATTTTAAAACCTCTCTTCTAGCTATTTTGAAATACATAACAATATTACTGTTAATTCTAGTCATCATCCTACTATGCAATAGAACAGTAAAACTTATATCTGACTAGAGTTTTGCACCCAATCTTTCTCTATCCCACTTTTCCGCTTCCCTCCCCATCCTCTGGTAACCATTATTTCACTCTTACTTCTGTAAGAACACCTTTTTAGATTCCACATGTGAGTGAGATCATGTGGTATTTGTCTTTCTCTGCCTGGCTTATTTCACCTGGCACAATATGCTCCAGGTTCATCTATATTGCTGTAAAAGACAGGATTCCATTCTTTTTTATGGCTAAATAGTATTCCGTTGTGTATATATGCCACATTTTCATTATCCATGCTGTGCAGTGTTGACTGTCAACACTGTCAGTTTTTTGCACAAAGTGGGGGAGGAATTGTGCAGTTAATGGAATGGGGGAGATGGCTTGTCCTCCACCTTCTCCAGAATTAGGGCTTCATTAATTTGTTTAAAATATTTCAAATCTCCAGAATTGAGGCATATCTACAGTAAAATGTAAATACAGGAACACTTTTCAAGGAGAAATATTCAGGATTCATTGATTGTTTTTCTTTTCCATCAATATGCTGCCATTCTCCTTTATTGACACAGATACTCAAGAATCGGCTATGCAGTCATCCCTTAGTGTCTGTAGGGAATTGGTTCCTGGGCACTCCCCAGCCCACCATAGATACCAAAATCTGTGGATGCTCAAGTCATATATATAAAATGGCACGCAGTATTTGCATATAAGCTATGCACATCCTCCTATATACTCTAAATCATCTCTAGATTACTTATGATACTTGATTACTTATGATTACTTATGATACAATGTAGATGTTAAGTAAACAGTTGTTATACGGTATGTTTTCATTTGTATTGTTTTTATCGTTGTTTGTTACTTTTTCTTGTTTTTTTTTTTTTTTTTTAATATTCTTAATCTACAGCAGACTGAATCCATAGATGTGGAAACCATGGATACAGAGGGCCAAGTGCACTTTGTTTATCCTAAATTAAACTGTTCCTAAATTGGTTTTTTTTTTTTTTTTTTTTTTTTTTTGGAGACTGAGCTTCGCTCTTGTTGCCCAGGCTGGAGTGCAGTGGCGTGATCTCGGCTCACCGCAACCTCCACCTCCTGGATTCAAGCGATTCTTCTGCCTCAGCCTTCCTGAGTAGCTGAGATTACAGGCATATGCCATCATGCCTGGCTGTTTTTGTAGTTTTAGTAGAGACGGGGTTTCTCCATGTTGGTCAGGCTGGTCTCGAACTCCTGACCTCAGATGATCCACCCTCCCTTGACCACCAAAGTGCTGGGATTACAGGCGTGAGCCACTGCGCCCGGCCCCTAATTTTTTTAAGTGCCCCTCAATGCAAAAACACATTGTCACCCATAAGCTTATTTCAAAAAAAAAAAAAAAGTAAACCTGAATAGAATGAAGCCTCAGAAAATTCAGAGACCAGGAAAAAAAAATAGCTGGAGTTACCTTAGAGGGATTAAATCATCAAAATCCAGTCTACAGGAAACTTCACAGGCCAAATCACTTGATTTCTTCAAATTGCAAAAAGCAAAAATGGGGAGGGGGAGCTATAAATTGAGAGCCCTCAAAGATACTTATTTTTAAATAGTTCACATACTGAACTGTTGTGTAGAAGGATGCACATTTAGGGGATAAACCATGAAGAAAAGGGAGGAAGTGATGACTGTCAACGTCTGGACAGTTGTTGCTTTTAGGGAGGAGGTAAGGGCTGTCACTGGCACAGGACACAGAGGCAGTACTACCAAAGCGTTTGGCAAAGGTCTGTTGTTCCTAATTTTAAATGGGCTTAGCTAGAAAGGAACATATATTAAACATAAAAAGCACTACAGGGAGTTTATAATTTCACCGTCATTGTATCTCCTGGTAGTTTCTGAACTATCACACAACCCCAGGTTCTCTGGAGTCCTTCATGCCTACTGTAGAAGGGCACAAATTCCTTATCACACTTCAACAGCTGTCTGTGCACATTTGGTCAAAAGTATCAGAGAACATCAACTCCTCAAAAAGTAGGAGCATGGGAGAGGGAGGAAGGTTTAAGCCTAAACCTAATTTCCCAGTTCAGACAGTTGTTGGCACTAAAGGGCTCCTATTTTCTTTCAACAGAGATAGCATTTGGTTTTTCATATTTATATTCCTATATACTTATGTGTACAATGCAAGCTTTGTTGTGCTGTATCTGGCCAGTGTTTTCATCCCTTTACAACAGGCAGTAACTGTAACTGTGCATAATGTACCTGACAGTGAAGGTGGCTGGCTATTGGAGTCTCCTGTTGGGCAACATTTGTGCTGGCACAACCATGGTATTTGTCTTTCTTCCTGTCCCTCCAAACTTTCTTGATTTAATGACAGTCTTATGTTTCATTTGTTTTCTCTGATCCAACGTGTTTATATGAGGGCAGCTCTAGAGTACATAAAAGTCCGTTGCAGGGTGGTAATTATTGACCATGGTTTTACACAGCACCTCATGTGGTAAGAAGATAAATGCATAATCACCCAGTAATAAGAAAAGCTCTGACTGAAGGACCGAAGGATGTTGTCATTTTACTCCACCCTCTGTGAGTCAGCGAAATGGATTGAATTATAAACCAGAAACCAGCACTTCAATCTGATGAAACTCATCCTATAGAGGAAAGTGTCACTACATGTTGGCAGTTTGTAAAATGTGATGATCTGCCCTAATCCATTGGAACTGACATGTCCTTAATAATAGCAACATTCTTTGTAAATTAAATAGCTATTATTTTTTTAAACCTGTCAGGATATGCTTATGCAGTTGACGCACGTGTGATCATAGGCATGTTCACTGTGTCTAAAAGTCAGAAAAATAGAATCCATTTTGGAATTTGTAAAATTAAGCCAGTATCTTGGTCTCTCAAGGCATGAACCAAAACTGAGCTGAAAACCCTGGGTTGATTTTCCACATATGAATAAACAGAGTCTGGATGGTCGCATATGTCCCAAGGTCATTGTGCAACAGTAATTAATGATTAATAATCATGTAGTAAACATTCATTGAGCACCTATTCTGTCCTAAACACAGTGGTAGGCAAGGTTGCAGCAGAGAAATGACAAGAATCATTCTCATCTGTTTCCACTTCTCCACTGCTTGTTTAACCCTTGCTAGTCAGCAACCTGGTGCTCTGGCTTCCTTCTTTTCTCTCCTGTGAGGAGGTCTCCTGCTTCGGTGGGGAGATGACCTTCTGTGTTCCCTGTGCCTTCAAGGCTGCCCTTGCAAAGGACACTTCTCCTACAGAGAAACAAGTGACATATGGTTTATGTTGGTGGCTTAGCTGAAAGGGAACATATTTTCAGCATAGTGCTGCCACCCTTTTAAAAAAATTTCTTGTAACCTCCACAAACCTCAGGAGAAATTCCCTAGAATTATTTTAGAGTACATGAACAATTCTTTTGCAAAGTTATTTCATGACTTGAAGATTATAACAGGTAAGGATTGCAACACGAAGTCATGCAAGACAGGCTTAAAATAATTTGAAATTTTCTGATATGTCTTACAAATAAACCACTGTGAGAGTCATCTTAAATTCAGGCTTTATCTTGGACACATCAGCTTATAACCTGGGTAATGATGTGTCTGAAGCAGACAGGATATGGCAAACTGGGAAGCCAAAGGTTTAATCAGGGGGCTTACTATCAGCAGATCTCACTTAATGGACTGTTATCAAGGTGTTGCTGAAGATTGCAAATATTAAGCCCGAAACACCCGATGGTTGCTGCTTTGTTTATAATATTTGAATGAGAACAGCAAATGAAGAGTATAAGTTGGAGCTATTGTACATGTAGGCTGTGCCTTGCACAAGGGCACCCAGTGGAGAAGATAGCAGACTGGGGCTAAAATCCCATGTGCACCTTGCTCACTGGGCCATACACCCTGAGGTGAGGCTACACTGACTCTGAGGGGTGCCTTTTGTGTGTTTGTATAAAGGTGCTATATGGGTGGCGTTGGCACGAGCACTATTGTCTTCCCAAGATGGATTTTTGGAAACTGCTGACATGGCTAAGATAGAGGAAGGACTGTCTTACTGCTAGTGGAAGAACTAACTCCAGCTAGGATATATGTTCTTTCCCAGAACAAGCTGGGCACGCTCCAATGATTCCAAGTTACCAGGCAATTCTGGGGGTGGAAGAGCATTGTTGCTCCACCCACCTTCTTTTCCTGGAGAATTGTCAAGATCTAGGATTTCCCCAGAGCTAGAATAATTACTGAGCAGAGTCCAGCCCTGCTGAGAAATTGCAGAATTGCAGAGTAAATTTCCCCTGAAGGCCATGTCTCCTGCATCCTGCCACCTGCATCTGGGTTGTAGTTTAAAAGTCTTGTCCAAGAGGATTGCTAAAATATAAATGTCCAGACTGACAGCTGCTCTCTGCATAGTGTGAACACATTAGCTTATAAGAAATCCTAGGTTTCCAGTGTTTACCATCACATACCACTTCCATGGAATTAAGTTGGGTCTCACTAATGTGTGGAATGTTCCATATCCTAATGAAATCCTCTTTTGCATATGTGCATGATATGAGAGTGTAACAGCTCAGAAATTACCACAATGCTCCACTCTACATTTCCTAGCTCAAACACACACACACACACACACACCCCAACCACTATTAGTAACAGTAACATTAAGTGGAGGAAGCTATCAAGATATAAATAAGGAGGGCCAGGCATGGTGGCTCACGCCTGTAATCCCAGAACTTTGGGAGGCCAAGGCGGGTAGATCATGAGATCAAGAGATCGAGACCATACTGGCCAACATGGTGAAAACCTGTCTCTACTAACAATACAAAACTTAGCTGTGTGTGGTGGCGCATGCCTGTAGTCCCAGCTACTCAGGAGACTTAGGCAGGAGGATTGCTTGAACCTGGGAGATGGAGTTCCCAGTGGTTGCACTGAGCTGAGATCACACCACTGCACTCCAGCCTGGCAGCAGAGCAAGACTCCATCTCAAAAAAGAAAAAGAAAAAGAAAAAGATATAGATAAAGAAACATACAAAACACTTTTTTTTTTGAGAGAAAGAGCCCAAGCAAATGGGTGTT
Organism: Macaca mulatta; assembly: GCF_049350105.2. Classification (NCBI taxonomy): domain Eukaryota; kingdom Metazoa; phylum Chordata; class Mammalia; order Primates; family Cercopithecidae; genus Macaca; species Macaca mulatta. The sequence continues at coordinate 68,239,579 of NC_133422.1, forward strand.
AAAATTCTACTTCTATCACTGCACTCCATTTAAAAGCTGAAGGCATCAAGAGTTGACATTGCTCATGGCACATCAAGGGAAAATTCAGAAAAGGAAGTATCTATTCACTCATTACCCAAATGTAAATTATATGTGCTCTTGAAGCATGCTCTTTATTTAATTTTAATGCATTTTAAATTTTAATATGAATTACTCTACATGAATCACCCTTTTTGTTTTCAATGCCATTAGCACACAAAAATTGAGGAAGGGATTCTATTTTCTGATAATTCAAACTATTTTATGAGGTGCAGCACATGATATTGTGTCTTCCATAGAGAAGGAACTCAGTATTTGTTGAAACAATTTCAATGTGATATGTTAGCTATGATCTAATGTGAGTAGGTAATGACTTCCCATATTCTTTTTATTTTCTGCAGCTAAAAAGGATTCTTCTATTCCCATTCATATTTTTAAAAGTCTTTGGTTCTCAGTAAAACCAAGGCATAATTTTTTAAAGAGTATCTTGACATCACTCTCAGACTTATGCAATCAAAGAGATTCAAAGTCAATATTGTGAAGATGACCATGTTGCCAAAAGCAATCTACAGATTCAATGCAATTCCCATCAAAATATCATCACAATTCTTCACAGAACTAGAAAAAACAATCCTAAAATTCATATGGAATCAAAAAAGAGCCCTCATAGCCAAAGCAAAACTAAGCAAAAAGAACAAATCTGGAGGCATCACATTTCCCGACCTCAAACTATACAATAAGGCTGTAGTTACCAGACAGTATGGTACTGGTATAAAAAATAGGCACATAGACCAGTGGAACAGAACAGAGAACCCCTAAATAAAGCCAAATACTTACAGTCAACTGGCCTTCGGCAAAGCAAACAAAAACATAAACTGGAGAAAAGACACTTATTCAACAAATGGTCCTGAGATAATTGGCAAGCTACATGTAGAAGAATGAAACTGGATCCTCATCTCTCACCTTATACAAAAATCAACTCAAGATGGATCAAAGACTTAAATCTAAGGCCTGAAACCATAAAAATTCTAGAAGATAACATCAGAAAAATTCTTCTAGATATTGGCTTAGGCAAAAAGTCTATGACCAAGAACCCAAAAGCAAATACAACAAAACAGATACATAGATGGTACCTAGTTAAACTAAAAAGCTTTTGCACAGCAAAAGAAATAATCAGCAGAGTTCACAGATAACCCACAGAGTGGGAGAAAATATTTGCAAATACTGCACTTGACAAAAGAGTAATATCAAGAATCTACAAGGAGCTCAAACAAGTTAGCAAGAAAAAAACAAATAATCCCATCAAAAGTGGGCTAAGGACATGAATAGACAATTCTCAAAAGAAGATACACAAATGGCCAGTAAACATGTGAAAAAAATGCTAAAACTCACTAGGTATCAGGGAAATACAAATTAAAACCACAATGAGCTACCACCTTACTCCTATAAGAATGACCATAATTTAAAAATTAAAAAATAATAGATATTGGCGTGGTTGTGGTGAGAAGGGGACACTTTTACACTGCTGGTGGGAATGTAAACTAGTACAACCACTGTGGAAAACAGTATAAAGATTCCTTAAAGAACTGAAAGTAGAACTACCATTTGATCCAGTAATCCCACTACTGGGTATCTACCCAGAGGAAAATAAGTCATTATATGAAAAAGACACTTGCACACACACGTTTATAGCAGCACAATTAGCAATTGCAAAAATATGGAACCAGCCTAAATGCCTATCAACCAACAAGTGGATAAAGAGAATGTGGTATATATAGACCATGGAATGCACTCAGACATAAAGAAGGGATGAAGTAATGACATTCGCAGCAACCTGGATGGAGTTGAAGACCATTATTCTAAGTGAAGTAACTCAGGAATGGAAAACCAAACATCATATGTTCTCACTTCTAAGTGAGAGCTAAGCTATGAGGATGCAAAGGCATAAGAATGATATAATGAACTGTGGAGACTCAGGGAAGGGTGGGGGGGGCAAGGGATAAAACACTACATAATGAATACAGTGTATACTGCTTGGGCAATAAGTGCACCAAAATCTCAGAAATCACCACTGAAACACTTATCGATGTAACCGAAAACAACCTGTTCCCCAAAATTATTGAATTAAAAATAAAAAATTTTTAAAAATTCTAAATTATTTTCCAGGTTTTTTTGTTTGTTTGGTTGGTTGGTTTTTTTTTTTTTTTTTTTTTTTTTTTTTTCTTTTTTTTTTGAGACAGAGTCTTGCTCTGTCCCCCAGGCTAGGCTAGAGTGCAATGGTGCCATCTCAGCTTGCTGTAACCTCCGTCTCCCAGGCTCAAGTGATTCTCCTGCCTCAGCCTCCTGAGTAGCTGGGATTAAAGACATGCGCCACCATGCCTGGCTAATTTTTTGTATTTTTAGTAGAGACAGGGTTTCCTCATGTTGGTCAGGCTGGTCTTGAACTCCTGACCTCGTGATCCGCCCACCTTGGCCTCCCAAAGTGCTGAGATTACAGGCATGAGCCACTGCACCAGGTGTAAATCATTTTCTTATCCTGTAAAGGCACTCTATAAGGTCTGACTCTTTTTTCACTTGAATAAATCCAGTGATTTGAAAAACCTATTTGATGTGTGAATACATTAAATTAGTGGCCTAGAGATAGTAGGAGACAAACATTATATTTTTAAAAAACTAGTCACGCACTGGCGGCTCATGCGTATAATCCCAGGACGTTGGGAGGCTGAGGTAGTAGGATGCCTTGAGGCCAGGAGTTTGAGACCAGCCCTGAAAACATAGCAAGACTCCATCTCTATAAAAAATTTTAAAATTAGCTAGGCATTGGTGGCTTGAGCCTGTGGTCCCAGCTATTTGGGAGACTGAAATGGGAAGACTGCTTGAGCTCAGGAATTTGAGGTTGCAGTGAGCTATGAATGTGCTGCTGCACTTAAGGCTAGGTGATGGAGTGAGACACTGTTTCAATAAATAAATAAATAAATATTTTTAAAAAACCAGACAGACACAAATACTTGGGTCATGATTTGATGTACTTTTGACTTTGAGAAGGAGAAACAACAAACATACACCTAACTCTGATGCAAGTTGGAATGTGATAAACACCAGACAAGAAGTTCTAAAATTGAAACAGAAAGTCAGAAAGCAAGGCTGAGGCTAGAGGGAGTATTTTATGGAGAAGACTGTGGAAGATGGCATGAACAAAGGCAGAGTAGTGGATGGCTTAGAGTCATTGGGATAAGTACAGCATATTTGATGGCTTATAGTCATTGGGATAGGGACAGTGTGGTCAATGGCTTATAGTCATTGGGATAGGTACAGTGTGGTCTCCTTTGATTAGAGGAGAAGACACATGAAGGGAGAAGTTTGATGATCAAGCTTCAGGATAGGCTGGAACCAGGGTGTAAAAGGCCTTGAATACTGGATATGGGCAGTGGCATCATGCAAAACGTTAAATTACCAGGTATTGGGGTGAGGGAGAAGGGGAGCTAGATTTGCAGAGTTCACTGATTTTAATTCCTTTTTTTTTTTTTTGGACGGAGTTTCGCTCTTGTTGCCCAGGCTGGAGTGCAGTGGCGCGATCTCGGCTCACTGCAACCTCTACCTCCTGGGTTCAAGTAATTCTCTTGCCTCAGCCTCCCAGGTAGCTGGGATTATAGGTGCCCGCCACCACGCCTGACTAATTTTTTGTATTTTTAGTTGAGATGGGGTTTCACCATGTTGGGCATGTTGGTCTTGTACTCCTGACCTCAGGTGATCCACCCGCCTCTGCCTCCCAGTACGTTGGGATTACAGGTGTGAACCACCACGCCCGGCCGAGTTCACTGATTTTCTAATCTCACAGGAGCCCACTGAACATGAAATTGGGAAGCGATGCTAACAAGCAGCTCTTGGGAGCTGATACAAGTCAGCTCCAGCACACCAGCACATAGGTGTGGAAGCTATGAGAAGGATGAGATTGCAGAGGGAGAGGACAGTATAAAGAAAACAAACAAACAACAGACAATAAGACCAAGCCAGAGCCTGTGGATTGCCAGTGTTTAAGCATAGTGAAGGCAATGTGGAGTCAGACAAGGGTAGAGGAGCTAGAAATTCGGAAAGCAGATCAGGATAAGCAAGTGTCACGGAAGCTAAAGGAGAGAGAACGCCAAGATTGAAAACATATTGCTCGATTTGAAAGATAAAAGAAAATTGGGGATTTTAGGAGAATAGCTTTAGGAAAATGGTAGGGATAGATGTTAGGACGTAGAGGATTAAGAGTTGGGTCAATGTTAATAAGCTGACATTTATTAACAACCACCATTGGGCCATATTCAAACAATTCCACTATCTAAAGGAAAAACTGTACAGGGAATTTAAATAAATATACAAATTAGTCCAAAACAAGTGAAATTAAAAATTCCACAGCAAAGATTTTTGGCACACACTCTCTACAACTTAGTTGGTTTGGGATGCTGCAGTGTCTTTCACATTTTCCTCCATTTCTTGACTTTGTCCATTCAACGAAAGCCTCCTCAAAACTTATCTGTGAGCCATTAGGTGGGACATGTGATGCCAATTTTTGGTGTAATCTCACACTGAAAATAATTTTTAAGTTATAAAATCCAGGAAGTCCATCTAACTCTCATAAGACCCTCATATTTAACCATCCATCCCTCTCCTGCTACCATTCTGAGACTTTCGCAGCTGCTTTTCTCTCTAAAAGCAAAAGTGCAAGAAGTTCTGCTTTCAAGAGTTCTCCACGTGCTTTGGGCCACAGAGAATCCATACATATCCAGCTTCTTTTTAAGCCCTTTGTCTAGAAACCATAAAGTTGATTGACAAACTAAGACACTTGGAAAGCGGAATAGTGTGTAGTAGTCATTACCGTGGGACCAGATGCTCTCCCTATGAGAAGGGTGACCAGATCACATACAGAACAGCCAGTTACACTTGAATTTCAGGTAAAGAATGGATGACATTTTGGCATAGATATGGCCCATGAAGTATGTGGGATATGATTATAAGTATTCCCATGGAGTATTTGCTGCCTATCTTGAAACTGGGTGTCCTGTCTGTTTGTTTGCTAAATCTGTCAACCCTGCCCATTTACATGAGCAACACACTGTCTATACCCAGGGCAGCAAAACTGTTCTGACCCAAAACTTGCTGCATAATTTGCAGGATCCAGTGAAAAATTAAAATGTGGGCTTTTCCTGTTCAAAAATTATTACAAATTTGAAGATGATGACAGCAGAGTACTAAATCAAGAATGGGGCCTTTCTAGGTTGGGGGTACAGGTCACAAGCCCATAAGGCTGGCCCTGTTCTTACCATTGATACGCTGCTATATTTTACTGAAGTAAAAATTTAAAATATCTCATTTTCCATGTATAAAATAAATAGGTAGAAACCAGCATGCCTCAGACTTAAGATTTCGATGAAATATTTTGAGTGTAACCTCATTTGGAGTGGATCTTTTTTTTTTTTTTTTGAGAGGGAGTCTCGCTCTGTCGCCAAGCTGGAGTGCAGTGGCGCGATCTCTGCTCACTGCAACCTCTGCCTGCCAGGTTCAAGCGATTATTCTGCCTCAGCCTCCCAAGTAGCTGGGATGACAGGCATCCACCACCATGCCCAGCTAATTTTTGCATTTTTAGTAGAGACGGGGTTTCACCATGTTGGCCAGGAAGGCCTCGATCTCTTGACTTTGTGATCCACCTGCCTCGACCTCCCAAAGTGCTGGGATTACAGGCGTGAGCCACCGTGCCCGGCCTTGGAGTGGATCTTGGTTATAGGATATCCAAGATCAGGGATCACATTGGATTTACCCAGTGCCTTGTACAGTGCTCGACACATTAAATCATTTAATAAATATGTTAAATGACTGTACTATGGATATGCATATAGTATAACAAGTATGGTATCTATTTACCCTAAAGTGACATTTAAAATTAAATGAAGGACACGCTTTAAGGGCAATTATAACTTTCATTTCAGTACTAAGAGATCAGATGGCAAAATTGCCCCTTAATATTCTGTATACTACATGATATGCGTGTCTGTATACTATGTAACATGTGTGTAGATATAATGTTATGCGTGCACCTGGCTTCTCCAGTTGGTGAATATTTTCTTCTTTTTTTTTCAGATGAAGCCTCACTCTGTCACTCAGGGTGGAGTGCCATGGCATGATGGCATGATCTCAGCTCACTGCAACCTCTGCCTCCTGGGTTCTAGCAACACTCCTGCCTCGGCCTCCTGAGTAGCTGGGATTATAGGCACATGCCACCACGCCTGGCTAATTTTTGTATTTTTAGTAGAGACAGGGTTTCACCACGTTGGCCAGGCTGATCTTTTACTCCTGACCTCGTGATCCGCCAACCTCGGCCTCCCAAAGTGCTAGGATTACAGGTGTGAGCCACTGTGCCAGGCCAATATATTCTTTTTCTACCCACATCCTGATGCTCTGAGCTTGCCTACCAGTCATAGATAGGTCCTGACTTCCTGCAGCTTCTCTTCACTCGATATCTCTGAGAAGCCTTAAAAGTACTTACTCAGGAATCGAGTGTCCCTTAGGCCATCCTGTTGGTGTAAGTCAAGTCTACTTGTCCTAGGAGTCCCAGAAGGGAAGCTTATGATGGAAGCTCCAGTGCCAGAGGCCATGTGTGGCCATCACTCCACCACCATCCTGTGGTCACACTGTCGCTTTTGACTATGGTGTCACTGCTGCCATTCTCCTCTGTCCCAATGGTTCTCGTATTGTCTGTGACCAGGTCTTTCACAGCAGGCTCCCACACCACAGTGGTTTGGGTCCCAGTGGCACACTCATTGACATCTAGCAGATCACTCAGGGGCTCCCGGGATGAGGGGCATTGGGTCAAAGACGACCACACACAGGACTGGGACCCTCTGGCATTAAGTATGAGAGTCAGGCGATGCTCTCTGTTTACTCCCAGTGTTCCATGTTTCCCTCCCTGGAAGGCAAGAGGCATTGTTTCACACACATCAGTCTAAACCTGAACCCTGTAACAGTTCAAGACCTTTCCCAGGGAATCTTGAGCCCCAGGCAAATCAAAGATACATTGGGCTTCTGCTTCTGTGGCCCTGAGTAACCTGTGGTGGTTAGTTACTGAGCCTTAGTTGCCCAGTATACATGAGGGACATCTAGATGTGGAGGCATCCATATTTCTAATGCTGCAGGGACAGTGAAAGGAGTTCTCAGCTGGCATTGTAGCCAAGATGAGCTAATATCTGTATTAAATATGTAACTTCCAGAAGCTTCTTTTTTTTGGTACCATGCTAACTTGCCCTTGTTTATATTACATAATTTTCCTTAAATTTTTTTTTACTAAGTAACTTTTTCATTTTCAAATATTTTCATGTGAAAATAATGATCTCCGGTGAAACTAGGTGGGCATGATCTCTTATTCTCCAGTCCAGCCAAATCAGGGAGGTACTCAGGCATGAACTCAAGTACAGGCAATTTGTCTTCTGAAATATGATTTATAAACCCTTCAAACACTATAAACCCATTTTAATGAATTGTTTCTTATTTATACAATGCACTTAAAAATTCATCATTAACATTCCATGGAGTCAACATCAGCTTGAGATGGCACCCAAATCACCCTTTTCTGGTATAAATACACAATATATTAAGTTTTATACTGTATAGTTTTAGGTTTTCTTGAGTCTATATATTAATACTATATATGGTTTTATTTTTTCTAAATATGGACTAAATGGAATGATTGCAATAATAAGTTACTAACTGCTCACCCGTAATGTCAATGGTAAAACGTGATTTTCATGGTGCACTAGGGTGTATGTTTTCTGGTGAGAAAGTTGTATCTAAGAAATGACCTAGAGCTTAGTTGCTTATTTCCAAACTAGATATACCTCAGCAGATGATACACAAGATGACATAGCGGGTCACTTTTCAAGACTGCATCATGAATTTCAAATCTACCACATGAGTTTAAGACCATACATTTGTCTTAGTGAGATGTTCATGTTATTTTGTAAAAGAAAAAAAGGGCTTTGGCATTCTCAAGCTTAAGGCAGCAGAACGTGGTAGAAATAATACTGGTTTGGAACTTGAGTACTCCTGAGAACTAATCCCCAGCAACTACTAACTGTGTTAACTCACTGATCTCCCTGAATCTCTGTTTACTCTTGTGTAAAGTCAAATGTTATTAGGATCAAAGGAGCTAATGCAGAACCCATGGCTCTGGGAACAAGAACATGTGCTGATGGCTGAATAATCAACTTTTCTTCAAACATACTTAAAAGTATTTTCTTCCTATAAGTGTTACTCCACCCTTCCTTATTGGCTGTTAATTATTTCTTCCTAGCCAAGCCATAAACTTTTGGGGCCAGCTCAAGAATACACATGGAGGCCCATATACCATATGTCTAGATGTTTACAAGTTATAAATCAGCCTAATACACTGCTAAATTGAATATATACTGTCTTCTAATTTGACAAATCTACATTTGCAATAGCCTGGAGGGCCAGTATGAATTTGGCATTCTCAGACTCTTTGCATGATGTGGTGGGTGGGGAGAGCTGGCTGCAGCCTCTGGCCCTTGGTCTGTCAGTTTTCTTCTCCAGTTCCCAGTTCCCACCCACGCCATGAAGATCTGCAGGCATTTCCCCCAGTTCACTCTTCCCTGCTTCTTCCACATGTCCCATAAACAGCTACCTCTTGACCATAAATTGAGCCTACCAAGATGAAAACCAGAGAATGGGCACACCCACCCCTCAGGAGAACAGACTAGGGAAAGAGCCACACAGGTCCTGGGTGCAGATAGGGCCACGGAGACAGATAATTATGGGATCCCAGATACCCGGAGTATGGTCTGGATGTGAGGCAGGCATGGACCAGGCTCCTAGTGGATGTGTTCTTCTGGTTCCATGGACTTTTCATTCTATAGGAAAGGGAAAAGTTGGAGGAAGGCCAAGGTCAGTTCCTTCAAAGCACAGAGCTCAGGGCTGGGACCGTCTTTTCTATATCTAAAGGCAGTGCTTTCCAGATCGACTGTGGGCCTGCACGTATGTGTATGTGTGTGTGTGTGTGTGTGTGTGTGTGTGTGTATGTGTGTGTATGTGTGTGTATGCTTGTGTGTGGAACACCTCCAAAGGACAAGGTATAGCAAAAGCTATTCTAATCTTCTAACATCAAGTAATATTTATTCTTCTTCCTCCAGCTGCCTCTTAAATGCAGGGGAATTCTATCATCACCTGCTTTTATTATCTTGTTCCGTATTCTTGCTGGATGATTTCATCTATATCCAAGGGTTTAATCATTCTCTATACTCCAGTGATTCCAAACTCTCCACCTCTCACCTCTTTCCTGAGCTTTATACTTACTACTGGATACCTTTGCCTGGATACACAAACGGCCCAGGAAACTACATGTTGAAAACTCAAGTCGTCCTCTCCCTCCGGTTTTTCCTATCCCAATCTGCTCCTCCAGGGCTTCCCTTCTCTCTTCCAGTGCTCCATCACCTAATTCACCAATTGCCCTGGCCATAACCCTAGAGTCATTTTTGATTATTTTCTTGACCACATCTCCTCTCCAATTTATCCCCCAGTTTCATGGATTCCAGCTTGTTAGCATTCCTCCAAGCTCTCAGCTCTACTCCTTTTTCAGGGGTCTTATCATTTTTTTGCCTATATTCCCACGGCTTTCCCTTTCCCCAATCTTTCTTTTACATTCCAATGAGAGTATTCATTTATAAATACTAAGTAGTTGTAAAAGATTGAGGAAGCTTTCTATGTATTGACAGGGGAAAATCTTCAAGATCTATTATTAAGTAGAGAAAAAAGCAAAGTGTAGAACTTGTAGTAGAGTATGTTATGTTTTATGTAAGAAAAAAGGGAAATGAGAAATATATTTATATTTTTGCATTTTTATGCAACTAATGAAAGTGGCTATCTGTTTATTAGGGGCATTTGAGATGAATGTTTTGGGGCAGGAATGAATATGAGATAATTTATTATATGCCTTTTTGATTGTTTTGATTTTTGAAAATGTGAATAATAAATTCAAAAACTGAAATTTCAAAAACTAATCAAAAATTTAAAACATATATAAAAAACTATTATATATTAATAATTATTACAAAATTATTACACATTATAGTATATAATATATAACCATAAAACACTTAAGAGTGAAGATGCATATCTAGTCCTGCCATTTCTTTGCTTACAATGTTTCTTAAGTCCACTATTACCTTCAGTACCAAGTGAACACTATTTAGAATGACAGAAATCTTTCCAGGATATGGCCTTTCTCCACTTCTCAGCCACATCACCCCAAATACTAATATATTTCATGTTATTAGAATCAAAGAAGCCCATAGCCATATTGAACGCTATGATTATTCACGTCACATATTATGGTCTGAAATTCCCAAGTGTTTCCACTATTTGGAATTTCCATTTTGCCCAGCTCAGTCTGCCTGCTCACACCAACTGAGTCTTTAAGACTTGGTTCGAAACTTCTTTCCTCTAAGTTGAATTAAGCAGTTCTTTTCTCTACTGCTTTATCACTCTGTAGCTTTCTTTCTAATTGCACTCACCTCTCTGTACCGTAATTATTGACTTACATAACTTGATCTAGACTGTGCACTCATTAAAGATGAAAACTATCATATATTCCTCTTTGTGTCTGCAGCATACAGTGTATAGTCCGCACAGGACTGGATAAATGAATCTATAGATGGAAAAATATATGAAAGAATAAATGAGTGAGTGAGTGAATGAATGGGGAAGAGTATTTACAATGCATTCATCTCCCTTACAGGTGCCTTCCATGCCCCCGATCAAGAACATGAGAGAGTGTTACTCTTTTGCACCTGGTTGTTCAGTGCACCTGACTCACAGAGTCTTGATTTTGGTGCAGCTTCTCCACCTAATCTATGTTGTTGCCAATTCCTCATATCTAAATCAGATTTATCCTTTGAAAGTGAGTTCTAAGTGTTTTCTTTCCTGACCTGAGTAGTTTAGCTTTATATTTCATTCCCCTTCAGCTTTCTGAGAAAGGGTCAATTTCTCAAATGATCTTTCCAAATATTCTCTGGAGAAATTTCTGTTGAGGGAGATTACAAAACTCCAACCTTGGTGTTAAGGTTCAGCCTTGGATGAGAAGACAGAAGAATGAAAAAAAATACAGTGTGGGTTTTCTTCATAAATAACTCTCATGTGTAATGATCAAACACAGTATCTCATTCTCTACCTAAAGCTGCCAAAAAGAAGAGGAGGGCAAATCATCATTTTGGGAATTGAGAGTTCAATTATTCCATAGTTCACAGAACAAGTATCCATCTAAAATTGAGAATTATTTTTTAAGTTTTAAGAATGTATGTTTAAAACTTACTTTTGAAACAAACTTTTTTGGAAAGATATGATGATCTCGCCAAATAATACCAAAAGACTAATTTTGATTCACAAAATCTAAAGTAAAAGAGATCAATAACTAATCTTTTAGGCCAGGTTCTAAGTATCCTAGATTCATAAAGAATAGGCAGGTTAATTTGGAACTTCAAGCAGAATCCAGCCCTGTCATTTGCTTCGCAGACAGCAGATCCCTGATGTGAGGCTGCCCAGAGGACCCCATGAAGATGGTTGCTGCTTTGATCTTGGGGTGGAAAGAACCCAAGGAACAAAACCCTGGGCCACTGGCTTGTTTCTCCAAGGATCTGGTTTTATTGGATGAAATTTTCTGTGTTGATGCTATTTCCCTGAAGTGGCCTCTGGGCTCATCGATACCACAAGTTCATAAATACTTGAATATTAAAAGGAATTCTGCTCATGGACTGGACTGAGAAAAATTATCTTCTTGGACCCAACTACTTGAACTCAACTGCTTATTTTTAGCATTTTAGGTGAAGTCTCATGCTTTGTCTACTACTGTTCTGTTGAGAAGTAAAGACATTTGATTAGGCCGTGTTTCCAGTACTGTTTAAAACTGAATTAGAGAATGTGCACTCTGAAAGATGTGTTAGTTTTAGGATTTCCAACGTGTGGCTAAAGCACCCCGAAATTAAATAACTTGTCCAAGGCCAGTAAGTGTTATAACCTTAGAGTTTTGTACGAAGATTTCTGCACTCATTAATGTTGCATCACACACACACACACACACACACACACACACACACACACTATATTATACACAGTAGGGATATAGTTTGTTGCCTATTATAAGTTGAGCACAAAATGCTAACTTTATGTTTTTAAATGTCATAGTCCTCAGGAATGTGAAACCCATAGAAAATTTAAGCTTCTATTTTTCTAAAGACTAAAGGATCGTTTAAATAAAGATGTCAGTACCCATGAAAGGTATCAGATAAACAGATAAATAGATGCTCTATTTATTCAATTTATGCACAGAATATCTGTTCAGTTCCTGTTGGCACAGGTCTTTCTGGTAAAGTCAGGGGACTTGAGGCATTTCAGTACTCTGTTGGGAGGATAATATGTGTTTCAATAAAGGAGCTTCCTTTGGGGAGATTTGAACTAAGAAATTAATTCATTTTCAGTAGGATTACTAAGTAGATCTTCTTGGAGCACAGAAGTTTTAATGACAGCTATGACAATACCTTACGTATGACAAGCCTGCTTGTTGCATAACCTTCATGTTTTGCCAACATGGCCTCACCCCTCTCATCTCACATCCTTGGACAGGCACTGAGGTATATCTGTCTGCGTGATTTTTCCTGTGTATACCTTCTTCCGTACTTCAATAAAGTTGGTCTAAGTATTAAACATGGATTTCAATCTGTGATTTATTGATAATTCATCTAGTAGTCCATTATAAACCTCATCTGTAATACTATTTTGGGCCATCTCTTGAGTGGATCCCATAAGAAAACATTTGTTAGCTTTTAACTCTCCAGCAACTTCTGTCAGGTTTGGGCTCCCTGTCCTTGGCTGTGATGTTGCTGCTGCAGGCCAGGATAGCATGGATCAGAAGAGGTGTAAATCTGACAGCCAGAAGTCAAGAGAAAAGGGAAATATACAACCATAATAGGTTTGTTTTGAGGAAAAACAGGAATAGTCATAATGAGTCCCCAAAAGGACATTTACTTAGAAGCAGATTTGAAACCTGGCATGTAGGGAGAGTTCTAGAGTTAAATATAACTTCATCGCACAATCAAAGTATGGATTTATGAGTCCGTTTTGAGAATTACATGAAAAGATTTTCATAAAACACTTATTAAAATATAGAATTATTAGTGTTCTCTATGCATTCCATCGAAGTATTTAGTTCACATACTGTGGTTCTGCAGCATTCTCGTACATAAATACAAAATAAACATACATCTACGCACATTAAGAAGGCATTATTGGTGCTTTATCATAGAAATTTTCTAGTCTTGTTAATATTCAAAAACCTTCTTTTCAACCTTGTGATTATGGGATGATCTTCCATTTAAACTAAAATTGCATCTATGAGGCTCAAGCTATTCTTAAAAATATGATACTGTTCACATAATGTGAGAAGCCTTCATTTAGGACTGAGGACAAAAAACAAGGGGAGAACTTCTTGTAGCAAAAAAATCAAGCAATGTAACAATCTAAGGTAACCTTTTCTCAGTGGTTATCACCACGAGCATTGGTCTGCCCAAGTCCCGAGCATTCTGAAATGAGGAGAAAGGTTGCCAGTGCTCCTAAATGGGAACCTTGCAGAGAAGAGAGTTGGACTAGGAATTGTGAATATCAACCAGCTTTTTGGTGAGCAGCCAATAGCCTTCTTGTTGGAAATGCCCAAGTCTTTCCCAAACCATTTGGCTCACCTCCTGACGTAATTGCATCTGTAAAAGAAATATTTAAATAGGCTGGAGTGATAGTAATGGACGGATTTCAATTACCAGGGCGCACACTGGATTACTTTAAGTGGCATAAATTGGCTGTAAGGCAAACTCACGAATCAGGCTCAGCATAGCTTTCCAATGCAGTATTCTCTCTGAAGGTACCACTATGTGCTCTTAGGTAATGTAAAACAAAGGTTAGGAGTCAGGATGTAATTGGAGCAGATATTCTACTGGGAAACATACAGTATAATTTCGAATGTGGAGTAAGGCCAAAATGGTTGAGCATGCTGAAATAATGATCAAGGGGCTCTAGGTAAGTTTGAAATGATGTAAATAATTTTAAAAATTCATGGAAATGTATATTGAGAAATATTTGGAGAAACCAATTAAAAGCGGTTGGAAAGTTTTAGAGCAAAATATAATATCTTGCGTATCCAGCCAATACAAAGAATTAGAAACTTTGCATTTAAATACTTAAGCAAAATAGAATAGATCTTAGCACTAAATGTAGTGATACATGTTTTACTGAATAGCTCTCACATCATTGGCTGTGTGTATGCGAAGTCTCCTTATTTGAGTGCTAAGGGATTTAGCTGGATCTGTTTCCAGTCATCAGGATAGCTGGCGCTGTGCAGTTTAGACAACATACTTCTCTTTCCTGGGACTTTACACACTGTCCTCTCCTTTGTATCTTGCCTCTTTGCTTTCTTCTCACACGGATACTCTCCTATTGCGTCTCCTAAACTCACCAGTCCTTCTCCTTCTCCTCCTTCTCCTTTCTAAAACCTTACCTCTGTCCCAAGACTGGCTTCCTCTATGAAAACACCACTTTCTTTTGGCTTACCAGCCAAGGCCTCCCCAGCTGGACTGGCATCTTCCAGACTTTTCCTTATTTCCTTTTTCAAGTTGCCTTATGTCGTACCTACTAAGCTCTTTTGCTACTTGGTCAAGTTGGCCAGGTAACATACACATATTTTATATAGGTTTTTTTTTAAAAGTGTCAATCAAGATGACTGCAACCGCCTATACCAGGAAAATAACAATAATTAAAATAAAATGTGATAATGGTACAAAAGTAGGCATATGTGTTGATAGTAAAAGAGGCCAGAAAGGGAACTAGTGAATTTTGAACCATCTTATAGCTAACATTTACAGATCACTTACTGTTTGCCTAACACTAAACTCACTCCTTTCATCCTCTCTGTGACCTGATGGGAATATCATTAGAGGTGAAGGTGCTAAAAGTTGAAGTAATTTTCCCAGACTAGCTTCATCATCCAGAGCTGGAACTAATATTAGATCCAAGCCACTGGGCTCTAGAGCTATATCTTAACCTTTACACTCTACTGCATCTGAAAAATGAAGTTTAATAAAACAGTTGGG
The DNA here is from genome assembly GCF_049350105.2 of Macaca mulatta. NCBI lineage: Eukaryota > Metazoa > Chordata > Mammalia > Primates > Cercopithecidae > Macaca > Macaca mulatta. The sequence continues at coordinate 68,254,776 of NC_133422.1, forward strand.
AAAGTTATTATTAACTAATAAGCACTTTAGGTATAATTAGCTTTTTGGTATTTTATACCCTAAACTTAAATGAACTAGGAAAAGTGTTACACACTTTTTAAGCCATGGAAAAACACTGGAAACCACAATATAGAATTCATTTCAACTCTGTTAGGAATGATAATTTTCTAACTATTGAACAATAGAAAATGCCATTATCCTCAGCAAACTAACCCAGCAAGAGAAAACCAAATATGGCACGTTGTCACTTATATGTAGTAGCTAAATGATAAGGACACATGGACACATAGAGGGGAACGACACACACTGGGGTCTATGGTAGGGTGGAGGGTGGGAAGACGGAGAGGATCAGGAGAAATAACTAATGGGTACTAGGCTTAATACCTGGATGATGAAATAATCTGTACCCCAAACCCCCATGACACAAGTTTACCTGTGTAACACACTTGCACGTGTACCCCTAAACTCAAAATAAAAGTTAAAAAAAGAAAAAAAGTTACAAGATCACACATTTGTCTATAATTTATCCTTTATACTATTGACTTTTAAACTTTGTTACTATTAAAAACAATAAAACACAACTTTAAAAAGCCAACAGAACAGGAAAGTATTTGTGATAAATGTGATTAATGAATTAATACTTCTAATATATAAAATGCTGTAATGTTTACAAAAATACAAAGGTCTCAATCAGCTAAACTGGCAAAAAAGTTTCACACAAGAGAAAACACAAATAACAATAAATAAATTTGTGCTGGTCAGGCCACATTCAGAGTGTTAAAATTATTTAAACTAATTTTGTTATAAAAGCAATATAGAACAGTTAAACATGCTACAAAAACCTACAATGAAGAGACTTGAAAATTTTTCAGAGGAGGAATGAGTGGTGAGGTTGCTGAGCAAAGAGGAGCTGGGGGCCTTGGAGAGGAGCAAGCGATGATGCTGAATGATATGTCCAGGTCTGGCTCATGGGGTTGCCTGGCCTGGAGCTTGGAAGAAGGCTCGGAAACTAGAACGAGGCTTATGGCAATAGACCTCAAACTTTGAGGTGTATCAAAATCGTCTGGGAGGTGCATCAAAATCACCTGAGAGCTTAACACCTGGATCGCTAGACCCCACTCCCACAGTTTCTTATTCAGTCAGTTTGGAGCAAGGCGATTGCCCATATTTCTAAGAGGTTCTCCAATGATGCCAATGTTGCCAGTCTGGGACTCGCACTTTGAAAACTGCTGGCTTACAGAATCATCTGCAGACGTAACAACTGAAGTGTAATAAAAACAATGGAGCAAAGGAAGGGTGGTGGGAGAGATGAGGCAGGGATAAGGAAAGAGGAAAGGATTGAGAGAGACAGACAGGCAGAGAGGAATATAGGGCAAAGTGCTATTCCTCAAAATTTATCATGGCCATTCCCACACCCTGGCCCTGTTTTGTTCCCTTCCCTTCACTGTCAATCATTCTGAATGACTAGTAATCTGCTACAGCTTCTCCCTCTTCCACCTTCACCTCTAACTAGTCCACATTCCTTATCTCCTGCCTTCACCTGTTCACTGCAATTACTCTTTCAAGTCATCGAATCTGCAGATCTGCTGTCAGCTCTGTATCCTTGACACAACAGCAGTGTTTGATAGTTCTGTCCACTTGCTTCTTCCTTGTTTTTCGTGACATACACTAACCTGGTTATGTTTCTGAATAGTGAGCACTGAATTGCATTTTTTTTGCAAAAGGCAAAGTAGACTTTACTGTATCAAGTAGAGTGAATGATCCTAATTACTAAGGGAAGAAAAGGTCCATTTCTATATAATAGGTGCAAAAAGGAATATGTTTGGAACTCAGGGTCTTCTCAGAGGCAATCATTAGCACTTTTGATCATTCAGGGGTAAAAGGTAATAGAAGAGAACAGCAACCCAGCAGAGGCAGGAGCACCAATAGCTCAGACTCTTTAGGAAAGAAAGGAAAGATCATCCTACCAAGTAAAGAAGCAAAGAACCAAGAGACACCGAAGTGCTGGCCGATGACAATGGGAGCCTGAACTGGGTCACCAAAGAGGCAACTGAATGGCTTCATGACCAGTTGCACAAACAAGGACTAGAGTTGCTATTCACAGGTTCTTCTGCACTTTATGTATATATTTGCATATATTAAGTTTATTTCCACCGCTGTGCCACACCCACTGCATTATACAAGATGTGTTTTGTTGGAACTATTAAGTTTTGTCTTTCAGTTACAAGAAGTCAAAGGCAAGTGTGACTAGACCCAAGACAAGCCAGTACCTCCCAGAAACGGAGAATGTTACTGAGGAGATTCTTTTGTCTTTTTTTTTTCAGACAGAGTTTCACTCTTGTTGCCCAGGCTGGAGTGTAACGGTGTGATCTCGGCTTACCGCAGCCTCCACCTCCCAGGTTCAAGCGATCCTCCTGCCTCAGCCTCCCAAGTACCTGGGATTACAGGTGCCCACCACCAGGCCGGCTGATTTTTTGTATTTTTAGTAGAGACAGGGTTTCACCATGTTGGCCAGGTTGGGCTCGAACTCCTGACTTCATATGATCCACTCACTCTTGGCCCCCCAAAGTCCTGGGATTACAGGTGTGAGCCACCATGTCTGGCCCTCTTTTTCTTCCTTTATTGGAACAAATTTTAGTTTCTTCTCAAAAAGCCCTTCCTTGACTACTCCATCTAAAGTAGATCCTTATGTATAATACCTATGTGAATTGCCTGTTTGTTTTGTCCATTCTAAGCCTCATCAAAACTTGTAATGGTTTTCCTTCTTTAGCTGTTTATTATTCTTTATTTGACTATCCCACCAATAGGGAAGCTTCAGAAACAGTGCCTATGTCAAATGTACATATTCACATGTAGCACAGTGCCTGACACACAGTAGGTAACTAATACTGTGGATCGAATGAATAAATTGGCACTAGTAGGAATGGTGGGCAAGAGGCTAGTTCAGAAGGGTTTCGGGTCCCTCAGTTCTCTACACAGCAGCCTCTTAAATATGATTGGAAAACCAAATGCTTCAAAGTCACAATATGTTGCAGTTTGGAGTAAAGCTTTTAGAATAAATTCTTCTAAGGTTCTCCAGAATCCATTTGTGTTGTACCAGAGGACATAGTATATTCTACCTCATTTGATCAATGAAGACAGTAACATTCTATTTTTGTCATTTAATACATATTTATTGGGTATCTGTGGTTTGCCATGCACTGGGCACACTGCAGTGAACAAGCTTGACAAAGCCTTGTGCTTATGAAGCCAACATTGTAGTGGGGAGGATGCAGGCAAAATATTGATCAACAAAGAAATAAATGGGATAATTACAGCTAGTGAAATGTGCTCTTAAAAAATTAAAACAAATTGCTATAGTGGACAGTGCCCACAAAGTTTCCCTAACTTTGTGTTAGGGAAATCAGGAAGGTTTCTCCAAGGAGGTGATTTTTGAGCTGAGATCTGAATAGTACAAAGAAACAAATCAGGTGAAAACAAAGCCTTCCAGCAACAAGGAGGTCAGTGTGGCCAGTGAAGGGGACATGGAAAGTGATGGGGACAGAAGGATATACAGAACCATGTCACATGGGGCCTTGAAGGCTGATATAGTCTGGATGTTTTATCTTCTCCAAATCTCATGTTGAAATTTGATCTCCAGTGTTGGAGTTGGGGCCTAATGGGAGGTGTTTGGGTCATGGTGGCGGATCCTTCAGAATGACTTGTTGCTGTTCTTGCAGTAATGAGTTCTCACTCTATGTGTTCATGTAAGAGCTGGTTGTTTAAAAGAGCCTCATACCCCTTCCCTTTCTCTCTTGCTCCCTCTCCTGCCATGTGCCATGCTGGCTGCCCTTCACCTTCCGCCATGACTGGAAGCTCCCTGAGGCCTCACCAGATGCAGATTCCTGTATTTCCTGTACAACCTGCAGAACTGTGAGTCAAAATAAAACTCTTTTTTTATAAATTACCCAGTCTCAGGTATTCCTTTTTAGCAATGCAAATGAACTAATGCAGAGGCCATGGTAACATGTTTGGAATGTAGTCTTAATACGATTTTTAAAAATCTACTGGAGAATTTTAAACAGTAAGTGATATGGTCTATTTTACATTTTAGCATAATCGTTCCATAAAGATGTTAAAGATGGTTGATTGCTCATGTGTGTTTTTTCTTCCTCTTATTCCAAAGACTGTGCTGAAATAAGAGCAAAGGAATAAAAAAAGGCATAAACCTTTAAGAACGATGAGGGAGGTGAGGAGATAGTAGGAGCTATCATGTATTTTTTTGAAAATGGAAATAGGTGGACAGAGGAATGAAGAGTGAGCCAATTCTTACTGTCCAAGACTTGAAGGCATGAGGTATCATGCAGAGCAGGATGGGTGAGCGTCTGAAAATAGGGATTGGATGACAGTTTGTACATGAAACTGTTAGTCTCCAGATGCCTGTGCCCATCAGGCATTGAGATGAAGTCCTCTATGGCAAGAAAATGAGCATGTATTCTATGGAGCATTTGGCTTTAAGTGGCTAGGGAACCAGGGCACATGGTAGAATGAAGGGTGGGTGTGTGCAGCTTGGGGATGAAAACAGAAGTTTAATCAAGAGCTTTCACACTGAGTAGGGAAATTCCCAGACCCCATATACCTGCCTGTTGTGTGAATATTGGTCCATACTCCACAGGAAAGAGACTTGGGGAAATTCTGCTCAGATGAAACTGAAAAGTCCCAGAGAGCACATTTTTACATAATTCCCAGACTGTGTGGCTTACAGTGAAGCCACCACTTGGCCAGTCTTGATTGTGGACTAGATCTGGTTTCCAAGCACCATTCAATGTAAACAAGGAGATAAGAATCATCAGACATTTGAGAGAAACCTCCAATATAAAAAAGAGAGCTCAAAGCAAATAGAAAAAAACTTCTAAGGGAAACAGAAATAAACCAAAGAACAACATAATAATTTGTAAAAATTGTTAATATCATTAGAGAGATAGGATATTGCATACCTAATACCAGATCAGGAAACTGTAAGAAAGGAACCGAAAAAGAAAGAAAGTAGTGATGAAATAAGAAGTACAAGAAAGGTGATAGACGAGGTCAGGAGATCGAGACCATCCTGGCTAACACAATGAAACCCCGTCTCCACTAAAAATACAAAAAAAAATTAGCCGGGCGTGGTGGCAGCGCCTGTAGTCCCAGCTACTCGGGAGGCTGAGGCAGGAGAATGGCGGGAACCCAGGAGGCGGAGCTTGCAGTGAGCCGAGATCACGCCACTGCACTCCAGCCTGGGCGACAGAGCGAGACTCCGCCTGAAAAAAAAAAAAAAAAAAAAAAAGAAAGGTGATAGAAAATAATGTTGAAGAAATCTTTCAAAAAGTTTAACAAAAAACAAAATGATCACGAAAAGAAGAAAAAAGACAAGACTTGTAGGACCAGAGTTTTTAACATTTAATTCATTTATTACAGAGAACTAAGAGAGAAAAAGATAGTACGAAAAAAATTATACAAGAACATTTCCCCCATTAGAGGATGTGAATCTTCAGATTGAATAGTTTTACAGAATTTCCAAGAGAATGAATACAAAAGACCCATGCAAGACACACCATAATGAAATATAAGAGCATCATGAGAGGCTTTTAGAAACTTTCAGATAGGAAAAGATGGGTTACGAAGGAATAAGATTTAACATACCGTTTGACTTGCCAATACTAATGTCACTGAGAAAAGGAAATGAGGAATGCTTACAAAGTACCAAGGAAAATATTTTCTGCCTAGGATTTTATGCCCAGCCAAATTATCATCAAGTTTAAGGGTAAATTAAAATTATTTTCAGACATTTAAGTCATCATATGAGGACCCAAAAAATTACGTCCACAAACGAAACACAAAAATACGTAAAAAAGGAAACTACTTAGCTCTGGAGTGAAAAACTAACAATTTAAATGAACAAAATAAGTCCCTGATAAATTATTTAGTAATAAAATAGTAACATTATTCTGAAATAAATAGAGAAGGGGGGAAGGGTGGTATAAGAGAGCTAAGTCTTCACCAACCATAAAAGGCAGCCAATGAATAATACTGAAAATTCATAAATCAAGAAATAGTATTTTATTCATATTATTTAGCAATGTGTAAGTAAACACCAGAAGAAACATGAAAATAAAGGGAAGTGAGTTGTTTTTCAATACTTCACATAGTGTACGTTCATGTATCATAGTTTTTCAATACATCATATATTTTCAAATTTTGCATACATATCACTTTCACCAAAAAGAAACAAAACTTGAGACAAAAGTTTCTTGTTGCAGGGTGAACACTAGATTGCAGGGAGACAAGAATAGAAATAGGTAGTGATTTTTGCAGTTCAGCTGAGAGATGGCAGTGGCTTGGATCAAGTGGTAGTGGTAGAGAAAGAAGTGGACAGATTCAGAGCATGGTATGGAGTTGACATAATTTACTGAAGTATTGGCTGTGAGTATGAGGAAAAGAGAATCTTCAAGAGTGACATATAGGATATTAGATGGTGGTACCACTTGTGAAGATAAATATGCCTAAATAAAATCTTAGTTGGGAAATCATCAATCAAGATTTCTATTTTGTACGTGTTAAGTTTGACATTCCCATCAAAGACGGGTGTCAGGGAAACAGTTTGATGGTGTCGTGGGTTGAACTGTACCCCTCTTGCCTGTCCCAAAAGATGTTGCAGACCTAATCTCCTGAAATAGGGTCTTTGCAGTTGATGAAGTTAAGATGTGGTTTTTAGGGTGGGCCCTAGTATATGAATGTGTCCTTGTACAAAGGTAACATTTGGGCAGAGGTAGACACACAAAGAAGGAATTGGAAGTGAAGACACAGGGAAAACACGATCTACAAGCCACGGAATGCCCGAAGCTGTAAGAAGACAGCAAAGAGGAATGGGCTAGATTGTGCCTCACAGCCCTTGGAAGGAACCAACCTTGCCAACACCTTAATTTCAGACTCCTGACCTTCAGAATTGTGAAACAATAAATTTTACATCGTTTAAGCTACTTGGTTTGTGGTACTTTGCCAAGGCAGCCCCATGAAACCAGTACAGGATAGAGATACATGTGGAGATGTCAGAAGAGGAAACAGTGGAGATACACATTTTGGAATCTCATGCATGTAAGTTGCATTTAGAGCCATGTGACTGGAGGAAATCACCTCAGTAGTGAGAAAAGAAGAAGAGGATAAGGTTCAGGAATCAGAATGGAGACTAGAAAACTCCCATATTTAGAGACTTAGTAGAGGGGGCAAACTCACCAAAGGAGAATGGGAGAACGATGGCCAGAGGGGTGGAAAGAAACTGGGAGAGTATGGCATCATGGTGATCAACAAAGTAAGGCTTTTTTTAAAAAAAAAAAAAAAAAAAAAAAAAAAAAAAAAAAAAAAAAGAAGAAGGAGTGGATAGCTGCCAAGAAGATAAGCAAGATGATAAGCAAGATGAAGTGAAGAGGGCTGGCTGCTTTTGGAAACGCGAGACTCCTTATTGACTTGAGAACCCCACATTCTTCTGTTCCAAAGGGGCTCAAGATAGAATTGCAGGAGAAGGAGGTGAGGACCATAATATATAGAAAGCTCATAAGATGATTTGTTCTGAAGGAGATCAGAAAACCAAGTGAGAGCTAGAAGAAGATATGGGTCCAAGAGGCAGTTTTAAAAGATGGAGGACACTGATGTTGGATGTGTTACCAAAACACCAGGGGTTTGGTCTAGGTCTTGCTGATCGCTGCATGGAAAACCAGTCACTGAGACGACCAAGGAAGAAGGCTTTAATTGGGTGCTGCAGTCAAAGAAATAGGAACTCAGTCTCAAATCCATCTCCCTGACTGACTAAAACTATAGCAGGCAAGAAATATAGCAATGTGTAAGAAAACAGGAACTAGGAAGGGACAAGGAGGCATCTGGTGCCCTGACCTGATGAGTTTCAGTTCTTTAATACTTTTTTTGAGAGGCCTGAAGGTCCTTTCCTGAGAAAGAACTCAGATAAAACAAATGCAGCCCTAAGTGAGCCAAAATCCTCAGTAAAAGAAGGTAAGTGATCAGGGGAGGTTCGTAACAACATCAAAAAGAAAAGGGGGGTGTGTTGTCTGGTGTCATGAAAGTCAGAAGGGTGAGGGCTTTTGAAGGAAGAAGGAAAATAAAATGACTTAAAACCACCACTCTGGTCCAGTTTCAGGCTTTTGGGTACCAAGATGAATGAGGATAAACAGCCTCCTCCTTAGAAGGTTGCAGAGATCACTGTGACCTGTGCACAGAACCCCTCAGTTCTACTGGCCCCTCCCAGGGTGGCTATGGGCCTTCTACATTTCTCATTTTTACTGCCATCGCCCCAGGTATTTTGTAGTTTATTTATTTTCTTTTCATTAAGGGTGCTCTCCAAAATGTATGTTTCAGGACTTCAAAAACCCTGGATTCACCCTTACTTGAAGGGCTGGATGGGGTGGGAGTGCTGATAGTTTCAATAACTTACACTTACAGTCAAGAGAGCTTTCAGAGGAAAGGTTGACAAGTAGGGAATTTGCCAATGGTGCATAGTGAGATTTAGAATCTACTAAAAAGACAGAGTCAACTTCCCAGAGGACATATATTCTGCAGAAAAAAAGTTGGAACCCAGATCTTTGAGACTCCCCTTTAGAACTTCTGTTTTGAAGCAAGGCATGCCACCTCTGTCACTTCTCTTGAGAATGGCACTTCCCTGGCCCACCAGTTGAATGGCTTGATTCAAAAAGATAAAAATAAACCATTGATAGTTTCATGTCTTGGTGTATGCAAAGATTTTTTTTTTTTTTTTTTTTTTACGTAGGGCAAAGTGCTAATTTAAAGGGGAACAATAATAAAATTGATCTACATTAAAATTAATAACTGCTCATCAAAAGACACCATTTAGGAGAGTAAAAAAGCATGCCACAGACTGGGAGAAGATACTCCTTGCAATATTATGCTGACAAAGGACTTGTATGAAGAACAGAAAAAAACTGCAATCAAAATATGATTTTTGTTGAGTTTCATTCCAGTCCTTGCCTGATACATATGTTTTCATTTTATTACTGTGTTTCTGCTTTGTTTCACAGAAACAGGATCACTCTGTACATGTTGGTTTGTACCCTTTCTCTCCCCCGCCTCTGTTTAGTTGTGTATTACAAATAATTGGATCTTAGCACTGTAAGACACAGATGATATCCTTTAGTCTAAACATTTCTTGCAGGGTCCTGGAGCAGCAAAGTGACTTGTCCAGGCTTGTGTAATTGAATGATACCAGGGGAGCACTGTGTCCTGGCCCTCGTCCACTCTCCTCATCCAGGGAGAGAAAGTCTTATAGAGGGCCCGAGTTTATCCTTTGCTCTCCCTCTGGGTTGTACCCAGTTGGGTGCCAACCTTTAGAAAAAAATATTTGTAAAGGTAGGTTCCATGATTTCCTTTACTAGCTCATTTTTGGGGGTGTCCAGATTCCTGTAGGGAGGAAATTTTGATGAATTATAATATTCCTGTGTCCCCAGGATAAAAAGGAAAAACTCTTCAGGAGCAAGAAGGAAGAGAAACATTCACTGCTAAGAAGGGCTCAGGTTGCAAACTCCTCTTGCTTATTTATTGAGGTTAAAAGTTAAACTGGATTAGGACAATCATATTTTTCTGACACATTGAATTGCTTCTTAAGAAAACATATTTAGCTTTTTTTTTTTTTTCATGAATCATTTCAGTCGAAGAGCCAGGAGTTCAGTTCATATGCTGGGTAGAAGCACTGAAGGCCCCTTTGTGAAGGACTTAGCTAGCTTACATGTATTTATTTGGCTCATTTTGTTCTTCTCCCTGGGTTAAATTTTGACTTAAATATTTGTATGTGGAGCAGGAGGTAAGGCAGTCAGGCTCATTTTTGTGATTTTCCACAGATAAAATTAGCACTAAATTTATGGGCATAGTGGCATTGTTCTGCAAGCTGTGGCCTGGAAGGTTTTCGTGTGGTTGTCACCATTTCCTTCTCTCCCAGTTTCCTCCAACTGTGCTTTCTCTTGGTTCCCAAGAACTGGCTCACTTTGTGCTGGTGAGTGAGATGAAATAGGGCTGAGAAGCAAATCAAGAGCTGCCCACCTTCAGAAAAGCAACATCCTGATACTAAGAAATCTCCCCCACAAATAGAGTGCCAGTCTGCAAAGCCTTTTCATGCCATGACATATGTGACCCCTCATTCCAAGTGATCATTCTGTCTGCAGAGGTCCACACAGCCACCGGATGTAGGGATTTCCCATTGACTTTGTCAATGTCTGGAAGTTTCAAGTACAGAGCACATTTTCCATTTAGATTTTCATTAGAATTTAAGTAAGGCTGGTTTTTGATCCATGGATTACATTTCACATCCACCTATCGAAAATGGCCAGAAATTACTTACCAGGACATCTTCTCCTTTATAATGGGAAAATGAAGGGGGGGCAGGAAAATTCCTTTATTGTTTTCTCTTGATTATAATAATTTAGAAAATGTAGACAAATATAAAGGAGAAAGTACAAATTTTTTGTAATCTCACCACTGAAAAATAATGTTGATATAATTTTGGTTTGTATTTTTTTAAAAAATGAGATCCTACTATAAATATTCTCTCTGTGACTAGCTTTTTCAGTTACATGTATATTGGTCTTTTTGTATGTCAATAAAAATAAATTTGCATTCTTACCAAATGAAGGATATTCCATATATAAATATACCATTTGTATTTAATTAACTCAGCATTGGTTGACAGTTGGACTCTTCCCAATTTTCACCAAGTGGTCAATCCTTGTGGTGAAAATCTTTATCATATCCTGTGCTCTCTTCCACCCATTACTGAGAAATAATTCTTAGGAGGGGAATTTCCATGTCAAATGATTTGTATACCACTAAGGCTTTTAATACGTGTTACCGTATTTCTTTATAGGAAATTTGCACTGACTTAGACTGTCACCAACAAATGCACAGAAGTGACTTGTTGCCTTCATCTTCATCAGTTGTAGGCGTGATCACTCTAAAAACCCTTTCTTAGTCTACTGGGTGAAAGTGCTCTATCCCATTATTATATATTAATTTGAATTTATTTATCAGTGAGATAGAATATCTTATTTTCTACTTGGCTGTGTTATGATGTAAATTCTCTTTTCAAGTCTTTGTCATTTTTTTTCTATGGGAGATGATTTTAAAAATTGATTTGTGAGAACTCATGTATTAATTGTAGTAATCTTTTGTCTATCAAGTATTTTACATATTCTGTTTCTAGTTTTGTGAGTAGTTTAGTGGGTTTTGCGCTACAGAAAATGTCATTCTCATGTAGTTAAATCTAAAATGTTTTTCATAATGATTTCTGCCTTTGGGTGCCATGCTCAGAAATTCTTCTAAACCAGTTTTTTAAAGTAAATGCACAAATAGGCACAAGCCTCCTTGTGAACATGAATAGATTAGTGACAGAAGGGTCTTCAGATTACTAGAAGGCTTCAGGCTGAACGTTTTTTAAATATAGAATTTACAGAAGTTTTTACTCATGGAAATTTACTGATGGTAAGTCTATGAAAGACAAATCTGTGATTCACAATTATGGATTTGTAACTGTGATTATAATTATAATTTGTAATTTGTGATTATAATTTCTTAGGAATTATTATATTTAAAATAATCTTTGCTCTAGCATTTGGCATTGAAAGCCATCTATTCTTTCTATCAGTCTTTATTTATGCCAAGATATCCATTTTGTTTTTCCTGTGAGTAATAAGTTCAATAGAGGTAAAGTTGAGTAAATAAATAATATTGAGAAGCACAATGCTTACAGTTCTACTTAAAGTGGTATAGTGTCATCATAACAAAAATTAGTACGTTTATACTTCATAAACTAATGATGTTCAAATTATCTTAAGTATTATTTTCATAACTTACTAGGGTTACAAAAAGTAATAGATATGATTTTCCTTACAAGCTACAATTAATCCAGAAATCTCAGTTTTTAACCAGCAGAAGGCATAATCACAGTTTATCTCTTTCTTGAAAATATTATAAATGATGTAGTTAATTGAGGAGAAGAGGGGAGAATAGAGGAGAGAAGAGACATAATAAGGCAGACAGGAAGAACAGTAGAGACACTGGTATTTTCCATGTGGCCTCATTCTTTAATTCTATGCAATGAATTCATCTCCAGGGTACAGGACATCAGCATTCAAAATGTTCAAAATGAGCTAGGTGTTAAACTCTGACAGCAATTCTGAAAAAATCTGCATAATATTTAGATTAAAAAAATCGTTTTAGGCCAGGCGCAGTGGCTCACGCCTTTAATCTCAGCATTTTGCAAGGCCAAGGCAGGTGGATCACCTGAGGTCAGGAGTTCGAGACCAGCCTGGCAAACGTGGAGAAATCTCGTCTCTACTAAAAATACAAAAATTAGCTGGGCACAGTGGCAGGTGCCTGTAATCCCAGCTACTTGGAAGGCTGAGGTAGGAGAATCATTTGAACCTGGGAGGCAGAGGTTGCAGTGAGCCGAGATTACACCATTGCACTCCAGCCTGGGCAACAGAGTGAGAGTCCATCTCAAAAAAAAAAAAATCATTTTCTAGTCAACCAAAATAAGATCCTTTTATCTTCCTTATCAGTTTTGGAAGGAGCTTCCAAACCATCGAGGGCACAGCGTAAGTACACTTGATGTCAGAGTTATCCATCCTGCCCTGACCATCCGTTACTGCCCGCCAGCGACCCTGCCCATCAGTGATTATGCCTACCCCTGCCCTTACCCACCAGTGATCCTGCCCATTAGTGACTGCCCACCAGTGACCCTGCCCACCAGTGACCCTGCCCAGCAGTGACTGCCCACCAGTGACCCTGCCCACCAGTGGCCCAGCACAGGTTTCCATTTGCTTTGGTCGTCTTTCAGTCCTGCAAATCTTTCTTCCTTTCTCTCTTTTGCTGTATTATGATCCATTAATAAAATTCCACTAGAAAATTTCCTGTGAAAACATTTCATAGTTTCGGTGCCAATCTGTGTAATTTATTCAGCTTGCAGATAAAATATTCAGTATCTTCTGCTACATTGCATATAACCTGGGTTCCAAGTCAGAGACATATTAAAATTGTGATTATAATTATAATTTGTAATTTGTGATTATAATTTCTTAGGAATTATTAGATTTAAAATAATCTTTGCTCTAGGAAAAATTAAGTGTAAAATGCTGTATGTAGGATGAATGTATTTATTATCCAAACTTAGAAAGTGAAGGGATGGAAAGGACTATCAATAAGTAAGCCAAAATAACAGAAATAAACCGGAAGTGTCCCAGGCAAGCTAGGGCATAGGATTCCCTTGTTTGGAAAAAGATTTTAAAATACCATGTGTGGATATTGTCATCACTGAGTACAAACTGCTTCTGAGATTGCCTGTTTGAATGGATCCATTTTAAAGGCTCTGATATCTTAAGGAAGGAGGAGATAATAGATGCTATACGCAACTCTATTATCTGGCAATCTTTCATTGAATTATAGGCTTCCTAAGACATCATTTCTTTTACCTTTTTTTTTCAAAAAATTAAGGAATAAGCAACTTAAGAAAATGGCAGATGTGTAGAAAGATACCTCCACTGTAAAGGCTTTTAAAGTCTGTGTTTATGCTTTCTTCAATTGTGTGTTTGCTTATTATTTATGATTGTGAAATATTTGTAAGTATTTGGATGTTGACTCACTGGATTAGAATGTAGTTTGTATATGGTAAATACAAAAAGCAGTAATAACTACAGAGCACTATTAATAAGCAGAAATAATAATAGTTATTCCACATATATTATCTTTAATCTTTATAAAAACCTTGTAATGTACCATTAGCCCCATTGTATAGAGAAGAAAGTGAGGTTCCCTAGCTTGATGAAGGCCCCAAAGTTGAGACTAAACAGGCCAAAACCCACGATCTTCACTACACGTTGTCTTTTTCTTAAGAAATACCTTGAGATTGTCCTTGTCTAATGTGCATCTTCATCTCAAATTTTTTCTGGAATGATTAAAGACCTATAATTACAGTATAATATTATGTACCTTTCCTAGCAAAAATAAATCTGTTATTTATGTTGTCTGTGGAGTGGATTTCCTAGTCTACCTGCTATACCAGCTTTACCAACATGTTTAACCAAACAAAATTATAACAGCCTTCTACAACTGATGGTTGTATGCCAGAGACAGGGTGACATTATTTACTTAATTGCAGCAGTTTTGGAGGTTATAGTGGACTAAAATGAATAGTTTTTTTCCTAAAACACACTGCATCTCTGCTCGTTCCATTTCCCATAATGGCTATCTGACTTGGGAGCCAGTGTCACCCACTTCTTACATATTCTGGTCTACTGTACCTCACAGCCACAGCATCTTCCCAAGCCCTATTTAGATAACAAGTAGTAACAGGCCCTTGATGACTGTGGAAATTGTTCATAGGAACACAGGTCTAATGAGTGGTAATGACACACGGGTGAGCATAAACATCATGCCACTGATTTTACGTAACAACAATAACCTCACTCACGAAACCTGCCTCAGTGTGTTTGTATCCAGGAGGCAAGCCAAATCAGTCTCCTACAAGATCTGAGGTCCAGGAATATTGGGAACAGTGGTGCTGAAAATCCTGGCAACCGTTATCTCTATTCCCATCAAGACGGACCTATAATCCACTTGCTACTACATTCAAGAGTCACTCTGAAGTAAAGGGGTATGTTCTTGGCTTTAAAGCATTTGCAATCTACCTGAAAGCAAGAGTGACCTTTTTCCAGTTGCTTTCTTTCCACATCCTATGAAATTTAGCATGCTGGATTGAAGCATTTCTTAGAATGGGTTCCAGTTGTATTTCTCTTTCTAATTTGATCTTCTCCTCTGCCTATCACATCAAACATATCAATATTCTCCTGATCCTAAAAAACAAAACAAAACAATCAAAAATCATAACAAAAATTTCACATTCCTTTAACAATGCCTCCACTCAAATTCTTGCCTTATATCCAGCTTTCTATTTTCAGTTTTACAGATGGGGTCGTGCTCTAACCTCGAATGCCTGGGTTCAAGTGATCCTCCCACCTTAGCCTCCGGAATAGTTGGAACTATAGGCATGAGCCACCACACCTGACCTTCAGCTTTTTATTGATGTTGTCATACATTTTTAATACTTCCTCTTTTATTTAAAAATAGTTTTAAGGAATTTTTACTTTATTATGGAACAACCCCAGCCTTTTAGAAAATGTGCAAGTATAGTATAGAGGACTTTTTCTCCCAGAACTACTTGAGAGTAAATTACCAACATTACCCTTAAATATTTATTATTTGGGAAAGAGACCTCAATGATGTTTCATCTCCGTCTTTCTCAGTGTAAGAAACCACACTGCTGTATTCATAGCTCTGCATTTGGAACTGTCGAGCCCTAGGTGTGTATATCTTAACTTTACTAGGCAATGCCCAAGTGTTCTCCAAAGTGACTCTCAGACTTCCTGAAACAGTCTTGTGGCCTCCACTTTTCTCATCAACAAATCTTTCTTAAACTCCAAATCGTGGCCTGTGTTCCTGCCCCTGTACAGGAAGGGTCCCTGTGGAGATCATATCAGACTCCTTACTGTCCACAATAAAGTGCTCTTATTGTCTATCCTCATCCTCCTTGTTTTTTTTTTTTATAGTACTTGACATTTTTATTACCATCCCGTACTTTTTGAAACTCTGTTCTTTTAATTAGTTTCATTCACTTGTCTGTTCAATTAATGAATAAAAATGCTATTGGTTGAACACCTGTTATGATTCAAGCATTGTATATTCAATGGTGAATAAAACAGAGAAACTCTCTGCTTTTTGGAACTAACATCAAACTGAATTAATTTTCCTAAACCACAGATCAGATCATGTTATCAAATACTTTTAATACCTTCTTCTAACTTAAGAAAAATCCTTTATAATCCTTCATTCTGCATCCTCCTAAAATGATAATATCCTACCAGCCTTGCCCTCTGTTACTATCATACCTGACATCAATGAATTCTAAACGGTGGGCCAAGACCTCTGCCTAGGAGAACCAACTTAGTATGACAATGGAGCCATGAATCAATGTATATCTCAGTAGTAGACTGACTAAGTAATAGGCCTTGTACATCTAATCTCTATATTGTTCAAATGTATATAGATGTTGCTGTAAATTTATTCCAAAGTGAATTCAGAGTAACTTTGGAAGTCATACATTGATTTCTATGAAATACTGCTGAAAGTATGATATCATTTCGGGGTGGGGTGGAATGCAAACCTTTTTGATATTTACAAGTGGACCTAAGTTATAAAGTCTTAATTCTAACAAATCTGGACTTCCTTCTTCATCTTTCTTTCTTTTGTTTGTTTAATTTTATTATTTATTTATTTATTTATTTATTTATTTATTTATTTATTTTTTACAGAGTCTTGCTGTCACCCAGGCTGGAGTGCAGTGGTGCGATCTCGGCTCACTGCAAACTCTGCCTCCTGGGTTCAAGCAATTCTCCTGCCTCAGCCTCCCAGGTAGCTGGGATTACAGGCATGCGCCACCTCACCTGGCCAATTTTTGTATTTTTAGTAGAGACGGGGTTTCCCCATGTTGGCTAGACTGGTCTTGAACTCCTGACCTCAAGTGATCCACCCGCCTTGGCCTCCCAAAGTGCTGGGATTATAGGCATTACCACGGCACCTTGCCCAAATGTGGACATTATTTTCCCCCTCACTATCCTGCCTCTAAGACTCTGTTAAAGCTGATTATTCTGTGCTGTTAGCTTCACCTGCAAGAATCCTGTCCAAGGTTCAGTTTTTATTTCAGAAATATCCTCCTCCAAAGTGTCCATTCATGTTGTAATCTCTTCCCGTACTATCCTTCCCCATGGTTGTCCCAGTCCTATGTGTAAAAGACTATGTTTTCCTTGTCTTTCTATCTCCTGAAACACCTAGCATAGTGCTGGCACATACGAGCAGAAAATTTATTGTAAAATCGACATAAAGATTGTCCATGAATAATCATCATCAACAAGTGTATAACATAATTACAGTCACCTATATTACAGCCAATAAAAGTTAAGTAATATATTTCAAGTAATGTTTACTTTATTGGAAAAAAATGCGTAAATTCATTATTAGGATACGTTAGGGCTTTTAGAACTCTAGAATTCACTCTGCTTTTAAATTATTTTCAGCCCTTACACCTAATGCAGAAGAAGGGAAGGTGAATTATGTCATGCTTATTCCAGATGGAAAATAAATTTCCTTTTCCAGATGATTAATAAAATAATATTCTTCCCCCAAACAATGTTGCCTGATTAACATATTTCTATGAAGGGTTAATCTGTGAAAGTTGAGGCAGGAGCTCAGACTTGGCACTGTGTTGTAACAGAAATCTTGTTATTTACTGTACAACTTTGATAGATCTTTAAGTTATTATCAGGGACAAAGACCCTAACACGTTCATCTCTGTATTCTCTACTCCTAGAGAAGCCACACAGCTTCGCAGAGAATATGTGTTTAAAGCATCTATTAGGGGAATACACACATGAATCTGCTAGAGGAAAAGCCCTTCCTGACCTGGATGTTGGGTCTAGTTAAGTAAAACAGACCCCTGTGAAATAATGACTTACAGTCAAGGCCTAATAGGTAAGACAGGCCTTCATTTCTACTTATCTAAGAGAGAAGCATGTGGCTTTTCTTCTGTCTTGTTAAAAGTATCTGATAAATCTTTTCTCTATTCACAGAGAATTGTAATGAATTTTTATCAAACAAAGATACATACCTTTGTTGTGTAACCAGCATTCATTCAAATTATCCAGCACTTTCAGATCTGTTACGGTTATGAAGGTGTACATCTGAGAATAGAAAACTGCAAAGCAATCCTTGGAAAGTGGTATGGTCTGAATGTGTGTGTACCCCCCAGAATTCATATGTTGAAACCTAATCACCAATGTGATGGCATTAGGAGGCGGGAGCTTTGGGAGGTGATTAGGTCACGTGGGTAGAGACCTCATGAATGGGATGAGTACCCTGCTAAGGGGCTGAAAGGACTGGAGTTCTCCCCTTTCCACCTTGTGAGGACACAGTGGGAGGGCACCATGTATGAAGCAGGAGATGGTGGCTCACCAGACCCAGATCTGCTAGAGTTTTGTCTTGGACTTCTCAGTTTTTAGAACTGTGAGACAAAATTTCTGTTGTTTATAAAGTACTCAATTCATGATATTTTGTTATAGCAACCCAAACAGACTAAGACAGAGACCTTCCAGAATTTCTGAATATTATTTTGGTCTGTATATATAGATCAAGGAAAACCGGTAAAGGGAAGTTCAGAAATTGATTTTTTTTTCTTGCTTTTTATGATTCATGTATGTTAGAAGATAGGTTCTTATCAGTTAACATTCAGCAGATCACTTCTCTGTCAGTTTAGAGAATAGTAATCGTGACTTTAACTGGCAAATCATCTCAAAATTGTAAGTGATACTTCTTCAGAAAGAACGCTCTTCTTGTCACAGTGCTAATAGTGTACTGAAGTAACATCATGAGGCCCAAATAAGAGACACTTTTCATGGCAGGGTGTAGAAAGGCAAGGACTGATGTTCCTGACGCAACTGTGATCCTGATTCAAGGCAGCTTGGTGGACACATGAAGATTAGCCCCACTTCCCATAGCGGAGCTAGGAGCAGGATTTAGGGAACCTAGAAGAGAGAGATGGGACTACTGTCAGAATGACGGCCATACAGATTTGGAAATGAACACCTCATGGCAGTAGGATTAGGAAATATTCCTTAAGGTCAATTGATTCTATCATCAGACAAGCTATTTTTAAAAGTGTTTTTTAAAACCTCCATATAGTCTTACTGGGGCGCGGTGCTTATTTCTTCCTTCCTTTATCTTGGCAGAACATCCCTATAATAGATTTCCTACAAGGAAGTGCCAAATTCTAATATCAAACAGTTATACTCGGAGCAAATAAAATTATTCCACATTCCCCTTTGCAGACCAATCATTGTTACTATAACCCATTATATTTGTAAGAATGTACCCAATTTCTTGATACACTTGTACGCATTTGAACATACACACACACACACACACACACACACACACACACACGTATGTATTTTGAGATATGGACTCGTTTTGTTGCCCAGGCTGAAGTGCAGTGGCGTGGTCATGGCTCACTGTAGCTTCTGCCTCCCGGGATCAGGTGATCCTCCCACCTCAGAACCCAAGTAGCTGAAACTACAGGCACTTGCCACCACACTCAATCATGTTTTTTATATTTTGTAGAGACGGGGGTCTCCCTGTGTTGCCCAGGCTGCTCTTGAACTCTTTGAGCTGAAGCAATCCTCCCTCCTCAGTCTCCCAAAGTGCTGAAATGACAGGTGTGAGCCATCGCACCTGGCCTAAACCTACATTTTGAAAGATCTTCATTTAGTAAAAATCCAACCAAAGGAGTGAGTAAAGCGTGACAGTAAATGAGACAACAAATAGACACACTTCAAAGGTTACTAGACCTTAACAGAAATGAGAATATTTCAAGACAGAGCTCTCTTCCTGCAGCTCCTAAATCTAAGTGTGGGCTGGGAGGGGCAGGAGAGGCAGGAGGCCGCAAGGTGTCCTTGTCCTGGAGTAGAGAGGATCCATTTTAGGGTTAATTACAATGGTTGAGAAGATGCCCTGAGAGGAAGGTGATCTTTTGAGTCATCAGAATTTAAAGTCCAGCTTAACAGTTGCTCACATACTGAGAAACAAACACGGAGGATGGGCAGTCCTCAGCCACCGGTGTGAACTGTCAGCATCCTGAACTGGTCATTATCCATCTACCAGATCTTCAGACCTCTCTGAAATTGTTACCTATCGTTGAACTCTAATTCTAGGAGGTTGCTTGAGTTTTCTTTACTAGTTGGGGGGAAAAAAGCAAGGAGGACCTATTCTTCTTCAGTTTCATCTTAAAATGCACTTCACACTGAATAATCCAGAGAGTTAAATGGCATTTGCTGTCGTGAGTTTTCTAGTTTTTGCTCACAGCAAAATTAACAAAAACATTCAGACTTGCATGTGATATCAATTCAGCAATATCAATGCTTTCCAGCCCCTTTGGAAGGACAAAAATACTGACTACAAAGATGCTGCTTTCTCTCTTCTCATCTTTTTTTTTTTTTTAAATGCATTCAGAATGTCCATGGCATTTATTATTATTACTACTATTGTATGAGAAATGAACCATACTCACTAAAGAAAGATCCAATGATGTGCTGAAGTGGTAAGATAATTCTCTCTAGATTTTATCCTACGTTGCCAAAGCCCCCAAACTCCAAAGCATAATAGTGACAGTATTAATGGTTTCAAAGAATTGGCAAGTTTTAAGAGATTGGTGTAAGACTCATGGGTATTTTAATGACAAATCATCATTTATTTAAATCCAAGTAAATATCATCTACTAACCTGTATCAGAACAAGACATTAATACTTTGTTTGATTCTTTAGGCAAAATCACATTAAACTTAAGTAATCCCTCCCAGGGATTGTGCTGAAACACCTGTTTTCTTAAGCGGCATGTCCTCCGTGAGAAATAAATTCAAAGTAAATAATTAGGACACGAGACCATTTTATAATTTCTGCCAAGGTAAAATCAAAGAATACATCCAAAGTTAAGCCCAGTGAAAACAGAAATATGTGACAGGTTTGTCGACTAATAACCCTGTGTTGTTAATTCAGGTTATCTCTATATAAAGCTGTTTGATTGAGTCTCATCTTATAAAATATGTGTAACCGAGTTGATGCCAAAACCTACTTCATAATGTACTCCACTTTCTTTTAATCTTGCTAGCAATTCAGACAGAAAATATACTTTAAACATATCAATATTATGTTTATTTTTAGCTTATTCATTTATAGAATGTCAGAGCAAATTAATATGGACCCAGAAAAGGCTAAATTTTAAGATGGGCATTTTTAAGACCTAATATGTTTTACTTTCAAAACAGTACCCCATGTGTGTGCCTTAAGGATCTTAGTGTGTTTAGACTGTGTATTTCCTAACTATTTTTTGAACAAAGATCTGATGAACTCCCCTACATATGTCAATACTCAACTCATAGCAAAGGCATTTTAGAATTCTTCTCTATCCTCCTATTTCCTTTTGCCCTAATCTTTAAGTCACAGCAGGTGCCATACCATATATATTATTACTTGGAGATTCTTTAACTCCTCTCCAGAATGTCATATCTGGATGTTTATACTTTTGTGTATGACCCTGTATTAGTCTGTTCTCACCCTGCTAATAAAAAGGAAAGAGGTTTAATTGACTCACAGTTCAGCATGGCTGGGGAGGCATCAGGAAACTTACAGTCATGGAGGAAGGGTATGCAAACATGTCCTTTTTCACATGACGGCAGGAAGGAGAAGTGCCAAGCAAAAGGAGAAAAGCCCCTTATAAAATCATCAGATCTCATGAGAACTCACTCACTATCATGAGAACAGCATGGAGGAAACTGCCCCCGTGATTCAATTACCTCCCACAGGGTCTCTCCTATGACACATGGGGATTATGGCAACTACAATTCAAGATGAGACTTGGGTGGGGACATAGCCAAATATCAGTCAGTCCCCTAATGCCTTTCAGTGGACACATGAATAAACAAATTAATACCTGCATTATATAAGGGCCTAGAATTGAATCATTTTAAAATCACATGAATAGTGAAACAAATATAAAATTTTTGTAGCATCTACTAAAATTTAGTGACTATTAAATAGAGATACACATTTTCATAGACAAGAAGCTTCCTTGCTGCTTATAGCCCTTTCAAAAAGCCAAAAAAGAAATCAAAATAATAACAGAAATGTTATGGGGTCATCAGATTGATTAATCTGGCTTAAAATGTAAAAAACACACACACACAACAAAACTAGCCAGAACAAGAAAAATACTTTTGTCCTAACAATTTCAAATGCTTGATATCATTCACGTTCTGAGATGCACATCTTTGGTGATGGCTTGTTTGTTTTTGATAGTGAAAATGTGTTGCTGTAACAAAACCGTAAAAGGCTGTGTGAGATGGAATCTGGAGAATCCAAAGGTATTTAAAATAAATATTTCTGCCCTTATTTCCACCCCTGACTTTAGGAATTTTGAAAACAGATGTCTTCTATCAAAGATAGTAGCAGATTTTTTTTCTTCTTTAACTTGGCAGGGACATTTGCATTTTCTATACTCTCAATTCCCTAATAGGGAAGGAGTTTGTTTTTGGTTTTTTCTCTTGCATTTTTCCTGATTTAGAGCTGTACCCTGAGGGATACAGATAGTATGGCGCACTGGTTAAGCTTGGTGATGGGTTTTATAGTTCAGCAGTACTAAGTTCAAATCCCAGATTACATAATAATAAAAGCTCATGTTTGTGGAGAGCTTATGAGGTGTCCAGCTTTGGTATAATAATTTTTGCATGAATTATTTCAATATCATTTGATTTTTCACAACTTAATAGATATTATTATACAAATTTATAGACAAGAAAACTGATATTTAAAGTATTAAGAAAATTTACCGAAGGGATTCAGCTAGTAAGTGGAAAGATGGGATTTGAATCCAGGTCTGCTTAATTCCAGAACCATGTTTTATCCACTACACTCTAACCACCTACTAATTGTGACCTTGGACATGCTCCTGCACGTCTCTGCATCTTGTATTATTGTAGGGATGAATTAATATTTGTAAAACATTTAGGACGCAGTGCCTGATATAAAGTAAGCTTCAATAAATCATAACCTCAAAATGGTTGTTTGCCTTGTCTGTTAGACAATTAGAAAAAATTATATTTTATATTTATTCACATATTTATATTTCACATATCCTTCATTCCATCCTGTAATTCTAAATTTCCATCTAGTATTATTTCTCTTTAGCCTGAAATGCTCATTCCTTTACCCTTTCTTATAGGACGGATTTGCTCACAGCAGATTATCTCCACTTTTGCCTATCTGAGATTTTCTTTATTTTCTCTTCACTTTTTTGAAGGTTATCATTTGAAGGTTATATTTTGATTTGCTCACAGCAGATTATCTCCACTTTTGCCTATCTGAGATTTTCTTTATTTTCTCTTCACTTTTTTGAAGGTTATCATTTGAAGGTTATATTTTGAATGTAGAATTCTAAGTTCATGGGTTTCTTTTCTTTTTTTTTTTTTAATTTTAGAGTTTGGTGATGCCAATCCATTACTTTCCACCCTCCTTTTTTCTGATAACAAGTCAAATGTATTATTGTTCCTCTACATGTAATATTGTCTCTGGCTGTTTTTAAAACTACATATTTGGCTGGGTACAGTGGCTCATACCTGTAATCCCAGCACTTTGGGAGGCCAAGGAAGGAGGATCACTTGAGCCCAGGAGTTTGAAGACCATTTTGGGAAGCATAGGGAGCTCCCATCTCCACAAAAAATAAAAAATTAGCTGGGTGTGATGGCATATGCCTATAGTCCCAGCTACTTGAAAGGCTGAGATGGGAAGATCACTTGAGCCCGGGAGTTGGAGGCTACAGTGAGCTGTAATTGTGCCACCACACTCCAGCCTGGGTAACTGAGTGAGACCCAATCTCTAAAAAAAAAGAAAAGACTTTTTCTTTGGTTTTCAGTAAATGTGTCTAGTTGTGTAATTTATCCTATTTAGGGTTTGCTATGCTTTTTGAATCTGTGTGTTGATATTCTTCATCAAATTTGGCAAAATGTTGTCCAATATTCCCTCTTTTTTTTTCTGTTATCTCTCTCTTCTCTCCTTCTGGGACTTTAAGTATATGTGTGTTTGACCACTTGATACTTTCACATAATTTGTTAAAGTTCTGTTCAATTTTTCTCAATTGTTTTGCTTTCTGTGCTCCAGTTTTAATAATTCCTACTGACCTGTTTTCACCTTTACTGATCCTCTACTTTGTGTTGTCCAACCTGCTACTGATCTTAACAATGCTTTTGAAACTTCAGATACTGTATTTTTAAATTCTAGGGGTATCATCTGTTTCTCTTTTAGAGTTTCCATCTGTCTCCTGAATCTACCTGTCTCATCATTTATTTTTCCTGAAGATCCTTTAACAGTATTTATTGTAGTCATTTTAAAGCCCTTGGCTACCAATTTCACCTGAGGGATCTGTAGGTCTGTTTCCATTGATTCATCTTTTTCTTGGTCATAGGTCACATTTTTATATTGTGTTTTGTTTTGGTTTTCGGGGTTTTTGTATGTTTAGTGATTTTTTTTTTTTTTTTTTGAGACAGAGTCTCACTTTGTCATCCAGGCTAGAGTGCAGTGGCATGATCTCAGCTCACTGCAACCTCTGCCTTCCCGGTTCAAGCGATTCTTCTGCCTCAGTCTCCCTAGTAGCTGGGATTACAGGTGCGCATCACCATGCCCATCCAATTTTTTGTATTTTTAGTAGAGACGGGGTTTCACTATGTTGACCAGGCTGGTCTTGATCTTCTGACCTCAAGTGATCTGCCCACCTCAGCCTCCCAAAGTGCTGGGATTACAGGCATGAGCCACTGTGCCCGGCACATGTTTAATTATTTTCTAAAAGAAATTTACAGTGGGCATTGTGCATGATGATACATTACAGGGATTCTGTGCTCTGCAGTTTCCTCAGAAGAGTAAGGAGGCTTTATTTTTAGCAGGCAGTTAAAACACTAGTGGATTACCTTGATGCTTTCACTGTTTGGTTTTAGTTTGGGGCTTTGTTCAGGTGAATCTATTTCTGTTTTGATCTTTGTTTTGGGATGCGATTCTTATTCCTAAGGTGTGGCCATTCTGAGTTTTAATGGAAAGTCCAGGATGTTCACCAAGCCCTGTTAACTTACTAAGACTTCAATGCCAAATTCTGTTAACCCAGACTAGGCAGATGTTGAAATCTCGCCCAGCTACTTCAGCCTTTGAGCATTTGATTCCCACTTAAGACATTCTTTTCAATTGGCATTTCAGAATATCGCTAAAAATATGAAGGATCATTTTGTGCAGATTTCAGGATCTGCTCCCTTTGGTGACTGCTTCATTTATAGAATTTCTTCCCTCAATTTTCAGGTACTCTGGCAGCCCTGAACTCTGACTTTTGAGCTTCTCAGCGCAGAAGGATTTCTATTCTCTGACAGAGCTCTAGACCCCATATGCTGCACGGACTGGGGATTTCCCTAAAAAGAAATGCCAGAACAAATATATATGTATTACTCAACTTGTTTTGATTATTTCAAGGATCATATCACCTTCATTTTCTGCCTGCTTTTGGTTGCTCTTTGGTAACTCAAGCGGTTGCGTTTTATATTTTGTACAGAGTTGACCATTGTTAATGGCAGGAAATTATTCTAGTATATGCTACTTGCTATAACCAAAAGCCAGCAATGTGTGTTTTTAATAAATTATGTTATAAATGTTAATTGTCTTTTTATCAGTGAGACACTATGAATGTTAAATTTTTGGCATAGGACCACATCTGACATAGAAAGCGCTTTCAAATTATAAGCCCATCATCATTAGAGGAATGAGTTAGAGCTTATCAGAAGGACAACTAAAGAGGAGACAACCACAGAAGAGAACGTTGCAGTACACACAAAGCCCTGCAGCAGCCTGAACTCATGATAACCTGCTGTCATTTGCACAGCATCCACTGCAGCTGTGAAGTCCTTGTAGCCAGATGTTGCCTCTGAAAAAGTCATTGTAAAGTTCATAAACTCAAAGCAAAGACTTCCAGTCTCTATTTGGTGTAGCTAACAGACTAAGGCTTAGCCAGATACAGAAATCAAAGAAATAGATAATGTTAGATAGATAATGTGAGTCTCGACCTACTGTGGCTAACAGACTAATGCCTCAGCAGATAGAGAAATCCAAGAAAAACACAAGACTTATGACATTTCAAAATAATTTTCTACATTGGAATAAACAAGTCTCATTGGCGACAGATCATGTTCATACGCTTCTACTTCAGAAGCACGTAGAAAATTGTGTTGCATAATGTGCTCATGTAAAATGTGTGGTACGGCACCTACTTATGGCTCCTATCTAGTGTTTTAGACACTGGTTGCTTTTATTTTTATTTTATTTCATTTTATTTTATTAAGAAGGAGACTCGTTCTGTTGCCCAGGCTGGAGTGCAGTGGCTCGATCTCAGCTCACTGCAACCTCCGCCTCCCGGATTCAAGCAATTATCCTGTCTCAGCCTCCTGAGTATCTGGGACCGCAGGAGCACGCCACCACGCCCAGCTAATTTTTCTATTTTTAGTAGAGACGGGGTTTCACCATATTGGTCAGGCTGGTCTGAAACTCCTGACCTCAGGTGATCCACCCACCGGGGCCACCCAAAGTGCTGGGATTACAGGCCTGAGCCACCGTGCCTGGCCTCTGGTAGCTTTTAAATACAACTATGGGCCGGGTGCAGTGGCTCAGGTCTGTAATCCCAGCACTTTGGGAGAATAAGGTGAGCAGATCATTTGAGTTCAGGAGTTGGAGACCAGCCTGGGCAACATGGTGAAACCCCATTTCCACAAAAAAATTTAAAAAATTAGCCAGGTATGGTGGCATGTGTCTGTGGCCCAGCTACTCGGGGGGCTGAGGTGGGAGGATTGTTTGAGCCTGGAAGGTGAAGGCTGCAGTGAGCCTAGATCACACTACTGCTCTCCAGCCTGGGTGACAAAGTGAGACCTGTCTCAAAAAAATAAACAAATTATAAATAAATAAATAAATAAATAAATAAATAAATAAAGCTATGAAAATACATACAAAAGCACAGCTGGAAAAAAATCAACAAATATTTATTGTTGAAATATTTGAAAGAAATATCATGAAATATTTAAGAAATATTTGAAATATCGTGAAAGAACCTCCATAGAGTACCTAAATATTGGCTTTGTTCTAAAAATTATAAATGCAATAGAAACTCTGTGAAGAATCCTGGACAGATAAACGTTCTAGAAAGCACAGCAAATTAAACTAGAATTTGAAAAGTGAAAGTAGAAACTATAGAAAAGTTGGATAGCATCCAGATACAGGGATAAACATAACCAAAAAATCTAGGCAATAAAACATATGATGGAGATGAGAGCAGGTCAGTTTAATTATGGTGGTGAATACATGGTAGAATATGAGATTGAGTTAATAGTATCGGGTAAGGTGAGGATAGAGCAAGTCAAATGCTATGGGGGAGGAGTTTGATCCTGCCACCATGACATTTTCCAAGTCTAGAAAATAGTAAAGGGAAAATGGTACACTTTAAGAAATACCTTTAATGGAAAGGCATATTTGCTATTATGATATCACACATTCAATTTTACTTCGTATTGCTTCTGAAATTTTTTTAATAAAAAAGAGAAAACACAAGACACACTCAAGCAGCAGAGGAAAATGTCCGAGACAGATTTTGCACTCAGTGGAAGTTCAGTTACTGTGATAATTATGGAGATAATTATTATAATGAAATATGAAGGGAAAGCCCTTTTGCACAGCCTGGCTTCATGCATTCACCCCTTTAGGAGCATATTTCTACTCTAGTATAGTCAGATAGTTTTAAAAGCAATTTTATGCCATACATACTGAAATTGACATAAAAGAGACATTTATTTTGTGCTCTGAATCATACAAAAATTCTCCTTTCATTCATTCAGGTATTCAGTCAGCCATTTATTATTAACTGACTGTCTACAATGTGCCAGACATCATTTTAGACACTGGGGCTACCATGGCAAACAATTTGATGATTTTCTTCCTCCATGGAGTCTACTTTTTGGGCTTGATCCTTACCTACTCTCTCTGCTTCTTTGGGGTCACAGCCTTCCTGCCCGCTCTCCTTCCTTCAGATTGATGGACAGTCTACTCTATTTTAGTTTGAAACCTCAGTTTCCCTGTCTTCTCTCTCCTTTCCTTCTTAGTTTCATGAGATCTTGAAGAACTTCTGGTGTAAAATCTAGCTTTGAGAATTGCTTCTTTTATATCCCAGCCTGCATACAGAACAATCCCAAGTCAGCCTCAGCCCCCTAAATGGGACCCAAGCCCAAGACCTTGGTAGGTATTTGGGAACATAGCTGGAAATTAACCTATTTCACTTTGAACAAACTAGTGAAGATGTTGCTGAATAGATTCAGTTTCAAGATGTAACAAGGGTTTCTTATTGGTATGCATAATATAAAGCCTCACATACTTTTTCCTCAGTCTATTAATCAAGTGTCTCCTCTTTTATGTTCTCTCTTTTGTTGAAATAAAGCAACAACCATAGCTCCATCATGTAACTCTTTCATTTTGTTACTCTTTCACAGGAGGACACATAATGTTAAATCCTAATGTTCTCTGTCGCAAGAAGAATTAAACCATATCTTGAGGCTGAATTATTTTTTATGTGGTATGAATGACGCTAACTCAATATAGATCTCAAAGCAGTAGAACCTATCATCAGTGCTTTGGTCTCCTAGTATTTGGGTACGTCAGCAACTCCATATGCATGGAGTTGAGAGAAGCTATGAGGCAGTTGAGGCCAGTGCTGAAAGCAGAGCCGTTGACCCAGAGCTTATAAACCCTGTGCATTGATATTAATAGCTTGATTTCTAGAAATCAGTTTTATCTGAGGCCAGCTGTACTAATAGCCATAGTTCTAAACATCTTAGTACCTCTTCTATGGCCTTCCAGGCATATTTATAAAATGAATTCATGTGGTGTTCATTGACAGGTATTTAGCCTATTTAGCAGATTTTATATTACTAGTAGCAAAGAAGTTCTCATGGCAAAAAGACCCCTGCATATAACTATGCCAACTTGGTTCAGAAAATCTTAATAAGGTCTATAAAAATATTCTCAGTAATAACAGACATGCCAACAAAAAGATTTATGAGAATGAGCAATTACACTTTACTTTCATTCTCTCTCTCTTTTTTTTTTTTTTTCCCCCAAAAAACGGATGGCTTCTACTATAAATCAAGAACAAATTCCAGGATAAAATGTCTATGAGTGGAACAGTTAACACAATGGCTCTGTAATTTCCTTATGCATTTTTTTTTTTCCTTGAGATAGGGTCTTGCTCTTTCACCCAGGCTGGAGTGCAGTGGCACGATCTTGGCTCACTGCAATCTCAACTTCCCAGGCTCAAGCGATCCTTCCCACCTCAGCCTCCAAGGAGCTGGGACTACAGGCACATACACCATACCAGGCTAATTTTTGTATTTTTTTTTAGAGATAGGGTTTTGCCATGCTGCCCAGTGATATGGTTTGGCTGTGTTCCCACCCAAATCTCACCTTGAATTGTAATAATCTCCACGTTTCAAGGTCAGGACCAGGTGGAGATAACTGAATCATGGAGGCGGTTTCCTCCATGCTGTTCTTGTGACAGTGAGTGAGTTCTCATGAGATCTGATGGTTTGATAAGGGGCTCCCCCTTCGCTTGGCACCCATTCTCTCTCCTGCTGCCCTGTAAAGAGGTGCCTTTGCCGTGATCGTAAGTTTCCTGAGTCCTCGCCAGCCATGTGGAACTGTGACTCAGTTAAACCTCTTTTCTTTATAAATTACCCAGTCGCAGGTGTTTCTTCGTGGCAGCGTAAGAACAGACTAATACACCCAGGCTGGTTGATTTAAGTCCAGATGGTGACGTGGTAAATTTATTATTCAGAAAAGACAGTAGAAGATGACTGAAGAGCCCCCGCTATAAAAAGTTACCAGAACTTTCAACCGCTTATTTTCCGATTTCAGAGCCCAAGCTACCTCACTGTGCCTTACTGCCATGACTGAGGCCACAAGACATGGCATCCTCAAACTGGGGACTATATTTCCAGGCTTCTGAAGAACTCACTAGAACAATCTAATTCATAAAATATTCCATAGCTGTGATAAGTGTGAGTCCAGTGGAATTAAAATGAGAATTTAGATATATAAGTATAGTAGACACATTGGGTTATCTGAGGGGTCCTTCTCTGGAATTCCCTTATCCCCACCACTAGTCACAGGGGCAGGTTCCTAACAGTCATCTTTAGACATTGTGACAAGGCCCAATAGGCTCCAGTCTTATCAGTCCAGTGTTAATCAGCTAAGCCAAGCAACATCCCTTTCTTGGCAATTTTGAGGGTGGCCGAAGAAATTTCAACTTCAGTTTGTGCTGGTGAAGGAAAATATAAACACTGAGGCCATATTTTCTGCCACATAGATCAGGGGCTGAGGAAATAGCCTGGAAAGATGGAGAGGAGAAAGAAAGGGAAATACATGGAAAAGGAGAAGCAGAGGATTGGCAGTGAAATGGTAGAAAGTAGGGGGCTTGGAGGAGGTTTCCCATGATGCCTGTTTCTGTTGAATGACTATTCTGTTAGATTGATGCTCCTATGTGTTTCTCTAATTCCCTCAGACCCCTTAGGGTGTCATGGATTTCCTAGTATCCATATAATAAATCCTCTTTTTAAAACTTCAGCTTTCTCTAGTTGATTTACATTATTTGAGCCCCAAAGTCTATATAATACAAGAAGAAAAATTAATCCTAAAACATAATTTCTAAGACATTTAAAGTAGACGTTCATTAGCTGTGTCCATTTTTCCTATTCATATCCTGCCCATGCATGGGGATTTCATGTCCTGGACTTGTATTAACAAGTCCTGGCTTCTGCCCTTTGTGTCTAACCACCAAAATCCAGGTCAAAATGCAGGTATTCCAGGAAACCATCACATCTTCACCAAGCCCCTTATGATTTCTTCATAAGTCTCTTCCTAACATCTCTCCACAGCCCTAAGAACACACTACATTATTCTTCATGTGTTTAAATGTTGCCTTACAATCATTCTTAAAATGCTTTGTTTGATTATGTTTTTTTTCTCCAGAGAGACAATGAATTATTTGACAAAAGGGATAAAATATTTTATTTAAAAAAAGAGTCAGAAAGGAAATATTTTACTGATTTACTTTAAGTAGTCCCTGTACTATGAATTGCATACTATAGGTGCCCCATAAATATGTTAACGGCCTCTAGCACATTGTGAATTGGTCATGAAAATCCCAATTTTCTAATACTCGAAGTGAATATTTGAAAACCACTGACTTAAAGAAAACAAGATAGTGATGATGTCTGGAAAGGGCAAAATGTTAACCATCCAAAGTTTACCTATGATGCATTACTTCACTAATAGATCTCCATTTTTCAAAGAGAAGCAGTGTCAGAGTTCTAATGCAAATTCTTTTATGCATAATATATCTGGGTGACTAACCCCAGAGGTCCTTCCTTCTAAATGAGGCCAAGCAAAGGGCAGTTCTCCTGTGAGTCCAATGCCTTGGATTAGATTTCCCAGGCCTAGCTCATCAATAGATACAGGAGATGATAAACATTTTAAAAAGAACACATGCTTGCAGGGAAAACACCAAACTGTCAAGAAAACGACACATTAAAACCTTTGAAAAAGTGTTTGTAAAAAGTGCAGGGGGAAAATTTTTAGATTCTAATCTAAAATCTATAATATGTCATTTAAAAAAATTACTCCTTTTCTAATGAGACTATTTTTTAATGGTAGAGGTACCCCAAGACATTTTTAAATTCATTGGCAATTGGGGAATAATACAAATTGCATGTACAAGAAATTTTAATATTTTCAGAGGGCCAGGAGGAAGCTATTGTACAAAGCTGACATACATAGAAATTTTCTTTAATGAGTCTCAAATTTTATACTGTCACATGCCCTGAAGCTGCTGGGATGGGAACATTTTTGTAAATCTAAAATAAATAACTGGAGTAGATTTGTTACTCACAGAAAAACACAGCATGTTTACATGAATACCTCTTCTACTTGATTCCTTTGACCTGAGAACTTGAGTAAAACTCTGAAAAAGCTGCCAAGTTCCAAAACTGGGAATGGGCCCAGCCCGGCATGATTTTTATTCTCTTCCTCTAGCTGGACACAGTATCTTAAGTGGACAGGGTTAAAAAATACACAATTCAATTTGTTTATTATTTTTCTTTAAGTTCTGGCATACACGTGCAGAATGTGGAGGTTTGTTACATAGGTATACATGTGCCATGGTGGTTTGCTGCACTTACCAACCTGTCATCTAGGTTTGAAGCCCCGCTTGCCTTAGGTATTTGTCCTAATGCTCTCTCTCCCCTTGCCTCCCACCCCCCGACAGGCCCCGGTGTATGATGTTCCCCTCCCTGTGTGCATGTGTTCTCATGTTCAACTCCCACTTATGAGTGAGAACATGTGTATGCCATTCAATTTTTACCAAGCAATATTTGTGCTACTTTTGAGACTGCATATATACAAAGAATAACAAATAATTTTGTTTTAGTCATTGGTTAGATGTGAAAAGATTTTCACAACAGTCTTCTTGTTTTGTTTTGTTTTCCTATTTCCCTATCTCTGCCTTCTCAAATCTAGTATTCCATGGATTTTTATCCTGTGGTGCTCTTTGCCCCAGTGTATTTCGTACTCAAATCAGCATCTGCTTAAACCTGCAGACCAGCAGTCTTCCCCCAGCCATGGCCTTGATAGATGACATCTCTGGTTATCTCCCGGGTCAAAGGACCTTTGGTGACTTGTCAAGTTAGGAAAAGCCAGTAGGAAGCAGGAAAGAGTATCACCAGAGAAAGGGCAGAAGAAAAACCAGCAGAGGAGCTGTGCTCTTGGGGGGTCTATCTGTCAGGGGAGCAGCCATACCTACCCATTTACTGTGGCCACCATGAGACCCTCCAGGCTTTTCTTCTCTTTTCTGGAGTCTGACCCAAGTACTGGTCATTTTATCCACTGATGTTTTATTGGCTCCTTCTTCCAGTCTTATCTCAAGGCATTTGGTTTCAGGACCACAGAAATTAGACATGCTTGCTGTCTGACTCAGAGGGTATGTGACCATTTTTTAAAAATCTCAATTCATTACTCTTCCCAAATTATAGACCTCTTGGTTAACTGGATATTTATCAGAAAGCTTGCTTGGCTCTTGCTAGACTGACCATAAACTGGGATTTCTCCAGTCAGAGTTTCATATAAGCAGTCATCAAACTCTAGGCAAAACCATTCTACTATAGTCTACCCACTCTTAGCCAACTTGTGGAAAAATCTCTCAGAGACACTTGATGTCCTTTCAAGAATAAAGCCCTAGTCAACTGAACTCTCCTCTCCCTTTCTTTTGACTTTCCTTATTTTAACCTGTCTTATCAGAAAGTTGTGAGAAATTACACATTTCTTGTAATATTCCTTTGGCTTGGGGTCACAGAAAGATACAGCAGTGAAGATAAAAACATTAGAACTTAAAACAACCAAAAAAGCAAATTATAATTTTAGCTAAACGTCTATTTTCCTTTTTGATTTCTCCTTAGAGTGACCCGTATCACAGCATTATCTTATTTGAAGTATTTTTTTCCTCATTGGTTTTATGGTTTCCACATTATGTGAATGACCTGCCATTTTTTGTGTGTGTTAAAAAAATGAAAATTTTATCTACAAATTTACTCTTTTAATATATTTTTGACCTTATCATGCCTTTAATTATTTTTTTCCCACATGGCACATTACATTTTTTGTAACAGGAAGAAATAACTTTCAGATGCAGGGAGCTCTTGGAATGAAAGTTTGAGTATCTTAGAAATTCAAATAATCTTGACTTTTGGATGCAAACAAAACATAGGGACTTGCAAATGTTTGTGACTGCTAATAGAAATGCGTCCTTTCATCCAAGGGATTTTTCAGTATTTAAAAAAAGCTGGTGAGAATGCAAAATGGTACAGCCACTTTGGAAGAAAGTTTGGCAGTTTTTCAGAAAACTAAACACATTCAAATCATCTGGCAATTTTGCTTTTTAATATTTACCCAAACGAATTGAAAACTTATGTCCCCACAAAAACCTGCACACAAATATTGATAGCAAGTTTATTCATTATTGCCAAAACCTGGAAGCAGCTAAGATGTCCTTCAATAGATGAATGGATAAAAAAATCTGTGTTACCTCCAGACAATGAAATATTATTCCTGAAATGAGAAATAAGAATCAAAATGAATGGTCTATCAAGCCACAAAAAGACATGGAGGAAAAAATACATAGTGCCAAGTTAAAAAAAAAGGCCAGTCTAAATGCCTACATACTATATGATTCCACCTATATGATATTGTGGAAAAGGCAAAAGTATAGAGACATAGATCAGCAGCTGCCAAGAATTCTGAGAGAAGAAAGGCAGGATGAATAGGTGGAGCACGGGGGTGTTTTAGGGCAGTGAAACCATTCTGATTGATACTGTAATGGTGGATGTATGTCATATGTTAGTCGAAACCCATAGAATTTACACTCAAAAGACTGAACCTTAATGTAAACTACAGATTTAGTAAGAATAACATATCAACATTGGCTCTTCAATGCAACAAATGTACCACACTAATGCGAAAATATTAATACTATTGTTGCAGGGCAAACCACCAAATTGGGGCTCAGCCCAGGAAACCAAGTGCATTTTTGGCTTCATGTAGGAAAAAATTCAAGAGCAAGCAGACAGAGTAAAGTGAAAGCAAGTTTGTCAGGAAAGCAAAGGAATTAAAGGGCGGCTACCCACAGGCAGAGTAGCCCTAAGGGCTGCTGGTTGAGTATTTTTATGGTTATTCTTTGATCATATGCTAAACAAGGAGTAGATTATTCACAAGTTTTCTGGGAAAGGAGTGAGGTATTTCCCCATTGCCGAGGATTTCTTTCCATTTTAGACCATAGAGGGCAACTTCTGGGAGTTTCTGTGGCATTTGTAAACTGTCACGGTGCTGGTGGGAGTTTCCTTTAGCATTCTCATGTATTATAATTAGCATGTAGCAGCAGCAAGGGTACCCGTCGCCATCTTGGTTTTGGCAGGTTTTGTTTGGCTTCTGTGTGGCATTCTGTTTTATCAGCAAGATCTTGTGACATGTGTTTTGGGAAACTAGTCTTGCAAACTCCTATCTCATCAGGAGAAATTGTCGGGGATGAGGATGGGGCAAGGCAGGGAATATGTGGGATCTCTTCATATTTTCTGCTCAATTTTTCTGTAAACCCTAAACTCCTCTTTTACAAAGTCTATTAATTTAAAGCAAAAATGAACTTGCTTCTTCTCAATTATTACAGAGTAAGAAAGTCTCAATGGCTTTCAAAGCTACTTTTGGTAACTTCATGGTCCTTTAGTAGGCTGGCAGGCAGAAGGAACATGTAGCACAAGGTGCATTTTGTGTGCCAGCCTCTATGCCAGGTGCTTTCCATGCATGATCTCAGTGGAGCCCTGGAAGGTGGTTATTATATGAAGCATTGAGGTTTAGAAAGATTAAATCATTTGTCCAAGGCCATGGTGCCTGGAAATGAGCTAAGTCTCAAATCAGGTCTTTCTGGTTGAAGGAAGAAAGGAGGCAAGTCCCCTTTCACTCTCGAGGCTGGGGCAGGGTGCAATGAAGTGGTAAAGAGAAGCTTTTCACTACCCTTCAAGGAGCCCACTCTAGTTGTTACAGGAAAGGGGTCCCGATCCAGACCCTAAGATAGGGTTCTTGGATACCATGCAAAAAATAATTCAGGGTGAGTCCATAACTGAAAGCAAGTTTATTAGGAGGGTAAAAGAATACAAGAATGCCTTCTCCATAGACAGAGAAGCCCTGAGGGCTTCTGGCTGCCCATTTTTATGGTTATTTCTTGATGATATGCTAAACAAGGGGTGGATTATTCATGCCTCCCCTTTTTAGACTATATAGGGTAACTTCCTGACGTTGCCATAGCATTTGTAAACTGTCATGGCATTGGCACGAGTGTAGCAGTGAGGATGACCAGAGGTCACTCTCGTGGCCATCTTGGTTTTGGTGGGTTTTGGCTTCTTTATTGCAAGCTGTTTTATCAGCAAGGCCTTTATGACCTGTATCCTGTGCCAACCTCCTATTACATCCTGTGACTTAGAATACTTTAACCGTCTGGGAATACAGCCCAGTAGGTTTCAGCCTCATTTTACCCAGCCCATTCAAGATGGAGTTGCTCTGGTTCACATGCCTCTGACACAGTTAGAACTCCATGGGCTCCAGAAACCATGCCAAAGCAAAGCCCATGACTACCCTGTGTCCATCCCAAGATTTTCCTGCTGTGTTGGGCACAGCAGGGAGTCTCTCCCTGAGGTGACCAGGAGTTCCTGAGTCAGAGGGAAAACACAACAGGAGAAGAATGGCTGTGTAGACGGTCTGCATAGTTGATCTGGTACTAATATATCTTTCAGAAGACACTTGCAACGTCCTTTATGATCCTCTCAGGATATTTTTATTACAATTATGGGCAACAGACCATGAAGGATATGCCACAGTTCTCAATTTACCCAAGCAACTACCATACTCTTTTCTTTACTTCTGTTCTTACATAAAAAAAAAAAAAAAAGTTTCAGGGCTTACATATTACCTTTGCTAATTTTGAAAGAGAAGGAAAACCTGCAGAATCAAAAGCTCAAATAGCTCACTTTAAAAGCACTTGAGAACAAGAGAAAGTTTTATGTGATTACATTAATAGCAGTGACAAATGCATGTAAAACACTTAACCGTGGTCTGTGATGCAAAGAAAACCCATTTAGGTGTCATTCATCTTTTTCACATTAGTACAATGAGTACTCTCTGCTTTCTCTTCTCAGGCAACACTTGAATTAGAATGCTGCATTTTCCAGAAGCAAGACTTCTAACTTTTCTTTCTAGCACACCCTTCTGTAGAAATGGTTTAACCTCTGAAGCCCAAAAATATGAAAACGAGATCTTTTTTTCCATCTAATTCCATCTTCCTAAAATTTTTTTGGAAACACTTTGTCTTTGAAGGGACCTAACTTTTCTTTACCAATTGGCTATCTCTCATATTTTTCTTTTAAAGAAAATAAAGTATGCAAAAGACCAGGCATGGTGACTTACACTTGTAATCCCAGCATTTTGGGAGGCCGATGCGGGAGGATCGTTTGAGTCCAGGAGTTTGAGACCTGCCTGGGCAACATAGTGAGACCCCCTCTCTACAAAAAAGTTGGGAGATGTGTGATGTGTGATGGCACGTGCCTGTAGTCCCAGCTACTTGGGAGGCTAAGGTGGGAGGATCTTTTGAGCCCAGGAGCTCAAGGCTGCAGAGATCCGTGATTGCACCACCACATTCCAGCCTGGGCAATAGAGTGAGACCCTCTCTAAAAAAAAAAAAAAAAAAAAAAAGCAAAAAAGCACAATAAACTATACCCACTGGTAAGGTAAGGTATTTCCTAACTCAGAATCATGAAGAATAGAAAAGAAGCAGGGAGATGACAAAGAAGAAAACAGTGACGACGTGTGGAGAAAAGGTGGAAGGGTGCGGGGAAGAGATGGCGAGGAGACAAGTGAGGAAGAAACGGAGGTATTAGAAATGGCTGCTCTGAACATGCATCAACCCAGCTTCCCACAGCCATGGAGGCCGCACAGCATGAAAACTTCCAGAAACTTTCGCAATTCTTCCCCTCCACTCCTCCTAACTGCCAAATTCTCCCCACTCCCCAGTCAAGTTTTACAGGTGAGAGAAACTGTATGATGTGTGAAAAAAAAGATTTTATGAAGACTCAGATGACCCACCTCTAACTAACCGTGAGCTTGCCAGGTCATTCGGCTCCTCCAATCTTCTATTTCCACACTAGAAATAGCAGGGAGTTGGGCCTGAAGATCCCACAATCCCTTTCATCCCTGACTTATTTGAAAACTCAGACTCGGAGAAGTTACTTGTGCAAAGGCACATAGCTAGCTAGGGGCAGGGCCAGGCTGGATCTAGGGGCTCCTGGGGAATCATAAGGTTTTTATAGCTTCCTTTAGGTGGAGTGGATTGTGCAGAAATTTATTCCGTGGACTAACACAGGCACCCACCTTATTGAACCACCCTGTGTTCCCCCAAACCTCCTTACAATTTTGGTTTTTGTTTTTACATTTTTCCTGGAAGGTCAAGTCAGCCTGTACAAGAAACCCAGCAGTAGTGGCTGTCTCATTTTCACTGTGAAAGTGGAAGCTTGGAGAAGAGCAGCCTGTTTACTAATGAGAGCAGTGAGGTCGTACCTCACTAGAGAGGAAAGAGGACATCAGGCAGGTAAGAGCTTCAGAGGGTCTGGGTGGAGAATCAGTGCCAGTCTCCTCACACCAACCTCATCCCTTCCCCCACAGTTGCACACTGGAACTGGGTGGACAGGAGGTCCAGTGTTGGCTGTCCCTCCTCTCTGCCCTTCAAATAAACATTTAAAGACTCCCAGAGGGATTTCTTGCAAACTTGAGTTTCTGATGTGGAAGGAAATGTTTCCAGATATTTTTAAAAAATCACAACAAGCTCCAACATCACACAAAGGAAAAGAAAATAGTTAGATTTACAGCTTTGAAGGAATATTAAATAAGAGATAGAATTTTGGTTATGCCAGATATGAATGCCAGTACTATAGGAAAGAACCTCATAAAACATATCAAGCCCAGGCAAAAATAAAACAAGCAAAAATAGACTATCATTTGAACTATAGCAGGCCCATAAATTCAGCTCCAAAATTACAGCCAACACACATACCATATTGTACAACTGAGCCCGCAAAAGAGGAAATTAACAATAAACCAAAAAGTTTTTAAAAATAACATGTTGAAGTAAAGAAAAAATGCAAAGCTACAAAAGTGATAATAAGTAACTTTCTTGGAAAAAACACCAATGAAGTATCTGATTTTCCTTTTTAAAGATTCTGGATTGCAGAGAGCATCTGAGATCGTGGATGAGTCAATATGGGTGGGTAGGTTCAGCGTGTTTGACAAATAAGTTTTGCTCCTCACCAGGACATTTGGATGATACATAAATAGAAACCTTCTTTTCATCTTGAGAAGCATAAGGAAGTGCTTTCTCAGAGTGAATATTTTCCTCAAATCTCTTGGAAAATAGAAAGAACATTTATTTCCATGTTTCTTGTATCTAGCAAACTCTATTGACCTTAGGTTGAACTTGAAAACATTGTTCTAGTACAGTCTCTCTGTCAATTCCCAACTTGTCTTTCTTTACCATCTCTCCATGGTCTTAGAAACACCATCTCCTGCAGTACCTCTCTATTTATTTATTTGAGGCAGAGTTTCACTCTTGTTGCCCAGGCTGGAGTGCAATGGTGCGATCTCGGCTCACTGCAACCTCCGCCTCCTGGGTTCAAGTGATTCTCTTGCCTCAGCCTCCCAAGTAACTGAGATTACAGGCATGTGCCACCACCCCTGGCTAATTTTATATTTTTAGTAGAGATGGAGTTTCACCATGTTGGGCAGGCTGGTCTCGAACTCCTGACCTCAGGTGATCCACTCGCCTTGGCCTCCCAAAATGCTGGAATTAGAGGTGTGAGCCACTACGCCCGACCCTCCCACTTTAAAGAATGCTTTTTTGTTTGCTGGAAGGTTGGGTAGAATCCCCTCCAGTGCTAATGCCAGTGTGTGAAGTTGAGCACAGGTCACCAGCGTCTGCCCCAGCCTCCCAGCAAACCTCCCTGACTACAGGGGGCTTTTGTGCAGGGCGATAAGCTACGGTGCTGCATGCTGGGACAACAAATTGAAGGTCACCATTGACACACCCTTGTTAAATCAAGGTGTTCTTTTTACTTGCTTGCACCTGTAGCTCACACCTTCCAGGACCTGGGGAGAACAGAGAATCTTTCATGCAACTTGCGCGAGAACCAGGCCCCACTCCAGCGTTCACTGTGCCAGGCTGCTGTGTTTCTGGAATGCTGAGCTACGTTCACATCCATTTCCACCCTCTCTAGAAAGCAGCAGCAGGGCAGCTCCCAGGCTGGGCTGCTCCCAGGCTTGGCCTCCTGTTGCCAAGGCCTGAAGTTTGTGGTGTAAGAGGTGGGTTATGTTTTCAGAAGGTGATACTCTGCTCCCCTGTTGCCGCCTGCTTCTTACCGGTAGTGTTCGAAATTTAAAATTCAAATTTGTCATTCACATCTGGTGTTATTAGACCTGTTTATTTCAATAGGGAGTAGGAGAGATGACTATACATAGGCCCTACAGAGTGAAAGGAATCGTACGAAGGAAACAGATCAGGTGCTTGTGTTTTTTGGTTTATTCGTTTCTTGGCTGCAATTCTCTTTGAGTCTCTCTTACTTAGTCTCTGACCCACAGTTGGAGCTAGAATACAGATCACTATCCTTAGAAGGAAACTGAATAATTAAAGGTCATCTAATACATCGTCATTCTTTTATATAACCTCCAAGGGAAAGCCACTTAGGGTTAACAATACCATATGGTTCGGTTTTGTAAAAGTAGAATTATCATCGTAATCCTAGAATGTCATGCTTTCTACTCAGCATAGACCCGATGCTCATTCTTAAATAATTGCCGTTAAGTTAATTTGCTAGGGTATGTACTAGGGTGGACATTCTAAGGCATTCTGTTCCTTCAAAGAGCTGATGTTTGAAAATCCCAACTGTTTGTACTTATCTTAATTGCCAAATATATGATATATGTTTAATTGCTATATATATATATTTCCCCTTATAACACATTCTGCCTTCAAAAAACTCAGACTTCTCTCTGTTTTCTTTTAGATCAAATCTCAAATATAAGAGGCAATAGCGTTTCACTGTTATTCACTTATCAAATGTAATTCCATGAATATGGTATGGAACATAGGAATTCACGGGATTCTGTGTGGCAGTCCTTTCTTGACTGCCTTTGGAAATACTGGGAAAAGGCAGAGATACGCAAATGCATATTTATCCTATTGGGGAATGTCTGATTGAATTGAGTCGTAGCATTTCTCCATTTTTGGGCAGGGAGCATGGGCTGAACAAGGGGGAAGCTGGGAATTTAAGCTAGCCTAACTCTGGCTTGGGCTATCTAAAGGAAAAATGCTTGATTTTAGATTATCTGATGCTTTGTGTCTAAAGAGTTTCCCAACATTTTTCACATGAGGTTTACTCAGAAAATAAAAATATTTATACCACAAACTGGGGTCAACTTAATCGTATTTGGAAGATAGTTGAGGATCTTCTGTGCTGCAAGTGACTTGCTCAAGAGCTTGGCCCATCTCTGGCCTCATCTGGCTGCCCAAGGATGGGAAACATCCTTATCTTGGAGTGCACCAGTTGGAATCCAAACCCCAGTTTAGCTGCCCTGGAAAGTGGGATTGCAAAGCAGACAGGATTTGTCTTTTCTCCCCCATCTTGATCAATTTCATTCAATACATGAGTATTTAATAAAACTCTAAAACATGATGTCACTGGGCTCTTAATTGTCCTGCATGAAATGATCAGAGCTGTTCAAGACATGAAAAACAAATCTGCCAGTTGCATATCTGAGACTGTTCTTTATCTTTACCTTCAATTACTTTATCTGTATTCTGGCTATCTGCATATCTTGTCCAGTCTTGCCACCATCAAGAAATTACTCCTTTCTTGGCCCCGTTGAAACTTTTATTCTCTATCAATTAAAAATAGTTCAGGTTAAGAGGTATTTAACTCCATCTATTTAAAAGAGTTTGTCATCATAAGTCAATCTTTAATTATTGGAACACACAGTAACATAGCAGGCATTTTTTATTTCCTCACAAAATCGCTGGGACTTTCTCTCCTTAATTATGTCATTTTTCAAGGAGCAGATATAGGGAAGCCATTTTTCTTGCCAAAGAATCCCATGAGCTACCCTCCTCTTCCTTCTTGGAATCTTTCCCTTTCTTCCCAAGTTCAGAGAGAAAAGAGCCATCAATTTGGAAGAGTGCGTACTAGCAAAGGTAGCTGAATTTTAGAAACTTAAATCTGACTTTCATGAGAAGTGCTTCTTTTATCTTGTTCTCAATTGTCTTGAGAGATTTACTTTTGGTTTGTAAACATCAAGCTCAGGCATGGTGGCTCACACCTGTAATCCCAGAACTTTGGGAAGCTGAGGCAGGAGGAAGACCTGAAGCCAGGAGTTCAAGACCAGCCTGGGAAACATAGTGAGATCCCGTCTCTACAATAATTAAAAAAAATTAAAAAATAAGAAATAAAAACGTTAAATTGCCTGAAACTTCAGCTCCATGTTTCAGAAGAGAAACAATGATCATAATATCATGAAGACAAAACCAGTTTACCTCCTGTTTCAGCTTGATTGATTTCAGCTTGATGCTTGATTGCCCACTGATATCATAGTAGCCTAGAAGCAGTGTGGTGAGGGGAGCCGCACCATCCAACAGAAAAACCAGACTTAGAATCTGGAAGACAAGTTTGAATCCCGATTTGGCCACTTCCTAGATGGGTGATTTTGTTTTGATTACTGAAGCTCTGACTTGTCTCTGCTTCTTCATTTGTAAAATGGGCACT
This sequence comes from Macaca mulatta, assembly GCF_049350105.2. Taxonomy (NCBI): domain Eukaryota; kingdom Metazoa; phylum Chordata; class Mammalia; order Primates; family Cercopithecidae; genus Macaca; species Macaca mulatta. The sequence continues at coordinate 68,296,973 of NC_133422.1, forward strand.
TTTTTGGTGTGTTTATAGTAACTTCATTCTTAAAACCAGAAACAACCCAAATGTCCTTCCACTGATAGAAAGAGAAGCTTGAGTACATCCATATAAAGGACTACTACTCAGCAACAAACATGAAAGAACTACTGATAGAATAACACAGATGGATCTCAGTTTCATTATACGAAAGAAGCCAGACTCCAAACCTGCATATTCTGCTGATTCCACTCAAATGATATCCTGGGATAAGCAACGGCACAGGAATCGAGAACATACCAGTGAGTCCCATGGATTGGAAGCATGGGGAGGGTTTGATACCAAAGGGACAATATGATGGAATGTTTTTGGGTGATAGAATATTTATACATTCTATTTATACATTCTGATTGTGATGGTTATACAACTGTGTGCAATTATAAAAGACCATAAAACTACATGACAAAAAAAGTGAAGTTTACTGTATGAACATTAAAAAATATATTTGAATATGATAAATCAATTGGATTTTAAAATCATCTGTGTGTTGCTTCTTTTAAGGAAACTCTGTGTCAATTAGAATCTACAGTCATTCCTTGGTATCCATGGGGGTTGGTTTCAGGACCCTCCATGGATGCTAAAATCCATAAATGCTCAAGTTTCTTTTTTTTTTTTTTTTTTTTTTTGAGACGGAGTCTCACGCTGTTGCCCAGGCTGGAGTGCAGTGGCGCGATCTCGGCTCACTGCAAGCTCCGCCTCCTGGGTTCACGCCATTCTCCTGCCTCAGCCTCCTGAGTAGCTAGGACTACAGGCGCCCGCCACCGCGCCCGGCTAATTTTTTTTTGTATTTTTAGTAGAGACGGGGTTTCACTGTGGTCTCGATCTCCTGACCTTGTGATCCACCCGCCTCGGCCTCCCAAAGTGCTGGGATTACAGGCTTGAGCCACCGCGCCCAGCCTCAAGTTTCTTATATAGTATTTGGTATGTATGATAGTATATATACTAAAATACTATACTATTTAGTGTACTATTTGTATTTCATGTATATATATGTATATATAATGTTATAGTATTTGCATATAACCTAAACATATCACCCTATGTACTTTAAATCATCTCTAGATTACTTGTGATACCTAATATAATGCCTACACATCATTTCATTCATGTAACTTCACACAGTACTTGGCATGCGACAAATTCAAGTTTTGCTTCTTGGAACTTTGTGGGACTTTTAAAAAATCTCACTGCTTGATATTTATTCAAAGGAATGGAAAATGGTATATTGAAGATATAGTTGCACTCCCATGTTTATTGCAGTACTAGTCACAATAGAATAGTTTATATGGAATCAATTTAGGTGTCCTACAGCAGGTGAATGGATAAATAAAATGTGTCACATATATACAATGGAATACTATTCAGCCATAAAAAAGAAAAAAAGTAATTTGAGGCAACGTAGGTGAGCCTGGAGGACACATGTTAAGTGAAATAAGTGAGGCACAGAAAGATAAGTACCACATGTTCTCACTCATATGTGGGAGCTAAAAAATTTGAGCTCATAGAAGGAGGAAGTAAAATTACGGTTATTTGAAGCTGGGAAGAATAGGGGCATGGAGAGAATGGGGAAAAGTTGGTTAGCTGATACAACATTACAGCTAGATAGGAGGAATAAGCCTTAGTGTTCTGTAGCAGTATAGGGTGACTATAGTTAATAATATATTGAATATTTTCAAATAGCTAGAAGAGACAATTTCAAAGGTTTTTAACACAAAGAAATGATAAACTTATGAGGCAATAGATATGCTAATTACTCTGATTTGATCATCACACGTTGTATACATGTGTTGAAATATTATTCTGTATCTCTAAATTAAATGATCTATTAACCCTAGCTCAAAGAGGTTGATGTGCAAATGAAATGAGACATAAAAGTGTCTGAGCACACAGAATTCCATCTATAAGTGGTAGTCTGAAATTAAATGGATGATGCTATACTGTAGTTTATCTAGGTATTTCTTAAGCCACCACTCTGCTACAGGGTTTTGGATTTTAATTAAGTGAATCAAGGGTAACTATCACTTTCCACCTCAGCCTTAGGGGTAGAAAAAGGATAAAGTAGGACTCACTTCTACATTTAGTCTTGCCCTAAATTTGTAATATCAAGCCAAGCTTCATTGGGAAGCCAAGAACTCAACCCCTTCAGGGCTAATTCCACCACCCTAGAGACCTGCTGTCTCAGAAGCAAAGCCCGGGTCAAGACTGATCTTGAGGATGTCTTCCTCTGTATCAGGACCCAATCTCCATACCTGCTGCACATTAGAATTTCATATGGAACTTGAAAAATACTGAGAGCAAGGCTATAGCCCCAGAGATTTTGATTTAATGGTCTAGGTTAGGACCTGGGCAATAGTAATTTTTTAAACTGTCTCCAGTGATTTCAGTGTGCAGCCAGAGCTGAAAACCACTGCTCTAGATATTGCAGATCTAAGTGACCTGGAGACATTAGAGCTCAAGGTTGTAGTTGGAGGCATCTGATGGCCTGATACTGAAGAACCCTCCCTTTCTCAGATGCTTCAAGCATTGAGTCAAGAGCAAGAGAAAAGGGATTGCAGTGATAATCTCACTTCCAAAAAGAAGAAAATTAGCAAAGTAAGCTTCACCCCGGGCAAATCCTGGGCGATGCTAAAGAGCCCTTTTCTTGCCTGCCTGTGGGTTCCAATTTTCCAAGTAGCACTTGAATAACAGAACACTGCAGATTTTTTACAATGTAGTTCCAGAAGCCTCATTTAAGCTGATATCATTATGGACTTTTAAATCTCCTGCCTGCATTTAGTTCCTTGGTTTCTAAATTAAGAAGTACTTAGAATGTAATGACTTACTTAGATTGCTTGTTCTCTAATGGTGGTTACAGAGCTGTGCTCTTAAACCACTGCACGCAGAGGATATTTTGATCAAGTCACAGCCAATTGTCTTAAAAAGCCAAAGTCAGAAAGAGCAATGTGAAAGCATTCAAATGATGGGAATAGAACAAAGATTTCTTCATTTCCAGTCTTCTTTATCAGTTGAATCACATAATAACAGTCAGACAGGGCTGCTCCTCTCTTTTGAAAGAGTGACATGTATATGTCTTTTCCCCTTTCTCTTACAGATGAGGATCTCTGACCAGTTGTAATGACCATATTTCTTTTCTGCCTCACCCAATGAAACCCTTTTTGCCTAATAAAATCCAATTTATTTATTTATTTTTTTGAGACGGAGTCTCACTCTGTCACCAGGCTGGAGTGCAGTGGTGCAATTTCAGCTCACTGCAAACTCTGACTCCCTGGTTAAAGCAATTCTCCTGCCTCAGCCTCCTCAGTAGCTGGGATTACAGGCACGCGCCACCATGCCCAGCTAGTTTTTGTATTTTTAGTAGAGACGGGGTTTCACCATGTTGGCCAGGATGGTCTCGATATCCTGACCTCGTGACCTCCTCCCACCTTGGCCTTCCAAAGTGCTGGGATTACAGGTGTGAGCCACTGCACCCAGCCAAATCCAATTTCTACTTTCATTCTTGTCTGTTCGCACCTCCAAATAAACTGAAGATCTTTTTGCTAGAATGGTCCCCACATTCCTTTCTAGTGAGCAAAGCCTCAAACTGAGTAAATGGTAATCTTAAGCATCTTAACAGAGCAGAAGCAATATCTCCCCTGTCATTGCTAAATAATTAGGAGCTACATTAAGAATTATATAAAAACTACAATTTCATGGAAAAATAAATATTTCTGACTTAGGCATCTGCACAAGTAGGGGATTCATTTAACCACCTGATCCCAAATCAAAGTTAAAGGACTTCTCTGTCCTTATACTACTTCCCCACTGAAAGATGTTAGTATTTATCATCAGGGAGAAAATTGATAACTCATTGATATGGTTTGGCTCTCTGTTCCCACCCAAATCTCATCTCAAATTGTAATCCCCACATGTCAAGGGAGGGAGGTGATTGGATCATGGGCGCAGTTTCCCCCATGCTCTTCTTATGACAGTGAGTGGGTTCTCACAAGGTCTCATGGTTTTATGTGTTTGACAGTTCCTCCTTCACACACTCTCTCTCCTGCCACCTTGCGAAGAAGGTGCCTGCTTCACCTTCCACCATGATTGTAAGTTTCCTGAGGCCTCCCTAGCCATGCAGAACTGTGAGTCAATTAAACCTCTTTCCTTTATAAATTACCCAGTCGTGAGTATTTCTTTATGGCAGTGTGAAAACAGACTAATACACCCATTGGGGTCTGATATAAGCAGAATGAATTTTATTACCTTCAATTAATTTGGGCAGGAAAGCATAAGTGATAGTCATGAAAATAACCTCCTACTAAATCAGAATCTGTTTCTAATCCTACTGACAGGAGAGCTAAAGAAAAAAAATAAATTTTTAGTATCTAACTTGCAGATGAAGGCTGTCATAGGAGCCACGGGTGTTAGTCCCATAGAGGAGACTGCTTCAGAAAGTGAGCTCCCAAGATTAATGACTGGTTCACTTTGTATAGTGGATTCCTTTATTCCACAATTATTTGTTGAGTGCTAGGCACTTCTTAGACACAGAACAATGAGTTTATTGGAAGTGTAATATCTCGTTAGGCAAGTGTGGTGACGCTGGTAAGCAAATCAGCCAGATCTGTTTGGGCTTAGTGTATCCTGAATTTAAAATGACCTCTGCATCCTTGGTTCCATGGCACTGTTAAAATGTATTTGAAAGTTTCTTGGAAAAAATATCCATTTATTACAATTCTTTTAATTTTCTATCTGTAGTTACTGGTTACTTCAGTGATATTGTTTCTTCTTTTGATATTAACTCTCAATTATATTTGCTACAGGCTTGTCAATATGTGGTAGTGTCTATCAATATAAAAACTAGCTGTTTATACAGATTATTGTTATATATCGTAAAGCATCTATTATTCAGTGAAAAAGTAAGGTGTATAACAATATGCATATTGTATTATTTTTTGGGTGATCGGTATATTTATGGGAATGTGGGTGAATTGAGGGACTAAAGAAAGAAGTTCACTTTTATTCCCACTTTCTTTGCCATTAACATTCTTTGTCATGATTCACTTTAGTAATAATTTTAAAGTTCCTGTTTTTTCATTAATTAGAGTGACTCAAGACCAATGTCCAGACAGGACTCAGTACACTGAGGGCCTGTTTTTACTTTTATTTGCTTATTTATTTATTTATTTATTTTTGAGACAGAGTCTCACTCTGTCGCCCAGGTTGGAGTGCAGTGGTGCGATCTTGGCTCACTACAACCTCCGCCTCCTGAATTCGAGCGATTCTCCTGCCTCGGCCTCCTGAGTAGCCGAGATTACAGGCATGCGTCACCACCCCAGGCTAATTTTTATATCTTTTAGTAGAGACAGGGTTTCACCATATTGGCTAGGCTGGTCTCGAACTCCTGACCTCACGATCCGCCTGCCTCGGCCTCCCACAGTGCTGGGATTACAGGGGTGAGCCAGCGCGCCTGACCTTATTTTATTTATTTATTTATTTATTTATTTATTTATTTATTATTATTATTTTTTTTTTTTTTTTCTGAGACGGACTCTTGCTCTGTCACCCCGGCTGGAGTGCAGTGGTATGAGCTCAGCTCACAACAACCTCCGCCTACTGGGTTCAAGTGATTCCCCTGCCTCAGCGTCCCGAGTAGCTGGGATTACGCGCACACGCTGCCACTCCCGGCTAATTTTTTGTATTTTAGTAAAGACAAGGCTTCACCATGTTGGAAGGCCTGTTTTTAAAGCCCAGTGGTCTCAACTCTGCAGGCTTAGGCTTCAGTTCTACTGAACTTGATTGTGCTTTTGATAACTGGCAGTGTGTCATCAGGGTGGATTGCCAGAACACTTAGGGGAAGTCACTTGATCAACTTGTCCTTGGCACAATGGCCATTCTGAAAATAGACATACTGAAGTGAAATGAGTTATACTAAAAACTTTTTCCAAACGTTCAGTTAACTGGAGTGTTGTATGTTGTGTTTGAAAAACATTTTTTAAAATGTAGAATTGTTTTACATTAAAGTGATAACCCCTGCCTGAATGAAAGTATTTAGTGTTGACTCACGTATATGATCTGGCGTGCCCTTCTGGACTGAAATCCCTTTTCCCCATCCATTTGGGGATTTCTATGTGCTCAGGGCATACGCCAAAGCAGGAAAGATCCCTGTGTCTGGAAGAGAAAAGATGACCAGGGAACATTGAGACAAATTTGCTCACAAAAATATACCCTCCATGCAAAACCAGAAAAACATTTTGTGGCAAATGTGACACAGATAGCATTACCTTGTTAATTGTAAGATAAGCTTTTGCAGACTCACTCGGCATACACCAAGATAAATAGGCAAGGTCTATAAACCAACGGTTCTCAAATGAGGAAATATGGTTCATTCATTCACTAATGTAATGCAATTTTTATTAAGCCCTTGATACAGGAGTATAGCATATTTGTCATGAGTTCCCTAACTGAGACTAACCCATGTTGGAAACCAGGAGGAGAGAGAGAAACCTCACCTACTACACATTAGGAGCCTCCACCATGACTCCTAGTCTTGTGACTACAAAGAGCATTATTTGATAGAAGACAAATGGATTTGCTAGGAGTACTGGCAATACCTTCCCACCACACAGGAATAGCATGTGCTATGCTTGCTTGGTTTGTAGCCTTCAGACACAGCTAGACTCACTGTAACTACCAACAATATGCAACACCAAGTTATGCCTGGTACTATGCTTGAATCTCTGGGCTTCACTTCTGGCATGCACCATTTCCATGAGCCTCACATTCCTGTTTATCCCCTTCTTACTTTCTGCCAGCTGGTTACTATTCAGTAATTTAGGACATAGAGTTTTATAATTTACGACGTAATTCAGGACAGGACCTGGCAAGTTATTGGATGCGGCCTATGGGTGGGAAAAAGGGAATAGTGAATGACTCCTGGGTTTTTCATGTGAGCACCTGTGGGATTGTAGTGCCCGTAACAAAAACAGGAAAACCAGAGGAGAGTATGAGAAGGAGAGGAGCTCAGTTCTGAACATGTTGAGTTTGAGATATCTGTGAGATATCAAAGAAGGGATGTCCACAAGGGTTTGGTTTCTACTCATCTGGTGTTTTTAGATGCAATCAACATAAAGATGGGAATCAAGCCATTCATGGGTGTGGATGAGACTGTTTAAGACTTGTTTGTGGTATGACGCGATTTAGTGGGCCCAGGCTAGAGTCCTGTGTAACCCCAATTTTTTAGGAGTGGGTCAAGGAGGAAGAGCTAATAAAACGGCCACAAACGCAGAAGGAAAACTGGGACAGTGCCTTTGTATGAAGCTGATCCCTTTCCCTGGAGTAACCTCCCTCTCTTCTTTGCGTGGTGAAATACAGCTAATCCTTCAGCATCTCAAATGTCCCTTTGGTGCAGCAAACGTTTTCGATGCACTCTCTACTTCCCCAAGAGCCGTAAAAACCCCATTGCTCTCTTTTCTCTGCTTCTACAGCACTTCAAAAAAGCCAAAAATGAAATTGTGAATGTGGCTGTTGAAGACCTCTCCCACCTCCACCCCTATAATTTTCTGAGCTGATACATAGCAAGGACATGGCAGGTGATTCTAATTTATTTCCGTTTCCTAACACCAAGAAGCACATACAAAATGGCCAGTAAGTGTTGAGCTAATATTGTTTGCCTGACTTTGAAAACTTTGTTCCTCATTCTGACAAAGATTTAGGCCTAGTAGGACACGTTATTCAGAAAAGGCTTTAAAATGGAATCATTTCTTGTACAACATTGCAAGTTAATTAGTTTATTATTCATGCCACACCTACTTCCAAAAAGAATTTGAGATAGCTTGCAATGAGTCACTTGAATAATTACATCTTTAAAAACATAATGAAAGCATCGTGCAATGGAAAAAGGTGATAACATTATCTGATAAGGGAAGCCAAAGAAAGTTGCTGCAATTGAGATTACAATACAGTCTTATACTTCTTAGCAGAGAAGTTGATATGTTCTTTTTGAATAGCTCATGTACTTTTGAGGGACTTTGTGTAGGTGGAGAACAATGCATAGGCATATTACCTAGACTAGCTAAAATTCTGCTGGGCTTCATTCCAATCCTCAAACTCTTTATTTGCCATGTTGTGTATAATTTACATAAAAGTGGCCTGTGAATTAAAACAACAAAAAAACAATTCTCTCACTTGCAAGAAAAACTAAACAGATCTTCTCTGCAGAATGAGGATTCTTTTTTAAGGTAAAAATATTTCAAGCTCTCTTATAATTGTACTTTTAGAATATGTTGCTTGAGAACATATGACAAAAAAAAAAAAAACCTACCATAAATTTAGTAACCCTTAAATGTTTTCTATTTATTAAAACATAAAACTAACTGAATATATTTTTAGGAGATGGCACAGGTATTTGCATAACATTACTTGTTTAGTACAGAGACATTGCTTGGTAAACACATGGGTTTGAAATGTTTTCTTGTATTGGCTCCAAGAGTCTTCTGACCAGAGAATGAGAGCACCCGGTCCAGGGTAGTGGTTTTCAAAGTTATTATTGTAATTAGTTGGTTTGTTTAGTTGTAATTGACTGTGTACCTTTTTGTTCAAAGAACTCAGGCTCTGAAGATCAACAAATCACATTTCTGATAAGGTTGGAACTGGAGTCAACATGAATGGGTGTCCAGAAAAGACCTTATTTAAGAACTTATTATCATCCAACCAAAATTATACTAAAGAGAAAATATCATTAAAAATCATCAGTTTGCCTGCATGATGATGAGTAGCTTGGCAATTAATGTTAGCTTCAGCATACTCATTTAAAGATCCATAACTTTAAAATATGCACTGTCTTTATTTTTATGTCTCCAAAATTGCAAATTTCCTCTAAGAATTTTCCCAAAGTCCTAGAAGATTCTTTAGATTATAGCTTAGTCAAATATGCAGACTTTGAGGGGAAAATGATAGTCTGTAATTGCTTTATCAAATCAGATGGAGTTCAGATTTTTCAAACTCCTATCAAAAGAAAGAGAACTTTGAGGTGAATTTGTTCTTCAAGTTTTTGAGTTCCACCTGTTACTACTGCATCACAAAGCGTACACTGTAATTTTATTCTATGATAGAATTTCCGTCTTCTTAATGTTTCTGTAATTCAAAAAGATAATTTTGATTAATAATTTATTTAAATAACCTTCATTTCATAATGTTCATAAAATGAATATAAAAATATCTCTCTTTTCTTAATTTTTTTTAGTTCTGGGGTACATGTGCAGGACGTGCAGGTTTGTTACATAGGTAAATGTGTGCCATGGTGGTTTGCTGTACCTACCAACCCATCACCTATGTGTTAAGCCCAGTATGCATTAGCTATTTTTCTTAATACTCTCCTTCCCACAACTCCACCACCCTGACAGGCCCCAGTGTGTGTTGTTACCCTCCCTGTGTCTATATGTTCTCCTTGCTCAGCTCCTACTTATAAGGGAGAAGATGCAGTGTTTGGTTTTCTGTTAGTTTGCTTAGGATAATGGCTTCCAGCTTCATCCATGTTCCTTCAAAGAATGTGGTCTCATTCCTTTTTATGGCTGTATAGTATTCCATAGTGCATATGTACCACATTTTCTTTATGCAGTCTATCATAGATGGGCGTTTGGGTTGATTCCATGTCTTTGCTATTGTAAATAGTCCTGCAATGAACATATGCATGCATGTGTCTTTGTAATAGAATGATTTATATTCCTTTGGGTATATATACTAGTGAATTCTGTCACATTATAGTGATAAATGATATTCATCTGTAGATTGATAAACTGATTGGGAAAAAAGCCATCTTTATCCGTTTCAAAAGGAGTTGTGTTTTCAACAAACTTTACTCTTTATATTAAAAAAAGAATATCTCTCAGTGTGTCTTAAACATATAACACATACATACCCCCATATCATAGTTAAAATCACCAACGTGAAAGAACGAGATTATCCTCCCTTCACAAGCCAGCATTTCTGAATCAGCACTCAATATCATTGTGGGATATCTCCCATCTCATGGATTATCTGTTCTGTGATTTGACATAGATCCTGGGCCCTGGGAATTTGCTACTGACTCAAACTCCTTGAGGGCAAAGACAGCTTCCTGCTAATCCTGTTATATCTGGCAGCATACAGCACAGTCCAAGTCTGCAGAATTTAATTCAATTAAATGTAGATCCCTATGTAAGTATGAAAGAGGGTGGGTGACTTCTTGTTGTCCTCTCCACCCTTCTAAACCTATCCCCACATCTCCCTTCCACCCACCCAACTCTACCCTCAGTCATCATGAACTCAGATTAGTTCCCAGCATGCTTCTCCCTGAAATTGCCTTTAGCATTTTACAAATGCTATTCCCTTTGATTGGAATGTCCTTCCTCACCTTTCACCTAGCTAGGTCATACTCATTTTTCAGGTCTATGCTTTTTTGCCTTCTCTTTGGGGACACTTCATAACTCCCCACATTTGGATTAAATATCCTTCAAAATGTGCTCCTGTAGCAACGGTGGCATAGCTTTCATCAAACACTGTTGCAATTGAATTATCCCCACTAGATTGTAAATTTGAGGTGGCAGGCAGAGTATGTTATTTTATTCACCTGTATATCCTCAGGATCTTGATACACTGAGTGATTTACACTTAGTAAACGCTCAATAAATACTTGCATAGGTAAAGAAATGAATCAATAACATTCAATAGCCAGGAACCCTATCTCAAGAATCCTTTCTGCCAGCAACTCCTCAGCACTTATGACTTCATTGGCACAGAAGTACTGTTTCAGGTAAAGCCCCGTAACTGTGTTTATAAGACAAACAGCTGAAGTTGCTCATGAAGCCAGAGAATCAAAGTTTGCATCTGTGTTCACATTACACTAGCCTATGTAGACAAGGATGGCACTTAAGCTTCTTGCCTTCAGCTGAAGCAAGCCAACCTGGTTTTTCTCGTTTAGTTTCTACTTTGTCAACTGGTATCACTTTGGATAAGGGAATGTGATCTCTTTATTTTCATTCATCCAACAAATATTGATTAACGGTCTCCTGTAAAAAAAAAAAAAAAAAAAAAAAAATCTGTGGACTTGCCACTTAGCCACTCAGCCACTCAAGAACCAGAATTCTGCTGAAGCATGCCAACATCTCAGCACTTATGAGCCAACAAATGCCAGGCAGAGAATGGGTAAAGGGAAAACCCTTACAAACCATTCTGAGAGTGCTCTTCAAGTTATAAATATGTATTGGCAAAACCCTTTGATCAAATCTCAACATGTGCCTTTCCTCATAGTAAGAAATCATCTCCACCCTCTCTTAAAAAACAGATGAAGGCACACTTAGAGCCATCTGGAAGAAGATGCTGGTTGATTAGGGTTCAATCTCTCTCCTTAGAGAACAGCTTACACAAAATTACACTGAATAGAGTTTCAGAATCAAGCTGCTTTTCCCTTTTCCTTTTACAATATGTACTTTACCAAATGCATAGTGATCTCTCTTAAGAGATTTTCTCTTTTATTTCCTAGTCCCTTTCTGACAGAAATTCTTTTCTTTGCAGAGAAATAAGGCTTTTCTTTCATTGCCTCTATTCCCTTGATGACATGAAATATTCAATCACAACCAATTTACAGATAATGTGCTAGTTTCTTGTGTGTGTTTGTCAGTTTCGTCACCTGTGCCAGATTGTCAAATGCATGCCCTAGATAACGTTGCTACCTTAGTCAACAAGTCTGATCGTGCTTCTAAATGGAAATGTTCTGGAAATTTTCCTCTCGGCTTCTTTTTTTTTATTCCCTTGCCTGTAACCTACTGGATGACTCTGAAGTGGATTTTCTTTGCCCGGCCAGTGCCTCCTGCTCTTTAGTCACTTTATTTAGAGAGTTAACTCTGTTGTTAGCTCTTCATTCAATAAGTCTGTGAACAAGTTGTCAAATTAACTTCCCAAGTCACAATAGGTCATGAGCCAGGAAATGCAGAAGGGATGAAACAAATCTTCCATCCGCAGGGCAGAAACGGATATGGAGGGTCTTCAACTCAGTGGCTTGCTTCTGATCTTCACAGTGGCAGGCCAATGAGCCAAAGCTCTTAAGATGGCCCCTGCTTTCCCCTATAAAGGCAAGAAAAAGTCCAAATCATATGAAATGCTGCAAAGAGTCTAGCCATTTAGTTTTGCAGTGCTGTTGGGTAAAACAGCTTAATAAAATTTTACTTGGTTGGAATAATTTTGGTTTTGGTGAGAGGAGAGATTGGCCAAGAGAAAGAATTTAGTCCTGGCTTTGTTGATCTCATCAATATTAGTGACCTAAATTACCTTGCTACTAATAAAGTGAAACATAAGAGGCAAGGCAGCTGCAGATGAAAGATTTCTAATCTCCAGATCTCTACCTATACATGTACACAGCCAGACTCTCATTTTTTCTTAGTCAACAGCAGGAGCTATGTGGGTGTGCTTGTTGCCTCTCCCCTGTAGATTGACAACCACAACAAAACAGTTGGCGTGTCCCTAGATTGTGGCATGAAGGTGGGTTGTAATTTCTATGATCCAGTAATGATCAGTCAATGAGAAACAGATGCAGTTGTGACCAGAGTTAGAGGCAGAAGTTCTGGGTTCTGGGATCTCCATGAAAGGCTGACTTCATAAGCATGCAACCAGGGGCAGTTCCACAGGGCATGTGATTAAAAGCCCCCTGTGCTTGGTTTGATCCTCTGCTATTGCCCTCTTGATATTTTTAATAATTTTTGAACAAGGGGCCCCACATTTTCATTTTGTGCTGGGCCTAGAAAATTATGTATCCAGTCCTGTCTCCAAGATGTATTATTGAGTATTAAAAAACAGGGCAGAAAAATGTGTATAGGATATGTAAAAAAATAGAGTTCTATGCTTAAATTACCACCCTCCCCGCCACACGCACACACACACACACACACACACCTATGTATGCATTGAAAGGCAATTTTGTGTAGCAGTTAAGAATAGACTCTGGGCTGGGCACCATGGCTCACGCCATCCCAACACTTTGGGAGGTTGAAGTGGGAGAATCGCTTGAGCCCAGGCATTCAGGACCAGCTTGGGCAATATAGCAAGACCCTATCTATTAAAAAATTAAAAATTAGTTGGGCATGGTGGTGTGTGCCTGTAGTCTAGGTGCTCGGGGATTGCTTGAGCTCAGGAGCTTCAGGCTGCAGTGAGCTGTGATTGAGATACTTGTACTCCAGTCTGGGCAACAGAGCAAGACCCTATGTCTAAAAAAAAAGGATAGAGTCTGCAGCTGGATTGCCTGGGTTTGAAACTTACCTTAGGAAAATTACTATACATTTTGATGCCTCGGTGTCCTCATCTGAAAAATGGGGTGAAAATAATACCTATAAAAAACCTAAAAAATAAAAAAATAGTACCTATCTCATAGGGTTACTGTGAATTATCTATTATGTTGTTGTTACTAATTTTGGTTATGTTAGTATTATTTAATTAGATTATCTCTGGAAGGCTATATGATAAACTAGTAAAAGTGGTTCTCTGGAGATAGGGACTAGACTAGAGAACAGGAGTACATTAAGCAAAAGTTGATTTTTATAAGATGCAAATTCACACAATTTTAAGGTCCCCCTTTTAAAAAAATACAAATTATAAATAAATATAAAGCAAACATTTATTTAGAAAGAAAACATTTTAGTGCTGACAAATACTACAAAATAGCCCAGAAAAAAATGAAATATTATTCTTATTTATTAATGCACTAACCTCTAAAACTCCTTTCCCTCACATTTTTGCTGCATAATCTTTGATTGCCCCATCATGTGACATTAATTGTATAATATCCTTTTCTATTGTGAGAATAGAAAGATAATTCAGTTTTTTGGCCAGGTGCAGTGGCTCACGCCTGTAATCCCACCACTTTGGGAGGTCGAAGTTGGCAGATCACCCAGTCAGGAGTTTGAGACCAGCCTGGCCAAAATGGTGAAACTGTGTCTCTACTAAAAATACAAAAATTAGCTGGGCATGGTGGTGGGCACCTGTAATCCCCAGCTACTCAGGAGTCAGAGATAGGAGAATTGCTTGAGCTCAGGAGACAGAGTTTGCAGTGAGCAGAGACTGCACCACCGCACTCCAATTTGGGCAACAGAGTGAGACTCCACCTTAAAAAAAAGAGAGAGAGAAAGAAAGAAAGATAATTGAGTTTTTCTCTGTCTATATAAAATGTTCAGAACAGGTGGAGGAAGTTCCCTTCTATTCCTTGTTTGCTTAGAGTTTGTATTGTGAATGGGCATTTGTCTTGTCAAATGCTTTGGCTGAATCTACTGAGATGATCATGTGGATTTTCCCTTTATTCTACTAATATGATGTATTACATTGATTCATTTTCAGGTGGTCTACTAACTTTGTCTTCTTTGGTAAAGCTGGATTTCTGCTACCTAGATTTTAAGCTGGTAGAATTACTACCATGGTTTATGACATTTTTATATGTATTCCTTTTTATATGTTGCTGGGTTTGGTTTGCTAATATTTTGTTAAAGATTTTTCTATCTATATTCTTGAGGAACACTGTTGTGTAGTTTTTGTTTCATGATGTATTTGGATAACACTAACCTCATAGAATGAGTTGCGAAGTGTTCCCACGTCCTCTATTGTCTGAGTAAATTTGAATAGGAATGTTATTATTTCTTCCTTAAATATTTGAGAAAATTCACCATTCTAGGTGATTTTGATGTAGGGGTTCTTAAGCACAGAGGGGCTGGCTCTTGGGGGCAGGAAGCTACAAGCCTACCTGGTATTATTTTTTTCTGTGTGTTTGTGCTCCACCTCAAAAAGAGAGAATGAAAGAAATATTTGTTTACTGCGCCTCCACCCATACTTGCTGATGTCTCTAAGACTTTGACATATATTATTTGTATTTTACTGTGAGCGAATTTTAGATGTTGTCTTATAGGGGCAGGTTTTGATAGGAAGAAAGTATGAGCACACTAGGCCACTGCAACTGAGATGTTTCCAAGGAAAGAAGGGTCATAGAACTGGGAGGACAAATGACGATTTCTTCATTTTACTCATAAATAGTCGTGTCAGGCAGAGTCAGAAAGCAACCTGTTTACCTTTTGTGAAACTATGGGCAAATCATGGCAGTAATTTAGCCAGCTTAAAATCCAGCTAGTGGATCAGCAGGATCTGAAGTTTGGGACCAGTTATTAAGACTGAACCTAAAAAACAGGTTGAAAGCCACCATTGGACAAGGACTCTTTTCAGATTTCACCAGGTCAGGGATATTAATATTTTCTGCCAAATCTGTCCACAGATATTACTATGAACAGCAATCACTGAGGTCTTCTGACCTTTGAGATGTAAATAAAATGCAACTTGACCATAATCCAGGTGAATTTAGTGAGTTTGGAGCCTCTGAATTTTTCTGTCTTTCTTTCTAGAGCAAAGGTAAACAAAGTTTTTCTGTAAAAGGCCAGATGGCAAATATTTTCAGCTTTGTAGGCCATACAGTCTCTGTCACAACCACTCCGTTCTGCCATTGCAATGCAAAGCAGCTAGAGGAAACATGTAAAGAGATGAGTGTGTTTGTATTGCCGTAACACTTTATTTCTAGAAGTAGATGGTGGGCCAGGTTTGGCCCCCAGGTATAGTTTTCAGAAGATGAAGATGGTTCACTACTACTTGCTGTCTTAGTCCATTCAGGCTGCTATAACAAAATACCACATACTGGGTATTTCTGTAAACAATAAATTTCTATAAATAATATAAATTTATTTCTCACAGTTCTGGAGGCTGGGAAGTCCAATATCGAGGTACCTGTAGAATCAATGTCTGATGAGGGCCTGTTTCTTGGTTCATATGGTATCTTCTTGCTGCATTCTTACCTAGAAGAAGGGATGAGGCAACCCTCTGGGACCTCTTTTTTTTTTTTTTGAGATGCAGTCTTGCTCTGTTGCCCAGGCAATGGCGCAATCTTGGTTCACCGCAAACTCTGCCTCCCGGGTTCAAGCGATTCTTCTGTCTCAGCCTCCCAAGTATCTGGGATTATGGGTGTGCACCACCATGCCTGGCTAATTTTTGTAGTTTTAATAGATATGGGATTTCACAATATTGGCCAAGCTGGTCTCAAACTCCTGACCTCATGATCCACCTGCCTTGGCCTCCCAAAGTGCTGGGATTACAGGCATGAGCCAACTCAGCTAGGTGGGACCTCTTTTATAAGAGCCCTAATCCCATTCAATGACAGCTCTGCTCTCACAATCTAATCACTTCCCAATGGCCGCACCACCTAATATCATCACATTGGTGATTAGATTTCAACATATGAAATTTGGGGGAATTCAGATCATAGCACCTGCATGTCTCTGGTTCTTAGCCCTTGCTTCTGCTGAATTATTTCAGTTTATTGGACATTTTATCATCCTGTGAATCTCTCCCTGTTCCACAGGTTTTAAGGCTAAAAACGGAGCCCAGGCAGCCTGCTTGGAAGCTTATTTACACTGAGATCCACTCAGGCACCTATGTCTAACCATGAGATGTATCCCTTTTTGGTAACTTGCTTGGCATACTCCACACTGTTATATAATTCTCAGCTGACTCACTCTTTGCAGTGTGGAAAACAGGTTGTACCACCTTGTGCTAAAGGAAGCAGGAATGAAACTGATGTCTTCTCAGCAAATTCTTGGAGTGGGGGAAGACAGATTGGGTTCCATATATTACTCTATAAACTAATAGTTGTCAAGCTAGTACTACAGATTAGGCTGGTCTGCTATCAAGTTGTCTTCTCTAACTGAAAAAGTATGGGTTACTCTAACACTTGGAATGCAAAAAATGTCACATTTCCCCATTGTGCTAAATTATATTAAATATAGCTTGAGCTTTTTATTTTTCAAGATTGATGAGAACTTCAAACTTAGTGATTTTCAGGACCCTCATTTTCTGCCTTGGGCTAAGGACCTCAAGATTTGAGGGGTACAGGATGATGGAGGACAGCAGCATCATTCCTCAATCTCTACTTGTGGCTGCCACAGCCCATGTTTCAATGGCTTGTTCACAGATGGACTGCTCTCGGGCAGTTCCAATTTTTCCAGCCACACGTGACTTGGAGACCCTCATCGGAGCTTCCTAGGTCACAGGACATCGTTCTTAGTCCTTTCAGCAATAAGGGGCTACATTTTAATGGCGCTGACCTATGTTACTTGTGCACCCTAAGCCTCTTTTTCTTCTCAGTTGAAGAGTCAAACCAATTTCCCAGTAACCTGGTTGTTCCCTTACCAAATTTTAAATCAGCAGGTCTCCAAAGCCTTTCTTTTTCAGGTGATCCAGTTTATTTTTATTTCTTTATTTTTAATTTATTTTTAGAGATTTGGTCTTTGTCACCCAGGCTGGAGTGCAGTGGCAAGATCATAGCTCACTGTAACCTCCAAATCCTGGGCTCAAGCAATCCTCCCACCTCAGCCTCCTGAGTAGCTAGGACTGTAGGTGTTCACCACCATGCCCAGCTGATTTTTAAATATTTTGTAGAGGCAGAGTCTCACTATGTTGCCCAGGATGGTCTCAAACTCCTGGCCTCAAACCATCCTCCTCTCAACTTCCCAAAGTGTTCACACAACTGCACCTGGCCTCCGGCAATCCAGTCTAATATTCTTGTTGGGCCCAGAATTTTAAAGGTAGAAATCGTTTGTCTCACGTAGTGATTTGTTTTAATTAAACTTCAATACCTTTAGACTGGACATGTAATCTCCAGTTGGCCATCCCCACCGCTCTCTATTATCTTACTCCAACTTGAGGGGAGGTGGAAGAATTATTTTAGTTTCTTCCTTAAGAGTTTACAGTAGTAAGAAATAATACAATTTGATTTCTCTATAGTGTATTTTACTACATAAATTTTTCAACAAACCACTGTGTTATAGAATCTATTTATTCTAGCCCACTGGTTCTCAAGGAGTGGCCCATGAATCAGAAGTTTTAGTATCTCCTGGGAACTTGTTAGACATGCCAGCGCCCACCTCAAATCTACTGAAATAAAATCCTGGGTGTGGGCTCCGCAATCTGCATTTCAAAGAGCCCTCTAGGAGATTCAGATGCATGTGCAAGTTGAAGAACTCCTGTTCTAGAATGTCATATGCTTTGAGTATAATAATCCATAGAGAAAAATCTGTCATTTAGAACTATTGGTAACTCCTCAGATAAGTCCTTAGCTCTCTGTATTTTTCCTTCCATACTCTCTTGGAGTGCATATTCTCTCGAAATTTTAATTGATGCCCTCTTGTGGTTATGAGAATTCCCATGTACATCACTATATCCCAGATCTATTATTTTCTGTTTTTTTATTATTATTATTTTAAAATCACTTTTATTCCAGGAAAACTCAAATTTAAAATTCTGACATTATTGGAAACTACATTCGTCATTTGTCCCCCATAGCAATTTATCTTCCCTCTTTTCCTCTTTATCATCAGTGGGGAAAGGTAAGCTGAATGAGTCACTTATCTCAGGTGAAAAATTTAAGGGGGTAATAAAAAATGTCAATAATCAAGACAAATAATATTTTAATGAAACTTTTTAAAGTTAAGATTAATGCAAGAAAATCCACGATGAGTAAAAATAATTTTTTTAAAAAATAGAACTAGTAACCTTGCTATGCTAAGTCATATTGGAGCTTGAGGCAAACAGAAAAAAATCAGTAGTACTGATCCTGCCTTTATTGAAAATTTTGGTAGTTTTTATCATGAATATTTTTGCATATATTTTATCTTAAAAAATATTGCATTAAAAGATTATCTATCCTGATTGTTGTGTTATTTGGTGCTGACTTAAGTTTTGTGCCCAAGACAAGTCCTCACCAAATCACTGAAGGTTGGAGCATCAGTTTTTCCTGTGCCTTGCATACAAATACAGCTCTTTCAGGCAGGTGCCTGTTACTCTTCTCTGTATAAGAAATCTCTGCTGATTACAGATGGAGCCAGCAGGCACGAAAGAAAGTTGATTGCATTCAATGATTTGAGAGATACTCAAAGATCACCTGACCCATTAAACTAATTTCCCTCTCCATTAGGTTATAATGGCAAAGTTGATAATTTGGTTCAAGAAGAAACAAAACACATATTGGTTTCAAAGGGAATACAGGGAGAATCTTGGATGTCATAGGTCTCTCTTATATTGGTTCATAAAGTGATTGAGCTCCTGGAGAATAAGTTCCTAAGGAAGAGGAATGCTGAAATATTAATAGAAGGTAGGAGTTCAGGAGAAGACAGGGACCACTACTTGTCCAGAGCTGATGCTTATCTGCACATCGTCTGTTTAGCAACTGCACACTTAGTGTATACTAAACAATCTTAGACTTGCTCACAGGCTGCTTTGTAATTAGTCTCTGGATGAATCACATGTGTATATTTATCTTCTCCAATTAGATGGTGATTTTAATTTCAGAAATCATGTGTCCTCTCTTTTTTTGAATCCTATTCTTTGAAGAGGATTTTCTTAAGGAGCCATTCCAGAAACTTTGTCTGAGTTACATCTGACTTCATTCATTCAGTCTTTTGTTTATTCTGTTCACACACAGTACACTTGAGACCAAATAGAATGGAGTAGATATTGAATTAAGTAACTAAGCATTAAAAAGAATTAAAAGCCCAGTTGCCTTCAGTGTTTATTAATTGCTGAGAGCTACATGGAGATAATTTCTATTCTCCAGGAGCTTCTAAAGCAGCAAGTGGATGCCTCCAATACAGATATACATGAATAGCACACATAAAATAACTCAAAACTTTAAATCTATGTATCAAAGCAAATTGACAGTTAAATCACATTCTTAAGGCATAGCAATATTTGTTTCATATATTTCCAAACCTAATGTTGCATGCCCCTACAGCCAAACTCATGAGTCTTTGAAAATTCAAACAGTCTGAGTACAAATTCACTTTTCACGCAAAAATTCCAAAACCCAGCCCACAAATGTGCCCTTCATAAATCACCAAATAGTTTCTTCAGTTGTAATACTATATGAATTAAAATTGTCAAGACGGTTTTCCTTTTATAGCAGTTGATTCAGTATCTTTTAAAGTCCTCAAAGCTGTCAGATTTCTACAGCTTGAACTTCAATAAATAAACTTACGCTTTTCTTTGTATTTAGAGGTTTACAAGAGACTTTCAAGCTCTGACATGTTTAGAAAATTACCTTAGTAGGTTGAGATTTGATTACTATGGTAACTTAACAAGACAGAGGTCTTAAGAGTAATTTCCTCTGTGACTTTCAGAAGAATTTACCATTTATGACTTGAGAGCACTGTCTTATATAAAAACTTATATTTTGGGAGATTATCTTTCAACAGAACATGTATCTCTCTCTATTTTTTATATTCTGGAATGCACTTACAAGTGTATTGGACAGAAAGAGTATCTTTTGGAACATTTTTGCACTGATGAAAAGTTGTTCCGCTTTTGTAGCGCTTCGTGCCATGAAGTCAGTGAATATGCCAATCCACGCTGCCTGGTTCAGCAACAGGCGAGAAGGAAACTCCAACTCCGTGATGACTTATTTGTATTGAGCTGATGAGCAGCAGTGTGAGATGCCAATAAATGAGGGAAGAAAGTAATTCCCATGTCAACAGGGGTCCCAGGGATTTACCAAAAGAGTCACCTCTATAAACATCTTCCAGAGGATAATGCCCATTTCCTAAGTTCACTGGGATTTGAGGACTCACCACTCTGGTATAGAGACCACCTCGACGCAGTTGACCTCCAAACCTGTGAGGTACCGGAGAAGAGACAGGTAGAGGAAGAACAGGATATTTGTTTTTATGTCTCCTGGCTACAGAAGACTCAGAAAAGTGTACCTGGATGTCCAACACAAGGGAGGGCTCATAATGGTATTATACACCCAGTTTTCATTACTGTGAAGGCCATGACCAGATGGGAGGAAGGTACCTTCTGATGACATTACTGTCCTAGAGAACATTTGAGTAAATAAAAGGAAGATGCCACGGTCTTCAGAATCGTTTTGTACTATAGTATATATAATAAATCATGAAGCAAGTTAGAGTGGTGTGAAGTTAAGAGGAACTTTTTATTTTGAAAGATTTAAAATGATCACCAAGCATTATCACAGTAGAAAAGGGAGAGAAAAATTAACATATGTATATTAATTGTATAATCTATTATGTGATATAATAATATGTATGTGTGTGCATGTTTGTGGGTGTTTTGCTTTGTTCTCAGCTGTTTCTCTGACTGTTGTCCTTTTGGGATTTATCTGCTCCCACAATACCTGCTGAGGATGAGTCAATCCTCTTTCAGTTGGATATAATTTGTAGCCACATTATCCCATCTAATAGGAGCAAAAAGCAACCAGAAAGATTTCCTGAGAGGAATTGCTGGCACATGCAAATGGGAAACTGCTCATTTTAATTTTGGTTGTCATGACGTTTCTGCAATTACCTCATTGACCTGAATCATCACACTTCTTTACACTGTTTTCAGCCTCATTGTCTGGAAAATACAGACTTGTTTTCTTATTTGGAGAGCCTAAGGAAAAACCATGAGCAAATCTGGATGTTATGGTCCTCCCAAGTGTTGCATATATGCAGAAAATATCATTTGAAGCTTTAACCTACAAGAGTATAATTGAATGCTAGTCAAACATTCACTGGGTTTGTTTCTTTGTCAAAGAGTCAACCCTGGCTGATATCTTCATTTTGTAAATTGAGAAAGATATACCTATAAATGACAAATGTGGAGGGTACCAAGCACATAAGGCTAAGAGAAAAAAATATAAATATATTCATGTGAAACCTTCTGGAAAGCATGGAGACAAACACTTGTATGTTCTATAAAGTAATCTGTCTTCATTTCTCCAGATAGAGGCTTAAAAAATGCTATTCATTATCTTCACTGTAGCTGAGACAATTTGATTAATAATAGCTATAATTGTTTATCAAAACATAAAGAAGAAAAAGAATAGTCAAATCTTTGCCATCACTATACAGCAATTTGTCCTTAGGAAGACATTCAGTATATTTTCTAGCTCTTTTTAATGATAAATAGGAAAGATTTTGGTAGACATTAGACGAATAGATGAACCAATTACTGACACATAAATATATGAGAAACAAATTAAAAATATAAAACTTGTTCTCACAGGAAGAGACAAGGCATGATTTTTAGTAATAAAGAAAGAAATAATTAGTCTTGATTGATATCTACAAGCTCAACTCATTTTATAAAATTAGCCTGTGGGGTGGTACTAATAGGAAAATAAATGAAATCAATAATTACAGTAATAATTATCTGCTTACATTAAAATGCCTATGAAAAAAACTTTAAATTTCTTTTCTCCTCAGCTGGTCTCCAGCCTGCACGGGTAATGAACAGAGTTTACCAAACTCGTTGCTGGTGAAAATTGGACAAGCAGAACCTTGGTTCCTTTTCACTATGTCCAACCTATAAAAAAATTCAAGGCTGGTCTTTCCCAGAAGTGGTGAGGGTACATTGTGTGTTTGAGATCAGATGGTCAGGTGTGTGGCCTTTGTGAATAGGCCTGTTCTGCTAATATTTACCAAGGACCACAAGTTCCTGTAGCTAGAAGATCTAGGAGCTAGTCTATTGTTTGAACAAACTGAAGCTTTCTTTGGAAAATCTTGGCAATGAGAAGTGCATTTGCGTATTTATGCATAAGAACTGTCACACATTTTTCTCTCTGAAGAAAATAAGTCTTTAATTTCCTATTGAACTTGTTCAATTGACAGAATTTTTTTTTATGCAGCAGCTTCATGCATAAAACATGAGGCAGAAACAGACTACCAGTACTATATGGAAATCTTCTGAAAGGAAGATCTTTTTGGTTAGAGTCATTTACAATGGAAACAAAAAAAATGATCTTACTGAAAGCAGTGCTATATGAAGTGGATGGCTAAAATAATTTTCAAGTTTCATCTCCTTATAGAGTCCAGATAATGTGGTAGTAAATTGAAACTGGCGCATGTTGATACTTTTAGAAATAGGTTTGCAACCCAATTTTGACAATAGTTTTTTCATAGCATTTCCTTGTGTGATATTTTCCAAATATTGGAGGATACTAGAAAACTCATCATAGAGATATACAACCTACATTATCTTATTTGCATGACTTTTAGTAGCTTCTATTCAGCTCCAGGATATATAATTCCCTACCCTGTGTTGTTACTTCAACAATACCTTAAAGCATATCCTTGTTCATATGGCGATGCCATTGGAGGAAGGCACCTAGCTTATCAGAGCATTCTATCCTCAGCCTGGAATCTGGAGAGCTATGAAACCCCTCTATTTTTACAAATTTCTCTCCATTTGAATTTACTGGCCACAGCCTGGTTTCTAGATTCCAAATTTCTCTCTCAAAGCTTTGAGACTGAGTCAAGTCAGAAAGCCTACAGTAACACAGCAGATCCTCTTAGCCTAATACATTTGTCAGAAATTCTGAATGCCACTTACTTCCCATACTCCTCATTCCCATAGTTGTTTTGAGCCTAGCCTGAAACCACATTTTGAGAATGATCTGAAGATCTTCAAATAAACCTATATCCTCCAAATGGACCTAAGTTTTCTGAGCAGGTCTTGGCTAGTAACAGTATGAGAACTCTCTGGAAGCAAAA
Source organism: Macaca mulatta (assembly GCF_049350105.2). Lineage (NCBI taxonomy): Eukaryota > Metazoa > Chordata > Mammalia > Primates > Cercopithecidae > Macaca > Macaca mulatta. The sequence goes on from NC_133422.1 coordinate 68,320,564, forward strand.
CAAAACAAAATAAATGCAATACTTTGCCAGCTAATTAGCTTTCTGGTTGCCGATAGGGAATTTTTCATTTCCATGCATTCCTTTTCTCTAACACGTTATGCTAGTCTGGTGTTAGTTCAGTCATAATATAGCAAAAGATATATGTGTGTTCTTAGCTTATCTGTGTATATATTTTCTTTCTGCCTGAGTCAATCAAGCATTATTTTTAGTACCTTCTATTGCTAAGCACTCTGTAAGGTGCTATGGGTTACATAAAGAGTCAGAAGAGTCCATTCTTAGTTTCAGGTTTACAGTTCGGTTGAAAAGAACAAATTAATGGAAGCCAAAAAAGCAATGTATTGTTACATTATCAAGTATGAAGTTTAGCATGATAGAAGTTCACTGAATAATGAAAAGATAAGATAGAGTTCAGTTGGGGAACATTCAATGAATAAAGTAATGCCAGAGCTGTTTATTGAAGGATGGTCTTTTTTGTTTTTTGGGGTTTTTTATGGAGTCTTGCTCTGTTGCCCAGGCTGTAGTGCAGCAGCGCAGTCTCGGCTCACTGCAAACTCTGACTCCTGGGTTCAAGCAATTCTTCTGCCTCAGCCTCCCGAGTAGCTGGGAATACAGGTTCATGCCACCATGCCCGGCTAATTTTTGTATTTTTAGTAGAGATGGGGTTTCACCATATTGGCCAGGCTGGTCTCACTCTCCTGACCTCATCATCAGCCCACCTTGGCCTCCCAAAGTGCCGGGATTGTAGACATGAGACACGGCACCCGGCCAAAGGGTGGTCTTGATAAGGCATATTTATAGATGCGAAAGACAAGTCATATTTTCCCCCAGACATAATTGTCTGTCTTAACCATGTAATTTCTTTCCAATGCAACACATTATTCCAGATATAAAATGGTCACTTGAAAGAGAATCAGTCTTTTCCTCAGTTTTTCTGGAATGTAAGTGCAGTTCTTTTTCTTTAAGGCTAGAGACTTGGTATATTAAATGTACTAAACTTTCTTTTTAATGTTAAGTAGAGTGAGATTTTGAGGATGTAATCTAACTAACTGTATCCAATACCAAGTAACTTACTGCACCAAGTTTTAAATACCATGATGAAAACAATATATATTTCTTATTAATTATAACAAAATAAACTACCTTTAAAAGTATATTAAGCTTCCCAGGAATCTAAAGATGCAGGAAGATAGTTACAATATAGTTCAAATTTAGTTTGCCCCACAGGGTCCATCATGAACACACTATGCCTATGTGTTAATGTATGCTAAGTTTGGTAAAGCCATGGCCACCTTCCTATGGCCAGAAACCAATCTTTTGCAGAGGAGTGGCCCCCAAACAAGCCCAAATGCCTGGCTTCCCAAAGTTTTTTCATGACTATACAGTCCCATAAAATGTTGCTAAGGATATTACAGTGTCACAGAGCTTTAGAGTTTGGAGGAGCCATAGAGATCATCATTCAGCTCTCGAAATTACAGTGAAGAAAGCACAGCTTCATGGAAGTGCCATCTCTTTTCTGCTTTGCTGTAGACTGATCATACTGGACCCTCTTCTGGACCTCCTTCTCAACGGTAGGCATCCTAACACATGGACTGCTTCTGAATCCTTCCACGGTATGGCAGGACTACTGGAATCTTGGGAGCCTTTTTTATGCCTGATGACACCGAATAGAATGTACACCACAGGGTTTCCAGATGATCAACCAGCAAGGGAGCTGTTTAAGCAAATGTATGAATGAAGGTGGCCATGGTTGGTGTGAGGCCAGGGGAACACCCTGCTTTAGTCTCATTGTATGTGAAATTCACTCCTTTGATGAAAATGTTAAAATCTGAATGCATATAGATAGGGGGAAAACTATTATTTAAGAGCTGCAAGCTGTGTTCTACCTCTAGCTCAAATTTATGTAGCAAACTGGGAGAAATCCCATAATCTGCATTTTTTTGTTATGTAAAAGGTAAGGCAGAAGTTCAACCGTAGTTTTTAAGGGGAAACTTAAATAAGTGAGATAAATTAGATTCAAATGTTTTAAACTAAGAAGTGAAATTCTCTGTTTGTTCACGTAAATGTAGGTATGTTTTAGCAGTTTAGCATTTAGCTACCTAGGAGCCAATGTTTCCTTTCTCTGGGTGGAATTAGATTCTTCTTGCATGTTTATTATTCAGTGGCCTTGAAGAGTGATTTTTTGTTTGAGGTTCTCTTCACCATCCCCGGGAAAGTTGGAGCCATTTCAGCGAGAACTTGATGTTTACCTTATCCTGGAAGAGAAAAAAAAATGTTGTGGTATGCAACCTATACTGAAAGATTGCTGTCTATTTAAACCAAGGGCAAGAGCATAATGGGAATCTTTTGCAACCTGACCAAAGCTAGCTCCTCACCATACCTCTTAATCAGCATAGCTGGTCACCAGAGAGGAGTCTGATAAACTCTGGACTTTCTGACTAAAGTCTGAAATTATGGACTTTTGTTCACCTCTTGAGATGGCCTGGCATGGGTAGACCAAAGTGGGCAAACAGGATATCAATAGCTTCAAAAAGAAACAGAAAAGAAGAATGGGCTATGTGGGGATGGTGGCCGTTGCTCTATGACAGAGGAAGGCTGTTTTGGAAAACAAAAATGTGGCGCTTGAAAGTTGCCTTAGGATCCAGCTATCCTGGCATATTGTTGTGGTTTGGGAACAAAGCTGAACATTTGAACATGGGACACTCTTTGGTTTAGGTATGAGGGTGTCCTTGCAGGATGGACATGCTTTCATGGCATGGTGCAAAGCTAGTTTTAACAATGATTTTCAGTGAGTGCAAAAAACAGCTGTAGTAAAGGATTAAACTCCTTTCCCTAGGGAATTGATAAGTCTTGAGATTCTTAAACTTAAATTCAAGTGTAACAAGGGTCTGTATGTGTGTGGGAGAGGAATGCTTTCCAGGGGAGGTTTCAAAAGTGAGATACTAGACTTCCCACTAATATGTCACGTGGGTGCTCACTGGAAATATAAAAGAATATGACTGCTTTGTACCCTTGCATTAATGAATCAGTACATGCCTATTGCGTTTGTTAAATTATAGAGAAATTACAATGTTATATTGTCTAGGGCAATCCCAAATCACAATATATACTGTAATTTGTTTATGTTTATTAATTTAAATGAGAGATCCAGGGAACACATCCTAAAAACCACAAAGATGATTTGTTCTCTTTTGGGAAGTCTATGACAGGAAGTCACAGCACAGAAATTCTCTTGCACAGCTGACTGCAGAGTAATTCTGAAATATCCCCTTTTCACTAAGTTCAGTGGACGCCTGAAAGCATATAATATAAATGCTGGGTAGTCTATCAACCTGTGGCTTCTCATTATATATGTGATTGTGGGTCCGGAATTGGTGGGTTCATGGTCTCACTGACTTCAAGAACGAAGCCGTGGACCCTCGCGGTGAGTGTTACAGTTGTTTTTTTTGTTTGTTTGTTTGTTTTGAGGCTGGAGTGCAGTGGCAGGAGCTCAGCTCACTGCTAGCTCCACCTTCCGGGTTTACACCATTTTCCTGCCTCTGCTCCCGAGTAGCTGGGACTACATGCGCCCGCCACCTCACCCGCTAGCTTTTTGTATTTTTTAGTAGAGACGGGGTTTCACTGTGTTAGCCAGGATGGTCTCGATCTCGTGATCCGCCCATCTTGGCCTCCCAAAGTGCTGGGATTACAGGCTTGAGCCACGGCGCCCAGCCGAGTGTTACAGTTCTTAAAGATGGTGTGTCCGGAGTTTGTTCCCTCAGACGTTCGGATGTCTCTGGGGCTTCTTCCTTCCGGTGGGTTCGTGGTCTCGCTGTCAAAGGTGTAGCTGCAGACTTTCGTGGTATCACAGCTCTTAAAGGCAGCACGTCTGGAGTCGTTCCTTCCTCCCTGTGGGTTCACGGCCTCACTTGTTTCAGGAGTAAAACTGCAGACTGCAGACCTTCGCAGTGAGTGTTAGACTGTTACAGCTCATAATGGCAGGCAGCGTGGACCCAAAGAGTGAGCAACAGCAAGATTTATCCCAAAGTGCGAAAAAACAAAGTTTCTAGCGTGCAAAAGGACCCAACTAAGTTGCCACTGAGTCGTCAGACAACCTGCTTTTATTCCCTTATCTGGCCCCACCCACATCCGTTGATTGGTCCATTTTACAGAGCTGATTGGTCCACTTTACAGAGAGCTGATTGGTCCGTTTTGACAGAGTGCTGATTGGTGCGTTTACAATCCTTGAGCTAGACACAGAGTCACAGAGGGCTAGTTTTCCAAGTCTCCACTAGGTTAGCTAGATACAGAGTACCAATTGGTGTATTCACAAACCTTGAGCTAGACACAGTGTTGATTGGTGTATTTACAAACCCTGAGCTAGACACAGAGTGCTGATTGGTGTATTTACAAACCCTGAAGTAGATATAAAAGTTCTCCAAGTCCCCATCCAGTTCAGGAGCCCAGCTGGCTTCACCCAGTGGATCCTGCACAGGGGCTACAGAGGGAGCTGCCTGCCCCTGCCGAGCGGCGCCTGCACTCCTAAGCCCTTGGGCTGTGGACGGGACCGGACGCCACGAAGCAGGCGGCGGCGCCCGTTGGGGAGGCTCAGGCTGCGCGGGAGCCCACTGCAGAGGGGGAGCTCAGACATAGCAGGCTGCAGGTCTGGAGTCCTGCCCCACGGGGAAGCAGGAGACGCCCAGCGAGAATTTGAGTGCGGCGCGGGCGGGCCGCTACTGCTGGGGGATCCGGCGCAACCTCCGCAGCTGCTGGCCTGGGTGCTAAGCCCCTCACTGCCCTGGGCGGGCGGTGCCGGCAGGCTGCTCCGTGTGCTGGCCCGCCGAGCCCGCGCCTGCCGGAACTCACCCTGGCTGGCTAGTGCAGCCCCGGTTCCCGCCCGCGCCTCTCACTCCACATCTCCCCTCAAGCAAAGGGAGGAGGCTCTGGCCTCAGCCAGCCCAGAGAGGGGTTCCCACGGTGCCGTGGCGGGCTGAAGGGCTCCTCAAGCGCCCCCAGAGTGGAAGCTGAGGCCGGAGGCCGAGGAGGCGCTTAGAGTGAGGGCTGCTAGCACATTGTCACCTCTCAATTCAGTATGTTAACTTGGTGCATTATATAACTTCGCGATTTACAAAGCACTTTCACGTATGCTATTTGTGCCTCACAGTAACACTGATCAGTATGTAGAGCTGTGATTATTAACCACATTTAATACTTGAGGACACTGGGCCCAAAGATAAATTATATAACCATAAATAAGGACAAGAGGGTCTAAATTTAAAGAATAGATACTTGTTGCAAAAAGAAAAGGAATAGCTTTGCAGTGATCAAAGTTAACATCACCAATGAGGACACATGTCAACATCATGTACCTCCTGATCTTATGCTCTAAGAAGACTACAACATCACTTCTATAGGATTCTTGCCAGAAATACATAAACTGAATCATGAGAAAACATTAGACAAACCCAAATTGAAAGGCATTCATTCTATCAAATAATTGGCCAGTACTGTCTAGGTCGATTTTGTGCTGCTATAACAGAATACTTGAGATTAGGTAATTTATAATGAACAGAAATTTATTTCTCATGGTTCTGGAGGCTGAGAAGTCCAAGATTGAAGGGACAGCATCTGGTGAGGGCCTTCTTGCTACATTACCCTGTGGCAGAAGGCAGAAGGGAAAGAGATCTCCTCAGTGAGAGAGCAAGAGGAGGCCAAATTTGCTTTTATAATTGATCCACTCCCAGAATGAAAACACTAATCCATTCATGAGGGCAGAGTCCCTGTGATCTAATCACCTCTTATTAGTGTCCCACCTCCCAACACTGTTGCATTAGGGATCAAGTTTCCACACAGGAATTTTGGAGGACACATTCAAATCATAGCAAGTACTATTAGAAAATGTCAAAACCGTAAAAGACAAAGAAAGAATGAAGAACAGTTGCTGGTTTAGGAGCAACTAAGGAACCGTAGGAGTTTAGGAGACTAAGGAATCGTAACCACTAAATGCAATTTGGGAATTTGGATCCTGGACCTGAAAAAGAACATTAGTGGCACAACTAGTAAAATCTGAATAAGAACTATAAATTAGTTACTAACATTATTGTCAAGGTTAATTTCATGATTTTGATAATTGTGCTATGGCTATGTAAGATGTTAAAACTTGAGAAAGTTATGAGAAGGGTATACAGGAATTCTCTGTACTGTTTATACAACTTTTTTGTAAGTCCAAAATAATTTCAAAACAAAAGTTAAAATAAAAAACAGGTGTTCTAGTATAGCCACGCCAATTTTTATCTCCAATGACAATGTACATAAGCTTCAAAACTCAATGTTAATCAAAATAAATAGTCCATTAATCTAAATACTGGACTCATAAATGATCCTATGGGGCCCTTCTATGTTTTACCATGGAATACTGTGGAATTATGGGGAGAAATAGAACATAGTGGTAAAGACTTTAGGCCTTGGATTTGGATAGATCGGTTTTAAATACCAGCCCTGCCATTTTGCACCTATGTGAACCTCAGTTTCTCTATGTAAAAAATTGGAATGCATAGCAATATCATAAGATTGTTGAGGTAAGATTAAAAGGTGTCAGTGCATGCTAAAGCCTGAACACAATGCTAGGTACAGGTCCCAGCTTTTGAACTACAATTGAATTTAAATAAAAGGGTGAGAAGAGAATGCCATGGGCCAGTTGCCACTTTTTGTCAGAATGGCTACTTGGTTTAATATTTCATCAGCTTAAATAGGCATGTTTACTAACAAGCCGCTCATACATGCTTACTACTGATAATACAGAAGGGAAATAATGTCATTTAGACACATTTTCCATGGATATTTTGAAAATAACTGAATTGCAGCTGAAAGCTTGCCATGGAAAAGATCTCAGCTGCCACCCCTGCTGCATCTGGAGTCACTTGGGTACTGTCACCAGGAGAAAGTGGAAAAAAGGATCTCTGCTCACAGCTTCAGTGCCCATGACAGAGAGCTGGGAAGAAACCATGATTGCTCCCAGAGTACAGCAAAGCCTGCTCTGAGTGGGTGGACAGGGCTTTATAAAACTTGGAAAGGCTCTTCAAAGAACAATTAAAAACAATCTCCCGTAGTGGGAGGTGAATCTGGCTGGGAAGCTCCTGCTTGCTTTCCCCAGGGTAGAATTCCCAGGCTTCTGGATCCTGGTGGAGTGCCCTTGGCAGTGGACAGCAAATCATGTTCTCTTTTCACTTTCCTGGGGTTCAGAGTGGTGGTTTTGAGTACACGAAGTGAAGAACATCTGGCTCTCCTGAAGCTGAAAGAGATCTGAAGTCAGCAGGTGGGGGTTGGAGGTTTATGAAAATAGTAGGGTGAAGTTCATTTTGTGGACAACTCTTGGCCCTGGGTGTTATTTATTTCAAATTTTATACTGCTGAGCTCCTGTGGACTTATTACAGATCAATTCATAAACAAACACACACTAAGTTGTGTCCTGGGGATAAATGATGAGTTTATGTGACTTTGGGGTTGCGTGTTAGAGGTAAGAGGGGAGCCACAGCTGAGGACTCAGTGTAATAAACTGGAATTCCAGGCTACACCCCTATGTGGGCAAAAGACTTGAAGAAGAAATGTCCATGAACTATGCACAAGTTTTAAGGCACTGAACTCATATATTTCACATTTCTAAAAGGAATTACTGTGAATTAAAGGCAAAAACACATCCCACGGAGCAGCCAGCTCTAAGAGTGCATGAATAGGTGTGATAAATATTTTTGGAGAACTGATCTGATCTATAAAATCACTTTAATATGTATTTAATATTTCTAGTAATAATGATCCAAAATCATTTATGCAATCATCTCACAAATACCTATGTGTCAGAATGACATATAAGCCAAGATTTTAAATAATTTATGCTAAATATATTTCAATGATTTTATAGTTTTTCCTTCATAAGAAAGATTCTTATGATGTAATAAGCATCAAGAGACCCCTTTCCCAACTCAAAACGGATCGCTTTATGGTAGTTCTCTGTGCACATAGACGGTTAATCTGTGTGCGTTTGAAGTGGTGGAAACTCAGTAAATGAAAGGATGAGTAATCACGACGGTTATGTGTGGCAGCCCTGTCTGAGCAGAGCAGTAACAAGGGAGGCTTCACAGTTCCAAATTACACATGAAACAAAAGGATGTTCATTTCTCATGATGAAGTCAATTTCCATGAGATCCTGGGAAGAAAAGTCCTCATCCAAGAGAAAGAATGTTAGCAATTCCAAGAGATCATTTAGCCTAGAAGTCCAGAGTCTTTTTGCAACACAAAATGTCACAGGTAGGCAAAGATATAATTGAAAGAGAAGAATGAAGGGAAAATGAAGGAACAATTTGATCGGAGAGGGAGAGACTCAGACAGAAGACAAAGATTAAAACTGAGAGAATTCCCACAGAAGGACACAGAGCTTCCCCCGCCTCAGCCTTTCTCTGAATGTGACTCAGTAGTGCTCAAGGCATAAGCCGTTCTCCTTGCTTCATGCCCCGCTCATCCTCAACACAGGTTCCTGCACAGACAGAATGGCTGGAAGCTCTGGATAGAACACAATTCCAAGATTTCCCTATCCTAAAGTCAGGGAACAACCACTCTGTGAAACAGACTCTAGAAGAACAGCAATCGGATGCCTTTGTTGTCTGTAAAGTAACCAATGGGCAATGGATTGTAACTGAGTTGCTGATGGGATCATCATGTTTCTCAATCCAATCAATAGAACTCTTCATTGTATTGTGATCTACTCACTATAGGGTAGTTGTGATTTTGGTAACTAATAATAATAGTAATTGGATAGTTCAGAATGTTTTTGTGTAATTTGCTAGCATTTATTCAGTCTAGACCATGTGAAAAGAAGCACTCTATCTGAAAAAAAAAAAAACAGTTATTTCAATCATTACAAGGGCGAATTTGGTACTTAGGACAAAGAATCTCTCACTCTCTCTCTCTATCTCTCCATCCGTCCATCCATTCATCCATCCATCCATCCATCCACACATACATCATCTTCACATCCTATGTATTAATTGTACTCATCTTCTCAATTCTGTACTCATTTCTGTGTCTCAGTTCAGACCTTATTCACCTTTTTATTTTGGAGAATTTTAATAGTTTCCTGAAGGGTTTTCCTGCCTTTATTCTTGCATACCACTAATTGATTATCCACACTTCAGCTGGAGTGATTGTTTTAAAATTCAAATCTGACTAAACTACTTCTGTACTTAAAACTCATTAGTGACTTCTCATTGCTTAATCACCCTTGATGTTCTTAGGTGTCTAAGGCCTGATGGAACCGTCCTCTGCCTGGCATGTTCTTCTGCCTACCACCACAGTCTATGGTCAGCTCAGTGTAGAAGTAGTGAATGAATAGCTTGAATAAAAGATCCCACAGGCTTTTCTCATGTCTGAAAAGATAGTCTCAAATGGCTTTAGCCTTGATATTTCCCTTGCCTTCATCAGCATACACTCTGATTGTGTTGAATTTTGTGATTATTGGATGTTCCCTTGATAGCCTTATATCTTATTTCTACTGGCTGTTGAGGGCTCATGTGTTGATTTCACATCATATCTGGTGTTTGTTCCCATTGAGTAAAGAAGTCTGCTTCATGTTCTAACAAAAAATGGAAAGATTTAACATCATATTGCCAGAATCTGAGGATCTCTAGTAATAGCATATGCCATTAATTTCAGTGTTTGATAACTTCAAAAATATGGAAAATTCCCACTCCCTACTTTTTTGCAGGATTCACAACTCTGCCAATTTTGTAGTTCATCAGGATGTTGACAAGTTAAATTTTGAGCTGTGAGGGAAAAAATCTTCACATCTTTAGTTAGAAGCTTTATAAAGAGCAAAGCATTCAAATAAGCTAGTGTGGCCGCGAGGCGGGCAAAACACGGGATTCCATTTCCAGCTTTTCCAGGAACAAGCGGTATGATCAGGGGCAAATCCCTCAACCTTTTTGGGACTCAGTTTTCTCATTTGTTAAACAAAAGCCTTGGCGGATGACTAAAATTACTCCCAGCACTAAAACAAAACACAACAACAAACAAAAACTTTGACAATTTTATTTCAAATTCCTACCCAAATTGGTGACTATAGAATATTTCCTTCATGGGGAGGGGAAATAAAAATAGGCATTTATATTTTTCAAAACTAAGTGATTCTTCTTTAGAGCCATTAGCCCTTCATTTCCTACAAATCAAGTTATTTCCTACAAATCAAGTTAACTACCATTTTAAAGTAGTTACTGAAAAATTAAAGGAATTTTTTTTTTCTTCCTACCAACTGATGCTTCAGGTAACACCATTTCACTAATGCTGACAGTATAAAGTACAGCCTGGGAGAAAGTCTTCAGCTTCCTTGAAAAGGAAAAACATCTTTCCCTTGGAGTAAGAAATATTCTAGCGCATTTACTACTCTCAAGTTAGTATACAAAGATGAATGTTTTAAAAAGTGTAACTAGCTAGTGGCTGACTCTGATGAACAAGGAGTCAGGACCAGCATGAGCGAGGAAGGAGAGAGAGTTTATGTTGAAGGTGATCTAAAGCAGTGATTTCTCTATGGAGGGCCTTATCATGTCACTTCCACATTCTAGATCCTCAACACCTCCCCAGAAAAATGCAGGATTCTTCTCTTTCCTTTCAGATATATAACAGATGTATAATGTTTAGACTATAACCAAACAGAAACCATAGTCAGCATGTCAGCCGCAACCAAATCGGAAACTCTGACGTGATCTGGGTGACTGTATTTTCTGATTAAAACACAAATAGTAAGTTGATAATGGAAATATATCCGTGAAAAAATCCATATTTGGAAATTGACACATAAAACGTATATACACACACACACACGTGTGTGTGTCTATTACATACATATATAATTATAAATTAGAAAATACTCAGAAGTGAAATATTTGAAAATATGATATCAAGTATATGATATAAAAAATATATCAAAATATAATACCACATATGAAGATTTGTGGGTAGCAAAGCAGTAATGTAAGTTTTCACTTTAAATGTTATTTTAGGATAGAAATTAATGAGTTACATGGACAACATAAGAAATCAGAAAAAATACAGCTGAAAAAAAAAAAAGAGAAGAGATAAAAGACCTAAAATTACTGAGAAAATATTTAATGCCTTAGAGAGAAACACAAAAATCAATAGCTTATTCTTTGAAAAGCTAATAAAATAGACAAATCTTTGGTAGGATTTCTCAAGGGAAAGAAACAACAATATTAGAAATAAAACGGGAGGGCATATCTGCAGACGTAGCCTAAATAGAAAGTAATGAGAATATACTCTCAATAATTTTGTGCTAATAAATCTGCATACTTGAGGGAATGTATAATTTTCTAGAAAAAAATAACTTATCAGAACTGACTCTTGAATATAATACAACTGAATAGTAACCTCTTAACACACATTTATATACATGTAAATCCTAAGCACTGCCCAGACTATTTCACAAATTCTACCAAACATTCATGAATCAGATCATTCCTATCATCTCCAACTGCTCTGGGAACACTAAAAGAGAGAAAGCTCCCTAATCCTTTGTTATATGTTCATGTAAAGCTTGATCCCTAAATCAGAAAAGTATAATATGAGACAGGAAAATTATATATCCATCTCCTTTGTCCTCATAAATGTAAACTTTCTTTTAGACAGAGTAAGCAAAACTTAACAATGCATTTATTTAAATACATTTACCACATTACAGATTAAAAGAAGAAAAATCGTATGATTACTCAAATGGATTCAGAAAAAGCAGGTAAAATTGAGCAACTTCTGATTTGATAAATACTCTTAGCAAACTAGGAATAAGAATGATTTACTTATCTTCATAATGAGTGTCTTTCAAAAAACCTATAACAAACTACACATTACAAGAGAAATTTAAAACAATCACTTAAAATATGAAAATACAAGGGAAGAAGATGCCCATTATCCTGACTTAAACTGGAGTCTCACTCAGTACAAGACATAAATAAAATAAAATAAAATAAAATAGAAAAATAAAAGGAGAAAAATCTGTCATTATTATTGATGATGATTATAAACATAGAGAATGTAAGAGAATCTGCAGAAAACTAGAACCCTCAGAGAGGTTGTGTGATACATGATAATTATTCAAAAAGCAATAATTTGCCTCTACACTATCCGAAAGGAGAAAATGTAGTTTTAAAAATGTAGTATTAACTACAGCAAAAGATATAACGTACTTGAGAATAAATCGAACAACAGTGCAGCACAAGACCTTTTTAGAAAAAATATTAAAATATTGAAAGATATTAAAGAGGCTCTAACTACATGGAAAGACATTACTGTATCCAGAGGTAAGAAGAATCAATAATAAATGATGTCAATTCTCTCGTAATGCAGGCACAACATTATGCAAAGGTTGACCCGTGATATGATTCATTACATTACAACTAGTGCACCAGACACTTACATTGTTCTATTCTATATTTAAAATAATATAAATAAGAGCCAAGTTAAGTTGTGTTTGTTTTTAGTTATCAAAAAATTGAGGACCTTTTTTTTCTCACTAATCGATGCTGCTAGTGACATCATTTCACAAACATTGACAATATGATGTATAGCCTGAAGATAATAGGCAATATTTTTAGGAAGTTTTCATTGGGGGATTTTTTTTGAGACAAGGAAGAGTATTATTGTTGTTCAAATAGCATTATAAAGCATTCTTTCCTTTCACTCATTCTCCTACTCTGATCTGTTCGTTGAGTGCTCACTCTGCCTCTGCTCTCAGTCAGGCAGAAAAAAATACGTTTCATTTTGCTATGTTGCATAGTCCCTAAAATTTATTCACTAAAATGAATAAAGTGAATAAAGCTTATTCGCTAAAGTCACTAAAGATTATTCACTCCTCTACGTGAGGCTGGATTTCTACCTGGTGAGGAGCAGAAGAGGTTCTAGCCAAGCATGGTCCATCTTAGCTTCAACTCCATTAGTCTAGAGAACCCTGTCCCATTCCCGGAGCTTCACAAGTAAAGCCACGGCTCAAGGCTAAGATGACAACAGGGCATAGATAGGTTTCCTTGACTACTGGAATCAAGCTTTTCTGCTTGGCACATAGACATAGGTGAGAAGCAGCACTCTTGCACAGAACTGGAACTTGTCTCCTTATTAGGCCCATAACTAGTGCTGTCAATTGGCTGTGGCAACAACAGACTTGGGATCTTAGAATCCAACACTAGAAAGAGTGTTGTGAGCATTTTACTCTGTCTCATTGAAGCTTCTGTCTTCCACTTCTAAACATTTTTTTGTCCTTTTTTTCCTCCGTTAACTTCCCTTTTCCCCTCGTTCTCATCTGTGTAGTATCTTTCCTGTCATTTTCACTCTATTTCATTATTTTCTTTTTTTCTCACTTCTCTTTCCTTCTTATCCTTATGTACTCTTTTTCTCTACTTCTTCAGCCACTCCATTTCCCCCAGTTTCTGGGTATATTCCCATACTTATACCAATTTCCATAGGTTCTCCTTCTCTCTGACCCTATTCCGTAGCCTTCTAACATTCATTCTTCTAAAACTTTTCTACTGATCATCTCATGCAACATGTAGGCCATCACTTTAACAAAGAGAAATAGCAACATTCCCAGTGCGGCAGATGCATGTTAATAGAACAGAAACATCATCCAGATGAAGAGTCTTTGCTCCATTTACCTCCAAGCCTCCTCTTCTCTTGGCAAATGTGTTTCTTTCTTTTCTTTTTTTGTGTAGGCAGAAAACATTTCAGATAATACCCCAGAGATTATTTATCGTGAATTAGCCCAATTCAGTTTTTACTGCTGTGTTTTTTATTGTTTTGTAGTTAAATATTGGCTTAGCCATGAATCCAGAAACTCTGACTGGAGCTCTATATCCAAGTTATTTTATCAATAAGACTATTACACAAATAACTGAATATTCATATGTGCTTATGAAAATTAGAATTACTTATGTGAGCCTCAAGAAATTAAAAAAATGATTAATCTATTGATTTCAGAGGGAAACAACGTCCAGGCTGATCAGTTTGGAGAATCATTTTCATCTTTGCGTCCTCAGTACCTGCCACGGTTCCTCGCACCCAATTGAATTTCAGTAAGTGCTTGTTAGAGTGAATATTGGTTTTCATCCAATGTGTCCTCCTGGGATCCCTAAATACATAACCAAAGGGGTTTCATATGACTACATATTTTCCACTCCTACAACGAAAAACAAAATTTGCATGTAAAAGATTAACATGACTGAATTATTTCTTGGTATTTGCAAGTCACTTGCTAGTTTTTATGAACTGGCTATTCATCTTGAAAGCTCTACGGAAAAGGGATCTTTAGAAATGTACTGATGCAAAACCCAAGGAAGAAAAATGTGCATCGATCCTAACAAGGAACAGTTTTCCCCTGAGTTTAAAACAGATATGGGAGCCAATAAATTTTTGAGTCAATAAATTTTTAAGCCAATAATTTTAAGCCAATAAATTTAAAACTTAGGGAAAATCATCCTTTAATCTAGGTTTTCTAAGAAAGAATATGAACAAATGGTATGAGCAGAAAAAAAAAAAAAAGTACTGAAATTACCTCAAGTGACCTCAAGAGGTCTTTGGGTTTCACAGTTCACTTGGCCCCCCAGCTTTCTCCCAGTTTTCCTCTAGAAAACCAAAGACATAGCAACTTAATAGCAAAGTCCAGTGCTAGATTACCCAGTGGACACTGTTAACCAATGTTGGCAGCACCAGCAAAACAGAAACACAAAAATTATTTTTAAAAAATCGATATTTCAAAAAGAATTTTAAGATAGGCACCCCAGAAACTAAAATCCTCTTGGTCACTTTTTTCTCTTATAGTTTAGAAATATTTTAAAATTCTGAATTATAGATAGCAGGGTTTGAGGAAGCCTCAGTAGGTGATGATATAGGGTCTGTAAAAGACCAACCCAGGCAGGATTTAGTTATAAAGTTTGGCAATTTGCTTGATTCTTGGCTAAAGTTTTTACACCTTTTGAGCAATCATACACATATGCAAAAATAATAACTCTATAAAGAGACCAATCAAAACAGCCATAAGTATTCATCTAACCCATATTGAATACCACACATAATCATTACAGCACAGTTAAAAGTATTTCTTGCTCGTAAAGATGCTCAGGACCATTTCTGACCCTTAGTTCTCTCGTCCCCACCCTGCCACTATCAAGCTAAGACTGGAGATTTGTTAGCTAATGCTAATCTGAGTTTCTCACTGGATGAGGATGGTAAGGAGGAAGGGAGCAGCACAGAGTCAGGAAGAACAATGGACTTAGGTGTGAGACAGATCTCACTTTAAGTCCTGGCTCTCTTACTAGCTGTGTAATCCTAGGGAAGTTTCTTAAGTCCCTGATCTTAAAATAGAGGCAATAATACCTACCTCATAGAACTGGTGGGAAGATTAAAGAGATAAAATATATGAAGACCTACAAAATATGGGAAAGCTGCCTCAGTACAAGAAATAGGTATTCAATCAATGGTAGCTGCTGCCACACAGTCATTACAACTCAGTTTCCTAGATTAGAAATTATTCATTTATTCATGTAATATCTATTGTGCACATATCATTAGCCAAGTACTCTGTTAGGTGTTGAAATGGGTTATAGATTGTTCCTGATGTGGGGGAAAAGGTGATATGGAAACTGGAATTGAGAAAAAGATATGGAATGTAACAGGAAGTTGCTCTGAATTCCTTGACAGAGAGGGCCAGATATTCCTGCTTCTCCAGTCTTAGCTTGATAGTGGCAGGGTGGGGAGGAGAGAGCTAAGGGTCAGAAATGGTCATGAACATATGAAAAAAATCAAAGGATCTGTAAAGTTGGTGAACCTACGACAAGGCAGAATTAAAAGAGGTATTTCCATTTCATGCACAGTTTCCCTATTTTGAACTTCTCTTGCAAGGAGTTTGCTCTATTCATTTAGTTGCTAAAGCCTGGCCTCTTCTAAGGTTGCTTGGACCTCATCTCCAAACAAAATGTATAGGGGAGAGAAATTGAAGTAGTTCTCACCTCTTCCTACAGCAGAAGAAAGTCTACAAGTTTTATTTTTTCCCTTCTCTGTCTCCATTATGAGATAACTCTACTCAAAAGAGTCCAGTTGAAATCAAGAAGTATATGCCTACCTGTAATACAGCCAGAAATATGACCCATTAAAGTTTTTTTTTAACATTTGTAATCAAATGCCACAAGAAACTATAGACTGTGCCAGCCATTACAACCTTACTGCGAATGTGTTTATTTCTCCACTTTCTCCTTAATTCTTAGCCAATAGTTGAGGGAATGAAAGGTTTTCCAGAGATGATGGGTTTTAATTCTCCCATGAGAAACCTGAAAGCTCTAGTTATCGCAGTGTGGAAGGCAGAATAATGGCCCTCAAAGATATCCACATCCTTATCCTTGGAAACTGTGAATATGTTAGCTTACATGATAAGAGTGACTTTGCAGATGTGATTAAGTTAAAGATCTTGAAATGATGAGATTATCCTGGATTATGCAGGAGGACTCAATCTAATCACTTGAACAGCTTTTCTCAACTGTGATCAAAGGAAGAGGTTCAGCTATGGAAGGAGGGTCAAGGAGATGCTAGATTACTGACCTTGAACATGGAGGAATGGACCCATGAGCCAAGGAACAGGTGGAGCCTCTAAAAGCTGGAAAAGGTGAAAAAACAGATTCTCCCTAGAGCCTCCAGAATGGCTGCAGCTATGTCAACACCTGGATTCTACCCCAGTAAGACCTACTTTGGAATTCTGGAACTGTGAAGTAATATGTTCGTGTTGTTTTAAGCCAATAAATTTATGGTAACCTGTTACAGTAGCAATAGAAAACTAAGGCACAGGGGGACAAGAAAGTGAGAACTTTAGGTGAGGAGGGAGGAAAGAGAAATTCAAGTCAGAGCAGTGGGAAGGTGAGTGGAGACAACCTCCATCCCTCGTCCGGAGACTATACAGTAGAATCACCATGCTGCTGCTATGGACAAAATTAGAAGCTGGGCATTAAAATATAATATGTCATGTTCACATGCTTGCTTACTTTCTAAAAACTTGATATTGCATTCCAGGGCATTTCTTCACTAAAGATCTCTCTTCTTATTGTGTATCACTATTTCTGTTTTATTACTTTCCTAGAAGTTCTCATGAGATATCACCATTTTAATTCTTTTCTGGATTATTTTAAATAATTTCTTTTATATTAGAATACAAGCTCCCTTATTCTGCATTAGACTGCAAGGTCCAAGACCCAAAGAACTACGTGTGTCCCTTCATCATTGTATTTCTAATATGGCAGAAGGAATGGGGAGGGGGGACTTCCCATCTGTCTTCTGAGCCTGCTATCTGGATACTCCAGGCCGCTACTGTCCTCTTAGCTCACACAGACTACCATGTTAGTCTAAGGAAGATGGGTGTGGACAAAAAAGGAAGTTTGTCCTTAAGTATTTCAAGATCAAGAAATTGATTTAGTTACAGCAGCTAAATCATTTATTAAAGTTCATTTTGTTTTATTCTTTGGGTTAACCTTTCAGATATGTGTACCATCACGTGTACTTTTAATATGACTGTGGAACAATTTCGAGAATCAAAACACCAAAATAGTCACCATACAAGGTGAGAATATATCTGGTTTTATTCAATGAATCAACTTGATATACAAAGTTCTTGAAAATTTTAAGGAAATTGATCCTAAGGGAAACCAAAGGCCAGTAGATTGGACCAGCCAAAGGTCATATATAAAAAGACTGGGTGGAGTTGGAAAACAATCTGGGACTCATGATTTTTAGTTTAGAAGCTTTTTTTTTTTTTTTGCCTTGTTTTCCTTAAGCATCTTCTTTCCCAGCAGGCCCATCTGAAAGTGAGCGTGACCCAGATAAATCCTATTTTTTCGAAGCCTCTTCCTCGACTCCTCCAAAAAATATGTTTATATTCATGAAATCAGGTGAAAATATTTGTGAGCCTCAGTTCTTATAATCACCACTTAGTCAAGTGGAGAGGTGGGAAGAGCTCCTCCCTCATCTGCTGCCCATCCCAACACAACCTGGAGCACGTGCCAGAAGGCGCTGCCCAGTGTTGCCCAAGAGGCCCATGTTTAGTCCTTTAAAAGATGCCCAAGAGTCAGACCCACCCACAGGAATCAGGTTTATTGCCCTTTCCTTCTCATCTCTTCTCTCCATTTCCTCCCTGTCTTCTTACTGAAATCTCATGATAGCCCTTAGACTGTGGTTGTGGTCTCACCCCTAATTCAGCTCTTGGCCTTGCTCTGTTCTAATATCCAGAAACCAGTTCTGGCCTTCCTTCATTACTTCACCTCTTGCTTCCTAGACAGGGCTTGATATTCATCTCTGGCTTCCCAGCCAAGGATGAGTTTGCTCCAAGTTTTAGTCTTATTAACTCAGCATGTGACAGGCTCCCTGTGCCTGGGACATCTCTCTGTTTTCTTATTTTTCTTTGTGTTTTCACCTCCAGTGATAATTAATGGATGGGGTACTCATAATAGAATTCTCCTCTTTGTTTTTGTTTTTTTTTTTCCTTTTAAAAATGTTTTCTTCTTAGAAACTGGAAATAAAATGGAGGTGACTGAGGGCTACAGGGAGGGAGAAAAAGGGAGTTGTTATTTAATGAGTATGGAGTTCAGATTTGTAAGCTCTGGAGAACTGCAAAACTATAGTTGACCCTTGAACAACATGGAGGTTAGGGATGCCAACTTCCCCTCCCCACTCAGTGCAGTCGAAAATCCACGTATGACTCTCCAAAAACTTAACTACTCTCCAAAAACTTAACTACTAATAGCCTACTGTTGACTGGAGGCCTTACTGATAAACAGTTGGTTAATACGTATTTTGCATGCTATATGTATTAGATACTGTATTCTTACAATAAAACGTAGAGACAGAAAATGTTATTAAGAAAATCATAAGAAAGAGAAAATGTATTTGCTATTCATTAATTGGAGGTGGATCACCCTAAAGGTGTCATCCTCATCATCTTCATGTTGAGTAGGTGAAGTAGGAGGAGGAAGAGGAAGGGTTGGTCTTGTTGTCTCAAGAATGGCAGAGGTGGAAGAAGTGGAGGAGGTGAAAGGAGAGACAGGAGAGGCAAAGCACATTTGGTGTAACTTTTTTTTTTTTTTTTTGAGACAGAGTCTCGCTCTGTCGCCCAGGCTGGAGTGCAGTGGCTCGATCTCGGCTCACTGCAACCTCCGCCTCCTGGATTCAATCAATTCTCCTGCCTCAGCCTCCCAAGTAGCTGGGACTACAGGCACATACCACCATGCCCAGGTAAGTTTTTTTGTATTTTTGGTAGAGACGGGGTTTCCCCGTGTTAGCCAGGATGGTCTCGATCTCCTGACCTCATGATCCGCCCACCTCGGCCTCCCAAAGTACTGGGATTACAGGCATGAGCCACCGTGCTCAGCCCACTTGGTATAACTTTTATTGAAAAAAAACTCGTGTATAAGTGGACCCACACAGTTTCAAACCTGTGTTGTTCAAGGGTAAATTATATATTCACAACAATGTGAATATACTTAACACTACTGAACTGTACAGTTAGAAATAGTTGAATTTTATGTTGCGTGTATTTTTTATCACAGTTTTCTTTAAAAATACTTTTTACAGATGTTTTCTTCTGGAGCTCTGCTCTTTATGCTTTTGAGTGTTGAATTGGGCACCAAATTTAATCAAATGCTTATTCACCTGGATTATTTTAGAAATAAAACCTACCAAATGGACCTATCTTTGGTATTTCTGAAATCATTATTTCTCACTTTACAAACTTGATCCCAAAAATATGGAAGTATACATTCCATGAATAATAGTTAAGCATCAACTAAACACTGCTGAACCCTGGCAGAAATTCAAAGATGAATTGCACACAAGCCATTACTTAGAGAAGTTTATACTCTTAAAAAATAATAGCAACAATAGAGCTGCTATTCATTATGATTACTCTGTGCCAGGAGCCAAACTATATGCTTTGTATACATTATTTTAAAAACTCTTTTAACAGCCAAATTAAGTAGGTAATTTTTCTCCAATTCTACAGTCTTTTAGTAGAGATGATATATACCTACTTGGAATGCAAACACAGGATTAAGCTCTATTGAAAACGAGACTAATGTATATTAATGTCTGTGTGCCAAGTAGGATGCTGAGAAATCTTACAGATGACATTTTATCTCCATTTTACAGATAAAAAAATTGAGGCTCAGCCAGGTTAAGAGAATTGCCAAAGCCCACTTAGGTAATAAGACACAGAGATGGAATATGAAACTGGCGTCTGGCTGATCCTCAAGGCTGCATGAATCTTTCTGCCACACCATGCAACCTTCCTATACAGCAATAATACAAGTTAGAAAATGGTTAAGTGTGTTAGGAATTCTATATGAAATAATGAGGAGATAAGAGAAGCGATTTACCTCTAGCTGGAGTTGGTGAAGAAAGAAAAGTAATCTAAAAAAAGAAAAAATATAAGAAGCAGAATGAGGAATGTAAGTTTGTGTATGGTAAACAAGCAGTCGAGCTGGTTGGAATCTTCCAGGCAAGAAGCAGAGCAACAGGAGATCAGACTGAAAAGCCACACAAGCCAGGTGCTGTGGCTAACGCCTGTAATCCCAACACTTTGGGAGGCCGAGAAGTGCGGATCACGAGGTCAAGAGATGGAGACTATCCTGGCCAACATGATGAAACCCATTCTCTACTAAAAATACAAATACTAGCTGGGCGTGGTGGTGGGTGCCTGCAATCCCAGTTACTCGGGAGGCTGAGGCAGGAGAATCGTTTGAACCCGGGAGGCAGAGCTTGCAATGAGCCGAGATCGCGCCTCTGCACTCCAGCCTGGGCAACAGAGCGAGACTCCATCTCCAAAAAAAAAAGCCACACAAAAGCCTGGGCCTGTGGGATCCTGATGTTAGTCTAAGGGGTCTGAACTTCAATATCCACATGGTGGAGAACCACTGAGATTTTTCATGCAGAGAAATTACAGGACTAAAACCTGTGCTTCAGGTATATTCATCTAGCAAAAGTGTCTAAAATGAACTGGGGAGGGGTTAAGAGAATGTGGAAAAAACATAATGAACTGGGGAGGGCTTAAGAGAATGTAGAAAAAAAATAGCTAAACTTCTTCTCTCTCCTCAATTCTATCTATTTTAGGTTAACATTGGCCTTACATTGAAAACATGTCCTCAAAAAAATCAAGGATTTAATAGCGCATTTGCCTGAAACCATTTGTTTTTATGTAAATTAAATATAATTTTTTTTAACCTTTCCCCCCAAAAGTCTGTAGGTTTAAAATATAATTTGACATTCCTTTTCCAGAGAGCAATCCAATTTGGCTTTTGTTGTTTCTAGTCAGATATTGTATGATTTTATTTTTATTGAAAGCCTTTAGAATGGCTCACAGATGTTGCAGCTAGAATAGATCCTCTGGAACTATTTGGTTTGAGAAAATCTCTGTTGCCATGGATTAAATTAATAGGAGATCTCTTGTTTAAAATTTAAGGATATTTTCATATTTAGGAAATAATATTCCCTTAAATTTATATAAGGCAGTCATGGTGACAAGTTACATTTGGAATGCTAACCAGGGGTCTGCATTTTTTCACTTTAAGTGAAAAAATTATATTTTTTCTAAACCACTGCGCCCTTAGATCTCCAGCAGTAGACAGCATGTTTATTTTGTTTATCCCAGTATTTTATTTGATGTTTATCCCCTTTCTTGCATCACATCAATTAACATTCTGAAAAACTAGTGTTTGCAAAAGACACTTTTAGACAGCCACTATAGATCATTTTCACTCCTTCTATCCCCTAGCCACTAATAAAATTCATCTCCTTGTGTAATTGGACCTAAGAGCATGTCTAGAGTCAGGCTGCCCGAATTCATTTCCTAACTTCACCACTTACCAGTCATGAGATGTGAGCAAGTTGCACAATCTCTCCACTCAGTTTTTAGATCTTTGAAATGCTTCCTTCTTAAAGGATAGTAAGGATTACATGAAATAATGCATGGAACGCACTTAATACATACAGTGCCTGAAACATAGCACCCACTTAATAAATGTTCACTTTTATTGCTATTATTGTTACCTCTAAAATGTGTCTCAAACATTTGCTATTTCCTAATGCCTTTGACACTTCCATAGTTTAGGTACTCATCATTTCTTTCCTGGACCATAAATAATAGAAATTTACACTTAGCTTGGTTCTTTATAAATTTATGAAATGTTTTCTTGTATATTATCCAATTAACCTAATAAGTATTTAATTTATTCTAATCACAGACTCTCTACTTTGCAATTCATTCCCCCCACTGACATTTAATTCTTTTAAAATACAAATCTAATGATGCCATTCTTATGCTCAAAAACCCTTAATGATCCTCCATTATGTGTGTAATGAAGGAAAGTAACAACTCCACCTCATGGTAGATACACCCCTGACTTCACACTTCACCACATAGTTTTAGAATCTGGCCACACTGCACCAGTCCTCGAGTTTAGAATAAACAGTGAACTTTCAGATCACCTGCCTTGACTGTTTTGTTTTGCCTTGAATACACTTCCTTCCTTCTTCTACTTGTTAGAAATCCTATTTGTTCTTTAAGTTTTGCTTAAAATTTCATCTACTCTATGACATATTTCTCAATTCTATATTGCTCATTCTTTTCTTTATTCTACTATATATAGGTATATATACTGCGTATATATACTGCACATATATACAACTCATATATTTATGCTACATCTCACAGAACTAATTATCCAGAGACTCTTATCTATGTTAAAATGTGAGCTCAATGAGAGGAAATGTCTTATTTGTTCTTTTATGCTTTACAAACCAAACACAATATCCTTATAAATATTAGGTGCCCATATAAGCATTTATTGACTAAATTTGCCTATGTAGAAGGCTTCTTACCATTCATTAGTGTATATCGTATCTTAAGCAAATATTACACTTACAGTAGTCATATGGTTGATAATTCTCTTCTTGCCAAAAGTTTCCACTCTTTACAAAAGAAATAAAAACGAGATGCCATTAATAGGGATGTGAGCCAGTATCTTTAAGTAAAAACACAGTCACATGGAACTTTTGCAAAACACGCCTACAACACACACCTGCATCCACCAACCTACCCAGGATTCTGATTTCTTGAGATATTACCATGTTTTCCTTGGGATTCTCTTGGAATAAATATAAAGGCCAATTAATATACTGGCGCTATAAGCATATTGTATCTTCATTTTTCCAATGAAGACTACCTGGTTGGCTCTCGGAGAGGTGATCTAATCTATAGTCTCACTCCCTAATCTAAGTTCACTTTCAGGTCAGATGTCCCTAGTTTGTTTCTGATTCAATGATCTCATCTCCTTCAAGGGAGCTACTCATCCTTCAAAGGACTGCTATTGAAAAATCACACTGGCGACTTACCTACTCCAGAGGAAATTTTCCAGCTCTGAAGTACAGTATTCCCTCTGTGTATTATTCTCCACAACTTCTTCCCTGGCTCTTGATTGGTCTTGGAAATACTGTCTAGGAGTAGGAGGAATAACTCTTTCCTAAACCTTCCATTTTCCTACAAGTGCATTTAATTAATCTGTTTCCCAAAGAAGTTTAAAGCTTATGCTTGAAAGCATATTTTCAATATTTTTCTTACTTTATGATTGCCATGGGACTTATGTATCAGATTTAATTAGGAGACATCTATGGGGCATAAAAAGCTCAGGGCCAGTGTTGTACATCACATTCTCTTTGTTTATCCTAATCTTCACCAAGTCACATTTATTATGCACAATCTAATGCACTGGACTTCCTAGCCATTACTGCTTCCCGTGACTTGGATAGTTGGATTCCATCTTGTCGGTTAATAATAAACTATTATCTATCCCTGTTATACCTCTGCCAAGAACTTTTCTCCAGAAATTACTTTATAGTTATTATCTAATCTTTACAAAACCATGGAGGAAGTTTTCCCATCTAACAGACGGTAAATGATTAAGGAGCAGACAGTTACAGAGCAAGGTGACATGGCAATTAAGTGATGGAATAATACTGAGTGTTCCCAATGTTAATTTTCCATGGTTTAATCTGCAAACCTCACAATATTATCTGAGTTTAAGTTTGTGTAGAATGGCCTCACTTTCCATACAAATCATTAACTGGTATTAAAAAAATGAAAAGATGCATAGGAATGTATAGAAGAGAGTTAAAATGTAGTCTTTAGAGGGTTATGTGCTGATTTCATTATTGTTGTTCACCAACTCTGGCTGGGATTCACATATTTATTGAAACAATCATTTGATTACAAAAGCAGTTACAACCACAGGAATAATTACATACATAAAGTTATTATGACATTATTTAGAAATTTTGTAAATTACCAAAATAATTTTGAAGGACCTATTTTACCTTTTCTAAGTTAAGAAATGTTTTAACAATATTTTCCTACAATGTTTGTATTCATTTTAGTAGTATACTTTATCTTTTATTAATAAAAATAATTTGTTATTGAGTAGCAATTAGATGGAAGAAGTGAGAAAAATGCCTGAAATCTCAGGATATTTTCACATTTCTGATGGCTATTAATCATATTAATGCTTTGCACATAAGTAATAAGTGTATAGATAGTAAGCACTCAAATGTTTTACTTAAATAAATTTTTTCAGATTCGGCATGCTGTTTTTTCTAAAAGTTTAAAGAGCCTAAAATTACCTTGTATCTTAGAGTTTATAATAATTTTATCCCTTCACATTCTACAAGTATTTTTCAACTTTGAATACTTGATTAGATATTGGAGCATATGCCCACCAGAATATAAGTCCCACAGTAGAATGCAACCCCTGTGAACAAAGGGATTTGGTCATTCATGATGGATACCCAGTATCTAAAAATGCGCCTAGATGATAGTAGGTGCTCAACAAATATTTGCTCTCTGGAGGGAGACAGGGATACAAAGGTGAATATAATTATTTCTCTAGCTTCTAGGGTGCCTGAGGACTCTGGAGATGGATCTACTATTGCTATTCAAGAGCAAACCAATTTTCAAAATAAATATTTCAGTTCTTTCAAACCAACAAAATTTTGGTGTATGCAGTCATCTGATAATCGTGCATATGATTTTATTATGTAAACACACATGATGAAGATAGGAAAAGGTTCTGCCTTCTCATGCATTTTCACCCCCTGTCATTCTTGCGTCTCTGGAGCTTCCCACTCAGCATGGCAAACAGCCACAGTACAATAAGGTCATTCATTGCTCATCTCTGACTGTCCAAATAGATTTTTGTTTTTTTTTTTAAAGAAAACTCACTGTTAGGAAAATACATTTGAAAGTCAGTCATTGCCAAGAAAGATAAACTTTTCTAAACTTTCTTAGCTCCTGCATATCAAAACAACAGCTAGCCTGGCTGACCTGACTACAGAGTGTGCTGTGACCTTTGCTCACCAAGAACCCTGTTGTCTTCTTTTCTCTGGATCCACAGAGAAACTCCATTCTCAGCCTTCCTTGAGGTCAGGTGTGACCCTGTAGTGCTATGTGCCACTTTCAGGCCATGTTCAAAAATGCGTCGCGTATGTTCCCTCCTTCTTCCACATGTCTGGGATGAAGGAAACCCCTGGGATGACCTTAGAAGTTACAGGTTGAGTCCCTGAATGGCTACATGGAACTTAATAAAAAATATGGCAGCTTATTTTCCAAGATGGCTGCCATCAGTTCCTTTCTTACCTATAGGCACATGCCATTCCCCATCAGAAGATGGAGTCTACTCCTCCCCTCCCTTTAAATTTAGACTGACTTCATTGACCTGATTGTTCAATAAATGAAGTACCATTGTGATGCTACCTTAAAACTTCCATCTAGGCTTCTTGGAATCTAGGCACTCTACTATTAGGAAGTCTACAGAGCCCTGTTAAGAGGCTTCTGAAAACCAGTATCACCTTGCCGATTCATATAGGTAAGTTGTCCTGGAAGGACATCCTCCAGTCCCAGTTGAGCTTCCCCATCTGAGATCATACAGAGCAGAGAAGAACTGTGCAATAGAGCCTTTTCTGAATACCAAGTCCACAAAATTCTGAAATATAATAAAAATAAGTATTATTTTGAGCTGCTAAGTTTGGGGTAATTTATTATGTATTGGTAGAAAGCTGAAACACTACCTTACCTCCACCCTAAGACCACTCTGGAATGTATATGTGTTTAAGACATAATCTATTATTTTGAGCCTAGATGTTTAGGTGTAATTGCCATTACAGAAAGATGGAGAGGTATCCTTTTCTAGCACAAGTATTGTGAGAAAAGAAAAATGGAGAGAGTGAGAAGAAACAGAGTGAGATGCAAACTGTCCTAGCCTTTCCTCTCTGGATTGAAAGTTCAAGAAGTGATGAAAAGCACTTGAAATACACTGAGGAAAACAAGAGGGCAGGAAAGCTTCTGTCAAACTTTCCATTAGGATCTGAGAGGAAATCCCCTTGTAGACTATCTGTTGCAATCTTGGGGTACAGTGTAGTATTGCTTATAAGAAGAGAATTTGCACACACACACCACAGCATTGAGTCATAAGTGGAATTTATAGAGCCCTGGAGTTCTCCTGGAGTCCTTGGAGTGGGGTGGCACACAGTTGGCTGAGAGTTGGGATGAAGAACTTTGGCTGGAGTGGCCCTGGTGGGGCAAAGAGTTGCTAATGTCATGAGCTGGAGAGTTGACAAGGACAAATTTGGAGTCACAACCATATCCATAAAGCAGGTAAGAGGAGCCACATCTTGATAGAGTGTGGCTAGGCCCTGTCAAGCTGAGAAACCAGTCCGCAAGCTACACAAGCATCAGACCCCAACAGCAGACACCCGGACTGTGCAGGGACATGAGGCCAGGACTAATTAGGCAACACTTGTCCCCACTCCAGACATAGCCCAGAGCAACTGGGGACCCAGGCTCCCCTCCGCCACCACGAGGTTGCTGGAGCCACACTTCCCTCTGTGTCCCAACACTGTCCTTAAGAGGAGCAGAAGAGAGAAGCTCAGGAAAAAAAAAGTCAATACTTTGGTCCAAATGAGACTGAGAATTTGTCTAAAGAGACTTTAAGTTATTTGATCTGAATTGGGCTGTGTTATTATGCCACTACCTAGCTTTGTGGAGACTTAGGAAGGAAAACAGATCTGTTAAAGGAAAAAATAAAGAGAGCCCATTTTTTTTCCTACATATTGGAGTGTATAGTTCGAGTATATTTGTGACCCCATTGAAAATATTAGGTTGGTGCAAAAGTAATTGCGACTTTTGCCATTAAGAAATCACGGCCGGGCGCAGTGACTCACGCCTGTAATCCCAGCACTTTGGGAGGCCAAGGTGGGCAGATCACGAGGTCAGGAGATCGAGACCACAGTGAAACCCTGTCTCCACTAAAAATACAAAAAAATTAAAAATTTGGTGGGCGCCTGTAGTCCCAGCTACTTGGGAGGCTGAGGCAGGAGAATGGCATGAACCCGGGAGGCAGAGCTTGCAGTGAGCCGAGATCGCCCCATTGCACTCCAGCCTGGGCGACAGAGCAAGACTCCGTCTCAAAAAAAATCGCAATTACTTTTGCACCAACCTAATATATAGTCATTTTTACTTTCTAAATAAGTACATCAAACCATGAACATCAGAATTATATCCACGACACAGAAGACATTGAACCTCTTTTCAAGCTCAGGCAAGCGAGGTTTTCTATAGACCCTGCTGCCTCCTATCCCATATTCTATATTTATTATCCTGCTTGTGACTTAGACCTCAGATATAAACCTTGAACTTAGTTTTGGGATCTAACTATAACTGTAATAGGGGAGGGAGATAAAGAGTAAATGGTGCTTTCAAATGATTTAACAGAGTCACATAAATCTGAACAGCAAATATTTTCTATGTATTTACACACACAGAGGCAAACCCTGCAGAGTACACGTGTGCGGGTGCACAAAGTTGTGTCATTAGATGTAAAGAATTTATTTTGCATACCTGTCCTGTGGAGTGATGGGTACCTGGAGAATTTTGTTAGGCCTAGGGTACTTGCTGTTCCTGTGCCCTATGGAGGAATGTCTGAAGAGGATTGTGATTTGTTTGCCAAATACTCACCTGGCGTCCACCACTTCTAGGAGGAAGTGAAGGGCTCTACACTGCCTTGCCCTTGCTGGGACACCTTTGGGGAATCTAAAAGTTCACCCTGAGCTAAAAGAGCATTAGAGGATCTATGATTTCCCTATAAGATTAATGAATGAGTGTTAAATAGCTGTTAAAAGTGTGATATCTTGCAGTACCATGTAGATTAGTTTCCCCAACTAACTTTATAGGACTTGTAGACATTCTGTCTAAGAATTATATGGTCCTGGTGGGTTCAACAGAGTAAGAGTGACTCTGTTTATGTGGGGCTGGAGCAAAGAGGGATCCAGCAGTTCTTGGCTGTATGAGGAAGCAGTATTTTTTTTTTTTTTTTTTTTTGAGACGGAGTCTCGCTCTGTCACCCAGTCTGGAGTGCAATGGTACGATCTCGGCTCACTGCAAGCTCTGCCTCCTGGGTTCACGCCATTCTCCTGCCTCAGCCTCCCGAGTAGCTGGGACTACAGGCACCCGCCACCACACCCGGCTAATTTTTTGTATTTTTAGTAGAGATGCGGTTTCACCGTGGTCTCAATCTCCTGACCTCATGATCTGCCTGCCTTGGCCTCCCAAAGTGCTGGGATTACAGGCGTAGGGAAGCACTATTACCAACCATTACTTGAAGGAGCCCACACGGAAGGGAGCAGCGATCACAGGTGCTGTAAGGGGGCACCAGTGAAGCGACTAAAGAGAATCACAGACAGGCAACCCCTACAGAGGATTCTCCCCTACAGTTCTCTTTCAGAGTGAGTTCCTCTTAATAAAAAGAAAGTCGGGCCAGGCATAGTGGCCCACACCTGTAATCCCAACACTTGGGGAGGTGGAGGCGGGTGGATCACCTGAGGTCAGGAGTTCGAGACAAGCCTGGCCAAAATGGTGAAATCCTGTCTCTACTAAAAATACAAATATTACCCGGGTGTGCTGGCATATGCCTGTAATCCCAGCTACTCAGGAGGCTGAGGCAGGAGAATCGCTTGAACCTGGGAGGTGGAGGTTGCAATGAGCCAAGATTGTGCCACTGCACTCCAGCCTGGGTGACAGAGCCAGACTCCATTTCAAAAAAAAAAAAAAAGAAAGGGAAAAGAAAATCAATCCACTTTTTCTACTTAACAACAGTATGGGGGAAAAGGGAAGTTTCTTATCAAAAAAGTAGTGGACATGGACACTTAGAAACTCCAAATTGAAGTTTCTGTCAACACAGAGACTCTGCCCACAGCTTCGCAGCCTTGGGAGTGAACTGAAGGAAAGAGTATTACAGAAATATAAGGGGATGAGCGGTAAGTGACTGTTCTCGCAACCTTATATTAAAATCAACAGAACTTCAGTTGATAGTCCGTTTCTTCTCCATTTAAGGTACAAACTGGGAAACTGTTGAATTTGAAGGCCTTATTTTGAACACATGGCTTGCATCTGTGGAAAGATTCTGTAATATTATCACTCCTGGGAGAAGCAGGCACCCAATCTTTTTAAGAAGCCCCAACAATCATGAAAAAAGAGACCAGGATATAAGAGAGGCATATTTAGGTGATCGGTTGGGTCTTGCTGTATTTCTTAGGTTTAAAAAGGTATGAAATTTATCTGCTAGAAGTACTCTCTGTGTCTCTGATCTTTGTTCTTAGGTATAACCATAACTCTTCAATTACACTGAACTGCTGCTCTCTAATTTATTCATTTTAGTATTCTTTCCCATAAACACTTTAAATGTTAAGTCAGTCAGGCTCCCAAATTCTCTTGTCAGATACATGTTTTTCCAACGCTATTTCACTTACAACTCTCTAAGAAGATGGCATCTCCATACTAAGCACAAATGTACTTTTGCTACTTGATATAGGCAGACAAACCACTTGGCAAGTCTGTCTCAATTTTTTTTTTTGTATTTAATATTTTTTGATCCAGTAGATCAGTTTTAGAATGACAACTTGATTTAAGAAAGGATCTAGGAACAAAAGCAAAGTTACTTTTGTAGTGTTTTAATCTCAGAGTAAGCAAAGAATCAAAATCAGATCTGGAAGATTTCTTTATTTCTATTTCAGCAGCTTTTCTATCAAACAAAACCCTATCCATATTTTTTACAAAGAATAAAGAAACTGGAAACAGCAGCTCTTTTGGAGTATGATGCTGGGATTTGTTGAGTGGCTGGATTCTATGATTATATTGGTTCTTAAGCTCCAGAGGACAGTGACCTTCAGAGTCCATTGCCGAAGGCAAATGTTCTCTAGAAGGGTCCTTTAAAAAAGAGCAAGTAAGCAGATTCAGTCACTTTTTAATGCAACTTCCTTTTGACCTTTCCTTGGCAAACACATCAGCAAATTACATGTAGAATGGAAATGTGCTTGATCCGGTCAAATGACTTCTACTGATATTTTACTCCTCAATGTTTAAGGGAGAAATTGAGAGCATTGCTTATTTTTTCTGATTACATATGGTAACAAGACTATATAATATGGTTGCACCATAGAGAAGGACAGGTTTGATAGCTAACTAGAAAGGCACTTTTAGGATCCATTGAAAACAAAAAGGGGTTTTCTGGCCCAGACAGGAAAGTAGATGGAAAAATAGAGGGCAAAAATGTGGAGAGTGATTGTGAAAAGACTTGTTTCCTTGCACTCTGGGAACTTTACAGACTTTGGTCTTTCATGGGAAGTAGACTACATAGGCAAGAGCAATCTATGCCTTCATAAAAGATAAAAAAATGAAACTACCACTGGGTTAAACTGACAAGACAGGAGAAAGGACCAGACCAGTGAAGAAAAGAGAGCTGACAAAACAGGAGCTTAAAGGAGATTCCCAGTCACTTCTAAGACTTAGTGAATGCAGTTTGATCTTAGGAAACTAAAGTCGTGTGTTTGTTTGAAAAAAACAAATTAAATGGCTTCAAGAAGAGTGAATACATTTTACAGACAGATTTCTCAGGAATTCCCAGTGTCTATGTGTAAACCTGTCCATGAGTGTGGCTGTATCAAAAAGAGATGAATGACCAATGAAAGTACATACATCGAAAAAGAGATTAATGACAGAAATAGTAAGCAAAGCAAAATTTTAAACAAATTAATTTATTTGCTACAACATTTATTGATTCCCTATTATTTGCTCATTAAAAGCACTTGGGACTCAAAACAAATTTGCTCTTTCAGGTAATTTATATTCTTATGGGGAAAGACAGACAATTGACCACAGTAAATAAAATATATAATATGTAAGTTGATGAGAAGTGCTGTGGAGAAAAGCAAAGAAGTTAGAAAAGTTCTCAATGATAAAATTATATTTGAGCTCAGACTTGAAGGAGGTAAGGGAACAAAGCCTGGGGATAAAAGGAGGTAAAATATTCGAGGCAGACAAAAGAAGAAGCATAAAGGCCCTGAGGTAGGGAAAGGTTTGGCACATTCAAACATGTTCAGAGTAAAATAGATGAGATAAGATGTAGAAGTGAGATTTTTCAAAAGGTACCTAGGAATCACATTATGCTGGATCTTGTAGGTTGTGTATGTCAGTTATCTATTTCTTCATCACAAGAAATGGGCCCCCAAGCCTAGTGGCAATAACAACCGTTTATTTTGTTTACAAAATCTGCAATTTAAGCAGGGATTGGTGGAAAGAGCTTATCTTTGCTCCACATGGCATCACATGGAGCAGCTTGACTAGGGACTGGAGCATCCGCTTAAATGATAGCTTAGTCACATCCTGGCAAGGTAGTGCTGGCTGTGATCTGTGATCTTGGCCAAAACTATGGGTTATAGACCTCATTTCTACTCTTTATTATCTCTTTCTGGGTATCTTGGGCTTCCTCACAGATTGGTGGCTAGTTTCCAAGTGTGAGCTTCCCAAGAGAGCAAGGAGGAAATGCACGGCACCTGTGACCTAGCCTTGGACGTCACAGAGCATCACTTTCGATATACTCTACTGATCAAGTCCGCCTAAAGGTCTGTGCAGGTTCAATGGGAAGAGACATAGACCCCATTTCTTGATGAGGAAATGACAAAACTCTAGAAAAGTATACGAGGTAAAAGATATTATGTTCCTATCTTTGGAAAATACAATCTGTAACACCATAATAACAGCTTTGAAATTTACTTTGAGTGAAATGAGTGCCCATTGTAGTGTTGTCAGCAGAGGAGTGACTTAAATTTTCAATAGATTGTTCAGTCTTTTTATTGAAAATAGATTGTAGAGAGCAAGGGTTGAAACAGGTTCAACAGTAAAGAGGCTGTTGTTATAATGAGGTGAGATGTGAAAGTAACTTGGACCAGAGTTGTAACAGTGGGGATGGTGAGAAGTGGGGAGACTTTGAATATATTTTGAAGGTAGAGTCAACAGGATTTGCGGAGAGATTAGGAGTGGGGTATGTGAGAAAGAGAGGAGTCACGTATAACTCCTTGACTCCCCTTCAGAGAGGATATCCCCTCCCTGCTATAAATGACTAGTTTTTATTAGATGCTGTCACCATAAACAAATTCAAAAATGAATTAAATACCAAAATAAAACCTGATTGAATGCAGCAGAAAGTTCCCAATGCAGCCATGATTTAGGGATCCGAGATGTCAAAGGGAAGGGAAACACATGAAAGCGAGCCAAACATCTCATGCTACTTTTTCCTTTGAGTCATTTGCCAGTTTATGAATGGGGCATGTCTGAGAGATCAGAGGCTGAGCAGAAACATGAGGCTAACTGGCAAAGAAGCTGGTCAAAGTTATCAGGAATCTCAAGGGGCTAAAGAGACAAAAACTGGAGTTCAAGGCTGTCAACATAGTCAAGAATAGAGGGAACAAGATCCCAGACAGCAGAGTGAAAAAAAAGGTACACCGAAAAAGTGAGCTAAACATTTGGTGATGCTTTTACTTTTAGGAAGACAGTTTCCAAAAGGCCTAGATGCTGAGAAGAAAAAGACAAAAGTGACTGAGAGGCTAAGAAGTTAAGGAGAGCTTTTAAAAGTCATAATATTCATGAAGTCTAGAGCTTGCTAAGGATGAGAGACCTTGATAAACATCCTAGACTTGCAGTAAATACCTAGTATGGCTAGGAGTAAGAGAAAACCTGAAACAGATTAGCATCCCCCAAAATTACAACTCAGCATAGAATCACCGTGATACCAAACTAAATTAGAACGATCTGCTTCTATTCTAACTGCCTGCCAGAAGCAGAAATACATTTTCCACATATCATGCAGAGCCTCTACAATTTTTCATAAATAATATTTATAATGTAATCAATAGTTTTCAGCTCCAGGTATACTAAAAGACGGGATAAGAAAAAAACAGGCAATGTAAATAGACGTAC
The DNA here is from genome assembly GCF_049350105.2 of Macaca mulatta. NCBI lineage: Eukaryota > Metazoa > Chordata > Mammalia > Primates > Cercopithecidae > Macaca > Macaca mulatta. The sequence goes on from NC_133422.1 coordinate 68,353,973, forward strand.
AGGTGATCAAGATTAAATTGATCAAAATAGACTTAAAAACACCTGGGTTTAGTACATTCCAGATAATTGATGATAAAGTAAAAATTTCAGCAGAGGACTGAAAGCCATGAACAAAGTAGAAAATCTGGAATTAAAATGCAACAAATTTAACAAAGAACTTCAAATATATGTTTAATAGAATACTAAATAGAGATAAAGAAGAATTAGTGAACTAAAAGACAAATCAGGGGAAAATGACCAGAAAGAGAGAGAGAGAATATAGCAAAGAATGTAAGAGACATAGTATATGTGGTCAAAGGGTCTAAACTGTATGTCATTAGATTCCTAGGGGGAGAAGAATGAGAAAAGGAGATATTATAGCAAAAATGATGGTGTTAAGTTTTCTAAAACTGATAAAAACCCTCAAGCCACTGATTCAAGAAGTACTATGAGTTCAAAAGGAACATAAAGAAAACTACAGAGTCACAACACAGTAAAACTACTGAAACAAAACAAAACAAAACAACAGTAAGAAAATGTTGGAAAAATAGCCAGAGATGGCCAGGTGTGGTGGCTCATGCCTGTAATCCTAGCACTTTGGGAGGCCAAGGTGGGCAGATCACCTGAGGCCAGGAGTTCCAGACCAGCCTGACCAACATGGTGAAACCCCATCTCTACTAAAAATACAAAAAAAAATTACCTGGGCATGGTGGCGTGCACCTGTAGTCCCAGCTACTCAGGAGGCTGAGGCAGAAGAATCTCTTGAACCTGGGAGGCAGAGTTGCAGTGAGCCGAGATCGTGCCACTGCACTCCAGCCTGGGTGTCAGAGAGACACTCCATCTCAAAAAAAAAAAAAAAAAAAAAAAAAAAAAAAAAAAAACCAGAGATAAAGAAAACAATAGCTATAAATAAGTTACCTTAGACAATAAAATTGTATCTGATTTTTCAATGGAAACAATGCAAGCTAGAAGACAATGGAATGACATCTTTGCTAAAACAAAATAACTGCCTACCTAGAATTCTATACTTAGGGAAACTATTCTTTAAAAATAACAAAGGTGAAATAAAGATAGTTTCAGACAAACTAAAGTGATGTCATATTAACTATTAAACCCATATTTCCCCCAATCAAAATTCCTCAGTGCTATAATAGTAATTGTAACCACTGTACAATATTTATGGGAGATTGAGAAGTAGATTATTTGTGTTGAGAACATGTCTATTTTCATTCTTTTGTTTCATAACGTCCTGTGTCATGGAAGCCTTGAATTCCAGTGCCCATTACTGCTTCTGCTGCCAGTGGCTCCCATTTGTGTTCTCTCCTGTGACATCAGATTCCATGCAGAAATGGGGTAAATGGCCATGTCCAAATAATTGTTCTTTACTTTGTCCCTGAGCCTTTAAGTAGCAATGCTAGTGTCCAGACTCATAAGGAGTTTTACAAAAGTAGCTCCCTCAAAATCTAACTCTATGCTTCCTTCTGGTGGAGCTTAGGGATAGTCTAAAAGAGCCAGGATAGGGTCAGATGGCACTACTTCTACTCCTTTTACTCTCTTGCCTACAGATACTTGTGTACTCATGAGCTCCTATTTCTCCAGCTCAATCAAAGTTATTTTAACAGTAAAAACCAATATGCAAAGAAGAGGAGGAGAGATGGAGCCATCAAGCCCTCCTGGGCTCGGAATATGTGTGTGTGTATGCATACACAGGTGCATGTAGTGTTGCAATGTAGGATTAAGCTGTACAATGTTCTGTAATCTCCATTTTTCCATTCACTATATCATGAACATCTTCCAAATCACCATATAGTTTTGTATAACACACATTTTGATGACTGAATAGTAATGTATTCTCCACAATTTGTATTTCAAATCTTTACTGACGGACACATGTTATTTATAGTTTTGATCATTAGAAACATAGCTTTAATAAACATTCATATCTCTTTGCACCCTTTTCTGGTTATTCCTTAGGACAGGTTTCTAGAAGGCTATTTCTGTGTCACAAATATGTTCGTTTTATAGATTTTAAAATAAATTTCAGGAATACAAGGACATGAACAGACATTTCTCAGAAGAATAAAAATATGTGGCCAAGAAATACATGAAAAAATGTTCAACATTACTAATCATCAGATAAATGCAAATTTAAACCGTAGTGAGATACCATGTTACACCAGTCAGAATAACTATCATTAAAAAGTGAAAAGAAAACAGATGTTGGTGACGATGCAGAGAAAAGGGAACACATATCCACTGTTGGTGGGAATGTAAATTAGTTCAACCTCTATGGAAAACAGCATGGAGATTTCTCAAAGAAATAAAAATGGAACTGCCATTCAATCCAGCAATCCCATTACTGGTTATCTACCCAGAGAAAAAGAAGTCAAATTTAAAAAGACACCTGCACTTGTATGTTCATTGCAGCACTATTCACAACAGCAGTCATGGAACCAACCTAAGTGTCCATCATCAGTTGACTGGATAAAGAAAATGTGGTGTATATACACCATAGAATACTACAAAGCTCTAACAAGAATGAAATCATGTCTTTTGCAGCAAGATGGATGTAGCTTAGGCCATTATCCTAAGTGAATCAACACAGAAACAGAAAACCAAATAGTGTACATTCTCACTTACAAGTGGGAGCTAAACAATGGGTACACAAAGCCATAAAGATGAAAATAATAGACACTAGGGACTCCAAAAGGGGAAAGGGTGTGAGGAGGGTGGGGACTGAAAATTTACGTATTGGTACAATGTTCACTATTTGGGTGAGGGGTACACTATAAACCCAGTCTCCACCAGTATTCAGTGTACTCATGTAGCAAACATGCACATGTATCCCCCAATCTAAAATAAAATAAAACTTAAATATATATAGATGAAAAAAGAAATATTCACAAGTAAAACTATATTTATTTATATTTCTATAAATGATATATGAGAGTGCTATGTTTTATTCTATTCACCAGCACAGGTTATTATCATATTCTGATCTTTGCTAATTTAGATACAAAATACTATTTAATTGTCATCCCAATTTATATCTCTTTGATTACTAATATAGCCATTCTTTTCATACTATATTTGGTTACCTTACTCAAGTTTCCCTATAACTAGAAAATCTTAGATGATCCCAAAGTTTTGTGGATTACCCACTGATTATTACTGGCACAAAAGGAAGCTCTTTGCTGGGCGCGGTGGCTCACGCCTGTAATCCCAGCACTTTGGGAGGCCGAGGCGAGCAGATCACGAGGTCAGGAGATCCAGATCATCCTGGCTAATATGGTGAAACCCCATCTCTACTAAAAATACAAAAAATTAGCCGGAGTGGTGGCAGGCAATTGTAGTCCCAGCTAGTCGGGAGGCTGAGGCAGGGGAATTGCTTGAACCCGGGAAGCGGAGCTTGCAAGTGAACCGAGATCGAGTCACTGCACTCCAGACTGGGCGACAGAGCAAGACTCTGTCTCAAAAAAAAAAAAAAAAAAAAAAAAAAGGAAGCTCTTCATTGTGTATCTGACCTCTTTTCTGAGCTCAGTTATTAGATCTAGTTATTTTCGGTTGACTCTCTTGGGTTTTCCAGGTAGTGAATTTTACCCTCTGCAAGGAATGGTAGTTTAGTATCACTAAGAGATATACCTTTTATTTCTTTTGCTTACTTTTTTTCATTGGGTGTTCCTCCAAAAAAATATTGAAAAATGATAAGCAGGATTATATTGCTAGTTTCTTTATTTTTAAACATTCAAATAATAATGTTGGCTTTGATTTGTGATAAAAATGCTTTGTCAGATAATATAAACATCTTTCTATCTCTAGTTTACTGAGAGATTTATAATAAAGTGTTTAATTTTTATCAAAGGCACTTTTAACATTATTATAATAAAGTATGTTTTGTTTCTTTTGTTCTATCAATGTGGTAAATTACATATTAGATTTCCTAATGTTAAGCTATCACTGCATTTCTAAACTAAAGGGTGTTTTTTCAAAATCTAATATTCTTTTCAGTGCTTTGGTGAACTTGCTAATTGTTCTTGATTTTCTATCCTAGAATCTTATTTCTTCTTGTCACCTTTGTCAAATTTTAGTAACAGGTTATGCTAGCCACAAGTAATAAATATACTTTAATGTCCAGAGTTTTATATGCTATATAATAGCTTCATTAGCATAAACATAGTTTATTATAAAATGATTTTCTAAAAAATTATCATAAGGCCTATGGGGGACGCAGAAAAAGGGAGTAATATTTTGACAACTTTGCTTATTTGTTTTGTGACTATTTGTTGCTTCATTATTGTTTTAACTTCTTCCTTTTTCTCTATTTTTAAAATGTATATATTTCCTAGAAAAATTATATATTTCATCAAGTTTTTCCATGTACATTAGCAAAGAATTACGAATAATATTCTCTGATAATTTTTTTATTATTGGCCTATAGTTATAACATTTAAATTTTTACTATGTTTTTCTCGACTAAAAGAGCCAGATTTTGTCTGTACTTTTCCCTGAAACTGATCTTAGATTATTATAAATCCTATTTATTTCTATTTTTTAATTTATTATTTTCTACTTTGACATTTATGAATTCTCCCTGCTTTCTTTGGGTTTATTTTGTTGCTATTTTCTAGCTTCTTGAGTTAAAATTTTAATTTACTTGATTTTATTCTTTCTTGTTTATCAAATAAGGTCTTTGAATTTCTGAATGTGTATGTCTTGGCTGTGCCCTCTAAGCATCCATCTTTTATACAGGAATTTATACACACACAAGCACAAGTGCTAGTTTCAGTTTTTGGGAAATGTATCTAAAAGCCCATATTCAAAAGAGATGAATGTGCAAGTGTGAGAAATTTGAGAATTATGGTGAAATGTCCATTAGCTATAACTGACTGGAATCATTTGGTTGGATTTTTGTGCTATTTTTTTTCCCTTTTAAAAGCAAATTGTATGGGAAAGAAACCCTCAAGTAGCTTATGCAATATAATTTTTGAATCTTCAAGGGGATTACTTGGGTCAATACATTATTGATTCTAAACTTGCATGCCTTTTTCAGTTTTTTATAATGATCAATCATGTTCAGAAGGATATTCTGAGGCACTGCAAGATTATCATCAGAAGTTACATTACTATACTAGTGTTAGGGAATATTACTAGTACTATTTACTATACTAGTGTTAGGAAATATTATAAATATTTATAAAATATTATATAAGGATTGGAGGAATATCTACAAGGATTTTGACAAAGAGAAGTTTCTATTCAATTCTTGACAAAACACTTCATTCTCTGACATTTAAATTAAACCTGGTTATATAGTGATTATTATATATCGATAATAATAACGCTTACATTTACTTACAATGAGTCAGTTAGTATTCTACCACTTTTTGTGTATTTTCTTATTCTTTAAGACAATCTCATGAAAAAGGCAGTGATGAAGAGACGAGGCCCAGTGGTTAGGTCACATGGCCACTCGGGGACTCAGACCCAAACTGCCCCCAGAACCCATGTTCTAAATTTTTTTTTTTTCTTTGAGGTGGAGTCTCACCCTGTCACCCAAGCTGGAGTGCAATGGCATGATCTTGGCTCACTGCAACCTCCGCCTCCTGGTTCAAGCGATTCTGCTGCCTCAGCCTCCCGAGTAGCTGGGACTACAGGCATGCGCTACCAGGCCCAGCTAATTTTTTTTTTTTTTTTTTTTTTTTTTGTATTTTTAGTAGAGACAGGGTTTCACCGTGTTGGTCAGCCTGGTCTCAAACTGCTGACCTCAAATGATCCACCCGCCTTGGCCCCCCAAAGTGCTGGTATTACAGGCATGAACCACCATGCCCGGCCTCTTAATTCTTTATGACAGTACCTAGTAATGGGTTGAAAAATGTGAGGCCACAAAACCACAAGAGAAATGCCCTGTGTGAATTTACCTGTGGCAGGGATGAGGCAGGATAATGAGACCCAGCAATGTGGCAGCATAACTCTTTGTAAAGCTAACCCACCAGTGTGGGTGACACAATGACTCCCCAGCTCAGAGACACAATCCCTTAAAGAAGATCTGTGAGGACCCCCTGCCATCGCAGGGAGGGATGATGTCCATTCTAGCATTTACATGAACACCTGGACTGTTTCTAGATTATCTTCCAAATCATGTGTAAATTTTCCATCAATGAAATCTAACTTATAGGAGGTACAATGCCCCAGTATGATGCCACACCCAAAAGGAGTATGTGGTTTTATTTGTCTGTGACATCAGTGTTGGGAACCAGGTGCAATGTCCCTCACAGATCACAAGATGTGCCCTCAAACTAGGCCACCCTGAAAGTATGTTTTCTTTTACTTCCATACATTCTTTCCAATTTGGCATGGGATGGGAACTTTGGGTTTGCTTCTGGGGCATCCTTTGTTTTTAAAAAAGCTAATATTCATTTCCTCATTTTCTTTGGCAAAAAATAAAACAACAACAATAGTAATAACACTTGGCACTAACAATGAGAACCTTGGGAAAGATTAAAAGTGGCAACTACAGTAATGAAGCTACTCCACTGGGTAGCTTCATTTAAGGGAACACTCAAAAGATTCACTTAAAAACACCAATATGTATGTATATCACATTTTCTTTATTCTTTCATCTTGTGGGGGAGGTGGGCAGGTAGGAATGGCTAACAGGTTAAAAAAACAGAAAGAATGAACAAGACCTCATATTTGATAGCATAACAGGGTAACTATAGTCAATATCTTAATTGTACATTTTAAAACAACTAGCAAGAGATAAATGCTTGAAGAGATGGATACCCCATTCTCCATGATGTGATTATTAATACTTAGTATTAGATAACATAATAGGGTGACTACAGTCCAAATAATTTAATTGTACCTTTAAAAATAACTAAAGGAGTGTAATCAGATGGTAACACAAAGGATAGGTACTTGAGGGGATGGATACCCCCCATTTCCCATGCTGTATTACACATTGCATGTCTGCTTCAAAACATCTCATGTACCCCAAAAATATATACACCTACTATATGCCCACAAAAATGTTTAAAAATTAACCAAAACCAAAACCAAACACCAGTATGTATACAACCTCAAACTTTTCTATTTTCATACATTTATTAAGAGTTTGCCATACCTTGGTAAAAATTAGACAAAAGATGATAACCTTATTTTGACTCTTATTCTGGATGAACTGTTAGGTATTTCACAGCACAGGCCTTTCTTTGCAGGAACCAGTGTCTGTCACTTTTAACGCACTTAGAACCTTCTCTGCCAAGCACTTATGAGTTTCTCTTAGTTCTTGAACTTGCACAGTCACGCAATGTCTTCTTTAAAAAGGAAAAATAAAAGAGCTTGAATAAAACAAACAGTTGATATTGATCTAAGCTAACTACAAAGGAAAGTAATTAAAGGACAGATCATTATTTCTCTGATGCAATTTTTAATCGCCCCCGCAATATATTCTCCACCCTGATTAAACCGCTACATTGAGAGATTTCAACTATTGTGTTCGAGGTTTCATGCAGTATAGTTCACTTGAATCACCTCATGAAAGTGATCAAGGCAGGCTTATTGGGTTGTCATGAGCCTTTTTTTTTTTTTTTTTTTTAAAATCCCTGGCAAATAACTTCAATAACAAGAAAGAGTTTACAGAGATGTAGTTGTATCAACAAGAAATTAGTTTCCATTGACTGTTATTCCAATTGTGTCTTATATTTACTTCACTGAATTCACATGAGAGGAAACAAAGTCTTCAAATTTAAACTGTATCTTTATAGAAGCTTTCCTACATTCTCTCTCTATGTATAAAACACCTGGTATATCAAACATGCTATATATGAATCAAAGAGAATAGTTTGAGTTCTTGTGAAAAGGAAGTTAATTTCGTTCCAGTATGGTCAGTCTTCAGAACATATTCCTCATTTAAGAAAAGCAGAATAAAATATATATAAATTACTGTTTTATTACATTAATTTGCTATTTATTGCCTTTTCCTCTAAATATTGAGCTACTCATAATTTTATAACAACACTAGATGTTGTAATAGAGCATTTTGTCTTTAGCATGATTTCACCTCTCCTTCATGTGAAAGTCTTTTCTATTTTTATTACTAAATTATTTCATTCCGATTCTATTCTCTGTGCTATTCATTGTTTTTTGTATATGTTATGCCTCCCACTTAGATTGCAATCTCCTTGCATAAAAGGGAAGGTAGCTTTCCTTCTTCGCATTTTTACCATCTGACTCAATCCTGTAAATGCAGTGGATAAAGAAGAAATGTTTCTCAATTATGATTTGGAATTTGTTTAATAAAAGTTATTTTTAAGTGAGAAAATATTAATGTGACACACGTAAAATAGTAGTAAAACCAAGAGGATCAATAATATTTGTGAAGCATGTATGATATACCACCTGCTATATATACTTTACATAATATAACCCTTGAGGTAGTTATTTATTAGTTCCATTTTTCAAATATGGAAATGAAGACTCAGTGAGGTGAGGTTCAGGAACTTGGCCAGTGCCAGTTTAAGAGCTGCAGAGCCAGGTGTTAGGTCTGGCTGACTCTAAAGCATGACCTCCCTCCATTATGCTGTAATGCCTTTCATGAAAACATTAAAACACCACCTTTAATTAAAAACAGATCTTGGATGGGCACAGTGGCTCACATCGCTGTGGGAGGCCAAGGCACTTTGGGAGGTCAAGGCAGGAGGATAGTTTAAGCCCAGGAGTTTGAAACCAGCCCTGGTAACATAGTGAGACCCCATCTCTACAAAAAAATTTAAAAATTAACCAGGTGTGGTGGTGTGCACCTGTAGTCCCAACTACTTGGGAGGTTAAGGTGGAAGTGTCGCTTGAGCCTGGGAGATCAAGTCTGCAGTGAGCCATGATTACACCACTGCATTCCACCCTGGATGACAGAACAAGACCCTGTCTCAAAAACAAACAACAACAACAAAAACAGATCTCCATATTGTGCAAAGTCAAGTGTGCAATATGAACTGTTAAAGAATAGATTTTAAAACCTGAGAGAAAATAAATGTCTGAACCCAAATCAGAGAATGTAAATGAGTGACAACTCAATGAGGAGAGGAAATTCCCAGCAAAGAGATTGTGACAGCACGAGAAAAAAAAAGATGAGGGTCTGTAAAGGAACTGATAGGATGTCACTATGTGGGTAAAAAGGTAGGGAGAGGAGAAAAGATATATATGGATATGCATAAAATATTTCTGGAAGCATCCATAAGAAATATTGGTTCCTCCCAAATAGTGACATTGAGTTGAGAGAGATTGAGAAATAGGAAGGAGGTTTTTCACTACATACTCTTTTTTACGTGTTGAATTTTATAAGATCCAAGTTAAAAATAAAAATAAAATGCTGGGTTACCTATGGTTACTCACACCTGGAATCCCAGCACTTTGGGAGGCTGAGATGGGAGGATTTCTTGAGGCCAGGAATTCAAGACCAGTCTGGTCAACCAAATGAGACTCCATCTCAAAAAAAAATATAAAAACATAAGATGCAAATGAAGAGACTAACATGGCTCTATAAGTATCTCTTGAACACAGAACTAAAATGTATAACAGTAATAGTAATAACAAGTTTTTGTATATATGTGAAATACATAATTTATAAGGTGTTCTTGCATGTATTATGTAATTTAATCATAATTTCATAATGGCTTTCCTTATAAGATGGGATATGATTTAGCTTTATTTGACAAAGAAACTTAGATTAAGCCACTTGACCCAGGTCGCATGGGTAGTAGATGGCACTCGAATGCTTTGACTCCAACCAAGTTCAGTACTTCCATCATACAAAAGAGGGCAGGAGAGAAAAATCATCCAGAAACACACGAAGAGCACCCTTACCCTGTTAGAATAGGGTGGACAGAGTAAAGCCCAGATTAAGATAAAGCTAACAAAAATGCAAAAGACTGCAAATTTAAATATAGTCAGTACAAGAACAAGAATTTCCTACAGCCCACTTCCTGTGAAAGATGACAGAGAGAAGATGAACTTGGCCACATTCTAATTTGCTTTTATCATCTCTGTCGACATGATTGGCTGGAAAGAAGGAAGACACTTGAGAAAAACAACTGAAGCCTGAGATTAGTTAAGGGATAAAAAGAGAGTACATAATTACTCTAATGAGCTTGAATCTCATTACCCATAGAGATTACATTCTGGATACAAAATGAGCTTGTGTTAGTGATCTATAGAGGACAAGGGAGGTGCTGAAAGACTGAATATATGTACATCTCCAATTTTTAAAGGAATGAAGAAAACAAATCTTGCAAACCACATGCCATAAACTGGGTTTACTATTGGCTGTAGACACAATTCTAGACAGGATTAACAAAGAAATCACTTAGAAACCCTTTAAAATGCCCTAGTCACAGAATGAAATCAATGTTTTAATTAGATTATATATTGGTTTGCTTGGGCTGCCAAAATAAAATACCACAGATTTGGTGATTTAAACCACAAAAACTTATTTTGTTGTAATTCTGGAGTCTAGAAGTCTGAAACCAAGGTGTTAGCAGAGTTGACTTTTTCTGAGGCCTCTCTCTTGGCCTACAGATGGCTGTCTTTTCCCCATGTCTTCACATGGCCTTCACTTTGTACCTGTGTTTAAATTTCCTCTTCTTGTTAGGACACCCATTATATTGGCTTAACCTACCTTAATGACTTCATTTTAACTTAATTACCTCCTTAAATACTATCTCCAAGGTCAGTTACATTCTGAGGCACTGGGGAGTTAGGACTTTAATACAGGAATTTTGGAAGGTTACAATTCAGCCCATAACAGATTTCTTTTTATTTTTAATGATGATACAGCTGAAAAGAGAAAAACAAAATACCATTTTTTTTTTAACTAAGATGGATGGTTGGTGTGTTAGAATCAAATGGAGTATTCTTCCAAATTATATTCCCTGTTTCTATCCCACATATAGAGATTCAGATTATTCAGTATTCTTCCCCAAAATCCTTGATACATAAATATATGATCACCTTTGAAAACAGCTAGTAAAGAAGAGGTGAGGATGTGATTTCTTGATCCTCAAACTTCAGCGCAGGGATAGTGGTGACAGAGACCAAATGTCTGAGATGTACCTGCAGGCAAGAAAGGAAGGCCCCTGAACCATCTAGGGCTGGGAAGAAGCCACAGGACATAATAACAGAAAGTCCTGATAGGGCCTTTAATGACTGGAGCTGTACAGTGAATAGATAGGAGTCTTCTTAAGGTAATGAGTTCAATACAGAGGATGAATAGAGTTGTAGGGGGATTTGTGTCGAGGATAAAGTGTTGGTTTAGATTCTACTACCAATCTATTGATTCTATCATTTATGATTCTCTTATCATTGAGATAAATTAAATATAGAGAGATTAGTTATCTTAAAGGATAGGTCCAAGTTCAGAGATTACACCTGAGATTGTACATTGATAGAAGCCTATTTTATACAACCACATACTGAATAAGGATGTTTTAGTCAACAATGGACTGCCCATATTAATACAATGGTGGTCCCACAAGATAATAATAGAGCTGAAAAACTCCTATTGTCTAGTGGCATTGGAGCAGTAAAATCATTGCACAATTACTTTTTATAAATTTAGTGTAGCCTAAGTGTACAGTGTTTATAAAGTCTACAGTAGTGGACAGTAATGTTCTAAGCCTTCACATTCACTCACCACTTACTCACTGACTCTCCCAGAGCAACTCCTAGTCTCACAAGCTCCATTCATGGTAAGTGCCCTATATAGGTGTACCACTTTTTATCTTTAATATTATTTTTTTTTGCTATACCTTTTCTATGTTTAGATACAAAAACACTCAACATTGCACCACAATTTTCTACAGTATTCAGTATAGTTATATGCTATGCAAGTTTGTAGCCTAGGGGCCATGGGCTATATCACATAACCTAGGTATGTAGTAGACTATATCATCTAGGTTTTTGTAAGTACACTCTCCAGTGTTTGCACAATGACAAAATCTCCAAACAACACATTTCTCAGAAGGTATCCCCATTGTTGAGTGACTCATGACTGTATTTGCATAACTCTTTACTGTATCCAAAGTGCTTCACAAACCGTATATCCAATATTAACATAATCTCCTTTAGTTATTCACTGGTCAAATCATTCCAATCTAGTTTCCATTTCCACTACTCTACTGAACTGTTTTTAATAAGCAACCCTCTATTTTCTACATAAAATAATGATTTTCATTTTTATCTCACCAGACCCAAACTCTTTCCATTCCTATCTTCCACAACAGCACACATTTCTAATGATATTCCCATTTATCTGACAGTTGGTTTTGATTTCCTATTGCCATTGCAGGATTTTGAGCCTTAAAAAGTTGGGGCTTCTTGGGGTTTTGTCCTTTTTCCTGTTTAATTCTTAAGCTCCATATTCCCTTTGAACAATCACATCTAAATCCACAGCCTCAACCAACTGGTTACCAACATTTCCCAAATATCTCCAGCCAAGTCATTGTTTTTGACCTCCAAACCAGTTTTTCCAACTGTGTATGGAATATCTTTCACTTGGACATCCCAGAGGATTTTTGCATCTGCATGGGCAAAATGGAGTAAATCTAGCCTCCTAGTTTCCCTTTTGCTCCTCTCCGTGTTCATAATGTTGTCGGATTACAACATTGTTTTCCAACTTCCAGGCCATTCACATGGAGGTTGTTCCGGATTCTCTCTATTTCACACTCATAATCAGTCACCAAGTCCTGTCATTTCGTAATCATCTCTTGAACCTGTTCCCTTTTGCTACTTCCTCTGTTATTGCCCTATCTCCAGTATTTATCATCTCTTGCTATACTAGCGCAATAACCCACTGCAGTCATAGATTTCATCAGTCCAACCTCCACATCACAGCCCAAGGTGTCTTTCAGAAACACAAACCTTATGGCGCCACTACCCTGTCACTATTGCTCATCATTGTCTTTGGGATTAACAAAGAAGCTTTACACCGGCATGGAGTATATTCTGGGACATTTCTACCTTGCTAGCCTTCTCACTCAGCCCTCCTACCTTGACACCACATTTTATCTAGCAAGTCAGCTTATCTTGGATAGCTCTGGTCTTACATCATACTCTACCACATCCCTGTGCACATACTGCCCCTTCTCTTCATCATTTTTCTCATTTTCTCTTCTACTTAGCTCAGACATCACTTCCTTTCTGACATCTTTACTAGCTGTTTTTCCCACCTGAAAAATTAGGAATCTCTTCCATGCTTCATGAACCTCCCACAGATTTCTGTGTTTGTCCTTTCATTCTGTATTTTAATAGTCCCTGTATTTATCCCTTTCAAAGATGTAGGCGCTTTAGGAAGTTATCACATACCAATCCTCTTTATAACTCAGCAACTTACACAATGCCTGAGTTATGGTGGATTGCAAATATTTGTTGAATTATTAAAATATGTTCTGCATAGAAAAAAATACTATCCATTTTTTTTTTTTTTTTTTTTTTTTTGAGATGGTGTCTCACTCTTGTTGCCCAGGCTGGAATGCAATGGCACAATCTCGGCTCACCGCAACCTTGACCTCCCGGGTTCAAGCAATTCTCCCGCCTCAGCCTCTCGACTAGCTGGGATTACAGGCATGCGCTACCACCACTGGCTAATTTTTTGTATTTTTAGTAAAGATGGGGTTTCTCAATGTTGGTCAGGCTGGTCTTGAACTCCCGACCTCAGGTGATCTGCCCTCCTCGGCCTCCCAAAGCCGGCCCACAATTTTTTTTTAAATGTGCTCTCACTCTGTCGCATAGACTGGAGCACAGTGGCTTGATCTGTACTCACTGCAACCTTCGCCTTCTGGGTTAAAGCAATTTTCCTGCCTCAGCCTCCCGAGTAGCTGGGATCATAGGCACATGCCACCACACCCACCTAATTTTTGTATTGTTACTAGAGATGGGATTTCACCATGTCAGCCAGGCTGGTCTTGAACTCCTGGCCTCAAGTGATTCACCCATCTCAGCCTCCCAAAGTGCTGGGATGTATAAAAACTGATTGATTCCCATTGCAGAGTGTGAAAGGAGTTCATATATCTTTGACAGGCATGCCTGAATTTCCTGAGATGAGTGGCTTCTTAACATTTTGGTATTGCTCTTGCCCGCTACTACTGCCATGACTTTAGTAGCAAAAAAAGCAGGCGAGGCTTGGGGAGGCACTCTGACCTTTAATCATCACCTGGGTTATACTCAATGCCTGACTACATAGATACCCCAACCTCCACTCTCACTGACTTTCACAAGGGATAATGAAGAGGATTTTTTTAAAGGGGGTATGGTGGGTGGGGAACAAATTTATAAAAGGAGGTAGAGAGAGCTCTGTAGAGAGGTTCAAGATCAGCAAACAGGCAGCAGAAGTTCAGCTCTCTAGAGAAGAAGGGAAGCATCACACACCACACCTCCCAGTTGCAAGGGGAGCTCAAAAAATATTTCACAAAACTCTTGTCACAAATCCAGAAATGCACCAGAAGGGAGACACTGCACCTCAACCTAGCTGGGCAAGAAATTCAGAGACAGAATGTGGCATATCTCCCCCCAAAGTGGGTTGTGATATTAAAGGAAATTGCCAAACAGGTAACCCAAGGCAGGCTGAATGCCTGTCGGAAAGCAGCAGGAACAAGTTCACGCATGGACACTCTGAACACCACAATGGTTGGCAGCCCAAAATCAAGTCTGGCAAACTAAGCCCTGTGGGGCAAATATAACCCAAGGCCTATTGCTGAATAGCCTGGGAGTGAAAATGATTTTTGTTTTAAAAATATATGTATTTAAATGATGAACATGGAATAGAGACCATATGACTGCAAAACCACATTTGCTATCTGGCCTTTTGCAGAAAATCTTTGCCAACCCCTGTACAGACTCTCTCTGTATAGCTAAGTCTTATATCACACCCAGATCCATAGTAGTTTACAGAAATGCACTCACTGGGATGAGATTGTTTTTTAAAATGTTGAAATTATTATGGCCAACTTGGATTTCTCCATGTGAAAGATTAAAGAGTAGACTTTATTATCTTGCTTCTAAGGATACTCTTTCTCTGAAGCGAGTCTCTAGTGTGGAGAAAGCATAGGACAAGAAGTCAGGAGATCTGACTTCCAGTGACAGCATCAAGATTGATTGAGGATATTAGGCAGCTCACTTAACATCACTGTATTCTAATTTCCTAATCTACCAAACAGGGATAATGTCTACCTTACTCTCCTCACATGGTGGTTGTGAAGATATCATGAGATGACAGATACAGTATGCTTGCAAAGCTGAAAGGGAAATACAAAAAGAGATATTATGAATAATGACATCATCAACCCTTAATTATGGCTACTTTGGGGGAAGATGAAAGACATGTATAAATTAAGTCATTAGTAGAACTTTCTACTTATTTTTATCTCTTTCCTCATTAAATCTTTAATAACACAAGTGTCAGGATAGATTGAGTTTAAAGTTTTCATCCTTTAATTTGGTAAGTGTATGTTTTGTTGAGTGCGTATTTTGTGCTCAGCACCTGTGGGAGGAGTGAAAATTAACAATGAATGGCTCCAATACAGTCATGAAACTTAGAGGAGGGAAGAAGTGAGAAGCCTAGAAATTTTAAAAGAAAAAATTAAACAAACCCCAAAAACCCACTTTATTATCAACCTCACTATCAAAACCTATTTCTTGAAAGCTGGTTAAAATAGTTTCTATTTAGAATTGAAATCAAAGTTAACCTCCTTGGCAACACCACAAATTCAGATATACTCTGACTTACTCTTTTCTATATCAGAGGCAACACTATTTTTCTCTCTTTCTTTCCCTTTCCTTTTTCTGAGCATACAGAAATACTGCTTTTCCCAGTGTTCCTTACAGTTAGGTAGGGACATGTGACTAGACCTGGATAATGAGCTTAATCCTGAGGCACCTGAGTCACTTCCAAGCCAGAGGATAAAAGAAAGATGTAAGTTTTTCTCTCGTCCTGCTCTGCTTATCATAGAAGCTCCATATCAGGATGGCAGAGCTCAACCTAGTACTGGTACAAAAACAGACTCATAGACCAATGGAACAGAATAGAGAACCCAGAAATAAGGCTACACACCTACAAGTATCTGATCTTCAACAAACCTGACAAAAACAGGTGATGGGAAAAATATTCCCTTTCAATAAATGGTGCTGGGAGAACTGGGTAGTCATATGCAGAAGATTGAAACTGGACCCCTTCCTCACACCATATATAAAAATTAACTCAAGATGGATTAAAGACTTAGTGAAATTCAAAACTATGAAAACCCTGGAAGACAACCTAGGCAATACTATTCAAGATATAGGCACTGGCAAAGATTTCATGATGAAGACACCAAAAGCAACTGCAACAAAAGTAAAAATTGACAAATGAGATCTAATTAAACTACAGAACTTATGCATAGCAAAAGAAACTATCAAGAGAGTAAAAAGACAGCTTACAGAATGGGAGAAAATATTTGCAAACTACACATCCAGCAAAGGTCTAATATCCAGAATTTATAAGGAACTTTAATAAACTTAAAGGATGAGGCAAAAAAAAAAAAAAAAAAAAAAAAAAACCCTCATAAAAAAAGTGGGAAAAGGACATGAACAGACACTTTTCAAAAGAAGACATACATGCAGCCAAAAATCATACAAAAAAAAACTCTACATCACTGATTAGAGAAATGCAAATCAAAACCACCATGAGATACCATCTAACACTAGTCAGAATGACTATTACTAAAAAGTCAAACAACAAACAAACAAACAAACAAAAACACATGCTGGTGAGGTTATGGAGAAAAAGGAATGCTTTTACAGTGTTGTTGGGAGTGTATATTATTCAGCCATTGTGGAAGACAGTGTGGTGATGTCTCAAAAACCTGAAGACAGAAATACCATTTGACCTAGCAATCCCATTACTAGGCAAATACCAAAAGGAATATACACCACTTTGTTATAAAGACACATTAATGCACATGTTCTTTGCAACACTATTCACAATAGCAAATATGGAACCAACCTAAATGTCCATCAGTAATAGACTGGAACAGAAAATGTGATACATAAAGGCCATGGAATACTATGTAGCCATTAAAAAGAATGAGATCGTGTCCTTTCCAGGGACATGGATGAAGCTGAAGGCCATTATCCTTAGCAAACTAACACAGGAATAGAAAACCACATACTGCATATTCTCACTTATAAGTGAGAGCTAAATGATGAGAGCACATGGACACATAGAAAGGAACAACACACACTGGGGCCTATCGGAGCCTGGAGAGTGGGAGGAGGGAGAAGATCAGGAAAAATAACTAATGGGTACTAGGCCTAATACGTGACTGATGAAATACTCTACACAACAAACCCCCATGACCCAAGTTTACCCATGTAACAAACCTGCACTTGTACCCCTGAACTTAAGATAAATGCTTTTTTAAAAAAAGGTGGCAGAGCTATGAGATAGAAGCAGCCTGGATCCCTGAGCCATTATTCGAAGGGAGCCATCTTGAGGAGATGGAAGCATCTCCTTTGTATGAAGATTTTTTTTTTTTTTTTTTGCAATAAGCCACTGAGATTTCAATATTTATTTGTTGTGCAGCCTTATCTATCTTTTTCCGACTAGTACATTTTCCCTCCAAGCTGGGTATCATCATCAATAGTATTCTTCATTGAAATACTCAACTCTACATTTTAAACAACTCTTACTGTTATTACTGAGATACAGGAAGTTCAGTTCTTCCACATTTTTATTTCTGTATGCTTTGGATTTCTGTCTACACTGTTATCCTTAACACTAGATCCAATAAATCACAATTATGTATAGGTTATGACATATTCATTGACTATATAGAGTCCTCAGTCTCTTCTGATATGTGTGTGTGTATATATAGTCATCAAATATGCTGTAACCCACAAATAATTTACACATACACACACACACAATACAGATACATGTATCATATCTTAGAGCCTTAATTATTCTCTTTGCCTAAAATGTTTTCTTCCTAGATTCCTCCTTGGCCAGCTCCCTTATCTTCTTTAACTCTTTCCTTATGTCTCACCTTCTTAGTGAGGCCTATCCTGATAATCCTAGCACAACTTACATACACACACACACACACACACACACACACACACACACACACACTACATATTCCTTGTAACTCTGTTTTCACCTTCTAAAAATTTTATTTTCCTGTAGCAAATCTTACCTTTTTTTCTAAATTTTACATGCTACACAATTTTAAAAAATTGTTTCCATTAAATATATTGTTCTGTTAGAAATAGTTACTAAATATATAATATTATTAATACTAATTTTATAAATGATTCCAGCATGGAAAAGTTCCAGTTCCTATTACAGGAAGAGTTATAAACATAGACACCACAGTTCAAAGGCACCAAGAATATGTAACTTCTTTATGCCTATAGTTACAGTATAATTTTCCCCAGGCTGCTGTACAGCAAGGGGAAGCTTAAATTCAAGGAGTGCCTCAGTCCCTTCTGATAGAGACAGTCAGTTGTGGGTAACTCAGCTTAACCTTCCAGAGGCCTGCTGACTCCTTGGCTCCTTCTCAAGCCAGTGCTGGCTGAACAGGGAGACATGCCTGGCAGCAGAGGATGAATGCGTGGGATCTCTACATGTAAGTGTTGGGTCATCCTCTGGGTTCTCTGGCCTGGGCAGCACGTGTTGTATTTTTCCTGACTGCTGGGTGCCCTGTTGGCATCCACTGTTGAAGTCTTCAGAAGAGAAACTTGGAGTCTGTTCACTTGTCTTGATCGGGGCCTGGTCCCTTAGTCATATGGCCCCCACTTTGGCCCTACATGAGTAGACCCATCTCTATGAATCACATTTATACTCTCCATAGATCGTCTAGATCGTCTGTCAGTACCACGGCTCGGAGAAACAGGGGTCACTTTTATCCATGTCGTGGAGGTATTTTGGCAGGGTTGCTAGCAAGGAAGGAATTCCAGGTCTGTGCCACCCCATCCAGCAGAAGAGGGAGGCTCTGAAGTGCTGGTCCCAGTCCTCTCTCTGACTAACTATGCCATATCAGATTTTTTGCTCTCACATGGCCACTCCACATAGATGGATGCATTGGGGTTCCCCTCTGAAACTAGTTCCTTCAAGAATTCCAACTGGGAAGCAAGGTGAAAACCTCATTGCTTTTGGCATTCTCATTCTAACACAAACCCCTAGGTGTCAAGCAGCCTATGAGATGGCACCCAGTGATCTCTACCTTCCGATAAGCATACTCTTGTGTAATTCTCTCCCCTTGAATATGGGCTGGACCTAGTGACTTGCTTCTAATGAATAGAATATACCAAAAGTGATAAAATGTCATTTCTGAGATTAGGTTTACAAAAAGATTGTAGCTTCTATCTTTCTTGTTTTCTCCTGTTCTCTCACTAGCTTGCTCCAATGGAAATCAGTTTCCATGTTGTGAACTGCTGTATAGAAAGGCCTAGATGCTTAGAAACAGGGCAGCTTCTGGCCAACCACCTGCAAGGAACAGAGGCCCTCAGCCTAACTGCCATGAGGGCCTGAATCCTGCTGATCGCTGTGTAAGTCAGCTTGGAAGTGGATCCCCCTCCATCGAGCCTTCAGATGAGCCTTCAGCCTTGACCAACACCTTGATGGCAGCCTGTGAGAGACCCTGAGCAGAGGGCTCAGCTAGGGAATGCTCAGATTCCTAACCTGCAGAAGTAAAAGTCACTAAGTTTAGATAACTAATACACATACAAGATTTTGGCCCTGAGTGGGAGGCATTGGTATCTGACTACTTATTTCTCTATCTCATCCTACTTTTTCTCACTCACTCATTGGAGAGAGAGTGTGGAGTTTTCACTTCCTCTTCCTGAGAGCTCAGAACTCCTTTCATGTTAAACCCTCCACAGGTAGGAAGAAAAGCCTCTCCACATCATGGCAGAGACTGTATGGTTCTTGATATATGGGAAAAACACTAGGAACTGGGGAATGCTGGTGGGCGGGGACAGGAGAAGAGTATTGTTTGAGGTATTATCTTTATTATACCACAAAAGATAAAAAGATGCCTTAGAGTAAATACGAATCTGCTCATGACTATATTCTAGAGTGGTAATGTAGTTCTGCCCGTAGAGGAACTGTGAGCCAAATTTTCTGACACAGAAAAGTATTTATTAATTATTTATGTAATTATGTGTTGATACTTTCAATGTGTCAAGCAATAAGGTACTGTGGATCAAATAACGAGATCCTGTTCATTCCATCAAAGAGTTCATAATCTAGTGGACAAACAACTAGGCAGTTACATTGTGGTGTGATATATAAAAGCTCTAATATGACCAGGGATGAGTAGCACACAGAGGCATAGCTAATTCAATCTTGGAGCCCAGAAGGACTTCCTGGAGGAGGTGATGTCTGAGACTGAAGGAATAGTGGGAATTGGCTCCATAAGGCTATAGGGAGAGTGTGCCAGGCCACAGAGGAACCCACGCAAAGTCCAGAGGGTTGTAGAATGTGTGACAAGTGAAAAGCAAGAGATTCAGCAAATGAAGATGTGCAGAGATAGAAAATGTTGAGAGATAAGCTAGAAAATTCAGCCAGAAAATTCTTAGGAAAAGCTCTATACACTATGATAAGGAGTTGAAGCTCTATTTTGAACAACATAAAAGTCTATGAAGAATTTTCAGTAATTTACATCAAGTGTAAATATAAATATGTAAATGTAAATGTAAAATTCAAGTATAAAAAACTTAATGTATAAGCATATTATCCTGATCTGGGGGGAGGTGGCATGGATGATAGGGGATGGAGAAGATGTTCTGAAAGAAAGTCTCCAAAAATCAAACCAAAAAGAGAATTGGTGGGTTTGATTACATCAAAATTAAAGATTTGTGATTAATAAAGAATCCTATAGGCAAAGTTAATAAGGAGTCAGAGATATCTTTAAAAATAAAGAAAGATTATGTCTAGAACATATAAAGAACTCCTGAAAATTAGCAGGAAATACACAGGGAATCCAACTCTTAAAAGGGAAAAAAAGGTAAAAATGGGAGATTCAGAGAAAAGAACACTGAATGACTTAACCTCACTAGTGACTGGAGAATTCTGCTTTAAAACAACTATGAGATACTCCTCTTCACAGTCAGATGGGCATAATTTGGAAGGTTGAATAATATCAGGTTGTAAGCATTTGCAGGGAAATGGAAATTTTCAGCCACTGCTGGTGAGACTGTGGGATGGTGCTGCTATACTGCAGAGCAGAATGCCAGGATTCAGTGAGATTACATACTCTAACACCCTGTGATACAGCTGGGGGATTAGACTTCTGGTACATGTCCCAGAGAATCCTGCATAAGTTCATGAAAGATGCAGGTAAGAATGTTGATTGCAATATGTGGTGTTTGTGGTAGCAAAAAGTTGGAAGTAACCTCGATGTCCGTCACTAGGGACACGCATGCATATAATGTCATATTTGCTGTTGGTGGAATACGTAGTGGTGAGAAGAAACTAAATGGACAACTATTAACATGAAAGGTCACAAAAATAAAACACTGATTGAAATAATTGTGAAACAGAATAAAGTTTACAGCACAGCTCCATTTATTTTCATTTTAAATCATCAATTGTACAAACACAACACAGCATTTTCAAGGAGGCACATTTATCTAAACAAAAGATAAGAAAAGAGGAATGAAAGGACATATGTTTAAATATAATCAAAAGTTGCTATCAATAGAGATGGAAAATAATGGGAGGAGGATGAAGGTAGAAAATAATAATTAATAATAAAATAAAATAAAACTGCTGAGTTTTTATGCTCTTAAAAAATACACGTCAAAATATGACATCATCGTCATACCTCAGTATCCAAGGGGGATTGGTTCCAGTACTCCCTTGGATACCAAAATCCATGGATGCTCAAGTCCCTTATCTAAAATATTGCATCATTTGCATATAACCTGCACACATCCTTCCATATACTTTAAATCAACTCTGGATTACTTATAATACAGAATACAACATAAATGCTATGTAAATAGTTGATATACTACGTTTTTACTTGTAGTATTTTTTATTATATCATTATTTTTTTGCTGATTTTGTTTATTTCAAATATAGTATTTCAGTCTGCAGTTGGTTGAACTTGCAGATGCAGAACCCCCAGATATGGAGTCTGACTATATTTGTACATAGTGTTATTGCAGATGTAATTAGTTAAGATGAGGCCATCCTGGGGGGGGGGGGCCCTTAACCCAGTATGCCCAGTGTTCTTTTTTTTTTTTTAATTTAAATTTATTTATTTATTATTATTATTATACTTTAAGGTCTAGGGTACATGTGCATAACGTGCAGGTTTGTTACATATGTATACTTGTGCCATGTTGGTGTGCTGCACCCATCAACTCGTCAGCACCCATCAACTCGTCATTTAAATCAGGTATAACTCCCAATGCAATCCCTCCCCCCTTCCCCCTCCCCATGATAGGCCCCGGTATGTGATGTTCCCCTTCCCGAGTCCAAGTGATCTCATTGTTCAGTTCCCACCTATGAGTGAGAACATGCGGTGTTTGGTTTTCTGTTCTTGTGATAGTTTGCTAAGAATGATGATTTCCAGCTGCATCCATGTCCCTACAAAGGACACAAACTCATCCTTTTTTATGGCTGCATAGTATTCCATGGTGTATATGTGCCACATTTTCTTAATCCAGTCTGTCACTGATGGACATCTGGGTTGATTCCAAGTCTTTGCTATTGTGAATAGTACCGCAATAAACATACGTGTGCATGTGTCTTTATAGCAGCATGATTTATAATCCTTTGGGTATATACCCAGTAATGGGATGGCTGGGTCATATGGTACATCTAGTTCTAGATCCTTGAGGAATCGCCATACTGTTTTCCATAATAGTTGAACTAGTTTACAATCCCACCAACAGTGTAAAAGTGTTCCTATTTCTCCACATCCTCTCCAGCATCTGTTGTTTCCTGACTTTTTAATGATTGCCATTCTAACTGGTGTGAGATGGTATCTCATTGTGGTTTTGATTTGCATTTCTCTGATATGCCCAGTGTTCTTATAAGAAAAAGAGAGGGGATGTAGATACAGCCACACACCGGGAGGATGATAAAGATGCAGGGAGAACACCACGTGACAACATGGAATGGTCTTGTAGAGTGACCACTCCATTTGTGTCAAGCAATGAGTTAGGCACTATGGATCAAATAACAACACCCCGTTCATTCCCTCAAAGAGTTTATAATCTAGTGGTCGAAAAGGACAAACAGGCAGTTACATTGTCGTGTGATATATAAAAGCTCTAGTATAATAATCCTGGACAAGATAAAGAATGCCCAGGATTGCTAGCAACTGCCAGAAACTAGGAGGAGGCAGAGAAGAAACTTCACCTAGAGTCTTCAGAGAGAGTTTCACCCTGCTGACACCTTGCTATCCAGTTTCCAGCCTCTAGAACTGTGAGGCAGTATATTTCATTATTTAAGCCACTCAATTTGTGGTATTTGTTGTGGCAGCCCTGGAAGACTCATCCTAAACCAAAAAAGATCTTGTTTAAATTCATGGTCATGAGCTGATGAATATGTGCCTTAGTTCCTAGAATAAATGAAGAAAGGGTAATGGAATTCTTTTTTATTTTGGAAATGGGAGATGTCTTAGTTCAGGCTGCTCTAACAAAGTACCATTGACTGGGTGGCTTAAACCACAACCATTTATTTCTCACAGTTCTGGAGACTGGGAGTTGAAGATCAGGCTACCAGCTGGGTACGATTCATGCCCAGTTTTCCATGCAGACTCTTGACTTTCTTATGTATCCTCGCATTGTGAAAAGAAGGTGAGCTAGCGTTGGCCTTTTCTTATGAGGGCACTAATCCCATTTGGGAGGGCTCCACCCTCATGACCTAATTACCCTCCAAAAACCCCTCCTTCAAATACCATCACACTGGGCATTAGATTTCAATGTATGAATTCAGGGGGACTAACACAGTCAGATTTCAACATATGAATTTGGGGGGACTAACAAGGGATGATCTTCACACCCATAGGAGAAGCCTTGTAAGACTTGTACTGTGTAGCATTGTTCTTTGCAAATTACATTATGCAGGCTATGGCTTGATTTATGCCACCTCTGTGGTTGTGTCAGAGCAGCTGTCATAGAAGAGGACTCCTCCTGTATTTCTGCTGAACTTGCTCAGAGTATGAGTAGAAAAATATTTAGACAAGCTTGTGTAAATTGTTTCTGCAAGAGGTTCTTAGGTCCTTATCAATAACATATAGCAAGAATGGATATTTTAAATTAGGATGTGGAACAAAAACACTGCAACTGGTCCCAAAACATCAGTTAACTGTTGGCACCTAAGGAAAGGTAAGCGAGCATCTCTGATTATTCCCTTAAATCTGATTTATTCCTAAAAAGAATGGGAACAAATTGCCCTAGGGCAGATGGTCTGAGCATCTTCTTTAAAGTGAGTATGAATTTCAATTAGGAAGCAGAGGGTGCTGCTTCAAGGCTGAGTTGCTTGTACCTGTTAATACCCGCAGCGGCCCTCTCTGACCTGCTTACAACCTCTTGCACAGCCTTTCAGATACAAGGCCTTAGCCACATTAGAAAGAGCCCTGAGACACTCTTTAAAACAGCTGCTCTCAACTTAGATGCTCCTAAGACTCACCTGGGTGATGGCTAAACTGCTGATTCCCCAGGCTCATTTCCTACCCTCACCCCAAGAGATTCTCATTCAGGAGCTAAGTTGGGGCCCAAAATTTTTAATTAAAATCATAATTTTTTAATTAAAATCAGGTGATTCTCATGTAGGTTCTCTAACAATACTTCAAGAAAGAGTTATCCAGACTCTCCAACTCTACGGTACCTATACCTACAATTCATGCCCAGTGTCTTGTTAAAATGCAGGTTTTGATTCTCTGTAGGTCTAGGGTGGGACTTGATTTCTAGCATGTCTAAGAGGTTCCCAGGTGATGCGGACCCCCATGGTCCACTCACAACACTAAAGGTGGGAAGCTTTTAAAATCTGGTGCCCCGAAGGCACTGCAGACCAGTTGATTCAGGAACCATGGGAGTGGCACCCAGCATCAGTATGTGTGTAAACCTCCACAGGTGATTCCAATCCACAGCTCGGCATGAGGCCTCCAGCAGCTCCAGTGGCCACTTTCAGGTGGCAATGGTAGCTTCCAACTCACGGACTCTCTCTAGGCACAGATAAGCAGTAACTAATATCTCAAAAGAAGAGATGACTGACTTCAAAGAAGTGAAATTTAAGGAAAATAAAGCCTTGGTATGACTATGATATTTTCAATTTAACAAAATCATTGTTACAATTGTTTACTTCTATCTGCCTCCAAGGGCACTTGAATTACCCTTAAATGTATTATTTCCTACGAATTAAAAACTATTGTGGGTAGGCCTTATTATGTTTTTGTCATTGTAAATCAGAATTTATTCTGATATGTTTTTCCTTTGAGTCTAGATTTACTACTGGTTTCTACACTGCTGGGTAGTGGTTCAATGACATAGATGGACAGTCTCTGTGTCCTGTAGGTTAATGATGATTGGAATGTGAAGAACATCCACCTGGACACTCACATACCCAGCACAATTACCCTCCAATTTCCTTCAAATTTCTCCTACCGAGTGCTGCTGTGTGGTCAGGAATGACCTCATATATTCTGAGTGTTTGTTCTGCCCCAACCTGAAACTCAGGTTCCAAATCTTTTTGTTCCTTTCACCAAATGCTTGATTAACAAGGAAATAATTTATGTATTTAAATTCTGATTTCTATAGCCCTCACCTGCTTTTGTGGCAGCTTCAAAGAAGGAGTCTTCTGAGACATTTGCTTACAGGAATCAAACTTCTTTTCTTCTATATCTGATTATTAAAGGGGATAAAATATATGAACAGTGCTTTGGAAACTGTATTGTGCTTGGTCCTCTTACTGTTGACATTAGTAGGGTTTAGGAGAAGTCTTCTGAGATAAACAGGAGTAGCATTTTGTCAGATAATGAAAACACTGAACTGAAACAAGGAATCATTTAAAAATGATGAAACCTATCAAAATGTTATACTTTAATGTAAAATAGTTGTAGGCAGAGCCGATATTTGGCCAGCGTGCACCGGCACGGCTATATAATTGCTTAACTTTGAGTATCTTTTCTGATGGGGCAGCATTTGTTCTGCTTGGTCACTGTCAAAACCTTACCAGTTAATAGAGTATTTGGATAGAATCCCACCGTATTCATCAATCTTTTGACATAGGATCAAGATCCTGTTTTCAGAATGGATCTTCTGATAGCAATTCTGAATCGTTCTTCCATAAACCACAGCCATAATATATTATCCTTAATTTCCAGTGTCAGTTTTTTTATTGCTCAGTGAGAATTAAAAATAACTTACTATACATAATGAAGACTTCCACATGTTTATATATATTGCCCTTAAATGTATTATATATATGATATATAATATATTATATAATATAACATATTTAATATTTATTATATTATATATTTAATATATTATATATGATATATTAAATATATATGATATATTAAATATATATCATACATAATATATTAAATATATATATATATATTTTCTTTCGAGACAAAGTCTCACTCTGTCACCCAGGCTGGAGTGTACTGGCACCATCTCAGCTCACTGCAACCTCTGCCTCCTTGGTTCGAACAATTCTTGTGCCTCAGCCTCCTGAGTAGCTGAGATTACAGGCACCTGCCACCACATCTGGCTAATTTTTTGTGGTTTTAGTAGAGAAGGGGTTTCACTATGTTGGCCAGGCTGGTTTGGAACCCCAACCTCAGGTGATCCACCCACCTCAGCCTCCCAAAGTGCTGAGATTACAGGTGTGAGCCACCGGTGCCCATTCCCACTTAATCTTTTAGAATATTTCACCTACACCTCATTTAATGGCAATTTTTAAATCTCACCAAAATGAGTCTTAATAAGCATTCAATCTAATTGTGAAAGAATCAACAACAGCATACTCATATTTATACTCTATGGGCTTACACAGTATCTAATTGAATTATGTAATTATAAGAACTAGCACAACTGTCTTGAAATATATGAAAACAAACACAACTGATCCTGATAAGCATAATTCAAGTGGTGGGAGCGGAAGTTTACTGGCATTTAGACTACAATTTAACCTGCTAGCACTAAGGGTTTAATCTACCTGGGGCACTTTTTTATTAAGTAGAAATACATGAAAATGCCGGTTATTCTGGCATTTCTTGACCCACAAAACCAGCAATTTAATATGATTCAGCCAGTATGTTTTACAGGGTGATGACAAGCTGGTCTGGTGACTTAGTTAAGTGCAGGTCATCTGAGGCTGCTCCTATTATAATATTCAAAGAACAGAGCTGTTTTTCAACGTTGTGCTTCCTCTTTAAGTGTTTTGAACCGCACTTATTAATGGTGCTTATTCTTCTGCCAAGCATTTCACAAAAAATTTTCCTGTAATCTCAAAAAAAGTCCCCTCAACCCCACCAAAAATGCTATGGTTGAATAAGCTTGGGAAACACTATACACCATAGCCATCTAGGAGATTCACGATGATCATTAGCATGTTAAAGGCTCTGAGAAGTCCTGTAGGAAAGGCCTTTGTTTAACTTTGTTTACCTTAGGGTTTCATAATTTATTTCACAAAAGTAGGCCGTTTCATGTAACATCTAATCCTGAAGAGCTAATGTTTAATGAAACAACCCCACTGTGGTAAACACTACTCAACCAGCATTAAGGAAAGTATTATTCAGACTTTGTAGTGGATTAAACAAATATCATCTTAATATCTGTTAGAAACAGCACAATTTGTGCAGGTGTCCAAAGCACTATACAAATTTCATTTAGTGGTAATGTTCCCCCCTTGTACAAATAGAAAAACAAAGGTACAAAGAGGCAGTAGGTTGCTTGCCAGAATACACACAAAATTGAGACAAACTGGAACCAAGGCCCACAAGTCCTAACAGTGATTTCTAATCTGTGTTTACAAACAGAACCAAATTGCAAATTGTAGCCACTGGCCACTTCTAACTATTGAAGAGCTAAGGCAAAAAGTATACTCCTTGAGCCAGAAATAGGCAATAAGCCTGGGGAATTCTAGGAGAAGGTAACGTTGACTTAGCTATTTGATTGCTGGTAACTTTCATCAGTTATTGAGAGCAGGGACTCTTAAAATTTCCAACAGCTACAGGGATTCAAGGATTGACTGTCTTAGCTCAAAAGCTTCTTGCAAAAAAACATGACATGAATATATGACTCTCTATTGGAAGATTCCGACCTTGAGAGAATGAATCTCAGTCATTTCTAAAGTTAAATAGATTTATGTGTTCTAAAGCTTGTTAGAGTAATGGGTGTTTCCCAGCATTTTAGAATTGCATGCTACGTGACATGCTAATAACGTTTAGAGCGTGCCTGCCCTTTCCCTCTGCCGGGGTGGGGGGTGTGGAGTGCTGATGTGAGACTTAAGAATCAGATTTATAGACATCTTTGTTCCGTAAGTGTTATCTTTGAATACACTCCCACACCACAGGGCCTCGTTGCCTCTGTCACAAACAATATCTGTTATTTCAGAACACTGCAATGCTTACCTCAGGGCCAAGCGAGAGCTGTCAAATAAAGATGAAGAGCCTTTTGGCAAAAAAAAAAAAAAAAAAAAAAAGTGCTCTTAAAATGTTTACCTTCTCATACCTAATGGTTTTAGATCATATCTTATTAGCCTAGGAGACCATTATATAAAGTACAATTAAGATCTCCTTGACATTTTCTAGGAGTTCCAATTCAACTTTCCTAATAGCTATAACTTCATTACTTTCTTTTTTTAAAAATTTAATGCCACACAGTGTTGGAAATGCAGTTTACAATCATGTGGACTACCCAGGGTGCACTTGCAGTAATTACACAGAATGTCAACAGCCTCTCAAGCTGGGTCCTGCATTGATTGCTTTTTGTGACATTCTCATTTGGGCAACTTGCTGGAATTACTCTTCTACCTGCAGGCTCCTTCCTCTCCAAGGCTGTGCAGAAAGTGTTCTCCAAACTTTTGGTTTGATCCCTTCTATTGAGTTTTATAGTACCCAGATTATAGGAGAAATTTGAGCTAGGCATAAGAATAGAATAATTGTTCCCATAGCCAGTATCCCACCCAGACAGTCAGCAACTTTTGTTTTTTGTTTTTGTGTTTTTGTTTTTGTTTTTGTTTTTTTGAGACAGTCTTACTCGATTACCCAGGCTGGAGTGCAGCTTCGTGATCCCGGTTCACTGCAACGTCCTCCTTTCCAGTTCAAGCTATTCTCATGCCTCAGTCTCCCAAGTAGCTGGGATTACAGGCACGCACCACCAAGACTGGCTAATTTGTGTTTTTAGTAGCGATGGGGTTTCACCATGTTAGCCAGGCTAGTCTCTAATTCCTGACCTCAAGTGATCCACCTGCCTTGGCCTCCCAAAGTGCTGGGATTACAGGCATCAACTTTTGTTCAAGAAACATCTATTGAGCATCTGTTATATTCAGCCCTGTTCCAGGCAGTAAAGACACCAAGCTGAATAAAGCTCTCTCTTGCTGTCGTTTGCATGTGTTGAAGTAGGAGGGTTCAGAAACATCTTTCCACACATGGAAGGATTTCTGCATAGAAAAGATGTCCCATAAGAGTTAAAACTTGAACCATAAAGTTCTATGCCACACCCTTTTTCCTTTACGTCTTTTCCTCTGTGGCCTCATGCTATCCAGACCTCCCATTATCAATAGGCTTAATGTGGTTCACTATTTGGTAAATAAGCAAGAGCTAATATTTATGGAGTTCCCACTGTCTACCAGCTCTGTTATAGCCTCTTTTATATGCCAATTCATTTGATCCTCACGATAAATCTATATAGCAGATATTATTATTATCTCCATTTTGAGATGTGAGGAAACTGAGGCACAGACAGATTAAGTGTCACGCACCTAATGAGTGGAGAATCTGAAGTCTGAACCTTGATTATTTGCAGTCAAAGACCCTGCCACTGCTCTGCCATTAGGAGGGAAGTTCCAATAAGGAATTGTGATGGCAAATTAAACAACATAGTCCCCAGAATACAATTAATACATGTCATAAAACCAGGATCGCTGAAAATAAACAGGGTCTGGACAGAAATACAACAAAGACTTTTCTCTTAGCTATTTCTGCTTAAGTACTTACGGCACCAGTTCTTCTGAATTGAGGAATAGGGGCTGAAACAAGAATAGCCCTGTTTGTGATCTACAAATTGTTTTAAACATACTAATGCTTACGTTAGCTGCTTAGTGTAGCTATGTTGATACCATAGGAATGGGGCATTCAGTTGAATAACTGATTTTGTTCTATTTATAAAGTCCTGAAATAAAGGGACATTTTTCCAGTATTATGAAAGTAGAAGCCTGAGCAGGTAAGGTAATATCTGCTGCCAGGGCTGTGCTGTGTGAAGTGGGCAGATGAGGAAAGTCACACCTCTTAGAGAACCCAATTAAATCAGACTCCTCCATTTTATATGTATGACATATTATTTTGATAATAAATTAAAAGCAGGAAGCCAAAAGAGAGTTCAAATTACATTATGCTCCCAGCATACTAAGGGAGGATCCACCTTTGGGAATGCCTGAAGCAGTTATTTCTGAGACACTCATTATATTTCAGGCAATTTGGAATCTGGAAAGAAGGAGTCAATAAGCAGACAGGTTAACTGCTAGATCTAGTTAGCACTAGATCTCAAAAAGTGCTAAACCAGACATGGAGAAGTGTTATACCATTGATCACTGAGATGCCCTTCCTGTTACTCAAGAAGCACAGTCATTCTCAAAGCCAGGATTGCTGGGGTGAGGTTTTTCTCTTTACAGTATCGATCATATTTTTCACTTGCTTGACGGGTTAAAGAACAGGCTTGGTCCTGTCACTAGATGTCTTCAGGGTTAAATGGGAAAGAATTGTAAAATGGTTACGCTTATTTGAACAGGTTTCTATTTCATTTTCATTGTCTGTGAATAAAATTTATTGTATGCCATTTATGTTCCTTTCAAGCTACTTAATTATCTTTTTTTTTTTTTTTTCTGACTGTAAGTCCATTTGATACTGGCTGAAATAAGCTCCGACTTTTATTTCTGATTTTCTTGACCACTGAATTAGTTTTGGTCATGCTTTCAATATCGTCATGCTGCAAGTTATTGGTTATAAAACTTTTGTATATTGGTATAATTGTGTTGACTAAAAACTTAAGAATGCTCTATTAATATATTTGAAAGAGTATAATATACAGAGAGCAGATGAAATATGTTTGAGATGTTTATTTTTTGCCATATATTTATATGAGAGGCTTTTTTCTGTGTTTCATTATACTACCTATAGCTGGCTCTACAATCTTAAAACTATGCTGAACACTGAGCTTATAAAGTTTTAGTGCAACCTCCTAAACTTTTTGTAAATTAATAGTATGTGGATATATTTGTGGTATTAAAAAGAATGGCATTGGGGGATCCTATGCATGAAAAAAAATACTGTCCTCAAGTATTCATTCAGATGAGAGGGATTAACTGAGACTAAGTTGTTACCTTTTACTCCTGAGTGAACTATAGAGTATGAAGGACAAGTAAACAGATAAAATAATGATAAGAAAATATGTCAGCATAAATGAGTGCTATAATAGTGTTCATGGTGAGACTATGACAATAAATAGGTACAAGTTTCTCAAAAGAAACAGATTGCATGTCAAAAGTTACACATTTTTTTGGTCAAAACTTGTTGATCTATACAATTAAGAGCTGTGCATTTTACTATATGCCAAATAGTTTTTAAAAAATTTATGCATGATTTAGAAACTTGTGAAATGATGGCTAGAAGCACATTGGTGAGCATTTTAGTAACACTTTATAATTTTTATTTATTTAAAGTAATGTCTAGTAAAATGGACTACTGAATGCAAGTTGTTTGACTCTTAACACATGGACAGATGTGTCACTCCCCTAAAACTTCCTCATTCTATCCATCCCTTGTCACGCTTCCCCCATACCTTTAATCCTTGTAAATCACAGATCTCTTCTCTGTTTTCATAGTTTTGTCTTTTGGAAAATATTATGTAAATGAAACCACACTATATGTAACCTTTTGAGACTCATTTCTTTCACTCAGCATAAGATTAATGCATGCTTCTCTGTGTTTCTATAATTTATTCCTTCTCTAAACTTTTATTTTAAGTTCAGGGGTACAAGTGCACTTTTGTTACATGGGTAAACTTGTGTCATGGGGGTTTGTTGTACAGATTATTTCATCACCCATGTATTGAGTCTAGTACCTATTAGTTGTTTTTCTTTACCCTCTCCCTTTTCCCACCTTCTATCCCCCAAAGGCCCCCCCAAGTGTGTTTTATTCCCCTCTGTGTGTCCATGTGTTCTCATTGTTTAGCTCCCTCTTATAAGTGAGAACATGCAACATTTGGTTTTCTGTTCCTCTGTTAGTTTGCTAAGGATAATGGCCTCCAGCTCCATCTACGTCCCTGCAAAGGACGCGATTGCATTCTTTTTTATGGCTGCATAGTAATCCATGGTGTATATGTACCACATTTTCTGTATCCAGTCTATCAGTGATGGGCATTTATGTTGATTCCATGTCTCTGCTATTGGGAATAGTGCATATTCCTTTATATTGCCATGTAGTAGACCATTGTGTAGATGTACAATTCATTTATCTATTCAGTCATTTATGGACATTGCAATTTTTTATAGTTTGAGGCAGTTGTGAATAGAAAAAATACACTCATTAGTTTACTGATATTTGTGTGACCATGAGATCTTTATTTATTTAGGTTAAATATCTGGGAGTGAGATTGCTGTGTCATATGTAAGTGCATGTTTAATTTTATAAGAAACTTCAAACTGTTTTCCAGAGTGGCTGTGCCATTTTGCACTCCCACTAGTTCAGTTTTTCTTTATCCTTGCCAGCATTTGATATTATCAGTGTTTTTTAAAAAGTCATTTTAGTCATTCTAATAGATATGTAGAGGTAGCTCATGATGCTTCAATTAGTGTTTCTCTAATGATAATGATGTTGATCATTATAAAGGATTCTGAAGGTTAGCATTCTTACATGCTAACAAGCTAGCCTAGCAGTTTCACAAATGCTGACAAAAGACATGAGACTCCTGGGTCAGAGATGAAGGAGGGTGATTATGCACAGTAGTACCAGGAGCTAGAATAGCTGTATTTGTCTCAGTTCTCTAAGCCTCATTTCTACTGGGTGCCAGAAGAGGACCAGGTGACACCTGTATATGCAGTTGATTGAATTAAAGAGAGTAACCCTGAACTTAGAGAACCCAAATATTTATAATGGGCGACAACCTGCTTACCCCTACTGTGAAGGGGGACACCATATTTGTCATCCAAGGCTGTTTGCTACACAAACATCCTGAAAAAATGGAAACAAAGGCCACCAGTGCCTCTGGTTCAATGCTGGGGGATAGTGGAGAACAAGATTCTTGTTCTCATGGGAAGAGATTACAATATAAAAGAAGAACTGGGGAGGAGAGGTCCTGGTATTGTTAAATAACCAAGTGTGAAGTGGTGCAGAGTGGCCAGGGCTAGGGCAGTCAAGATGGAGAAGACCAGATGTGTGTGACATGGAGGCACTGAAACAGAGAAATAGGATTCATGACGTTAACTAAAGAGGAGAGAAAAGAAAGCGCCACTCCCAAGCTGCAAGTTTGTTTTAAATAAAGTTTTATTTATAAAGTTATTTTAAACTTTATTTTTTAATTTTTTATTTTGATCTTTTTATTTTGATTGATTGATTGATTTTTTGAGATGGAGTTTCGCTTTTGTTGCCCAGGCTGGAGTGCAGTGGCGCAATCTCGGCTCACTGCAACCTCCACCTTCCAAATTCAAGTGATTTTCCTGCCTCAGCCTACCGAGCAGCTGGGATTACAGGCATGAGCCACCATGCCCAGCTAATTTTTGTATTTTAGTAGAGACGGGATTTCATCATGTCAGCCAGGCTGGTCTCGAACTCCTGACTTCAGGTGATCCACTTGCCTTGGTCTTCCAAAGTCCTGGGATTACAGGTGTGAGCCACCGCACCTGGCCTAAGTTTTTATTTTTAAGTAAAATAATTTTTACAAAATAAAGGTTTTTCAGTCATGCTATGCATTCAAAATTGGTACTAAATAAAGTCATACAAATTTGATGTTAGCTGTGTATTCAAACAAAAGGTATTCTGCAGTTCTATCTCAAATGTTAAACTGCTCAATCTGTGACTTTGAAGAAATCACTTCTTTTTTTCCGTTGTATTTCCACATGCAAAATTGAGGCAAAAATGTGTGTTTCTATTCCTTTCACAGGAAGATTGTAGCTCAGTCAGGTAAGGGCAGCAAACTTTTAGCGCTAAGTGAAAGTTTCTCTTTTGGCATATTATGAGAATCTTTAAAATGAGAAGTATTTGCTTTTTGTAAAAATGTCAATGTTTCCAGCTGGAATTAATCCTCAAAAGTACAGCACATGGTGCTGCGGCATTGGCTCCAAAAATATGGTGGAAAAAGGAGTGAGTTTATGAAGGATGGGAAGAAACCTATTTCTCTTTAAAAACAGTGGCAATGACAATGCTTTTGCCCTTGAAAAATAAGCATTGTTTTACATGATTCTCAAAGCAATATTCTGTTTAGCTAGGGGTTTTTGTTCATCTCATTTTAGGAAATTGAGTCTCTAAGGGCTACCCAAGGTTACACATACTGGCAACCTACAGAGCTAGATTTTTAACTAGGTTTTCCTTTCAAAAGGCAGGCTTTCTCTCTCTCTCTCTCTCTCTCTCTCTCTCTCTCTCTCTCTCTCTCTCTCTTTCTTTCTCTTTCTTTATTTTGAGACGGAGTCTCGCTCTGTCACCCAGGCTGGAATGCAATGGCGCCATCTCAGCTCACTGCAGCCTCTGCTGCCCAGGTTCAATCGATTCTCCTGCCTCAGCCTCCCGAGTAGCTGGGACTACAGGCACACGCCACCACACCCGGCTAATTTTTTGTATTTTAGTAGAGACGGGGTTTCACTGTGTTGCCCAAGCTGGTGGTGAACCTCTGAGCTCAGGCAATCCGGCCGCCTTGGCCTCCCAAAGTGCTGGGATTACAGGCATGAGCCACCACGCCTGGTCCAAAAGGCTTTCTAGTCCACCATAAATGCCTCCCTGCACACAAAAGGGGCCACGTTGTCCCTTGTAGACCTCAAAGGAGAGCCAAGTTGTCCGCCTCCTGAAGTGTACACATTACTGTTCTGTACACATGACTGTTCTGTTGTATTTTGTAGTCTCTGTTTTGCTCTTTGGAACATCTCTTTGGTATTCCTGTGGGATCTCTCCACTGCATTCTACTTTATGTAATAATCTGTTCAATAAAGTAATTTTTCAAAGGAGACAACATTGCCACAGGTGATCTGGAGGCTCCTGGAGGACCTCAGCGACTCAGGTCCAGTCCAAGAAGGGCCACATATCAGGCTGAAGAAGGATGGATCCACATGCTTAGAGGAGATTGAGAAATGCAGGTTCATTTGAGCCCATCTTACCCTTCTGTTCCAATGAGTTTCAAGAACCAGGATCCCCGAGAAATCTTGTCAGCTTGGCTAACCTCTATTTGAGAATAATTTTCCAGGGAAAGGATCATCATACTGCTTCTTTGCAAAGAATGTCATGCTAGAAGACAATTCTTCTCATGACTGCAAGTCTGTTTAAATTCTTACTTTGGGCCAGGTACTTTGCATTGTATGTTACCTTATTTCACCCTCCCAAACACTCAGACAGATATTTTTCTCTTTCCATAGAGCAGAAAATGGAGACTCAGAGAGGTAAAGCATTCTTGCCAAGCTGCTAAGTGTTCTTGCCAAAGTGTGAGCATGAATCCACCTGGTTCCAGAGCCTACCTTCCTTCCGCCATACCATATTGTCTCACTTCAGCTGTTACAGAATGGGCCTGCCAGGTTAGCAGTGTCAAGATAAGGGATAATTCTGTCTTTTGGTCCTGACATTTCCAGCATGACCTGCCTGGCTTCCCTGTTCTTAAGTGCCCAACTTATTCTCCTGGACTCTAGAAGAACCTGATCCTGAAAGGCATGAACATCTTAGACAAGTCTCGGCAAGCCGGCACCCCGGGATGCTCTGCGGGTGAATAACCCTGCTCCCTGGACAGGAAGAGGACCCTGGGACTGTGCTAAAATGGAATCTGATTTTCACTGGCGGATGCTTGGGGTTTCAAAGGCTTGTCCAACCTCTGGTGAAACGCCTCTTCTAGACTCCATTGTATTTATAAGTACAGAAAATTCTGAATGCCCACAGTGGTTTCACCTGTGCTCAATCAGTTGTTCCTCCTTTTTGCTACCTGAAAACCACTATTTCCTTCTCTCCTGCTCTGGGTCCCTGCAGAGACGTGCATTGACCACATCAGTTACGCTGCCAATGCCTCCAGAAGTCTCCCTCACTGCTGCCTGCTGATTACGTCCACACCACAGCGACTGCTGCCCAAAATGACTACCCCAAAGCTACTAATGTACAGGGCACTGATTTGTCTGGAAGGCTGGCTCCATCTTCCAGAGCTCCCAGCAAAGTCTTTCGCCCTTGCCCATGCTGCTGGAACAAAGCTACCACTTTGCACTCTTAATATCCAGGCAAATTTTAGTGAATTTCCCGCACTTTCTTTCTTTTTTTCTTCTGTTATTTATATTCCCACACCAGGCCTTTTGGCCAAGGACTTCTTAGGAGCTAAGCCAAATATCCAAGTGGCAGATATGGCGTGGTTCTCACAATCTCTTCTCCCTCTCCAACCTCAGACCTGTGTCCTCAAGTCATCCTCTGGCACTTGGGATGAGTCTTTTCATAGGCTCCCCTTGGTCCTTCACTCAACCTTAAAGGACTCACCTCTCTTATCTTGCAAAGATGTCCAGATCGGCTGGTTCCTAAGTGCACACAACATCCCTGGATATAGAAATATGTATGTATACCCTCACGAAGTTAATTACATTTCATATTTCTGTTAGACAGTCAATAACATTCTCAATATGCTTGTTTCCAATATCTTTGAATAATAATAGTTAATATGTATTTATCTCCTGCTATATACCAGGCACTGTAGTGTTTTACGACATCATCTCATTCAATACTCTCAATATTCCCAGGTGGGAGGTGCTTCTGTTGTCTTCATTTTACAGATGAAGAAACAGATGCCTCAAGACACTAAATACCTACCGGAGATCACACAGTGAGGGTTACAGAGCTGTTTCTAACTCCAGCTGTCTGTCTCCAAAGCCTATAGGGTGCAGCACAGTCCTCTTTCATGACACTGGAAGGATGCCTATTATTATGGCTATGCGTGAAGTCTGCAAGAGAATCTTCTAGATTGTTTAATTTTTAAAAAAATATTGCCTTTAAATGGGCATCATTGTGTCTAATTACGTTTTTTCTAAGCTCAGCTTAGTCTGTCTTGACTTACGTCCTTTTTCTGAATAACATTTTGTTAAAGAAAATATTTCATAAGGAAGCTCACACGGTAACATTCTAAAAGATGTGGTCTTTCCAGGCTTTTCTATCCAACTTGCCCCCATTTTTATTAAATATGCTGGAAAAACTTCTTTGGATTAAAATTGCCCTTTTAAAAATCACAGACAAATCTGGGCAAATAGTAAAGCATCATTTCTCTTTCAATTACAGTAGAAACTTCAAGACAACTAGAACTGATTTGCTCAGGAGCCCTGTGGGGGGACATTCATTGTGGGATTCAAAGGGGACTGCTGCCCCCTTTAACCTGAGCCGGGAACAGGAAGTGCCACAGCTCCACTGCCCAGTTCTGCAAATCTTCTGGCTTGTTGTTTGGCGCTGGGTGTGTGTTAATCATTCACCTCAAGGATTTCTTAAAGAGTATTTATTCCCAAAATAGAGATGTGGAAGTCAGCCTATACCACTGGGCAATAATTCCATCTCCTGTAACTTTCCCATAGGAGTAAATCTAATCAATGTCACTGTTGTTGAAATTATAAAAGTGAACCAACTACAGAGTGGAATTTCCCCCCAACCGCTCCCTCCCTCTTGTTTTCATGTACTTTGTAACCTGAGGAGAAGTTTCCATGAGGAAGCAGAGTTTATGTTGAAGTTAGTGAGTGATGTATGGGAGATCTCAAACACAGAAGCTGCCTTTAGACGTTAAAAAAGAATAAAACTCTGTTGTGCCCACGATGGACTTGTGCAAGTAGAATGCTCAATGTTTTCCTTTGCAGAAACATTGATCCCCTTACAGGAGGATCTTACAAGATATCCACTGTGCTCCATTCTCACGTCCCCATGGTTGTAGAGCTGCCTAAATAACATTGCCCAGGAGGGATTTTTATTCCTTGGCAATGATGCTCATTCATGATTGTGTGGCCAGCACATTTTGCTTTACTTGGGAAAAGATTTCCTAATGTAGTGATGCCTGCCTAAATATAAGCTGTCTTTGCACACATGAAACTAAGTGGAGAATTGACTTAATTATCTAGTAACTCTGGTTAGTGCTTCAATTTAGAAAGAAAAGTGAGTAGGCTTTTCTTTAGTTTTTCAACAGTAATTTCTCAAAAGCCAAGAAACTTCACATTTGTAGTTATGCCTAGGATGAAAGTTGTTGAAGCTTCTATTCTTGATTCCATCTTTGTTCATGATTGCTTGTTTTTTATCTTTTCCATCTCAACTGTATTCTGAAAATTAGTATAATCATGTGAACATTTCTGAACCACAACATTTAATAGAATTGAATCAAGAACAAAAAAGTTTCACCTAGCAGTTTTTTGACACTTGACAGATGATGTTTACATTTATTTACTGTCTGACAAAATTATCTGAAACGTAACTCAAGGTTTAATTTTCACAATGAAGGGGTTGACAGCAGTGTCCTCATTCAATCCTCAGGCTCAGCCCTTTCCTCTCAGTGGACCTCAGTGGCACTGAATCAGGTTAATCAGAATCCTTGAGGCAGAACATAGCGCCTCTTTGGTCATTCATTCATTTATGTAGGGGCGTTGTTTTTTTTTGTTTTTTTTTTTTTTTTTGAGACAGAGCTTCACTCTTGTTGCACAGGCTGGAGTGCAGTGGCGGATCTCAGCTCACTGCAACCTCCGCCTCCCAGGATCAAGAAATTCTCCTGCCTCAGCCTCCCAAGTAACTGGGATTATAGGCATGCACCACCACCCCGGGCTAAATTTGTATTTTTAGTAGAGATGGAGTTTCTCCATGTTGATCAGGCTGGCCTAGATCTCCTGACCTCAGGTGATTCACCCACCTCGGCCTCCCAAAGTGCTGGGATTGCAGGCATGAGCTACTGTGCCTGGCCATAGGTATCTACTTTTCACAATTCAGTAAGCACCTGTAAATTCACCATCCAACCTGAAGGCTAGGACCTTGACAATAATTTCCATCTAGCTACATAGCCATTCCCCTTCCAATCTTTCTGTTTCCCCATCCAAGGTAGCCACCATTTTGATTCACAGGTCTCTGGTTCCCTTACTTCTTTCGAATATAGTTTCTTCCTTTGAATATAGCTCATCTATATGTATTCCTCAAAGTAAATATTTTTAGTTTAGATGCTTTTACTTAGGAACACCTATTATTTCACCAAAAGAATACGTATTATAAAAAGGGTCTGTGCTATATGTAATATTCTGTCTTTTCTTCCTCCATTTAATAAAACTTTTAAAGATTCATCTAATTTTTTAAAAAGATTTAATTTTGAGGGTCTTGCTTTGGGTACTGGCTCTCGAACTCACAGGATGCATTGAATTCCATTTAATCTTTATCTCTGGAGTCAAATTGGTTCCAAATTGAGGAGAAATTTTGATCATAAACACAGTCTACTTCTCTAGAGATCCCCGCATCCATTACACCTGGGATATTTTCTTTCTCTTATGTACAAGGTAGATTTGCATAAAGGGGATTGGGGGGCTGCTAAGATGGGATATTGAGTCCCTTGTTTGTCTTGAGTAGGCATCATATGCTGGATTCAGTCTCTGACACAGGAAAATATTGTCTGAACGAATAGGTAAAGGCTAAAATCATCTAGAGCAACAATGGCTAATTTGTTTAATTTGTTAGATTTTGCCTGTTGGCATTTTTATTCTCAGGAGAATGGTTGTGTTGTTAAGCAGTGGCTGTTGTTCCCTTTGGGAACTATTAATTCTGTGGCAATGCTAGAAATAGTACTAAGCTAACAGTTATAGGTGCTCCAATGTTTCTGGCCCAGTGCTATGTGCTGTATGTGTAATCACTCATTGCATCCTTCCCACAACCACACAAAGCTGAAGTAAGTGCTATGGTTACCTTCATTTACAGATGAGAAGTTTGAGTCACAGAGAGGCACTTAAAGTTCTGAATGCATGCTGAATTTGGTCAATGGAGATGGTGGACCAGAAGAAAAAGGAAATTAACATATATTCAGGTCCTAGAACATGCTTAGAACATTATACAGTGTTTAAACAAAAAGAATACCTAAAGGAAGAAATCTAACTCTAAACAGGACCAATAGGGTCCTGAGAAATCAAATTATTCGCTAAATATACTGAGCTGAAAAATGAAAGTAACAGAGAGAAATCCAGGATTCCTCAGAATCCGTTCATCTGAGATCAATGAGGGACCCAATTAACAGCCCCCAGTACCCTGTGTGTAATTTCACGTTAACCATAAAGAGAAGAATGAAGTCTCTGGTGTAATGGATTTCGTCTTTATTCAAAATTGCTTATTTTTTATCTTTTCCATTTCAATTGTATTACGAAAATTAATATAATCATGTGAATATTTCTGAACCACATCATTCAATAAATTGAATCAAGAATAAAAACATTTCACCTAGCAGTTTTTGACATTTGACAGATAATGTTTACATTTATTAACTTTCTGAGAGAATTAACTGAAATAAATAAATCTGACTCAAGATGTAATTTTGAGGGTCTTGCTTTGGGTTCGTGGGGGTGGGCGTCCAGGAGTTGTTCTTGATTTTTACAGCAGATGATGTCTACAATCATACATTTCTCTTCTGTTTGAACCAAATTGTCTATAAAGTTTAACTAAGATTTGTATTAGTTTCCTAGGCTGCTGTAATAAGGTATCACAAGCCAGATGGCTTAAACAACAGAAGTTTACAGTTTCACAATTCTAGAGTATGGAAGTCCAAAATCAAGGCGTCAAGAGTTAGCTTCCCTGTGAGGGAAAGATCTCTTAAAGGCCTTTCCCCTTGACTTGTAGATGGCCATCTTCTCCTTATTGTTTCTCCCGATGCATGTCTATTTCTGTGTCCAGGTTTCCCCTTTTTATAAGAACACCAGTTATATTGGACCAGAGCTCATTCTAATGGCCTCATTTTAACTTGATTCCCTCTGTAAAAACCCAATCTGTAAATAAAGTCACATTTCCAGGTACTGGGTGTTAAGACTCCAACATGTCTTTTTGGGGGCAGGGTCACAATTCAACCCACAACAGAATTTAATTTAGACTCTTCAGAAATGAGATGTCAGGGGGCCCAGGATTCTGGATGCTTATAAAGTATTTTGCTTGGCATGTAATCCTGATGATCACGCTTGGTTGAGAACCAACCTTGGGCTGTGAATGAAAACAAGAAAAATCAACACAGAATGTGCCTGACTCTAGATAGTGTAGCTTGTAATACTGTTGTAATACTGACTGTCTCTCCTGGATGAGAGGTACACTGCATCTCTCCTACATGTGAGACTCCAGGAAGGAAAAGGACAGCTTGCCACGTGTCCCCCTCCCAAGTTCCTATCCCCACTGACTGTGGGCGACATCCGTCCACACTCTGGAGCAGTGCTGGAGTGAGTTTGTATTATAATCAAAGGAGTTCTGCTGGTCTGCTGCTTAAGTAGGAAGGTCTGAATTGGTTTCTCTCCTTCTATTCCTGAGATCCCACACTGTAACAACTAGTTTCCAAACTGCTTATGTTTATCTTTTGAACAGGATATGCTGCACTTCCTCTTTTCTTAGAATGTTTTGCCTTCACATTTTACCTAGTTGGCATGTAAGATAAATGTAATTTTTAAATGTTGTTTCTAAACAACTGCAAAAAAATTACAAAGAATATTTTTATATATGTCTAGTGCATACATGTGAAACTTTAGCAGTGTGAGGTGTGTGCCCGTGTGGGATCATTGGGTGGGAGATTATGTGCATGTTCAGTAACACATGTGTCAAGAAGTTCTTCAAAGTGCTTGTGCCAATTTAAACTTCCCGAAGAACTATCTGAGAGTACCACTGTTCTACATCTTTAATAATATTTAATAATCTTTAAATGTTACCAAAAGTTAAATTTTTAAATTCATATGAGTATTAATTATGTATCTTAATATGTATTTCCTTAAGTATTCATGAAGTTGAGAACGTTTTCATGCTATTAGTCAGTGGTTTTCCTCTTTTGTAAAGTGCTTATTCATACCCTTCACTCATA
Organism: Macaca mulatta; assembly: GCF_049350105.2. Classification (NCBI taxonomy): domain Eukaryota; kingdom Metazoa; phylum Chordata; class Mammalia; order Primates; family Cercopithecidae; genus Macaca; species Macaca mulatta. The sequence goes on from NC_133422.1 coordinate 68,396,429, forward strand.
TACCCATGGTATTGTTTGCTTTTTTGGTGTTATTTTATAGATGTTATTTGTAAGTTCTGAATACTAATTCTATAGCAATTAAATATCTAGCATATATATTTTTACAGTGTAGTTTGTACACTCTCTTTGTTTGTGATTTCTATTACATTGTCGTGTTAATGTAACAAAATAGAGCAAAAGAATTTTGATATTCATCTGATCTGCTGATGTGGGACATGAGGACAGAGGCAGACTCCAGGAGACACCTTTAGTACAGAGATATTCAGGTGCAGATTTATCTGAAATTATTTTCAATGTTCAAGGACATGTGTTTTGTGTAATAAGATTCTGAAAGCTCATAAGGAAAAAGATAACAAAGATCTTTGACGCCAAGGTGGTGGTAAATGTTGCATTGTTATCTCAGCTGATAACACTCTTGATGCTTATTATGGGATGTAGGCTATAATGGCAAGGGAGTGAGCAACTGAGTAAATCAGAAAATGCTAAAATGATTTGGAGATTATTTTTTGCACACATACGTATGCCCACTTGTGCTTTTAGGAAGGAGAGAGGAGGAGACCAGGACAGTGATAGAGATAAGAGAAACCCTTTAGATGTATTTCCAGGAGATTCATGGCCTGCTGTTAGAATGCACAAAGGTATAATTAAGTTAAAAAAAATCTGCTAAGAATCTGCAACCCGGGAGGATCTCTGTTTATTTTTACTCCAGGACCCAAGGAGCCATAGTTTTTTGTTTGTTTTGTTTTTGTTTTTGTTTGAGATGGAGTCTCGCTTTGTCACCAGGCTGGAATGCAGTGGCGCGATCTTGGCTTACTGCAACCTCCACCTCCCGGGTTCAAGTGATTCTCCTGCCTCAGCCTCCCGAGTACCTGGGACTACAGGCACACGCCACCATGCCCAGCTAATTTTTGTATTTTTAGTAGAGATGGGGTTTCCGTGTGTTAGCCCGGATGGTCTTGATCTCTTAACCTCGTGATCCGCCTGCCTTGGCCTCCCAAAGTGCTGGGATTACAGGCGTGAGCCACTGCTCCTGGCCAGAGCCATAATTATGAAAGGTGGGGAATTTCCTAGCAGTGGGATCACAGACATATATTCCTAAATCCCACAAGTCTGACCTCTGAGTAACTGGGGTTCACTTTCCTGGACCAGGTGTCCTGTGTGGAGACCCATCTCTCCCTGGTGATGAACAGGAAAAATCCTCTTTGCTTTTACCTGTGGGCCACTCCTGATGCAGAGCGGTGAGGCTCTACCTTTGAATGTCCTCAATGAAAAACCATGTCAAAACACAACCCAGTAACCTTCATATTCGTGTGAGAGATCAACAGTCTTGGGTGTGTTGATACTTCACAATCTCAGAGTTCCTTTTAACCCATTCATAATGTTGCTGCCAATATGGATTGTGCCTGTATGACTTTTGCTTTATGAATCTTGGATTATAAGGCCTGCTGACTGCCTTAGGAGATACAGAAATAGGTTGAGATTTAGAGGCAAAGGCTCACAGACCAAGCGCTAAAAACCACAGGATTCAATTGATCAGATGTTAGTGTCCCTATTACTCTCATTCTTCCATCTTCCGACCATCCATGGCTGTCAGTCGTCACCCGAAGATACAACCCAGTAGATTCCAATTGGCCAAGAACCAGCCCGTGCTTCTTTTTCGTCTCCAGGTCTTTCCACTTTTATTAAGGCAGTTCATTTTAGAGTCTAACTTTTCAAAATTGACTTAGAGAAGGCAATGTGCAGGTTTTAGTCTTTCAGTTGTTTGCTTTAATGCAATTAACTAAAATAAGTACTTCTTTTTTTTTATATAAAATACATGTCAACACATAGTTTCCTGTTCAAAAAATGGTTTCTGTAGCTATATAGGTATAGGTATAATTATTATTGTTTTCTAATACTAATGTAACCATCTTATAAAACATTTGAAAACACTCTGTAGAGTGTGAATGGATTCAGAAAGAGGCATACTGTTCTACTTTCTTTATCAACAAGGTAAAAATGTTTTCCTATTTACCCAAGTTTCCAGCTTTTGATAGCTTTTTCTATCTTCCTATCTATTGAATTTCCCCAGAATCTCTGATAAGGCATAAGAGTATATAAAAGAGCCATGAGGTATAGAAAAAATGCAGCAATGAGAAATAGTGATGTGTAACTAGCAGTATGCTAAATTGTGAGGATTTTTGTGATGTATTTCTGTAACTGTAATATGTTTATACATCTTGTTTCCTTACACACATTCTAAGGAAGTTAAGAACTGTAATTTATTATGCATTAAGAAAATTGCCCATTGTGCGTACAAAAAGAATGTACATGCATTTTCTTGTGTACGTTTTTATCTAACCAATAGAAAAGAACCTAATTTTGAAGGGGATTATATAATTTACAAATAAACTGTATATTAGATTTCCCTAAGGGGTATTTTTGAAAACAAACACTGCTCCACTACAGATCCAGGCACACAGCCCTGAAGCTACATTAAAAAAAATTCAGTCTTGGCATAAGTTGTGATGAGCTGTAAATATTGAAAAAAAGTAAAATTTTCAAATATGCTAAATGTAGGAAAAGCATCACTACATTCATATGTAAGGAGAATATGTAAGGTGTTAGGAAAAGAATTAATATGCTCTTTTGAATGTCTTTGAATCAGGAATTGAAGTGGATTATGAATAATCCAGAATATTTACCTAGTAAAGGCAAAAAAGTTTTAGACCCACAGATATCCTTATATTTGGGATCAAATAATGCCCTGCTGATTATACAACGATACCCAGCGCATCTCGTCGCTCAAAGGATCAACACAAGGTTCAAAGAAGTCATATCAAGTATATGGTTTTAGAAATTGTGAAATCTAATAAAGCCTGAATTCATTACAGCCTGAATTAGTTACATACTAAAAGTGAGAATAAATTTATAAAACAGTTTATATGTGTTTATGTTCTGGATGCAATTCACACTTCTATATTCACAACCAATACAGTGATAGGATCTTAAGGTTGTAGATGGATACTGTGAAACCTGTCTCCCCTGACTCCTGCACATGATTCCTAAATCGGGTTCCAATAACATTGATTTGTAAACTATTTCCATAGTCCACTAGTGGCAAATCTGGCATCATTTGCTTTTTAGTGCTGTCTTTAAAGACATACAGGAGCAAGACACCTCTATGAAATGAGTTGCTACAAGAAGGAAATTTGGAGCTTGAAGAAAAGAAAGGTCTCCAGAAACTATAGCACAGGCAAGACTGAAATTGTTTTAAAAATAGCTCATTCTTAAAAATTTAATCTCAACTCTGCTTGTGAAATGCTCCTTGGAGCAGCAGAACAAGTAAAAGTCCAGTAAGACCACAAAGGTTCCAGGGAACACCACCAGGAAACTCCAGTGATAATGCCAAGCTTGTTGAACCTTGGCAACTCCCGTGAAGGAGATCCTGGTCTACAGGAAGCTCTACACGTACAATGAGATGGGCTTCACAGCATCTCTTACTCTTCTTGGGGTCCACTGTGGCTTCTAAACTAAGGGTGCACCTGAAGTAAGTTCTATGTGTATCGTGATAGGGATTAATTTAAAATAAACTCCAGAAGCATTAAAACAACCAGCACAGATGGTTTGTCAATATCCCTGTGAATATCTGATTTTAAAGATTCAATTTCTTTTCTATGTTTACAGGCCAATTTTTAAATCTCAACTCTTCTATTTAAAAAAAAAAAATAGCAGGTTTCCTACCTTTGGCATGCAGCATGTTTCTGATTACCTTTTAGTGGGCATGTGCTTAGACATCAAAATTCATTCTATGTGCAGAGCTTCCTGTAGATTGGGATCTCCTTCGCAGAAATGCTGTGTCTCTCCAGGGATGCAGCACACAGGAAGGAGAAGTCACCCACTCCCTATATACATCGCTAATCAGGACTTCAGTAAAATACTGTGTTCACCCTGAGGTCCCATAAATAAGATGTAGCTTCAAAGAATGTATAGTCAGCCATTTAAGAAAAAGAATCCCAGTGAATAAAACCTAGCTTTGTAGCTATTATCTACTGTGGAAGCCTGAAGAAAAATTAAGGATATAAATTATTTTTGATGTTATTCTCTGTTTACTGAGATAAATATGAGAGGATAATTAAGTCAATGCAATTTAAATAGTAATGGGAGGAAGAATAAGTAAGACTTGGAAATAATATATTTTGTTTAATAGTCATGAAACTCAGGGCTTTCAGTCAAAAAGCCATATTTTTGGAGACTATTTAAGAAATAGCTGCGCCGGGCGCAGTGGCTCATGCCTGTAATCCCAGCACTTTGGGAGGCTGAGACAGGCAGATCACAAGGTCAGGAGATCAAGACCATCCTGGCTAACATGGTGAAATCCCATCTCTACTAAAAATACAAAAAATAAAAAATAAAAAATAGCCAGGCATGCTGGCAGGCACCTGTAGTCCCAGCTACTCGGGAGGCTGAGGCAGGAGAGTGGCGTGAACCCGGGAGGCACTTGCAGTGAGCAGAGAGATTGCACCACTGCACTCCAGCCTGGGTGACAGAGCAAGACCCCATCTCAAAAAAAAAAAAAAAAGAAAAAAAGAAAGAAATAGCTGCTCAGCTGACTTTATGGATGTTTTTCATACACTTATGATCTAAGGAAGAGGATAGACGAGATGACCAGAAGTTATTTCCAACCCTGTATGACAAGTAAGGTTTAGGGAGAGGTAAAATTTATAAGAAAACATTGTGGAAAATATAAACTTACACAAATGTCCAGCTGGCCCTGGTAACACTCATTAGTATGTTAAATATAAAACAAAATCATGCCTTACTATTGCTGATTTATTTTAATGGGACTATTCATGGATGATATATTACCGTAGAAGGTTACAATGGCCTGCTTTGCATGCAAAATTTAATACACTGTACATTGTCTAGGGAAAATCCAACCACAGTCAATCTTACCTGATTTTCATGTTGACGTTATCGTGTAAGTGGGTACACTGCACCTGCATATTTGAAATGAAGAGGGTTTGCCAAAAGAATCAGTGGATAACTGAACATGCTTTGAACTTTGAGATTGAAAATGTTTTGAATTGTAGTGTTGCTTCTTTTTTTGAAGACTCACATATTCAAGCCAAATCTTAGTGTCACTATTCATTCAACAAGTATTTATTGATATTTACTGTGTAGCAAACACTATTTGTAGTGCTGGAGATTCAATGGTGAACAAACCAGAAAAAAAAAAAAATCCTTATTTTAGACTTATAGCTTAATTGGGAACTTGAATAATTGTGTGAGAAAATACACCCAATAAATAAGTAAACTAATAACATTTAATAACATTTTAGAATGAAGGAAATAAACAAGGAGATTTGATAGAGAACAGTTGGGTGGGATTGAGGTAGATGGAGTCAGAGGTTACCAGATAATATGGTTATGTCTGGCCTAGACCAGAAATCAGAAGGGGTAGATTTTCACCCAACTTCTGCCACCAATCCAGCTGACTGGCCTTAGAAAAGGGACAGCTGTAGACTGAGATGGTCATTTAGACTACGTAATTCCAGGAGCTTTTTACAGCCTATGGTAGGCAGAATGGACCCTCTAAAGTAGCAGTCCCCAATCTTTTTGGCACCAAGGACCAGTTTCATAGGAGACAGTTTTTCCACGGACCAGGAGAGGAGGAATGGTTTCAAGATGATTCAAACACATTCCATTTTTTGTGTACTTTATTTCTATTACTATCACACTGCAACATATAATGAAATAATTATACAACTCGTCACAATGTAGAATCAGTGGTAGCCCTGAGCTTATTTTCCTGCAACTAGATGGTCGCCTCTGTGGGTGATAGGCGACAGTGACAGATCATCAGATATTAGATTCTCATAAGGAGCACACAACCTAGATGCCTCGCATGCACAGTTCACAACAGGGTTCACGCTCCTATGAGAATCTAATGCCAGGGCAGATCTGACAGGAGGTGGAGCTCAGGCAGCAACACTCACTTACCTGCCACCTACTGTGTGGCCAAGTTCCTCTTTTGTTTTTGGAGGCAGGGTCTTGCTCTGTCACTCAGGCTGGAGTGCAGTGGTGCAATCTCAGCTGGCTACAACCTCCAACCCCCTGGGCTCAAGTGGTCCTCCCACCTCAGCCTCCCCTGTAGGTGGGACCACAGGGACGTGCCACCACCCAGCTATAAATAAAGTAGCATGCCACCACCCAGCTGTAAATAAAGCACACAATAAATGTAATGTGCTTTTTTGTATTTTTAGTAGAGACAGCGTTTGGCCATGTTGCCCAGGCTGATCTCAAACTGCTGAGCTCAAGCGATCCACCTGCCTTGGTCTCCCAAAGTACCAGAATTACAGGCATGAGCCACTATGCCTGGCTGCTGCCCGGTTCCTAACAGGCCAAGGACCGGTACCAGTCCTTGGTCAAGGGTTGGGGACCCTTCCTCTAAAGACTTCACATTCTAATCCTCAAAACCTGTGAATGTATTATGTTACATGGCAGAAGCAACTTTGCAGATCTGAGAACGGGGTGATTGTTCTGGATTACCTAATCTAATCCTGTGTCCTTAAAAGCAGAAAATGTTCTCTTCTGATTGCAGAAGAGAGATGCAGCAGAGAAATGCCACAGAAAGGGGAGCTGGAGAGAATCAAAGCATGAGAGGAATTCAACCTGCTGTCACTGGAACGGGTCCAGATGGAACGCGTGAGAAGAAACGTGCATAGCATCTAGGAGCAAAGACTTGCCCCTGGCTGACAGCTAGTAAGGAAGTGGGAACCTCAGTGCTGCAGCCTCAAAGAATTGACTTTAAGCCACAGCCTGAGTGCGCTTGGAAGCAGATGCATTCACAGATCTTCCAGAAGGGAATAGAGCCCCGTTGACACCTTGATTTTAACCGTATGAGATCCTAAGCAGGGAATCCAGATATGACGTGCTGTGAGATAATACATGGGCATTGTTTTAAGCTGCTAAATTTGTGGTGATTTCCTATGACAGCAATTTAAAAAACTGATACAAAGCTAGTAACCCAAATCCTGTAGTCTTCCATCCTTCGCAATTTCCTACTGGCACCTCCAAGCACTCAGCAATTCCAAACAATTTTTATCTCCAAAGCGTGGATTGACCCCATCCTCTCATCTCCCCAGAATTCTACTTTATCTATCATCTGGACCATCCCAAACTATACCCCTGTTTTGTTCTGACTTTTGACTCTCAATCTGTTCTCCAAACCATAGCCAATTATTTACTTTAAATATATATATATAATCATGACATTTCTTTGCACACAATCTTTCAGTGTTTCCACATAAGCAACAGATTCCAGTTCAGCCGCACTTTAATGCAAAGACATCCATGACACAGATCCTATCTCCCTGTCCAGCCTTTTATAGTACTCTCTGCCTTTCTCTTTATGGGCCTACATGGAGAATTGTAACTTCCCTTCAGTACCACTCCTAGACCCAGGCATGCAGGGTATCTGTGCTGAGCTTAGATCTTCAGAGGCCTCAGCTCTGGTGCTGCCTGGTCTTCCCACAGGTGAGGAATCTATGTAGCTGAGCAGAAATCACCTGTAGCCCAAGTTTCCTTCTTGTGGACTGTGCCTCAGATGTTTGGTATCCCGATTTCCCTGGACAAAGGGCCCAAAACCCTTCCCAAAGCTGGCATGGGTTAATTTTCTGAGTTTATGTTCTGAAGGATAGCACCTGCCTCCGGGGAGGGGTGAGGTAGGCTGGGAGGCAAATGTGAGCAGTGTTGCCAAAAAGAAGGGGGTGGACTGTGATACCAGGGGTAAGAAAACAGGAAGATGGGTGTCAGTCTGTTTAGGGGGTCCTATCACAAAATACCACAGACCGGGTGACTTAAATCACAGAAATTTATTTCTAACAGTTCTGGAGATTGCTAAGACCTAGATCAAGGTGCCAGCAGATCCGGTGTCTGGTGAGAACTTTCTTCCTGGTTTCCTCACACGGTGATGTGGGTTGGGGAGGTGGGCAGAATACGAAAATAAGGGTGTTAATCCTATCGTAAGGGTTCTACCCTCATGACCCAATTACCTCCCAGAGACCCCATCCCAGATACCATTATACTAAGAATTAGTTCCTGCATATGAATTTTAGTGGGACTCAAACTTTCAGCCCATAGCAGTGGACCACGGGTTAAGGGCTGTCTCTCCTTACCATCACATTTCTAGCCTGGAATTCCAATAAATTCCGTAATCCCAAATTAGAACCCAGCCTTCCAGGATGTTAGGAAGATATATTTGTCAAAGTAGGAGCATAAAACTTGTTTTACGTAGCAGGTGGTTATCTTGATTTATAGCATCTAACTATTTAGATGTAAGATATGCTACCTCCATTTGCACTTTTACCAGTCTCCACAGATGGTGGGGGTATGTCTCCCCCACATACCATGTCTTCTTGTTGTTTCTTCCTGTTCTTCTCGCTTCGTGAAAAGGTCTGCCCACCATTCTTCACCTGGCCAACTCTCTCACATGGCTCAGGACTCAGGTTAGTGGCGGCCTCCTCCAGGAAGCCTTCAATGATTCTCCAGTGCCCCCTCCATTTAACATGCATGTATGTGAAATTATTAAAACACTCCTACACTGTAAGACAAAGAACAGAGACAACATGTTATCCATTTTGTTTCACTACCATGGTGTCTGGTGCATGGTGTGAGTTTAATTAAAGTTTATTGAACTGAATACTGAAAGCAAATGGTAAATGCTTCATTCAGAATATATTCAACAAGCATTTAAGGAATAATAGCACAAAGTGAAGAAGAAAATTACTGGGGGTGGGAGAGGACAGATGTGGCAGATTCCTTGTTCCAGGTCACACAATAGTAATAATCATTGCCATTTCTGGAACACTAACCATTTGCCAGAAACAGCACTAAGTATTTCACATGGGTTACATTTAATCCTGCCAACCCCAAGAGGGAGAAACTATTATTATCTTCATTTTATAAATGAGAAAACTGAGGTTTACATAGGTTAAGCGATTTGCCTAAAGACTCAAAGCCAGAAAGGGCTCCAAAGCCTCTGCTTTGACTATGGGAGCATGCTGCTTCCTGACACCTCCCATGCACGAAAAAGGGAGCTAGACCCATTGTCCTTTTCTTTTTTTGGAGAAGATACAAATGGTAATTCTCAAGGGCCTGAGAAAATGTTAGTTGAAAGTTAATTGCATGTGCTTGAGAAATAAATGTGGGAACATCTGAAATGTGTAAATAACAATACGATTGCAAAGTAAGAAGGACCACTTGGATTACAATAAGGAAACGATAATGTCCTCTGTGGACAGTGAGCTGGGGGTGTGTCCCAAAGGAAGTTGGGAGGTCTTGTCTGGAGGCCCTCGTTGCAGTGGACTGGAAAGTTCTTAACACAGGATGTGAGAAGGGAATGTATGGGGGCTGAATTGGTCTTCAAATCCAAAATGTAACACCAACACACGTTTTACATTAAAATATTTAAAGATATAAATTGTTCTTCCCAACAGTTTCTCATTTAAAAGAGGAGTTGCAGCATTTCCTCAAATGTTATTTAAGGCCGTTTTCCATGCCACCTAATTGGACTGAATTATTATTTTTTAAGTTGAATTCAGGAAAGCAACTCTTTTGCCATTTGTTAAAACTACATTCAAGCCAAATAAGCAGTAAGATTATAGCAGGAAAAAAAGAAACAAACCTCACCCACAAACTCTTTTGTACAAGAAATTTCTCTATTTTCTTATGACTGAACTTTATTTTCATTTCCTATTTGGCCAAATGGTTGGAAATTTGATCTCAGTCAAGACAATGTGGTCTCCTACCCCCACATTCAGCTACTCCTTCCTTTCCTCGGGATTAGGTCTAAATATAGGGTGGCTTACGTAGTGTGGAGGCATGGGCAGAGGCTGAAGGGATGGCTGGCATCCACACCTGTAGGACTTACAGTGATTGTTGTAGGCCTCAGCTGCCTCCCTCCTCAGCCACAGCCTCAGCCTCCTTCTGGCTCCTCTGCTTTTGTGCCATGTCCATACTTCTTGGGTGCGTGACATCATTCCATTGCTTCTGTGCCAAAGAGTAGGACTGAGAACTTGATGAAGCTGTCTGGGGCCGTCTGCCCAGCCCTGCTTCTGCTCCCTGCCATGAAGGCTGGGGATGCTGAAGGCTCCCCCTGTCTCCAAGGGATGGGGACTCGGATCCTCTTTGCTCCTGGACCTTCCAACTTCATCCGGAGTTCCACGGTGCCCTCTCACGCTAGGTGTTTGGCTAAGAAGCAGCAGGTCACTGGCTCCCTTCTCAGAAACCAACAGTGTCTAAATTCTCCATCTGCCTTTTGAACTTCTCCTTCTTCATCCCAGATAATCTTTCTCCAGCTTGAGGCAGGAAGCCTTGCTCTTATATCATCAGGCATCGTTTCAAATCTCTTGTTTCATTCCAGGATCTAAGCTTATGAAACACCAAAGCCAGGAATAGACTCCTTTGACTTTGCAATTTTTTCTCTCCCTTGACAGCATGTATAAAAAATTCCTTGCCTTGGCTAAAGGGCCATCCATGGGGTGGAAGAAAGGGGATACAATAAAACTTATAAAACACTGCCACTACCATAGCTCAGAGAAAAGCACCAGATGAGGAATCAGGAGACTGGGAGTTTGCCATGTGATCATGTTACAGTAGGCAGCTAGTCAGACATGAGCAGGACAGAAGAGCCTCCCCCGACCCCACCAGGAACGTCAGGCAACCATCAGATGGCCAGGAGGTTTTTAAAATTATCTCTCTAAAATCATAATGGGTTGCAGCCAGCGCCATGAAAAGACCGTCTCCCAATAGATAGAAAACACCGGAAGCTGGTGATCAGCAGCTTCCCGATAAGATCTCGGGAGTTGGGCAGGTGGACTCAAGCATGCACACTAAGAGGTGTCCACTCACCCAACTGAGGCAAAATGGCCTCAGAGCTTAACTGGTATATGATGGTATTTAAATGGTATATTAACTGGTATACTTCCTTTAGGAACACTGGACTGGTAAGGGAAAACGCCTGAAGTGAGCCTGCATACAACTTCACTAAACACACTGCACACACAGGCCCTCCCAAGCACCAGCAGGCCACTGCACATGCAGACAGCCAAGGGGAAGAATCAGGAGAGAAGGGCTGCAACCCCCTCAGGAAGCATGCCAATGTGTAAAACCCCAAGTCAAAGGTCAAACTGTGCCCTTGATCTCTCAAGTCTGCCACTTGGCCCTCTTCCAAGTATATATATTTTTTCGCTCTTGCTCTAAAGCTTTTTAATAAACTTCTCCTCGACCGGGCGCGGTGGCTCAAGCCTGTAATCCCAGCACTTTAGGAGGCTGAGAGGGGTGGATCACAAGGTCAGGAGATCGAGACCATCCTGGCTAACATGGTGAAACCCCATCTCTACTAAAAAATAAAAAAAACTAGCCGGGCGAGGTGACGGGCGCCTGTAGTCCCAGCTACTCGGGAGGCTGAGGCAGGAGAATGGCGTAAACCCGGGAGGCGGAGCTTGCAGTGAGCTGAGATCCGGCCACTGCACTCCAGCCTGGGCGACAGAGCAAGACTCCGTCTCAAAACAAAACAAAACAAAACAAAACAAAAAAAACTTCTCCTCCTGCCCTAAAATTTGCCTCAGTCTCTCACTCTGCTTTCTGCACTTCGGTTAAATTATTTCTTCTGAGGAGGCAAGAACTGAGGTTGCTGTAGACCCATACGGATTTGCCACCGCTAGCAATCATCGCCAAGTCATTTCCTCTCAGGAACTTGGTTTCTTCATCTATATGATATAAGAGTAGGCATTTTCCATCTTTTTTTTTTTTTTTTGGCTCTAGAAATACTACTTTATCTGATTTTTAAAGAAGATTTCCACTAGCTCTGGTGACTCTGAAACTCTGTGATCATATACGCATGAGAAATAACATGGGGCACCATGATTTACTCTCCACTCCACGCATTTACGGATCACAAAAATAAGATCCCTTGTAACCAAGTTCAGAATTATTTAATTGAGGTTAAGATCTAATTTTCATAGCTCCAAAAGTCATATATGTAATGAATATGTCTCATGTCATTTAAAAGGTGTTCTCTAAAATTTGTGACTTGAAATATATAGGATTCTTATCACTCTCTTTTAATGTGTTCTAATTAGTAATAATATTTCTTATTTACTTTATGGATTTTTTAGTTTTGTTGTTATTAGAACTGAGGAAAAAAATTGACAAGGTTAATGAGTAGCTGATAGAGAGGTGTTTTACAAAATAATTAAAATTATATTCTTACAAAAATTTGTAGAGTAGCTCATTTTTAGAAATTGTGGGCTGTTTTAAATAAGGTTTTCAATTTTAAAAATAAATGACTTATAACAAAACTTCAGGCAAAGTCAAGTGTTCTTTTGACAATTTATTCCAAAATTCAGAGAAATAAACACTCACTAAATAACATAATAGAAGAATAATGTCTGACTTCAAGGTCACCAGGAGAAGTAGAAATGAAGTTACAAATATCACACAATGCTTTAAATCAGTGTGGCAGAAGGTCTATTTATGTCACCTGCTGGCTCCCTTGTTATTATTTTTTTCTTGCTAACATAGTTGATATGTTATATATAGCATACATGCTATAAAACACCAAGCCCATGTTTTCAGTTTTCAGACAGTATAAAGAGAAAATTCAAATGAGAATCTAATTTCAGCTTTGAGGCCAGTTACTCTTGTGACTTTGAGGAAGTCCTTTAACTCTGTTTGTATTGAGTTTAAGAAAGGTGACTTCTAAGAGTTCTGCCAGCCTTAAAATTATTTGATTCTGTACATTTTTTCCTTAGCTCTAAAATAGGGGCAATAATATTGGTACTATCTCACAGTGTTGATAGGAGAATTAAGTTCTTTTATTCAATAGAGTCTGTAATTTTGCATTTGTGTAATTATTTGCTTAATACCTACCACCCCAGCAGGCTGTCAGCTCCATGGGGATAGGGAGAGTGTCTGTCTGACGCACTGCTCTATTTCTAGTACCTAGCACAGTGCCAGGCGCTGGTGAATGAGAATAATCAACCTAAGTATTCATTTATAGGGCATTGAAAACCGGCGAGCCTCGACCCAGCTTCCTCTGAAAAAAGTTATAGAAACGTGGCCATGTTTTGTATCAACCATTGATAAAAACCCAAACTCTTTTTCTCAAAGAGAAATAGCATAAGTTAGTACTCCAAGTATGGCCCACAGAAAAGCCACAACAGTGTCAACTGAGATCTGCTCAGAAATGCAGGTTGGGCGCCCTGGTTCATACCTGTCATCCTAGCACATTGGGAGGCTGAGGCAGGAGGATCGCTTGAGCTGAGGAGTTTAAGACCAGCCTGGGCAACACAGTGAGGCCTCATCTCTACTTAAAAAAAAAATTAGCTGGATGTGGTGGTGCATGTCTCTATTCCCAGCTACTCAGAAGGCTGAGAAGGGAGGATCACTTGAGGCTGGGAGGTCAAGGCTGCAGTCAGCCATGATTACTCCACTGCACTCCAGTCTGGGCGACAGAGTAAGACCCTGTTTCAAAAACAAAAACAAAAATAAATGTAAATTGTCTTTTCCTATCTCAGAAGTACTAAAAGAAACTCTGGGGGTGGGGCTAGCACTCTGTGTAAATGTTTACAAGCCCTCTCAGTGATTATGATGTGCACTCAAGTTTTTGAACCACTGTCTCGAACAATCTACTTATCTTCTTTGCATACATATTATTTTACTTCTCTCAGTCCCAAATTAAGTTCTCTAGCTTCAGCTTAGAAAATAATAACAATTACATCAACAACAACAATAATAATAGCTAATACTTTTTGAGTACCTTCCTAGGCTCCAGGCCTTGATTATAATGTGTAAGTCCCACACAAACTTATTGGGGTAACAAACATTATTCTTTCTATTTTATATATTACAAAACCAAGATTTTATTAAATTTTCCCATGGTCAATAAACTAGTGCTTCAAATCTCAGTAGCCTGGTACTACAGCTGGGCTTTTAACTACTACATAATACAGATTCTATGCTCAGCTCCTGGCTGAAGTTCTACCTGCTCCTTTATATTTTGAATCCCAGCTATATAATGAGGGGCACGTGTGAGCAAGTCTACAAAGCTGACCTGACTGCATTCATGTGAAGAGTGAAACACCTTCCCAGAATATGAGCCATTTGATGTCATGCCTGACATCAAAGTCAGATTTTTCGTTAAGAATTATCTTTGGATCTTTTCTCATGAAAAGATGAAATTGTTTAGTGTTGTCTATATAAACTTCAGTGAGTGCCAAAAACTGATTATTTTCAGTTTGGCAGACTTAATACTAATCAGTCATTTCTGGAAACACTCAGACAATAGTATCCATTGTTTCTCGAGATTTATTTTCTCCTTCATCAACCTCAAAAGAGAACTTAGAAAATGGAAGAAAGGAGTAAGTTGAGATGGGATGCAAAAGGAGAGGGGGAAGCGAAGAATGTGTGAGAGGAGAAGAAAAAAAGTCAGAGATTGATGTTTTATCCTGCCTTCCATCATTGGTGTAGGAAGTGTCACTGTGAGGAATCAGGAGTAGGGAGGTAGGCTGAGAACTACCTGGTCAGGGTATCATGGCAATGAGTGAAGCAGAGTGTGAAGGTTGCCTGAAACTGTATGTGTGGACCTAGGGACAACTTAGGACTTACCTACTATACCTGGTGTAGGAAATCAGAGGCTAAATCAGGTGCATGTGCCTAGCATGACTGATAATGAAAAAGAATCAATGAAGGCAGCAGACAGATTGTGGTCAGAGGTTAGAGGCAACAGCTAATAGAGCTCCTAAAGAGAAGTTGTGCTAAGGGAGTTGGCTGCCATGGGCTTTCAAAGAAGGCTGTCCTGGGGACTTGCCTTTTCAACACCAGTCAAGGTGGTTTCTTTTAGGGGCCCAGCCAACAGCAGTGAGAAAGCAACTACTATTGACTGAGTGCCTACCATGCCAGGCAGTTTGCTACTCATTTTATGGGCACCAATCCAGTTGAACTTCCCAAAACATCTAGAAAGTGGTATTATATTCCCCATTTTACACAAGAGGACACCAAAGTTCCACAATATTAATTAACTTGTCTAAGAGCATCAATTGGTAAGTAGCAGAGCCATTCAACTTTTTCTGGTTGTTTTTGTTTTTTTCTATTGGACTCTACCTCTTAGAATGGTGGGAGGGAGAAAGGAGAAGAGAGAATTTTAGGAAACAGTGCCAGCTATTAAGGCTAAATGGGAAACCCTTGAGTGAAACTGGACTTCTCCCCAGTTATTTGAGTTATTGCTCTTTCAAGTTATATTTTTGGGAGCTTGATTAGGTCCCTGGTTGAAGTAATCAAAAAAGTAGCCCATGAATTCAAAACATTAGGCTTCATCAGTATATATGAGGGAATCCTCTTTTGTTTATAAAACTGATCAGTGTTTCCCAAGATCAGTCTTGGGGTAAAAATGAGACTATACGGTTGGTATAAATAACTCTTGGCTATGTACAGTGGATCACAACTGTAATCCCAGCACTTTGGGAGGCCGAAGCAGGCAGATCACTTGAGGTCAGGAGTTCAAGACCAGCCTGGCAACTTAGCAAAATCCCATCTCTACTAAAAATACAAAAATTAGCTGGGTGTGGTGGCATGCCCCTGTAATCCCAGCTACTCGGGAGGCTGAGGTAGGAGAATCACTTGAACCTGGGAGGCAGAGGTTGCAGTAGCATCACTGCACTCTAGCCTGGGTGACAGAGAGAGACTCCGTCTCAAAAACAAACAAAAAAACAAAAAAACTTTTGACTGTCATACTATTCATGTACTGTTATAAGCCTTACTTTAGTTTGAATGTTTGTCCTCTAAATCTCATGTTGAAATTTGATCCCCAGTGTTGGAGGTGGGGCCTGGTGGGAGGGGTTTGGGTCATGAGGGTGGATGCCTCATTAATGTCTTGGTGATGTTCTCATGGCAATGAGTTCTCACTTTATTGGTTCACATGAGCTGGTTGTTCAAAAGGGCCTGGCAACTTCCTCCTCTCTCTCTTCCTCTCTTATCATGTGATCTCTGTACGTACCAGCTTCCCTTTGCCTTCTACCATGAATGGAAGCAGCCTGAGGGCCTCACAAGAAGCCAAGCAGATGCCGGCGCCATGCTTCTTGTACAGCCTGTGGAACTATGAGCCAAATAAACCTCTTTTTAAATAAATTGCCCAGCCACAGGTATTCCTTTATAGCAACACAGATGGACTAAGACAAGCTTCCTCAAAGCCACCTCCAATAATTTTAAGGACCCTACAAGGGTGTCTCATAGGGATTAACAAGTCTTCTCAGCTAGGATATGGCATCTCCCATTTTCTCCCTTTCATGCTTCTGGCAATGTCAGTTGCTGGGTCCTCTCAGCACTACTACTAGCAGAGTTGTTTGAAGCTATTTCATTGTTCTTCACTTTGCCCGCTACCCCTAAACTCAGCAGAGACTCAGCTTTACCCCAATAATAGAAGGAAAGGCTAGAATCACATCCTCTGTCAGAATTAGGGAACAATGAAATCAAAGAAAATAAACAGTAACAACTAACAGGAAGCAAAATTAAAAAGCACATGTTTGCTTCCAGTGTCCAAGACCAAGTTGGTCTGGGCTGGGCAGGAGCAGAAGTCTTGACTAGACTTCTAAATGGGAGGAAGAGAAGACCCCAACAGAGAGGAAGCCAGAATGAAAGCCAGATCATAAGAGCCTGCACCCTCACAGAAGTGAGCAGGCCTGGCCCTCACCTGGAAGGAATAGAGACAAGAAGGATGTCTGGATGTGTTTGGCAATGCTTGTCCCTTAGAAGATATATTCTACTCAATGCCTTGTGATTAGGCAGATCCAAACCAAAATTTCTCCTCTATAGATGTAGAATATAGGAAGGAAGAAGGCAGAGATGACTTCCATTTCTCGGAGTCAAAATACATGTTCCCAACTTCAAGTAAGATCAATGAAGAATATCCATGGAAAAACGAAAGGTAAAGAAATTGGGACAAACATAAAACTTACCTCCAGTATTTTCTGTTATCTTCTAACTGTTCTCTGTATTCAAAAAATTACTATGCTAGACTCCTGTATCAGGAAAAGTTGTCAGCTAAGAAAGCTCTGATTTTGAGTAAAAATGTATGCCCTGAGGGGAACGGATGGGATTCAAGATATATATAACGTACCAGAAAAAAACATATAACAAGTCTCCAGCTCACTCCATCCCATTGCTCTTCCACTAAATACTGAGTGGAGGGAAGGAGTCAAATTGGAAAGGAAAGGAGAAAAATTTAGATGCTGGTTGGTCCCTGAAAAGGACCTGAGTTCTATCCCATTCCACTTATGAGGCACACGAGGAATGACAGAGACTTCAGAAGGATTTTGGAAAACCTAGAAAAGAGACCTGAGCTCCATTTTATAGGTTTTCTCCAGAAGATGTCTCTGAACTCTAGAAATGGCTTCCTCCTGTGTGTGGGCAGTTAGGGTCTTAGCTTCACTGTACCCCATACCCCACCATGGCTTGGAAGAAGTTGCTTGGTTCCAGGAACAGCACACATGTGCCTCTCTGGGCCAGTGGAAGAGAGGACCCTGCGGAAAGGGGCCTGTGTAGGCCAATGATAAGAGAACCAGAGGGAACAATTGATACCTCAGGGAATATAACCTTCAATAGATGATCAATACTCAGTCCTCATTTTACTCAAATTGCCGACATCATTGATTACAGCTTGGCATTTTCTTCTTCTTCCTTCTTTCTTCTTTCTTCTTCTCTCTCTTTTTTTTAGATGGAGTCTTGCTCTGTCATCCAGGCTGGAGTGCAGTGGTGTGGTCTTAGTTCACTGCAACTTCTGCCTGCCGGGTTCAAGCAATTCTCCCACCTCAGCCTCCTGAATAATTGGGACTACAGGGTGTGAGCCACCACACCTGTCAAATGTTTTCTATTTTTGGTAGAGATGGGGTTTCACTATGTTGGCCAGGCTGGTCTCGAACTCCTGACCTCAGGTGATCCGCCCGCCTCAGCCTCCCAAAGTGCTGGGATTATAGGTGTGAGACACCACGCCCAGCCCCTTTCTTCTTTGAGGTACTTTCTTTACCGGGTTTCTAGCTCTCCACATGTTCTGGTTCTCCTCATACTTCCCTGATCTCATCTTCTCAGTCTGAAAAGGTTCTCAGTCATGAAAACTTCCCCTTCTCTTCTATCTAGAAAGCCCCAGGACTCAGTCTTCCCCTTTCTTCTCTTGTCTAGCTGGATATCTACACTTATTCTTATGTACTCAGCCATTCGTACGGCTCAAATGTCACCATATCAGAGAGGGCTCTGTAAACTCACCTATCTGAAATAGTAGCCCCTGCCTGAATTCCCCTGTCTCCATACACTCTGAGCTATTTTTCTTTTCATTCATACATACACATTTAATTTTGTGGGCACATGGTAGATATATATATTTATGGATTACATGAGATATTTTGATACACGCAAGCAATGCATAATAATCACATTAGGGTAAATAGGGTATCCATCCTCTCAAGCATTTATCCTTTGTTACACACAATCCATTTATACTATTTTAGTTATTTTAAAATGTACAATTATTTTTGACTGCAGTCACCCTGTTGCGCTAGCAAACACTAGGTCTTATCATTCTAACTACTTTTAGT
Organism: Macaca mulatta; assembly: GCF_049350105.2. Taxonomy (NCBI): domain Eukaryota; kingdom Metazoa; phylum Chordata; class Mammalia; order Primates; family Cercopithecidae; genus Macaca; species Macaca mulatta. The sequence continues at coordinate 68,415,058 of NC_133422.1, forward strand.
ACCCACTAACCATTCCCACATCCCCTACACTCCTACTATTTTTTCCCAGCCTCTGATAATCATCCTTCTACTCTTTATCTCCATGAGTTCAATTGTTTCAATTCTTAGATTCCATAAGCAAGAATATGCAATGTTTGTCTTTCTGTGCCTGGCTTACTTCACTTAACATAATGACCTCCAGGTCCATCCATGTTGTTGCAGATGGCAGGATCTCATTCTTTTTTATGGCTGAATAGTACTCCATTGTGTATATAGTGAGCTATTTTTCTTCATAGCATTTCTTACCACCTAATAGCATGTACATATATATTTACGTGTGTGTGTGTGTATATATATATATATATATGTTTCTGTGAAAGCACAAATTTTGTTTATCGCTATAGATCAGGACCTAAAATGGTGCCTGTCACATTATAAGTGCTTAATGAATATTTCTTGAGTGAATAAATGAAGGAATTATGTCAGAGGACCCAAACCCTTCTCCTCTGAATTCTGGAAAAAAAAAGATGGAATCCAAGATAGACTACAACTGATTTCCCACTATTCCTGGTAAAAAGGAACTTATATTAGAATTAAAACCAAGAAAGATCTCTGGCAAATGTGAGGTTGTGGCTTTCTAATCACAAAGAAAATTAAAGCTTAGTTGAGAGACATTTCTATAATACCGAATACTTCCCAACTTTTTGCTTTTTAAGTTCTAATAACCTATTCCCAAAAGCTTTCATCTGAATAGTGGCTAATTCTAAAATAAAACTGGGTAGTGGGAGGAAGGAGGAATCCCATAGAGACTTGTCGATTTTCTGATGAAGATACATAGTTTGAAAAATGCTTAATGATTTTTGAGACGTCTTGCTACACTGCCTGAGGACAGTGGTTTCAGTGTTGTAAGATATCAGGTTAAAAAAAAAGGCACAATTAAAATATTTCAAAGTGTACAAGAAAGAAAAGAAAAAGAAATAGATGCTGGCTTTATAAAAATAAAATTAGCCTGTAATCTCAGCAATTTGGGAGGCTGAGGCAGAGCTTGAGCCCAGGAGTTCAAGACCAGCCTGAGCAACATAGTGGGATATCATCTCTCCAAAAATAAAAAAAAGCCGGACGTGGCGGCACACACTTGTAATTTAGGTACGTGGGAGGACAAGGCTGAGGCAGGAGAACCACTTGAGCCTGGAAGGCTGCAATGAGCTATGATTGCACCACTGCACTCCAGACTGGGCAACAGAGTGACACCCTATTTCAGAAAACAAAAGAAGAAGAAAATTATTATGGCACTGAACAAGAAGTTTCATATAATGGAGAATTACTTCCTTTATGAAATGGTTTTAAGAAGAAAAAAGGAAAAAAGCATCATCGGTACTAGTCTGTTATTGCACTACTATAAAGAAATACCTGAGACTGGGTAATTTATAAATAGGTTTAATTGGCTTATGGTTCTGTAGGCTGTACAGGAAACACAATGCTGGCATCTGCTTGGCTTCTGGGGAGGCCTCAGGAAACTTACAATCATGGTGGAAGGTGAAGGGGGAGTTACCACTTCACATGGCCATAGCAGAAAGAAGAGAGGGAGGGGACAGGTGCTATACACTTTTAAACCAGATATCATGAGAATTCACTCACCATCATGAGAACAGCACCAAGGGGATGGTGCTAAACCACTCATGAAGGATCCACCCCCCATGATTCAATCACCTCCCACTAGGATCCAACTCCAACAGAGGATTGCAATTGAACATGAGATTTGGGTGAGGACACAGATCCAAATCATATCAGCATCAAAAGAAGGTGGAAGTAAGAATAAATAAAGTCCATATATGGGTAAAGTTTTAATATACAATATCTTATTTAATTTTAGCATGATGATAAAAGAATAAAGAAGAAATGTACATCTTCACATAATAGGTATTTATTCATCATCTACTCAGGCTCAACAGTGGGGCCAGTGCTGAGGAAACTGAGGTGCCCTCAGAGGGGTAACAGTCTCACTGGGAAGGCAGACAGGTCCACAGATAATGACAATATAATGTTGGGCATATATATTTATGTATGTGTGTGTGTATGCACACAGTCAGTAGTATCCATCCAGCCTTGGGAAGAAATTGATCTTCAACTTACCAGCAGAAGCTTCCCTGAAGTTAGAATACCTGGGGACAAGGAGAAGTAGCCCAACAAGAAAGGGGTGGTTAACATATTAGGCTGTGGATGGAGAAAAGTGGTTCACAGTACTCAACTTGGCACAAAGGCCCTTTGACAAGAGAAAGTAAATTATTTGGTAGCAGAAATGTCAGTAGAGGAGCAGGCTCCTGGCCAGTCTGACACCACAGCTGAATTTCTCCTGCTGGCTGCCTGACTGCCTTCCACACCCTCAGTTGCTCTGTTTGATGACCAATGGGAAAAAGAGGGACATGTCCAGTCTTCTGACATGAGTATTGTTGGGGTTGGCAGGGTGATGGGTTACAAAAAGACAGAAGGAATTAGTAGGAACAGATAGATATTGGTTGTACAATCTATTCTGGATTCCTGGGGACTGGATGTGACATGTGACTTCAAGGGATGGAGGTTTAGGGGAAATCATGGGGCCCACCTAAATAAGAAAGGTAGTATGGATACTTACCATGGGTCAAGCCAGGAAGTGCTTTTGTTAGGCAAACTGAGGTTTTCTATGCAGAGGGCCTAAAGCTGCGGTAGTGTGGGAATATTAGATACTCTCAGTGGGTGTGGCATCCCCCCTCTCAGAGTGGGAAATGTAGGAGTGGACACAGTTGCCCACTCAGCTCCCGACTCTGGGCTTCCTGGATCCTCCTCCAAACCATTCTGAGAGTAATGCCTGGGAAACCTGCAGAAAGGGACCCTTTCATGGACATCCCCTCTTTGTATCTTGGGCAGGTTATGTCACTATGCAATAATGTTTAAATATACATGGATGTGTATTTGAATGGCTGCGACTCACAAGATTAAGAATCAGTTAAATCTAAGCAAGTTCATCACAATGAGGGACAATAATATTGCAACTGGAATAATGGAGGAAGTATATAGTTCCTGGGAGTCCACTTTAAAGGGGAGGAAGACACAAAGAGAATTGGGAAAATAGAAACAAACCAATGGAAACCTAATGGGGGGGGGGGAATTGGGAGTTACAATAGAAAATAGCGCATGTGTCTGGGCCCTATTACACGTGTGTAATCAGACTTGTAATGCCAGCACTTTAGGAGGCTGAAGGAGAGGGAATGCTTGAGTCCAGAAGTTCGAGACCATCCTAGGCAACATAGCAAGACCCCATCTCTACAAAAATTAGCCGGGCATGGTCATGCACTCCTATAATCCTAACTACTCAGGAGGACTGCTGGAGCCCAGGAATTTGAGGCTGCAGTGAGCTATGATCACACCACTGTAATCCAGACTGGGTGACAGAGTAAGACCCTATCTATAAAAAAAGAAAAGAAAGTAGGGCAAGTCCATCAAGCCTTTTCTGCCATCATATGTCCACCAGGACATGTTTTATGGCCCTATAGAGTGAGAGGCAAACAGAAGCAAGTTTTTGTGCTTACAATAGAAGAAGGAGGATTTGGAATGATGTATATAGAATTGTTTTATAGTTTAATGAGCCTCTCTTTCAGCTTTGAGGAAATAATGACAATTGTGTAGTGATAGTGGAGAAGATTTTTTCATGCATAAGAGCAAGATGTGAAAAAACATACTAACTACCCTACTTCTCTGCCTTTGCTCTTTGAAACCCTTATCTCCAGGCAAAACCCCTCTCCTGAATCCATACCCACAGAACCAGCCATGACCAGAGACTTCCATCTGGATGTCACACAGCATGATACAATCCATAATCATCTCATTATTTTCTTGCTCACCCTTATAGCTCTTTTCCTGTGTTTCCTCCCAGAAAATACCACGATTACCTAGTTGTGTAGGCTGGAAATACAAAAACCATCGCTGTCCGACCTGTTCAATCACCACAGCCAGTCAACATTCAAGCGCTTTTCAACAGTCATTTAATGCTTATACCAGACCTAGAGAGTTTATCATTTTATACCTATTTTAAACATGAAAAAATTGAGGTTGAGAAAGGTTCAAGGTTCAAGTTACATAAGTAAGGATGGCTAAGCTAGTTATGATAAATGAATCACAGCCAAAAAAAAAAAAGAAGTCCTGTAAATGACTTGCAAAGCCCTCTAAGAAACAGCCCCTGGACACCACTCGTAGCTTGTCTCCTATGTCTTTCACCCTCCTCCCTGTTCTAGAGTCTAACCATTTTGCTGGTCCAGTGAATTACACTGAAGCTCATGGCTTGGTACCTGCCAGCTCCTCTTCCCAGAAATGTCTCCTTGCTATATCCCCGAGGCTGTTCACTCATCATTTCTTGTTTGTGTCACTACATTAAAAACACACACTCTAAATGTCCTCCCTAAAAGAGAGGCTCCTACCTGGTGCTCCTAAATGTATTACTGTCCAGAGCACTCATTACCCTCTAACATCGATGCTGAGCACAGAATCATGTCTACTTTGTATCTCTAGTACCTAGAACATTCATTGCTATGGAGTTGACATTTTATAAATATTTGACAAATGTGTATTCATCCTAGCAAATGCCTCCTAGCTCCATCCTGTCTTCTCCATTCCCACTGTTCTACCTTGGCTCAGGTCATCTCAGCTTATCAGTTTCGGGTTACTCAAATTCAATATTCATTCTTACCTAAGCTTTACACTATGCCAAAGTTACCTTCCTATTACACACATGTCATTCATTTGCTTCTTCAGAGACCTTCAAAAGCTTCCACTGCCTATGGTAAAATCTGCATTTTGTACTGTAGAACTCTTAGTCCTTTATCACTTTGCCTTCACTGCCTTTACAAAAAATTCCCACCAGTAATATCTTGTGTTCTAGACACATCAAGCAGCTCACCAGTCTCTGCAAATATCACAGATGTTGAGATTTTTCACATTCTCTACCTACTAAAATTCCTCAAAAACCAGGACATATGTTACCACCAGAAGAAGGACTTACAGGATAGTACTTGAAGAAAAGGAAGGAAACAAAAAGAGTAAGTGTCCTGATCTAGGACAACTAAAAACTAGTCCGATGATGTGAGGATTGCAAAAACAATATAGAAGAGGAAATAGGACGCAGACTAGGAACACAGCGACCATGAGAGTAGTGATGTTGAAAGAAAGCAGTGTTCAGCCGGGCATGGTGACTCACACCCAGCACTTTGGGAGGCCGAGGAGGGCAGATCACCTGAGGTCAGGAGTTCGAGACCATCCGGACCAACATGGAGAAACCCCATCTACTAAAAATACAAAATTAGCCAGGCGTGGTTGTGCATGCCTATATTCCCAGCTACTCAGGAGGCTGAGGCAGGAGAATCACTTGAACTCGGGAGGCGGATGTTGCGGTGAGCCGAGATTGCGCCATTGCACTCTAGCCTGGGATGGAGTGAGACTCTGTGTAAAAATAAAAATAAAAATAGAAAAGAAAGAAAGCAGTGTTCATTGGCTGGAAACTTTGTAGCTGCATTTGGTATTAGAATAATTACTTATTTTTTCCACCTTGTTTCAAAAGGTTTAATGTTTATAATAATAGCTGTAGTTTATTGAGTGGAACGTATTCTGGTTCAGGTACTAAGCTAAAATGCTTTGCATGCATTAACTTATTTAATATTCACAACCCAATGGGGAAGGTCATACGATCTTTCAGTAGAGAAGAGTGAAGTTTCAATGACTCACTCAACAGTACAACATGTAATGAAAAAAATTAGTTTCTTGACTCAAGAAAATCTGAATCCATGTCTCATGCTCTTTTTTTTCTCATACCACCTGACATTCTTGAAATTTGGAGGAGTGTCCTGAATAGTTCCTTTTCCTCCCTTTCTTTTCTGGCAAGGCCATCACATCTATGGCTACACATGTTTAAATTACTATGCTATACTACTAGTGTACTAGTACTATAGTAATATAGTAAACATACTTACTAGTATGTTTTAAATTACTATACTATACTATATTACAAAGTATAGAGCCTTAAAGCCAGGCAGGTACCAGTTTTTACAATGACTATCTATGATTTTCTCCTTTTAAACACTCCTTTCTTCACTCAGAGTTGGTTTTAGTTCTCCTCTGTTAGCAAAAAAAAAAAAAAAAAAAAAGAAATATCTGCTCTTCAGCACTGTATTCATAATACTTAACCTTTAAAGCAAAAACTCTGAAATATATACCTAGTAAAATGATTTACATGTAGGAGACGGAATATAATGAGGCCATTAGGTGAATGAAGCTTTGGTGTCAATATGCCTGTGTTCAAATCCCAGCTGTGCTATGTACTTGCTTTGAGACACAAACCAATTTCCTTTACCTTTCTAAGCCTCAGTTTCCTCCTCTACAAATTGGCACCATAATAGCATTTATCTTACAGGGCTGTAGGGATAAGTGGCAGCTATTGGTACAGGTAGTAATAATAGTAATATTGGCAATACTACTTGTAAAACAAATGAAGTAGGGAGTTCATCTGGAAACTCCTTTCCTTCACTAACATTCAGACATTTCTGACTATGCTTGGTGAACTGATGATGTTATCTTAAGGAATTTATAGAAGGAAAAAGCTCACAAGAAAGGAATGAGTCAGGTGGATGAGTGTATTTGTCCATTAATGTTGCTATAAAGAAATATCCGGGGCCGAGTAATTTATAAAGAAAAGAGGTTTCTTTTGGTTCACATTTCTGCAGGCTGTATGAGAAGCATGGTGCCAGCATCTGCTTGTGGTGAGGACCTCAGGAAGCTTACAGTCATGATGGAAGGCAAAGGGGGAGCTGATGTGTCACATGGTGAGAGGGAGCAAGGGAGAGAGGGAGGAGGTAGCAGGCTCTTGTAAACAACCAGGCCACGTGTGAACTGGTAGAGTGAGAGCTCACTCATTATCATGAGGAGGGCATCAAACCATTCATAAGGAATCCACATCCATGACACAAACACCTCCCAGGAGGTCCCATCTCCAACTTTGGGGATCACATTTTGACATGAGATTTAGAGGGGACAAACCTCCAAACTATATCAACAAGTCTTAATCATTGGATGGGGCAACCTGAAGATGAGTTTGTTATAAACTTAGACTTATCTTGAGTCAGTGTTCCTCACAACTTTCAATCTATAGCCAATGAAATTGTGATTGGTGGGAGTGGTAGGCTACATGAGAAATCTAAAAGAGAGTGTGTTTTCAAAATACTATGAGACACTGAGGCATGAGCAGTACTAGTAGCCAAGAGTAATGGCAAAAGGGAAGAATGGATTTCTCCCAGCAGTGCTATAACACACTATGTAACTTTAGTGCCTCAAAGACTCCACTGCATCAGTGGTAAAGGAGCTAGTGGTAGCAAAAAAATCAAATACTCATGAGGAGAGCAGCATCTGGCAGATCTAGGGCACCCACTGAGCAGAGAGGAGACTGGTGCAAAAAGAAAATATCTTTAAGTAGGAGGCAACTGAGAACAATGAGGTACTCTTTGGAGACTCTTAGAGATGGACTCTGAGGACTTTGCAGGAAGCTGGAGATCCTCAAATAGTGGGAGTATGACTGGTGAAATGTTATTGGATAATAGCCAGGGAAACCTAGTCTAGCAAACTTCATGTAAAAGAACCTAAGCTAGCCCAGATGGTGGCGATTGTGAAGAAAAAAAAAAAAAGCCACAAATTCCTTCTCATCCATTTGTAATATGACTTGCAGCTCCTCCCATCAGAGATGGAGTTTATTTTTTTCACTGCTTAAGCCTGGACTTGGCCATGTTACCCGCTTTGGCCAGTGGCACATTAGCAAACGTAATGAAGGGGCTTGAAAAGTACTTACAATGGAAATAGTCCACTTCTGTTAATCTTGGAAACCCTGCAACAACCACCATGTGAAAGAGCCTAGACTAGCTCAGTTGCTAGCCCCTGCCAATAACCAACAGGGAACCAAATTGTGAGTGAGGATGCTGGCTGCCAGCTGACTACAAAAGCATTACTGAGCCCAGCCACCACTAACTGCAACAGAGATGAGCTGTCGTAGCTGAACTCAGCCCAGCACAAATTGCTGACCCACTGAATTGTGAGCTAAATAAGGGTTGTTGTTTTAAATCACTAACTTTGGGGTAATATTGACATCTATCTACCCATCCATTTCTTATTTACCTTTTTCTCCAAAAGAATATGAGGTGGTTTATAGCAAAGGACTGAACACTCAGTAAAGTTAATATCATAGAAATAGTAAAAGATAGAGAAAGCATATATGTTAGTCCCAAGGTCTATGTGATTTCTGTTGATTGGTATTATATTTAACTCTGAACTTCCTGGAACCTAAAAACAAAAAAAAAAGTAAACTATCTATATATGAGTTACATAAAGACAAGTCAACCATAAAGTTCTAGTTACTATGCTGTGTTAGCTAAGTAGGCTGCTATAACTATGTACTATAGGCTGGGGCTTAAATAATTTATTTCTAACAGTTCTGGGGGCTGGAAGTCTGAGAAGGGGTGCCAGCATGGTCAGTTTCTGGTGAGGACCCTCTTTCTGGTTGTAGACCACCAACTTCTCATATTCTCACATGGTGGAAAGCGAGATTAGCTTCCAAAGGCTCCACATCTGTTACTACCATTGTATGGAGTGGTCTCACTCTGTCACCCAGGCTGAAGTGCAGTGGCGCCATCATGGCTCACTGCAGCCTGGACCACCTGGGCTCAAGCGATCCTCCCACCTCAGCTTCCTGAGTAGCAGGGACTATAGATGTGCACCACCACGCCCAGCTAATTCTTGAAATATTTTGTAGAGATGAGGTCTCACTAAGTTGCCCAGGCTGTTCTCAAACTCCTGGCCTCAAGTAATTCTCTCACCTCAGCCTCCCAAAGTGCTGGGATTAAAGGGGTGAGCCACCATGCCCAGCCAACATATGATTTTTAAGAGACACAAATATTCAGTCCATAACATATGGTAAGCACTTTATACACATTGCTCATTATTACAGCTCTGTGAATTAGACATTATTATTCCTATTTTATGGATAAGGAAACTGAAGACAAGATATTTCTCTACTCAGCTAATACCTGGGGAACTAAAATTTGATTTGAGGACTGTTTAAATTTCTGGTTCTAAAATCCATGCCCTTTCCAACTCAAGACAACTATTCTCTAAAATTTTATATAGGGGACAATAAAAATACCCTGAATATCTTAAACGCCTCTTCTCTTCATACAATTCACTGCTGCACTGTATGAAGTTAAGGATTTCAACATTTCCTACATAAAGTGTGGGGCTCACCCTATAACCAATTTATCTCAGTACAGTCTTTTCCCTTCCTACCTATCTTCTAAACTTCTTCAGAAATGACCTTTGTATAATTAAAATACATATAATTGTGCCTAGCTCCTGAATAAAATTTTTCAATGACTCCCTATTATCTTGAAGATCACATACCTCTATCCATGTCTGGATTCTCATTTCCCACTACTCACCACTAGGCTTTCCTTATTCTTCAGCCACACTGATCCACTTAACCATCCTTGAATAGTTACCATTAGTGTGCCTTCATGCTCTGCATTCCAAATTCCCTTTATCATTCCTCACTGTCTGCCCCCTCTCAATCTTCCCACTTAATACTGCTTCTTCAAGAGAGTTCAAACATGCCCGAACTTCCCAGGCTGATTAAGGTCACCCATGGCACCCTTAATGTGCTTCTATGAAAACTCATACTATATATCACAGCATACTTTCTTACATAAGAGTGCGTTTTATTCATCAACTTGTCCCTAGCACTTAACTCAGTGCCTGGCATAGAGTACTCAATAGATATTTGTTAAGAGAAAAAATATCTGTCTTCAACAACAGTATTCCCACAAATGCGCAGTCTCCATACAGCTGATTCGAAGAACAACCTCAATCCCTCTGAAAAGTCTGGGCCTAATTACATTAAATATAGAAGTGATCCTATGATCTCAGATATACAGCCTTTCAAGATCAAATACAAAAAGAATAGACTTTAGAACACCTGGGTGGATAGAAGGAAGGATTGATTTATTCCTCAAAAGCTTTCAGAGGAAGGAAAAGAGGGTTGGAGGGAGAAAGGGAGGGAAGATGGATTCCTTTCAGCTTTGAGCACTTCCTCTGAACTGGTAAAGCCACCTTCGCCCCTTCAAGATTATCACGCTCCTCCACCCTACCCTGCAACGCTGAAAACCTGCCTCTTCTGCTAGGGCCACTCTCCTACGCAATTCCAATGCCACACTTTCCATTTAGAGTCACAACCCCTAGTGAGGTGCCATAGAGAATTGTGGAAGACGTACAATTAAAGGGGAGAACAAACAATTCTGGGAGAGATAGGGAATTGTGGGAAAGAATGGAGCCTTGTTGGAGAAAGCAGAGAATTCTGGGAAAAGCAAAGAGAATTGTGGGAGACCATGGAGGTTCACTGGATTATGGAGGATTGTGGGAGGGCACAGAGAATTGTGGGAGGGCATGGAGGGCTGCAAGAGCAGGGAGGGTTGTAGAAGGGCAGAGAAGGCTGTGGGAGAGCACTGAGGATGGTGGGAGAAAACTGGATTATGGAAGAGAACGAGATTGTGGGAGAGCACAGGATTGTGGGAGAAAACAGAATTGTGGGTCAGGGCAGAATACTGTGAGATAGTGAATTGTGGGAAAGAAGGTACAGTGAGATAGAGAATTCACCCTGTGCTCTTCCACCTGCTTTTTCTATTGGGTCTGCCCCTGTCAGGTCTGGCTGGGCCCTCACGGTCTGGCAGAGCCCTGCCCCTCTCTCCGAGGACACACCATGTTTGCTTCTTCGTGACCACGCCCTCTCCTGCCCGACAACGCCTCTCTTGCTGGAGCCACATTCCCGGTTATCGATGGGCCTACTGCTGCACTCCATCACAGTCGCTTAGAATTGTGGGAGAGTCATGGAATTATGGGAGGGAACAGAGGCTTCTGGGATACTGTGGAAGAAGCAGGGACTTTTTGGAGAGACAAAGAAGTGTGGCAGACACATAAGTCAATGGCCTTCTGTGCTTGGTGTGGTTCCTCCTGCGGAAGCCATATCTGGTCCGTTATAACTACACCCCTGTGTTCCGTCTGGGCCACGATCCCTCAAAGCCACCCATCCCTCTCCAATCTGGCTTGGGCCATGACTTCACTAAATCCCTGCGCCTCTTCATGGCAACGCCCTGAAACCAGGCCCTTTGACTCCACAGAGCCACGCTTTTCCTGGCAGGGCCACAACTGCCCACACCACTATGCCCCTCTTTTCCAGGCCAAACCTCTGTACTCTGCCTTGGCCCCACCATTACCACCAGGACAAAGCTGCTTTTGTTTTCCTTGTTACTCCTTACCTCCCATTGCACTCTAGTGGCCAGACTGGGGCCTCTGAGCTCAGCTGTGGGCAGGGTCCTGCTCCTAGAGCCACGCTCTCTGTGCTCTGTCATAACCACGCCTTCTCTGACAGGCCACACCTCTGGGATTAGAGGCCGCCTCCACCACTCCCCTACCCGCTGGGAGGGGGCAAATGTGCTTTGGCTTTAGCATGTCCCCTTCAGGCACCCTGCATTTCTCTCCCTCCAAGGTCTCTTCCCTGACTGGCCCTTATGCTCTTCCATGTCACGCCTGTCCCCACAGCTATGCCCTATTCACTCTGATTGCTTTTCTAAAACGACCACGGCCACTCCCTAATTTCTGCCTCGAGTCTCTCACCTGGGCCATCCCCTTCCCTCTGCTCAGACCTCGCCCAGGCACTTCACTTGCCACTTGCAATCGGCAATGACCACGCCTACCCTGTCCCAGAAATAAGCTGGGGGCTGTATTTCTCTCCTCCTCTGCTACATGTGGACCACGCCCCATTTTCGGAAACCCAGGATGTGGGATTTGGGAGATTGGGGTTAAACCCGCCCTGCCCCTAGAGTTTGGCTCCAGTGGCATTTGTAAAAAATGAGGCTTATGGAGCCAGGATCCTCATTGAAAAAAAACTTTCTTTAGGGTTTCTCCCAGCTCCAAACGCCCCTACTTGAAGGGTGACCCAGTGATTCAGTGAGGAAACAACTGGTGGATGAGTCGTTGAAACATGCTCCTTCCAGCCAATGTTCATGTCTGATTTTCTTCCAGCCAGGTTTCATGTCCTCAAACCCAACCTTTGGGCTGTGATCCTTCTATCTCCTCAGCAGACCTTAAATCTATGCACCTGAATGGAGAAAGAACAGCCCTCTACTTCCTATTGTCTCCTCCCAATGACCTTTCCTAAGCACCCAGTTCCCTCTTGCTATCCAGGGACTGACAAGACACCACTGCACTTAGAGCAATCCTCTGGTTGGCAGCCCTCTGCTCTGAAAGTACTCTGCTATTCTTATTCCTTCCATTGACAACTCTTGAGTTCACAAGAAAAAGGTGAAGAGGTTATAACTAGCTCTCTTCCGTGTTCAGAAATCTCTGAATAGACCTTCCTGGGGAGAGGACACTTTCCATTAGCCACTCAGTTATTCATTCAAAATCATATTTATCAAGTACTGTGCAAGTTCTGGGGACAAATAAGAGAAGCTTCAAGAAGCTTTTGGCCTGAAGTTGCTGACTTGCGTTTTTGGTATGGTTTTGTTTTGTTTTCTTTTGTTTTTGTTTGTTTGTTTGTTTTGAGACAGAGTCTCGCTCTGTTGCCCAGGCTGGAGTGCATGGTGCAATCTCAGCTCACTGCACGTCTACCTCCCTGGTTCAAGCGATTCTCATGCCTCAGCCTCCCAGGTAGCTGGGATTACAGGTGCACGCCGCCACGCCCAGCTAATTTTTGTGTTTTTAGTAGAGAGGGGGTTTCATCATGTTGGCCAGGATGGTCTCAATATCCTGACCTCAAGTGATCTGCCTGCCTTGGCCTTCCAAAGTGCTAGGATTATAGGCATGAGCCACCGCGACTGGCTGCCCACTTGCATTTTGATAGAAGAAGAAATGCCTAGAAAGTTAAGATGTGGTAAGGGGTTTATAGGTGGGAAAGGACTTGGTAATCACAGGTTTTCTTGATCCAATTAGGGATATTTTTGGATAACAAACATAGGAAGCCACTTTTATAGTACTTACTACAGTCCTTTACACAAACACTTCTCAATCTTTACTGAATGTAAGAAAGAAAAGGAGGCACAAGCAGCTTTCAACTTTGATAAAGAACCCATTAGTTGTGAAGTCTGTCACAAGTGTATTGGCAGCAAAAGTTCCAAAAATTGAAAACAAATTACTTTAAAAATAAATGAAAGTGGATTCAAGATTATTACCACTATTATAATGATGCTTTCAATCATTTGCTTTGTTAATCAGAGACAGGAAGGGGTATAATTTCAGGCAATGCATGGGAATTGAACTGGATACTGTCATGGAAGAATATCATAAAGGCGAATCTCATCCATCACGTGCATTCAGGTAGGAAAAAACTTGAGAATTCTGTCTTAGACGATCTTCTCTATCATTTCTCTTGTTCAGGTATTTAACAGGACTATATGGATAATCACTGGAAGTTGCTGTCTCTGAAAAGGGTGTTTTATACTGAGGCTGGTTCCACATGCTCTGGGAAGTGGAAGACCACGTAAAAAGTTAATATTCTACCTTCAAGCTAAGAAGGTAGATTTGCACTCACTTTGCATATTAGTTTTGTAGGGCTACATAACAAGATCTTGCAAACTTCGTGGCTCAGAACGACACAATTTATTATTTCATGGTGTCTGTGGGTCTGCAGTCTGGATATGGCTTACCTGGGTCCTCTACTCAGGGACTCCACAGGCTGAAATGAAGGTGTCAGCCAGGGCTGTAATATTATTAGAGGCTCAGGATTCTCTTCCAAACTCACTGGCATTATTCAGGACCTTATGGTTTTAGTACTGAGGCATTTAGCTACCAGAACCCCCTTCCCACACTGCTCCCTGCCACGTGGCCATCTCCACAACGTGACAGTTTGCTTCTTTAAGGCCAATAGAAAAATCTCTCTGACTTATTTTAAGAGCTCACCTAGTAAGATCATTCTCTGCCAGGCTAATCTCTCTAATTTACAGTCAACTGACTGAATTATATCTGAAAAATTCCTTCACGGTAGTGCCTAGATTATTGTTTGGACTGTATAACTGGGATAATGTGTATATACCAGTGGTAAGAAATCCTTAGGGCCATTTTGAGAATTCTGCCTTCCACATTTGAGATGGAAAACATTTTCCTATTTTAATATTTGTCGCTACTGTGTTGCTACTGAAATTCTTGAGAATCTAAGAACTGACTTTCGCAATATTTATTTTGGGGTAAAAATTATCTTTACAAAACTAGTACAGAGAATAGTTACCTCTTCTTGGTCACTTGGATATACTGAAAATCAAAGGAACTTTTGTGTCGTTAATAGATGTTCTATCATAGTAAAACTGGAAAGTCATGTGGGAAAATAAGACTGGTTAGATGCAAGAAATGTAGATCATGAAAGAGACTCCACAAGTAGAGGTCAAGGTACCATTCATTAAGAAAAGATTTTGTTGAATAGCCAGTCACCTGGATTAAATTAAGTCCATTTCCTTGGATACAGGCGCCTGGACTCTGACAACCAATTTGTTGTAGAATCCCTCTGTGCCTTTTCAGTAACCCACAGAAAATTTGGTATTCAATACTTTGAGTCCACAAATCCATTAAAAAAATAAGAATGCACATTACTCTCTGGGAGGTCTGTTTGTTCTAATGTGCAAAGAATAAAATAATTATCTCACACAATGCTGCAGGTGTAGCATGTAAGTGCAACTTCAATAACTGTGTGTGCAACTGATAATAGGTCTCCAGTGAAAGAACAGTTTTAGATCTCCCTTTTCTCACAGTTTCTTTTCTTGTAAAGTAGCTGATGCCAAAATGAGCTCAATTGCTCATTTTTGGGGGCCTTCAAATGCTGCAGTCATATTATCGGGCCTTTTGTTTACTATATTCTATCCATAAGCTGCTGGCTGCTCTATTCAGAGAGCTCAAACCTTTGTGTCTGCCCTTGGGAATAGATGCATGGCCTCAGTTTCGAGTCAGGAAGTGCAGTTTCTCATGTTGACTCTGCCTCTGACTTACACTCAATTGCTTTGTTTCCGTTTTTAAATGCCAATAAAGCTGAAAATGTCAGTACTATTCCAAACATAAATTTGTTTTTGTCCACGAGTAATTGTGAAGTCATTGTATAAGGAACTATGAGGTCTAGTTGAGTAGTGTTATTCAAAGATGCATCTGTGCGTCTGATGTTGTGAGACATACAGAAATGGATTCCTTTGCAAACGATTATCTTGTCAATAGTTTATAAAATGCCAGCTGTTCAAGTAAAAAACAAAACAAAACAAACTTGGCTCTGGACTTGAAAAAAATTAAAAACAGAAGGTTAATTTTAAAAATGAAAACAATTTTATTGGGTTAACGAACACATAAACTGAAAAACAATAAAATTAATGAAAAACACTTGAGTTCTAGAAACACTGTTGCTAACTGTCTTACTGCTTCTCCCCACCCCTCAGCAGAAGACGTGCTGAGAAAATGGACCACCCTAGACAGAATCTCTTCATTCTCACTTCCCAAACCTTCACTGCACGCTTACCTCCAGGTGCTCCATGAATAGCTATTTGAATGAATGAATGCAGTTCCCTATTTTTTTTGACTCTTTGACACTTGTCAAGTAGAAGAAATGCTCTCCTCTTGCTGAATTAAATCTTCTGGAGACTAAATCTTCCACCTGTGCTTTGGCTGCGTTCTCCAAAGCAGTTCTTGTGTCCTCCCACATCAGGAACCTGGCTTCATCAGTCAGTCCTTCTCTTGTATAACTTCTACCTCTCTTGGCTCTCTCCATTTTTCCATTAACATGTAACATGCTTCAGCTCTCTTTTCTCTGATTTATGTGTGTCTGTGTATACACATATACATAAATACTTAGTACACATCCACACATGTCACAATTTATTTAGACATTTCCTTGTTATAACCATTTTGTTTGCTTGCTCTTACAAACATTTCCTTGTCTTCTTGCACACATGTGTGATAGTTTCTCCAGGGCATCAGTCCTCAAGGGTTCTAGCCCAGACCTATTAAAATAGAATTTCCAGAGCTGTTTCTTAAAGCCTCACAGGTAATTCTAATGAGCAGCTTCAGATGAGAGCTACAGCTCTAGGGTAAGTGAGAAGTAGAATATATGGGTAAGAGGCTGTGTATATTTTGAGCTTTGTTAGATGTTGCACAATTACTCCCCAATAGTTATACCTATTTCTTCTCCATAGTAAGAAGGATTTTTGTTTTCAGCTTACTTAATACCATGTGGTATTGTCAGACTTTTTTTTTTTTTTTTTTTTATTCTTCCCAATCCAGGTGTAAACTTGTGTTTTATATTGTTTTGATTCTGATTTACCCCCAATTACTGGTGAAGAACAATGTCTTTTAATATATATTTTTTCATTCTGTTTTTTTTCCTCTGTAAATTGCCTGTTCACACATCTTGCCTATTTTTCTGTTGGTGTGTTTGTCTTTTTCTTATTGATTTATAGGTGATGTTTAAAATATGTCTATCTAATAATTTCTCTATATGTAGAAAATATATTTTCCCCATCTATTGTTAGTATTTTACATTATGGATTCTTCAGTGAAACTATTTGTATTCAGTTTCCAAGTCTACTATTTGTGATAAATTTTTCATTTTTTTAGAACTGGAATTGACTATTATTAGGCTTTTTTTCTTTCATGTAGATTTCAGTACCAATTTATGAAGTCTAGTGAGAATAGTATGTTGGGACTCTGCAGTTGCATTGAGTTGGTAGACTAATTGGCATCTTTAAGCTATTGAGTCTTCCCTTTTTTGAAAATGGGGGTATCTTTCCATTTACGTAAGTCTTCATTCATATCTTTCAGTAATGTTCTTAAACTTCTTCATAACGATCCTTAACATCATTTTAATATCCTTTTAAAATTTATTCCTTGCTATCTATTTAGAGCTTTTATTGCTATTGTAAATTGGATCTTTCCATTATGATTTTTACTTGGTTATTACTGATGTCAAAAAAGAATATTGATTTTTACATGTTGGTACTTATCAAGTAATCTTATAAAGTTGTATTGACTCTGGAATGTCTTGGCTTTTTATGTATACAATTTTATTGACTGCAAATGAGAATTTTGTTTTTTTACTTTTCTAATCCTTATATCTCATGTCTTATTCTTGTTTGTTAACTGTTTAACTGTTTGGAATGTTGAATAGAACAGTGTGTAAGGACACTGTGATGTGTCACCCAGATCCCCCTTTAAGGACAGGCTTGTTGCCCCAGCTGCTGGGAGCACCATCAGCAGGCAGTCTTCAGCTCATATCCCCCTTTAGGGATTGCCTTCGCTGCAGAGAGCCACTTCGTGCAAGGTTACACCTTTCCTGAGCTCGCCACATCAATGATGAAAGATCTTGGCCCAGCTTTGGGACAACTCCAAAGAGCCATTCTAACTCCATATCTCCCTTGGGTTGGCTGAAGCTGTTGTTGGACCTACTTTACAGTTCAACTTTTCCCTTGCCCAATCCTGCTTCCTTCTTTTTTTTTTTTTTTGAGACGGAGTCTCGCTCTGTCGCCCAAGCTGGAGTGCAGTGGCCGGATCTCAGCTCACTGCAAGCTCCGCCTCCCGGGTTTACGCCATTCTCCTGCCTCAGTCTCTGGAGTAGCTGGGACTACAGGGGCCCGCCACCTCTCGCCCGGCTAGTTTTTTTGTATTTTTTAGTAGAGACGGGGTTTCACTGTGTTCGCCAGGATGGTCTCGATCTCCTGACCTCGTGATCCGCCCGTCTCGGCCTCCTAAAGTGCTGGGATTACAGGCTTGAGCCACCGCGCCCGGCCCCTGCTTCCTTCTTTATCTTCTGATTGGTGTTGATGCAAGGACACTTCTTAATAAATCCTCTGCAAGCAAACTCCATTTCAGGGCCTGCTTCCTAGAGGACCAACTGTGATGTAACAACTGCAGACATCTTTGAGCTTTGTAGAGAATGCCTTGCTAGCAATCAGAGTTTGGGATCCAAGCAAGATGATGTTCATCTGTTTTATTTACTAATGTACTACATGTACATATAAAGGGAAAAAAATACATCGAAGGGATATAGAATCACTTAGAAAGAAAGGGAAAGTCAGAGATATAGGCTTGTAAGAAAAAAATCAAGGGAGACTTGAAAGTCATGGCCATAGCCAAACTCAAATATCTGGCATGGACACTGCTGCTGTAATAAGCATCTCCTTGTACCACTGCCACTGAACACCACGTCGTGCTACCTCCCCTGCTGAAAGGAATCCTCTACTGTCCTTTTTGATTCATCTCATTTTCTTCAGAATCAAAATCCAGAAGGGAATGGCATGGTGGTCCTAATCCTGGCAGCCAGGGCATGGATCTTTTCAGCTGTGGAAGTGGAAGAGGGGCTCTGTCCCTCCCCAGGATTTTTGAAA
The DNA here is from genome assembly GCF_049350105.2 of Macaca mulatta. Classification (NCBI taxonomy): domain Eukaryota; kingdom Metazoa; phylum Chordata; class Mammalia; order Primates; family Cercopithecidae; genus Macaca; species Macaca mulatta. The sequence goes on from NC_133422.1 coordinate 68,433,498, forward strand.
TCAAGAGCTTCTCAAATAACAAGAAAAGTTGAAAAGCTGGGCAGCAAAAAATATGAAAAATATCCATTGCAGCTTCTAAAATTTTACTTATAGGCAGCTTTGTGCTGGTAAACACTTAGCAATTGGTACTCCAGAAGAAAGAAGCATTGATGTGTAGCATTTGCCAATTTCTGGGGTGAAAATACTCCTGCCGTGGCTAATTTCAAGCTACCAGTGTGATGTTTCTTCACACAGAATTGGTAAGATATGAAATCTATCCTCTCATAAGCCATCATGAGCTGGCTCCTGAACACCACTGCAATAGTATAATGATTGTTAGAAGTTCTAGTTATTTTTTCTAAAAAACATGAAAAAAAAATAAAAAAGAAATCCCACATTCCCCTTAAGTCACAGCCTGTCACTGCTGATGGACACGGAAAGATTCTCTATACCTGCAAGCTGCACGACCTCAAATCATTCATCCCTCACCTCTACTTTAAGTCCATCCAGTTCAATATGTATTATCCAATTAGGATATGGTGGCCAGATTTCCTGAACAATTTCCTGTACTTAAATTGTGTTCTGCAACATTCTCTACCATGAACTTCTGTTGTCCTTCATGAAACTCCTCCGTTAGCACCTGCAACACTCCATTCTCCTGTGTTCTGATTCTCTACCTGGTCCTTCTTGGTCTCTTTTATGAATATCCAATTTTCTGGACCTCCCCATGAATGCTGGGATTCTCCACAGATCTTTCTTGGCCTCTTTCACACTCAACATCACTATCTATAAAATAGACTCTTCATTCTAAATTTCCAGCCCTGTTCTTTACATTGAAGTTCAGATTTATATAAGTAGTTCAAACTGCTTGTGGAAAATTTTGCCTGCAAGTCTCCTAGACATTTCAAACATGTCATGCTTAAAATGGAACCGACTGTCTTCCACCCAGCTTACTCCCTTGCTCCATCCCCACCCTTTCCTCTCACCCCAGCCAAAAACTTTTACTCCTTCTGTGTTTCTTATAAAAGCCAGAAACATATGAGCAATCTTCAAGTCCTATCTTTCTTTAACTCACAGAAAATTATTACCTAGTCTTATAGATTCTTCCATTTGCAATGCCATGGTTTAAGATGAAACCACCATTTACTTAAAAAATGTAATATCTTCCTTATTGGCTTTCTTGCCCCTCTACAAGTTACTGACTCCAAGACCCAAGTGTTCTTTTCAAAGTCACTTCTGATATTACCACCTTTCTACTAAAAATATTTCAATGATACCCAATAGTTCTTAGGAAGAAAAAATACTTTACCAAGACATTCATGGTTTATGTTGCTCTTTATGATTTACCCCTGAGCATTCATTGCCAATTCTAGCTTCCTACTGTATAGCAGTAAAGTGGTTTTAGGAATTGGCCCTTGCTTCAGAGGCAGCTCCTGCTTAGTCCAGACAATCATGTTATGCCCCTTGTCAATGACTGATTTGGGAAACTTGGGCTGAGACAACGCTGAACATTTGCCTGGTGACATTTATTGGTAGAGCTGTGGATGTGGTATCTAAGTTGAGCCAATCTAAGACCGAAGTGAGGAAGCTTATTCCATGAATAAGAGCATTCTCTCTTTTCATGTTGAGGTAAACAACAACAACAAAAATGTAGCCTTGAGTATTCTTGGCCACCACCTTAATAAGTTAAAATTGATGCTGTGGAAGGCAAAGCCGAATGACAGGAGAAACCAGTCAAGACTGAACACGTCATGACTTACCTTATTTTTTAAAACTGATTTGAAATTATTCTGAACATTATCAGGCTCCTCATGATACAGTTTTATCTTCCTCTCTCCTTATTTGGCCTCTTGCTCTCAAAGTGTTGTCTGGGGAGCAGCAGCATGGATCATCAAGGAATTGGTTAGAAACACAGACCTCAGGCCCACCCTAGACCTACTGAATCAGAATCTGCATTCTAATAAGATCCCTAGGTGATCATATGCACATAAGAGTTTGAGAAGCAGCATTTGACTGGGGGGATTCTTAAAATTGTGGTTCCCAGACCAGCAGCATCAGCATCACCTGGAAATTCATTAGGAATACAAATGCTTAGGCCCCACCCAAGACCTGCTAAATCAGAACCTCTGGGAGTAGGGTCCAGCAATCTACATTTTGATGACTCTGTGATTTGTCCTCCAATACTGTGCATAGGATTTGCATTTTTAGTTGATGCTGATATTAGCTGTTCCTAGGCTGTTCTTTGGTAACTACTGCCCTACACTGCTGGTTCCTAAAGTTGACTGCGTATTAAAGTCAGCCAGAGAGCTTTAGAAATGACTGATATCTGCATCACACCTCTAGATAATTCTGACGTGATATGGATTACGACCTGGGCACTGGAGAGTTTTCAGAGCTCCTCAGATTATTCTAATTTTCTCAAATTTAAGGCCATTGATCCATACTCTAATCATTACTAAATTACTTTGGCTGTTTCTCTACAGCTATAGAGCTTTCAGTCTTTTTCTAGACCAATCCATTTGTTTTTCTCCTCTCACCTTTCCCATCCCTTGACTGATCTGTATTTGCCTTTGATGAGTCAGTGCAGGAGTCACCTATTTCCAATATTTTTCCCTGTTGGCCAAACTTCGATTAAGTACCCGTCACCTCCATCACCTACTTATGTGATATACAAGGCTGTTCTCAGATTGCATGCTGCTTTATTTCTTAGGAACTGCTTTCCTCACAGAGTTACAGGTGTTTGTTGTTGTTGTTGTTGTTGTTGTTGTTAGTGTGGTAAGTCAGTCATATACACTATTTCATTTCTTGTGTCTAAACAAGACCTGCTTTAAAAAAAATGGTGCTCAGTAAATATTTGTTGAATAAATGCATTATGACAGAAATTATGTCTTCTACTTCTTGATTGTCCTTCTGTCTGATAGATATATTAGCTTCTTAAAAAAAAACTTGCCTGGTGCCATGAAGTACATCCAGATACTCAGGAGGCTGAGGCAGGAGGATTCTTGAACCCAGGAGTTCAGAGCCCACTTGGGCAACATAGTGAGACCCATCTCTATTTTTAAAAAAATAAATATCTAACCTTTCATAGTTGTTCTCAAAGGAATTCCTTTAATTTTAATCCCCCAAATAAAACTGGAAAATGCTATATATGTAGGAAATTACAACCAGGTAAACTTAGTTAATGCCATTGATTTACTACTGGGTAAGAACAGCACATTGTATAAATTGAGCCATTTTTCACTGGGGCTAGAATGTGGATTTGACTAAGATTGGATTACTAAGATGACTATATATAGCATCAGTGTGATTAAGAGCCTGGTTTTGGGAGTAGACAATTCTGCTTTGCCACTCACTCATCGTGTGTCTCTAGGTAGCTGCTCGACTTCTTTGAACCTCAACATTATTACCTCTAAGATCCATGTTGTAATGTCTTCCTCACAGGGATATGTAAGGCTTAGATGAGACAATGCTTATCAGGCAAGTAGCACCATATGTGGGATGTGTAAGTGTCCCATGTGTGGAATCAAGAGCTATTAGGGTATTTCCAAATTCTGCTTAGACTTTATCTCCATCTTTAGTAAAGTTTAAGTAGGTACAGTTTACCGTCATCTTTGCTGATCTAAGTCTTTTAAAAAATATAAGCATGGGAGCCTTTGCACTTTTTTATTTAACTCCTGATCATCCAGGGGCAAAACCAGAAACTGTCTCTAGACCTACTCCCTCCCTGCCACCCACACAAACCTCTGCTCTTACAGCTATTAGTTTCATTTCTTTTTCCAGAACAATAGCTACTTTCCAAAGTAATGAAAACCCCGTAATCATGGCCGAAAGGAACAGAAGGTTCAGAGGGCTAATCTGTGGATAACTGGCTCATACGCAGCAAATTATTGATCTTAATTGAGAGTTTCAAGGATGCAGGCCTCCATAGCAGATGCCAAGCTGAGCAATAGGAAAGAAATCACACAGTTTCCCTGGAGGTTGAGTTGTAGCCCAAAGCTATAAAATATAGCCCTTTGTGTGCTGAATGCTGAACCAGGACACATTAAGACAAGAAATGTTTATTTATAGGCATCAATAAAGTGAAAGCATAAGCCATATGAACAGAATTGGGCTGGTCAAGGACAGCTAATTCCTGCAAATACCTTGTTACTCATTGAATGTAAATGATCTACTTCTGCATTTTATCATGTTTACACAGTGATATTTTGTGGTGGCTGCTTCCAGGTTTATGTGTGTTTTTAATCTGGGAAAGTCCAGGGTTTATTCAACTCTTATGGTGAATGAAAGGTCATTGGTAAAAAATCAGGAACCAATCTAAACGGAAAAGATAGCAAGTTTGGTCAAATGTGTATTAACTTATTTCAATAGTTTCTTTAGAAATCTATCATCTTGACACAAGAAATGGCTTCTTACATGGCAAGTAAAAGATCAGAATTGTTTTGGCTATTCAAGGTCTCTCGTGGTTTTATATGAATTTAGGATTGTTTTTCCCATTTTTGTGAAAAATTTGATTGGAATTTTGATAGGGATTGCACTGAATCTGTAGATCACTTTGGGTAGTGTGGACATTTTTGCAATATTAATTCTTCCAATCCATGAACACAAAACATCTTTCCATTTGTGTTTTATTCCGTTTCTTTCATCAGTGTTTTAGAGTTTTCAGTCTATCACTTCCTTTGTTAAATTTGTCAATTAAGAATAGCAGATATTTTGATTAAATAAGCATCAACAACACCCCCAAATGGTGCCTTCTGCTCTCATTCGAGTCACAGAGGGTACTTTTGCATAGAGGTGCCAGGTGAAAGGGAGTAAAGTGAGAGAGAAACAAGCAGAACTCCAAACTGTAGGTACCATATTTTATTTAAATGATCTCTTGGCCAATGAAGTAGTTACTGTGCATTATCCACATTTTACAGATAAAGAACCAGAGAATCAACAAGCCTGACTTATTGACCTAAGACTAACACAGTAAGCCACAGGGTGGGCCACCAAACCTTGGTGTATTAGCCTAGTTGAATTCTGAGCTTCCCTCTAAGTAATAATATTTTTATGTTTCTTTAGAAGAAAAAATGTTGTGTGTGTAAGAGTGTGTGTTTTCTTTCTTTACTATTATAATTTTTTGAGATGGAGTTTCACTCTTGTTGCCCAGGCTGGAGTGCAGTGGCATGATCTCGGCTCACTGCAAACTCCGCCTCCTGGTTTCAAGCGATTCTCCTGCGTCAGCCTCCTTAGTGGCTGGGATTACAGGCATGCACCACCACACCCGTAAAAATTTTGTATTTTTAGTAGAGACGGGGTTTCTCCATGTTGGTTAGGCTGGTCTCGAACTCCCAACCTCAGGTGATCTGCCCACCTTGGCCTCCCAAAATGCTTGGATTACAGGCGTGAGCCACCATGCCTGGCTGTGTTTTCTTTATTTATTGTACAACTCAACACCTGTAATAGATGAGTTCTTTAGCATATAGTGGTTAACACATGGGCTTGAGTGCTAGGCCTGCCTACTGGTCATGTGACCTTTGACAAATATGTTTAACTTTTGGACACTAGTTTCCTTATCTGTAAGCAGGAATAATATTGGTAGCAGGATTGTTAAGCAGATAAAAGTAATTATAATAAGGTAAAGCTCAAAGCATAGTGCTTGGTATATGATAAATGCCTCCAAAATGTTGGCTCTTGTTTTTAAGTGCATTCGTCACTTAAGGCTTTGGGTAAGGTGCATATAAAGGATACAAAGATGAAAAAGACAAGATTATTCTTCTTGAGGAAACTGGCCAGAAAAGAGAGGGGCATAGAGGTTTTAGGTGTGACATAGCAGTTTTATTTAATATAGGAAGAGATATTTTGGGGGAGGAGGACTGGATTTTTGTATACCAAATAAATGTGTGTTTTACATTCATGAAAAGTAATCATTTGCTCTGAAATTTCTACACTGTGAAAATTCACCCTACTGAATTCCAGGTCAATAATATTATTACACCTAACATTATGTTCAAGGACAGGGAGAAAAAGGTCTCTTCCCAAATGACAGAGTGGTTTAGGAAGTTGCAAAGGATACAGAATGAATTTATTCAGAATATAATCTGTTTTTTCAATCAACATATCTAATGTAAATATTCCTGGCAAGGCATTAGCAATTTTTAAAAGGTTTTATTTATTCTTCTGCTGCCTTGATCTGTTCTCAACCACACCCCAGAGGGACAATGAATCCTCCTAGAGGAAAGAACAGTTTGCAGAAAAAAACTAAAAACATAACCAAAAAAAAAAAAAAAAAAACCCAAGTATTCTACAATTCTCATAACTTGTGCTTTTGCATTTCTAGTGTTTTCCCCATTAGTTCTTCTTTTTTTTTTTTTGTTTTTTTGTTTTTTTTTTTTTTTGAGACGGAGTCTCGCTCTGTCGCCCAGGCTGGAGTGCAGTGGCCGGATCTCAGCTCACTGCAAGCTCCGCCTCCTGGGTTCACGCCATTCTCCTGCCTCAGCCTCCCAAGTAGCTGGGACTACAGGCGCCCGCCACCTCGCCCGGCTAGTTTTTTGTATTTTTTTTAGTAGAGACGGGGTTTCACCGTGTTAGCCAGGATGGTCTCGATCTCCTGACCTCGTGATCCGCCCGTCTTGGCCTCCCAAAGTGCTGGGATTACAGGCTTGAGCCACCGCGCCCGGCCTCTTCTTTTTTTTTTTTTAATTGGCATTTGATAGTGGTTTCCTGATAGCAAACTGAGTAGTGAAAACTAAATAAGTTGATTTGCCCAGAACCGTGAAACAAAATACACCAATTTTATTAATACAATTTGTAGGAAATTTCTTTTATAAACATATTCCATCTAGCTATTTCATCTGGGTATTAGATGGAATAGTCCATCTAAGTATTAGATTGTATAGACTCTTGTGAAAACATGTGTGTTTTGAAAATTCTACTCAACTAGGAATTGCTTATTGAACAACAAGACCTTTACTTCTCAGGCAAAATATTCCAGGGCAAAACTAAATATTAGGTAAAGATTAGTTTCCAGGACTCTTATCCTTCTTTTATATACCTTCACCAACTTCTCCCTCTACCTCTTGCCACTCCTATAATGCCCAATTTCCACAACTAACCACAAACAGGAGGTCAGTGTTTTTCACTGTCTTCGTTCTCTTAGTCCAAACTTGCTCTTCCAAATACATTTACAGATATGTTCATACTAAGGTGTGATGTTTGCCCTTTGAGGCTTATTTAGTACATGATAAGAAGCCTTAGGCAAATGCATGAAGTCTAACGTGTAATTTCAAACATGAACTGAACAAATAGAATATGTATTTACTGAGGAGAAGGGCTACAGGGGCATTTTTAGCTGTCCCCCAAATAAACTGGCTATTAATATGTGTTGCTGAAGCCAGGTACTGCCTCATACTTAAGTAGGTCTCATCTTTGTCCTAGTGTCATAGAGACCATACTAACAAGCACAAATATCACATTCACTTTCCAGGAGATGGAAGGGGAGATGGCCCGAAATGCCTTGTAAAGCAATGGTATTTATACAAGGGTCTTTACTTTAGGTCTGATGGAGAACTTGGGAGTCAAGGTCAGTTGCTCTGAGAGAGGTAGAGGGACTGAGTCACCATGCACCTGCTCCTTCACCCCAGCTCATGAAACAGACAAGTTACTCCCGCAGTCTTGGGGAGGAAGCATGGAGGGGCAGAGAGTGGGAGGAATGAATCCTCCTAAACTTATCCTCCTGGCGGAGTAAAGTTCTTTCTCTCTATGACCAAGAGCAGGCAGGAATGATAACAAGCCCTTTCTGAAGGCCGCCTTTGTGCCAGGCTCCACACTGAGCTCCTCTGTGTGCTTCATGCATGTTACCCCATGCATGTCTCACAACACCCGGGGAGGCAGTGTTTTTACCCCATGTGTTAAGATACGTCTTCTCCAGCAAGGCATTTGCAGGCATCACTCTGCTAGTCAGTGAATAACCAATGTCTAAAACCACTTCCACCTGGTCTTAGAGTGAATGATCTTTCCACCGCACTAACACTTTAAATATCGGACTTCAAGCTTCTGTAAACAAAGACGAAGGTTGTAGCTCTACCAGTATATTTCAGCAAAAGTTTCTTTCTTAAACTTCCATCCTAAAAATGCTCACGGTTACCACATTCTGCCTAGTTCATTTGGTACACCTGGAGAAGAATCCATTTTCAATTTTGGTGGAAAGTCTTATTTTTTTTTCTCCCTCATGGAGTCGAAAATGCCATCCTCACATTACTTACTGTTAACTGACTGAGGCCACTCTCAATCTTCTATACTTTTGCCTCAAACACACATATCTGTGAACTGATGCCAATAGGCCAGTGACATTTTGTAAAATCTAAGGCAGAGAAAGTTCACATCCAGTGCATTCTAGAGAAGGGGAAGTATAAGAAATCTAATGGAGGAGCCCTTCTTTAGTTGATAAGGAAGTGAAGAGATGCCAAACACTAGTGGCTGCATGGAGCTTTATGGAGCGGTTAACCTTGAGACTTACCTGTAGGTAAAGATAAAACTGCAACTTCTAGTTAACAGATTTATTGAGCTTTACAAATACTTTGGTTTCACTCATTGTGCTTTTATCTACTTCTGGACTTTATTACTGTTTTCTGTCCAGCTATAGTCTTTATATACACAGACTGCCAGAGATTAAACAGTGAAAAGAAGTCAAAAGGTTTCCTTTGTCGTCTTGCACGTCCTTAAGGTTTTAATAGAGAGGCACACCTTCCACTGATTAGAAATTCACAGAAGATACCACCCCCTCCCCCAAATGAATGACAAGCATTTTATGAATCACAATCCTCAGATAAAGGACAAGAAAACGTCACCACAGTGGCTCCCCAAGGTTTTGGTGAAAAATAACTTGCCCACATTTAGCAGTTCATTACACATACACAACATCCAAGTAAATACTTCATGTGATATAGCCAGTATATTTGTGGATAAATACGTCACAGTTAAACATCATACAAAAGAGACTATTGTTTTGGATGTATGTGAATAAAGACACAGCCACATCCGTGTAGAAGATGAAGCAAAAATAAAAATAAAAAAGGAAATGCCAACATTTTTTCAGGCCCCATCTGTGCTGAGTGATTCTAATATTACAGAATCCTTCACAAAAGACAGGAAATGACAATCTTAAAGTAAAAATACATGAATATTGGAAGCAGAAAGGAGACACCAATGAATGGTGTGAGGAGGTGGCCTGTTCACACTTGCCCTAGCTATGAGGAAGTATTGCATAAAGTCATTCCTTCTTGCTCCGCTAGTGCTGACTGTCACAGGCGCAAGTTACCAATCCACATGAATGCTACGACTTCAGAAAAAACATTTCTGACTAGAAAATCAAGTTTCTCATTTACAGTTCTACCTACTCAGCAAGAGCGACAGGCAATTTTTTTTTTTTTTTTTTTTTTTTTTTTTTTTTTTTTTTTTACTGAAAGAAAACTATTTTCTGATTGCGGTGAATTCTGTATACCAGCTGCCATTCCAACTTTCAAAATTCTTTATCATATGTTTCTAAAATCCAACCCATAATCAAATAATTGAATGAAAGCCATTTAGAAATAGAGACTTATATGTGAGGTATGGTATCAATTCAGCACTTTCCTAATGTAAATTTGTCCTAAGGATTTTATTCTGAAAGATGTAAAAGTGTTAAAGTCAAATAAATGAAATGTGTTTTTTTTCTTTAATTGGGATAAGACTTTGTGGACTGAAATAATGAGATAGTAATCTGGTGTTAATCAGTGTGGTCACTGGCAGAGAGTTAGATCAGAAACATTCAGACAAAATAAAGGACTTCCATACTTAGTCATAAAGTGTATAGATAGGGAAATTCCAGTGAAAGGTTATAATTTGATAATTTGATAAGCCTCCCACTGATAATAATTTTGACATGTGGCTATATTTTAAACGATCAATTATTTTATTATGCTTATTTAAGGAAACAATATGTTTGTGTGGGTGCCTCTAAAATATAATATAGTTTTCAAAAAATTTACTAGAACATTCACTTTTAGAAATAAAAATATCACTAACTCTGTATTGCCAAAATAATAAAGTCCAAATTCCATAATTTAGGTTTATTTTATTTTATTATTTTATTTTATTTTATTTTATTTTATTTTATTTTGAGACAGGGTCTTGCTTTGTGGTCCAGGCTGGAATGTAGTGCTGCGATCATAACTCACTGCAGCCTCGAACTCTTGGGCTCAAATGCTCTTTTCACCTTAGCCTCTCAAACAGCTGGGACTGCAGGCCGGCACCACCACACCCAGCTAATTTTCTTTTTAGTTTTTGTAGAGATGGGGGTCTCAACATGTTGCCCCGACTGGTCTTGAACTCCTGGGCTCAAGCAATCCTCCTGCCTTGGCCTCTCAAAGTGCTGGGATTACAGGCATGAGCCAGCACACCTGGCCAGAATTTAGCCTTTAGATCTCTGCAATCTAATTAGAAAGTATACTTCCAACTTTATTGTTTCTATTCTCCTTATTAAATCTTATCTATTATTTGGATCATTTATGTAGCTATCAAATATTTTTTGAGTGATTAATACATGTCAGGGTCTGTGGATTCGAAGATGAATAAGGCACAATTTCTACTTTCAAACAGCTCGCAATCTAGCAAAGAAGATAACTACTTAGCGTCTTACAAGGGCAATATTTGTGGTGTGTTTAAGGGCCAAGAGGAAATGCTGATCACTTTTTGGCTAGATGGATAATGGATTCAGGGAAGATTTCACAGGGAAGGTAAAGATTAATTTAGAATTCACCAGGCAGACACACAGAAAAGGGTGTTCAAGGCAAGGGAACAGCACGTGCTGAGGCATAAGAGTTTGAGACAGGAACGTGGGTTTGTTCAAATACAGATGTGTGACCATTGCTGGAACACAGAGGACAGGGATTTGCCATCTTCCAAATGCTGGCCATCCATTCATTCTCTTTTCATGGCTTATTCTACTGTTTCTCCAGATCAAAGTGGACACTGTTGGTTGCTTATGGGAACCTAATGTCTTTGACAGGACCTGGGACCAGGATTTCTTAACCTCAGCACTATTGACACTTTGGGCAGAGGAATTATTTGTTGTGGGGGACCGTCTTGGGCATTGCAGGATGTTTAGAAGCAGTATGGGATTCTACTCACTTCATTAAATTAGTGTCTCCATTGAGAACTCTGATATTATACAACTTCAACCACCTGAGAAAGTAACTCCTACATGAAATTTCATAATTGTTTCCTTTAATCACAGGACTACTTCTAATTAAATACAGAAATACTTGTGAATAAAAATCATAGGGTTAATATTTGTGTGTGAGGAATTTATGCAGATACTTTATACACTTGTAATAACTAAGAGCACTTGGGCTGTTAGAAGCTAATCTTGTGAATTTAATTTAAAATACATAATTAAGCAATGATTTACATTTTTAACATTTTAGGTTGAAATCTTACAAAATATACCTGGAAAATTGGAACATTTAGGAGAATTTAAGAATCACCATATTTAAAATTTAATAGATTTATAAAATGATTTAATTACTGGGGCTGCTTGTTGTTAATTTGTTAAACTTCTTAAAAGAGAAAGCAAATAGATATTTACTAATTCAGTTTTTAATGTTGATGGGAATCTAATTGTTATGAACCCTTATAAACTAATACTATATTTGCTAGATTTGTAAATATAATATTTGTAAGTTGAAGTAAAAGGTTAAGGAAGAACTAGGCTTTGGATGTTTTACTTCAGTAATTATGTATTTATCATTTTTTCTTTTTTCTATTTTCTTGAGACAATCTTGCTCTGTTGCCCAGGCTGGAGTTCTGGGATTACAGGCATGAGCTTCCCAAAGTGCTGGGATTACAGGCATGGGTCACCATGTCTGGGCCTCTTATTATTATTGTTTTTTTCACTTTTTAAATAGATAGGTCTTGCTTTGTCACCCACGCTGGAGCGCAGTGGCACCATCATAGCTTACTGAAGCTTCAAACCCTTGGGCTCAAGTGATTCTCCCAGCTCAGTCTTCTGAGTAGCTGGGACTACAGTCACGTGCCACCACGCCCAGCTAATTTTAAATTTTTTTTGTGGAGACAGGGTCTTGCTATATTTCTCAGGCTGGTCTTGAACTCTTGGTCTTAGGCAGTTCTCTTGCCTCAGCCTCCCAAAGTGCTGGGGTTACAGGTGTGAGCCACCAAGCCTGGCCCTATATTTATCTTAAAAAGAAAACAAAAAACAAAAAACAAACAAACAACGCAACTTCCACAAAATCTTTTTGGATGAAGGACGTAATAAAACCTTAAGGACAAAACAAAACCCACACAGAAGGACAAGGTACTTTTAATGGGAATCAAACTTGACACTACCAGTAATGGGACAAACTGGTATCATGTCTCTCCTGAGGCAATGCACTAAGGAAAGCACATCTTCCATGTCGTGTTCCTGTTACAAAATAAATGCTTAATCTGTATCTAAGCATGAGGATACAAACAAATCTAAATTGAAAGATACCTTCAAAGCAATTGGCCTGGATTTTTTAAAATTGTCATTATTATGAATGTCCACCATTACACAAAAACCAAGAAACTAAAAGATAAACAGAGAGAACAGGAAAAAAGGGAGGGAGGCTAACGACTGTGATTCTTGTTTGGATCTAGATCCAAAAACAAAAAGTCTAGAGAGGACATTATTGAGACATTTTCACAACACTGATGCAAAAAATGTCATTGTTTTTAGATGACAGATATCAAACTATTCAGGGGAGAAGTCTAAAGATGTCCACAATTTGCACGTGAACAAAAAATGTGTATATACAGTGCACTGTGAATCTAGCTGCTGGGTATAGGGACGTTCACTGTCCTATTTTTGAACTTTTCTGTACGTGTTTCATTTTTCAAAATAAAAAATTGAAAACAAAAACCCCAACTCACATTGGACCCCACTTTTCACCCTTATGAAGCTCATGAGCTCAGAAATTGACCCCGATTTTCGGCACAGGGCAACTGGCCTGGTCTAAGGGTTTTCTAGCCAAGGACTGGCTCAGTAATGTGCTTATTTCTGAATTTGGATCAACAAAATTAGAAGAGAGGTTAGCTACGGGTTTTCGTCCTGTCTCCACTCCTGGGAGAGCTTTTGGGAGCGAGTCTGTCTCTTCCTTTTTCATGCTTGTACCCAAGTGTGAGACCTGATAATTTAGGAAGCTGCCAGAGGAAAATGGTTGACAAAATTCAGGGATGCAGAGTAGGAACCACTGGACCCATCAACCCTGAAGAGACTGTGCTACTGCTGGCCTTCTAATTATGGGAATCAATCAATTCCCTTGTTGTTTAAGCCAGTTGAAGTACTTGCAGCCAAACACATAATCTAATCTGATCCCTAAACTGAAGCTGCCTTCACACTCAAGTGCTACATCCTTCATGAAGCTGACCTAATATCTCCATTCCAAACTGTAAGTTTTTATGAGGAGTTGCTTTTGTCTGGCAAAATATTTTGGTGGGTCATGTAGAGAAGAAGGCAAGACTATGAGGTCAGGAAGATGGACAGTAGCCTCAGTAACCATGGACAGATGGATATATTAGGCAGGGCTCTCCAGAGATATTAAACCAATAGGGTATGTGTTTATACATACACTGAGAGATTATTTGCTCATGTGGCTGTGGAAGCTTGTCAAGTCCAAAATCGGATGCGGTAGGCTGACAGGCTGGAGACTAAGGGAAGAGTTGCAAGTTCAAGCCCAAGGGCAGTCTGCTGACAGAATTCCTTGTTGCCCAAGGGAGGTCACGCTGTTCTGATAAGGCCTTCACCTGATTGGATGAGGCCCACCCACATTATGGCGGGTCATCTGCTTTATTCAAAGTTCACCTATTTAAATGTTAATCTCATCCAAAAAACACCTTCACAGACACATCCAGAATAATGTCCAACCAAATATCTTGGCACTGTGGCCCAGCCAATTTGACACATAAAATTAACCATTTCAATAGAGGATCTGCTCAATGTGAGATGGAGTACACCTGGACTTGCCTTGGGAGCAGGTAGGCAGGAGGAGAGGAGAGAGACCACTCCACCGGAGGCTTTCAAAGTTTATTTTTTACATTGTGCCCTGTCACATGCATGCTAATGGACAATGAACTGAAACAAAAGCTCTTCTTCATCTTCTCTTCCTTCATGCTTCATTCCATTCTATTTCATCCCATCTTATATATCTCATTCCATTCTTTAATTTTTGAAAATGCTCACTTTCACCCACTACATGGATTTCATTGCCATTAATGGGTCACAAAACTGCAGTTTGCAAACTGAATATACAATTCACATGTGTGTTGGCACATGTGCAAATCAAAGAAGAGGCTGACAGCATGGACAACAGAGATAGCACACATCACACCTTGAAATGATCCATAAACCAAGAGAATGAGGTGATTGTGATCATGCAAACACCTCTGCCTCTCTTTCTCCAGTGTTGCACACACTCTCAAAATTCACAGAAATCTTCCAGAGGGCATATTAGGGATCTGATTATCTACATACAATGTGTATTTCAGGGGACACAGGGGCTGACTGATTACCTGTGTTACAGAGCGATTCTCTCTACCCTTAAAATTCCATCACGCTTTAGCCAGTTCTGGTGGTGCTTATCCATTTATAGTTCATACTAGGGAAATTGTGCATATATCTATCTCCCTAATTGGATACAATAACTTACTCTGGGTGAGGGACTATGTCTTAGGTACAAAGCTTTGTGCCACACATCAATTAGATATTTTCACAGAGTAATAACTCAAACGTGTTTTCCTTATTTTATGCACATAATAATTGCTATCAGTAACCATAAGAACATAGATTTATGAGTGGTTGAATAGAATACATCTCCTCCGTGTTTTAGATATATCAAATCTAATTTGAACTCTTAGTTGGATAATGCATAATATTGGTATATATAATACAAAAGAGTCAATATCAGTGTTCAAATGACTGGATTCATTTATGCTGAACAAATTTCAAAACAATAGCTCCAAATCAGCCAGGAAAGGTGAAGTAGGGTACACAGGCCCTAATTCAGCAACAGAATGCACTGGCCACACTGACACAAGCTTTCAGGGCCCTGGGGATGATCAATAATGTTTAACCCTCCAGGGCCACGTCTACCTCATGACCTGGCCATGGCCAAGTTTAAGAGGGCATAGTAGCCAGAGGCAGCGGCAAGGCCCCCCTTGAGACGCTGGAACCAACTTGAGTCTTTGGTACAGACTGAAAGCTCTGAGGGACTGGGGTATAACAGCACTCATGGCACAGGCCTTCTGTGCTTTGCAATCCTCTTCAAGATAACGGATTGCAATCTGTGCAATACAATACTTACTGCAGCTACAATAAGAGAAAAGGGGGCTATTCTGATGACTATATACCTATTTAAACAATTCTGGGGCTCTCCTGAGTAAATGTTTTTTAGCACATACTGCTGATGTCATCATGTCCTCATAAAACTGGATTTTTCTCTCTCATACACTACAAACACACAAGCACACTCTTAACGTGGTGAAACTATAAAAGAAAAAAGATCATGTAAAAGTTGTTCCTGTACAAGGAAAATGTAATTTATTTCAGAAATAGACAATCACTCAAGTGTATGAGCTGTGTAGGCGTTCATTGGTGAATTTAGACTAAACAGGAAGTGATGTAAATTATAGTTATTACACTGCTGGGAGAGAAATATATTAAATCCAGACAGCACACGAACAAAGCACAAGAAGCTCATTGTGTTGAAGGAAACCACGCACTTTGGTGGGAAGACAATGCACTATATACTATGAAAACCCTCCATGGCCACTGGGACCAAAATAATTTTTTAGGGAGCATGATTTTGTTCTAGCACTGAAATATTTTTTTCTTTTCTGATAAAGCCCCAACGTATTCTAAGCTGAAGTACATCGCTGCTCCTGTACTTTTAACTATTTCATGTGTTTTTTTGGTAGACTTTAAACTGGGGAGAATAAGAAACAATGAAACCATTAGATTAGAAATCATGGCTATGGCAAAACAGCTAGAGTAAAGGTAAAACATGAGATAGTGATTATCTATCACCTGTGTAATTCCAGCCATCATTGAAGTATCCAAGAATCATCCTGGTAGAGGAAATATTAACAAATAAATTACCCTGAGAGAAAAATAACATCATGTGATCTAGTCCATGAAATCTGTCTCATTGGTCTATGTGTATGACAAAGCCTCCTGGGGTGAGCTGAAAAATAAATAAAAAACAAAGCTGGAGAGCTGGTTTGGCTGCTTGTATAGCCTACAAAGAACAGTCAGAAAATCAGGCCAAAGATATATAAACTTAATGTCCAATTCACCATTTAGTTACAAAGTCATATCCAAAATGAAGTAAATGAATGGATTCATTTTAGCCTTGCAAGTATTACTACGTTTCAAAACAGAGTAGAACAAGATAGACTTTTTATTGGCCCTTGCCTTAACTGAATATTTCTAAAATGGCACAACTAAAATCTTTACAAGAAAATTAGTAAACATGTACTTAATGGCTTATGGCCTCACTTTTCAAAGAATCGTATAATCTTCTAGACAGTGATTTATTCTGTAAGGCTGGTGTCGAACTCACCGGGAGGTGAGGCTCTCACCGAGAGAGGAAATGACTCCCACAAGATCCTTTCCTAGTGCTCAAAGCAGGGCCAGCTTGGGGAGCGTCAACACAACCGTATGCTAAGCCTCCCAACTAATGGCAAAAGAGGAGGCTTCAGTGGGAATGGGGTGGGCCTGGCGGCCCCCATGGCTCCCTCCAGTTCCCGTGAATACAGTAGAACAACTTCACAGAACTCAGCGTTCATTTGGAAGTAGGTTCAAGTCAGTCATAAAGCGAACCAATATCAATTTTCGTCTCTGATTTGTATGAGTTATTAAACTACACTCTGGTCTGCTGAGTATGAAATGAAGGACAGTATTTCTGTTGGGTTTATTTATATTGGTACATATATAATCAAAGGTATTTGTTGAATGTTTTATGATAGTCATTGCTATTCTCTCTTCCACCTTAATCTCTGCTCCCCACCACCCATCCTTTCTCCATCTCTATAATACACTCATATCTTTTTAGTGACTAAGGACACTGATCCTGGAACCAGATTGACTGGGCAAGTCACCAACTCTCAGTGCCTCACTTTTTCATTGGTAAAATTTGGTTAATAATAATAGAACTCAGGATTTTTGCAATGAATAAAAGGGAACAAATAGAATGCTTAGAACATTGCCTTGCATCTGGGAAGTACTCAAATATTATTTTAAAAATTACTATCTATCATCTATCACCATTCTATGTAATTATTAGTAGTATTTAATACCATTCCCTTTGTAGAATGGAATTTTTCTAGTTCTCTGATTAAAAGACACTAGTAAGATACTTAAACAGATTTTCAAGTGGTTATTTGAGCAATTATTTAAAGATATTCTACTCATTAATGGTCTTATTTTCAAAAGCCTTTATAACCCAGTTTTCTTAAAAATCTACAGAAATCAGCTAACTGTAGCAGGTGTTAGATGAATCATTCTATACTTAAATGATACATAAAGTGGGAAGCAATTACAATCTCCAAGGATTCAATTCTGGACTCTGAAAGATGCATTTTTCATATCACTTTATATTTCTGGACTACTTTTTAATTTTATATTCATTAAAATATTAAGCTAGCAATCCCTACTTAGGTGCTGGGTGTTATGAAATAAAAACGTTGCTTTTTTAGAATAGACTCTATTTTGTTCTGTGTTTTAAATTACTATACACAAATGGTAAAACTTTTCATAACAAAGGTTTAATTAGAATGGTTAATAACTATGATTTCCAAAGCGTCTGAGTCAGTTAGGGAGTTTTGTTCCATACAAAATGCTTTATTTAACCTTCATGCCTTCATTCAGATAATTATACAAATGCATACAGTTAAAGGTTTAAACTCTATTTCAGTTCACAGCTCAATTCATAGGAAAGTTGAATACAGAAAAGCAATGCACCAACAGAATATGTCTGAGACACCATTAAAAACAATAACACTTGTTCATTTAAATCTCTGAGAATAGACTGGAATAATCATCCTCTGAGAGAATCTCATTAGGAGGGTCTCCCTTTACATTATCATAGGGCAAAAAAAATCACCATTTTACAGTAAAAGGAAAAAAGCTCTGAGTATATTTACAATACATACACTATACATAAATACAAGAACAACACTTACATAATATTAATAAACTTATAACAGGGGTTGCCTAAACACTACAGAGTATATAAATGCAGAGGAAACTATTGGGAAATTAGGTCTTTAGATAAACTGGAGAAATAAATTCATTTGCAATTAAAATTCTGAACAGAAAACCAAATAAAGATTTAAGAACTCAACACATTTGCTTGCCAGCATCATTAGGGGGCTTTATCCTTTAATGTGTAGGACCTCCTCTGGGCACTCTTAACTCTCTGGGGTCACAGACCCAAGAGTCTTTTGTAAAATTACATCCACAAAGCAAATCAGATGCAGCCCATCTATTCAATTTGCTGTTCAGAGGCTTCAAGCCTAGAATAACTCTTTTGTAAACTAAAGGATGTTTTTGTTATTTTTACACGGAAAGATCTTGTGATCCAATTACCACGTATAATGAGTTAAACGTCAAGGAAAAAAAAAAAGATGCCTGCTGGATTTGGCCAAAGATGATATTTTTCTTTATTCCCATGTATTTTTTTTCAAATATGACTGAGAGATTTATTCAAAAGAACATGACGTTAGAATTGACCCCCACACACCAAGAACAACGTCTAGACTACTACTAATTATAACTAAGTCATTTTAAGTGGCAGGTGGGTATCTTAAAGGTGGTCTGTTCTCATCATTTCACAACACAAAGTTCTGAGTACATTCTTCTATGGACAAACATGAATTTGCTGGTTTCTCTTTTTTTAAATGAGCATGTTATGATACACATAATTGCATTATGATGCAGGATGACATAATACATAAGACGATGTTTTCAAGCTGGTTTTATAAGTACTTATCTCACATCCACAGAGAGTTGGTTTGCCATGTGATGCAATGTGTCCCACAAAGACATGAACAAAACAATACAGTCACTATCCCACAGGGGGACAGTGATTTTTCAAAATGAAGTTTTAAACACAACAAATCGTGGACAGACACGTCGATAGGAAAGAGCCTTGAATATAGGCACCAGTGCCCCAGTTCAACAATATCCATCCAATGCAATAAAGTTTGAGGAAAAAAATATACACTATAGTCTGGATGTAATTACAAAATTCTGCCATGGGAAAACTAGAACACATTTTTTTTTTTTTTTTTTTTTGCCATATCTTTGGAGCATGAAATTAGCAGAAAGGGAAGATGTTGGCATGTCCCTAGAATATCTTACTTTTTGATTGCTTGGACACTTTTATCACTAGATTTGGATCCAAATTCTATCCTCCTATTGACCCTTACTTCTCAACAAAAATGAATCTCTGTGAAAGTCTTGGTGAACCTGCTTTGGAAGAAGACGCAATAATTCACACAAGGAGTCCATTCATTGGTTCTTGCCTTGCACAAAGGGTGGACTCTTGTCTTAAACACTTCAAATTTCTAGAGATGAAATCCAGAAAGAAAAAGTACTGAGGCGACTGTTTCCACTATTCATCTCTTTTCAATTCACTTCAAGCTGTGGTTTTTGTTGTGGAGAAATTATTGCTTGTGAAACCCAATTAACTGAGAAGAGCCCCAGTCTGCAGCAGGTTGTGCACATGGAACACTTGCTCTGAGCATGGAAGAGAATTTGTTTATACAACTTTTATCTCTTTCCCCAGCCAAGTAACAGGGAGAAAGATCATAATTCAGGAGATTCATTTTCAGAAACAGAAACACTATGAGAAATGACATTCTCTTAATGTTTTCTAAGTCCATTAGTACTTCCATGAATCAATACTGTCAGAGACCTTGTTCTACACAGAAAAGTGCGAGGAATTTCATTTCTCTGATGTTGGACAGCTTCTTACATAAAATTCAATTAAACTAACAACAATACTATAAACAAATTATTTATAAGACTATTTAAAACATTCCAACGCAGAGCTGTTAAGTGAGAACTCTGAAAAAGAATTATCCATTATCTCTCCTTTATCATAATCTGCATGTTTGATTGCCACCCCATTACCAACTGCAAGAGTGGGCTCTGATATTAATAACTAGTTGCATGGGGGTGAAAATTTCAAATGCATCTGAAGCAGATTCTAGAATGTCTATATTGGTGGAAAGGCATACAAAGAGTTGAGGAACTGAGAAAGTGTACTCAGGCTAAAATGCTACTAAGTATTTGAATGATTTTGGAGCTCCAGGCCAGACATTTATGAGAAAAATGACAAGTTCAGGGAGACAACTGGTTGCTATTGTTTGTTTGTAATGATCCTTCATGCATGACTTTCCAGGAGAGGCCTGATTTCAAATATTCAGTACCATTGTTAAGTCATGTGTTGTATCATGTCCCGATATTTCACTTGAAAAATATGATGACTACTCATGCATGTTGTCCGTAATAAAATTACTGAGAGTCAGGAATCTGGGAAGGTGGTTTCGGGAAACCCACGCGCAGTGTGGTGGAGTGGAAAAGACACAGGCAGACCTCCAGGTCACAGACAGACGGTTTCACTTTCCTACTCTGCCATTTACTATTTCTCCATCCACAAACAACTAAGCCACACTTCCCATGCCTTCGTTTCCCATGCATAAAGTGTAGAAATGTTGTACAGGTTGGAGATAACGTATCTAAAAATTGCCTAGCCTATCGCTTGGCACATAGTGTTTAATAAAGAATAGCTATTATTTTCATCGTTTGCTGAATGTGTAACCTTTCACGGTACTTCAGTTTTTTTCAGACAACACATGGAAAGAAGCCCAGTCAGAAGACTTGACTTCAGTGAGATTAAGGAACCCGGCAGCTTTCCTTTGACACTCAATTGGTTATTTTACCCCCTCATCCTGGTACATTTCCTTCTCCCTCTTCTTTCTAACATTGGGAGGAGAAAACAGTGGATGTTTTTTGAGGCCTGTGGTCTGAGTTCATCGTGGAAGTCTAAAGCCTGAATGTTTAATCACAGTCCTACTTTTAAAATTGCCCTTACCCGATGTGTGACTCTCCATGAGTATAATTTTACTGATAGCCTCAGTAGCTTGTTTGGGTGAATTTGTGCTCTGAGATGGCGGGGTTGGAGAATTTCCAGGGTTCATGGTCTATTCACATGAGTCTCATTGCATATTTCTATCCATGACTCCACTTTTAGCAGTACAGTAATTACAGGAAAGAAACCTGTGAGCTTCTGAATGTATATCTGGTAATTTTTAGGACTAACTTCAAAATTGGTTAAAGGCTAGGCTTACTAAGTGTCAGTAGTACTTCAACAGACTTTTTGGTGAGAAATGATTCTGCCAATATTCCTTCCAAAATGATTCTTAGATGATAATAGAAAATATTAGGGGAAAGGGGAATGAAGAAATGTAAAGATGAATTTGTGCGTTTGGTATGATTGGATAAAATGAACAAGCAAACAAATATCCTTCAGTCTTTTGCTCTAAATAAATTGGTGTTTTTAACTGAGCAAAACTTTTTGAATCATACATACTGTTTCATAAGTTTGGGGCAAATGACAGTCAACTTTTTATCCAGAAATTTTAACTACCATATGCAATAGTGTTCATTGAAGATAAATTTAATGTTCAGATTTGTGTTCTTATATTCTGCAAGTTAGAAAGATCAAATTAAGAAATGTTAATGTAAACAAGATTAAGTATATTTGAAAGATATAAATGCTTTTTTTGTGGGCATGTGAACAGATTTGATTTACTATGTGCATGTATTTACTCTCTCTGTGTGTGTGTGTATGTGTGTGTGCATTCACATGTGCAGGAAAAAACCCAGTCTTATTAAGAATTATTGCTGTGTAAAAGTATAGGAATATCTCATTGGTCATAATGTTTACTGACAGGCACTTTCAGCATTTAATTTATTTCTGAAAATGGGCATTAGCTTACTTCTATTGCGAGTATAGATTCATTTAACATGTGGCCATATCCATAGCACTTAATCTTGTCAACATGTAGTTATACCTAAAAGCAGTCTCCCTGGAATAAAACAAGAATAAACACCTGTATGATTGTTTCATCAAGAACCACTCTATTGAGGAGGGAGATAACTTAGAAAAGAGAACAACTGTAAGATGCTTCTCTTTAGTACAAGCAAAATCCTGTGCAGCTGTTTTGTCCTTTTCAGGAAAAGACATTACTAGTTTGGAATCGGTTGTCTGCAACTTAAAATGACTTCATTATATTTTAAACCATCCTGGCTAAACCATGACAAGTGGCCACTCTATTTTGAACAGAACACGAAGAACATGCTCTGACAAAGTTGGACAGAGTTCCCACGGCAATATTGCTCACTGTGTGTAAGATATACAAGGCATATCTGAACAAGATTTTTCTTTTTATTGTGATGAAAACTAGAAGCTCTTTTTCCCAACATACTTCATCAAACTATTTACAACCTCTGTAAAATTTGTGAGTTTGAAAATACTTTTTCCACTATCACATATGTTACGAATACAGTAAAATATCTTCACTCTATTTTTTAAAGATGCAGTATCCTTCTATTTCATTTTCTTATGAAAATCTGGATTTCTATTGCAATTGCTCAGTAATTAGCATATTTAAAGTATCAATGGACATGGGTTACTAAACAGACATTACTCTATAATGAAACTGTGAAAATATAGCAATTTTTATGTACATTTCTTAACTATAAAATGCAGGCAGAGTCATATACAGTATTATAAGCCGGTTTCCTAATAAGGTAAGTAACTCACATTTCTAGACAGCATGGATTATTACAAATTCTTTTTAAAAAAGTTCTTTGTTGATATTTGTTAGCCCACTGGCTGCTGCATATACAGTTGCGTACACACATGTGCATGTGTTGGCGCTGTCTGTACAGGTTAAGTGGAAGGCAGTGTGGGGATGAGTAGAAACGTCATACGGAAGACATGACTTACCAAACCCCTTTCTAAACTAAAGCCAAAACAAACTGAAGAGACTTTTTTAATGGGATGCACTACCTCAGAAAAACTAAAGGGAGAGATTTGGCCAGTGATGTTTTCTACTAGAATACATTTACCTGCTAAGTTTACAGGCAACACTGAAGAGCAAAATCTGAGACTGGATTATGAACTATGAATATTAAGGCTTTCTGGGCCTATTATGATTCCTAAGAGTTACCTCACATTCAGTCCCTTATACGCAGACTGTAACATGGATGCTGGTTTTCTTAACACTGCTTAATTTCTGTCAATCCTCACTATAAATGTTAAGACACCGTTAGAACAACATCATGGCTACATTTCTAAGCAGTCATAACAACATAACAAAGGCGTATTAATACATTTGAAGGCCTCACCTCACCAGATTTATTCAGTCGCAGCTTTGGTAAGTATAATAAATCAAGTACAGAATAAGGAATACTGCATCTTTATCCATATAAATGTTATCATTCTAATGAACTGATTTCAAAGTGCAGAATTATGTTTAAAACACAAATGGCAATTTAAAGTTAAAAAGAATTGTAAAAAATGAACGCAATCTTTGCATAAACTATTCCAAATTTGAACCATAATGAAAATGGCCTCTTTAATCACCTGGAACTGGCATTTGTAAACACTGTAGCATTTTGTAAGTTCTTCTCCTGACAATCTTCCTCCTTTTGCCCACTTAAGCTTTCAAGTGAATGAAAAGTGCTCATTTTTTTAAAAAGTGTGGTTTATGTTGCTGTTACTCAACTGCTTTTGAAAACAAATGTCCTATAGTGTTTTGGAGAAATGATGCCAGGCAGAAGTATAATCTTTATGGTAAAGTCATTAGAAATCTCAGTCTAACTGCCTTAATAGAACTTAAGACAAGTTATCAAGCAGGCTTCTCAGAGTCCACACACAATTGACAGAATGAGGGCAGAGGTGGATGCAGAAGCATGAATCTTTTTCCAAACAACTTAAGATCAGAGCAGGAAAAGGGATTCTTCAAACCTCAAAGGCTGAACGTCATAACTTTTCAAATACTGTAACTCCCTTGAAATCAATCCCTATACTGCAAACAGAAAATCAGGTCTACTGCAGCTGCTTAAGCTGTTAACGGCTCTATGTGTATAAGTTCCCAACCGTGCACATATCCCCAGCTGCAAACTGAACAGCTTCAAATTTAAAATCAAAGAATGCTTCTAGTTATGGAACAACTGATAAGTCCTTTAGGATTCTACTGCTTTTCTGTTGCTCACGATGCACTGTGCTTTTTGAAAGAGGCTAGAAATGGACATGAGATGAAATGGAGGCTTTTCTATGACTGAAGACATTCCATTTCTTTCTGTCCCAAACCACTTTTTCCTTTCCATGGGGAAATACTTTTAGAGAATTTGCCATATCTCAAGACAAGCCCCAAAGAAGTTTTAGTTCCTGAGGCTAGACCAGGGACTCATTCACTTAATTGTGCTTAGATCCCTTCTTAGAAGTACTGATATGTCAAAAGGTGAAAATGATGGAATGCTGACAGGTTTTATCAGTTAACTTACCATCTCAGTCTGGTTTCCACTTTCAGAGGATAAGGAAAAATGTTCCCTTCCCCAAATCCATCCTATGTTATTAGAAAAGTGCAACTCATTTAGTTCTGTGCTAAATTTAAACCAAGCTGTCACTCAGGAAGCTTACCCTGCCTGTCAGTTTTATGAATTCTAAAAACCAAGTCTACCTGTAATACTCTCAAGACATCTTTCAGCAGAGAAAAGAACTGGCTTTTTTTATGAGAGCAAGCAGGACTAAATGCAAATCTACACTTCCCTTGAGGGATGCACCGACTACTTGCCAACTAGGTGCTGGTACTAGTGCCAGGGGATTCATGGCTGTGTTTATCCCTCTCTGTGTTCTCTGTCACTGACTAGTAACCAGCGCTGGGATGCATCAAGAGACCTTTTTCTATTCTGAATGGTCACAGGCAATGTGAAGTAGGAGTTGCATATAGTACAAAAAAAACTTTCCAGGTGGTAAAAAACCCACTGGTTGATGAGTAGTAGATTGTGTAGCTCAAGATGCTATTTATCACTAGAACTGCAGCCCTTGTTGGAGGGAAATTGCCTGATGAATTTTTGAGACCTGGCAGACAATATAGAGCACATATTTGTGAAGCCATAATTTGACCTGAAAATCATTACACTGTTGCTTAATGTTTTAAAAAATTCCTTTGAATACCATCCAACACAAATTGTCCTTGTTTCAATGTTCATAGTTCTCGCTTCATCAGAATAAGATTATCTGAATTAGAAGATGATCCTAAAAAGGATAATTCTGTAACCGGAAATTATTTCAGAATGTCCAGACATTTAAAAATGAGCTAGTAATATTGTGAGGTTAATATGTGCAATTCCCAAAATCAAGTGTTTATAATTAAAATATATTGCAAAGGTCTTTGTTGGAGACCTTTTATATCTAAGCTATAAAAAATTCTAGCAACAACAACAATAACAACAACAAAAATCTCACCAAGCCCCTCAGCCACAGAAAGCTGGAAAAAAGCCCAGCTTGTAGTGGGGACACAATATGGTAATTTTTCTGAAAGAATGCTTGTTGGTGATGTATTGCTTGTTTACTGTGTATTTTGCTAGTTGCAAAAAGGTTCATAATTTTAGGGGCTGATGGAACTAACACCTTCCTCTCATCCTCTGCACAGGATGAGTGGGTTCAATATCCCTGCAGATGCCAATGCAGGACACCTGGGTCCTGATACAGTTTAGAAAATGAAATCTGTATAGAAGAACCTATTGGAGAGTCACTTATCCTTGGCTCTCCAAGAGAGGAAACTAGCACCATGTCGGGCTTTCTATGGGAAGCATTCTCTGTCCACTGATTCAGTTCCAAGGAGAACTGACCCATTAACCGAAGAGTTAATTCCCGGCTATGCCTCCCTTGCCTTTCTAGTCACCAAATAACTGTTTTCAAACAAGAAAAGGGGAGCATAATCTTTAATTGTGGTACTCAACCAAGCTGGACAACAAACAGCAGAAAGATTACCTCAGTGCTGTAAATGGAACCAAGACATCTAAAATGCTGGGGTGTTTTTTACAATCCCTTTAGTAAGTATGAAAATTGGTAACGTGAGTCCTCAGTGAAGTTATTGTAGGAAAGTCCTTTTATTCATTATTGCTTTTCTCCTCAAGAGGCGCATTATTTCCATCTCTGCTTTGTCTGATTTTTCATGTTCACTGACTTTGCCTGGGCAGCCCCACCTCTTACCTTGGTGCCAGTGTGTCTAAGGAAGTTTTTTTCCCCCTGGTTCCTTGTAATCCAATACTAGGGGCAGGAAGAGATGATGCCTAGGTGACAGAACACTGCAATTTGAAGTGGGGCAGTAGTTTTTTAGACAGGCTCTTCCTATTCAACTACAGAACACCTCTGTGCCAGTCCATGCCAGGGCAGAGACCGGGACGAGACTTCAACTGCCCCTCTGCTCGAACAGATGAACAAAACAGAATCAAAACAAAACAAAAACAATCAACGACAAACAAATGAAAGATTCAATGTTGGTTTTCTTCAGGGCATGGCAGAATGACAAGTTGCGAGTGATATCTAGTGGCCGCCATCGCGATTGCAAAGGGCTGCCTGAGTGCCCTTTCTTTGCAGGTAATGGGACCTCTCCATCTGCTTCTTCGTTTCTACTTTCATGCTGCTTGCTGGTAACAGATTGGATGTGTGTTCTAGCTTACTCAGATCGTAACTAAAATTTCTGTAAAAAGGGGTTAAGGGGTGGGATGACGGGAGATTCATCCAAATTTAAAAGGTCTTGCTCTAGCCATCAATTTGTGGTAGGTGACCTTTAAGGTATCAATAACAAAATGTCTGACAGCTCAGAAAATGTACAAGCTACAAACATCTTTAAATGGCAGAGGACACAGCACGGAAAACAATGCCTGTCTCTTCAACATTTATGTCACTGAGCTCCCAGGCCCGCGTAAAGACGGTTCTCGTGTAGTCAGGATGGGGGTTACCTTCAGACCAAAAGAAGTGTGCCTTCTTTTTCCTCCTCTGGTTTCAGACATCGTGGGATGGTGATGCCCTTTTGTGTTAACACTGTGAAGGGGATTCAGCCCTGCTGAATTGGGTGCCGCTAAGAGATCCAGCTCTTACGCTCAGCTGGACAGGTAGCATTCCTCACACCAGCATATGCCTCCGGCGGTGCAGGGCCAAATGATCTGACCGGGAAAAGCTGCGATCACAGTCCGCGCACTTGAATGGCTTCACTCCCGTGTGTTTGCGGTAATGCCTTGTCAGTTCATCCGAACGAGCGAACTTCCAGGTGCAGCCTTCCCAGGTACACTTGTAGGGTTTCTCTCCTGGAAGAAACAAAGGAACACAAGCTTTGGTGCTCCATCCATCCCTTTACCATAATAACCAGGCCGGTACTCGATTTTGGCAAACTTGTGTTCTCAATGAATTTTTCAGTTGGTAAATCTTTGTCGGGAAACCTTACCATCCCACCAGCGGGCTGGGTCAGACAGGTGAGGGTTTCAACCTCGTCTTGCCTGCTGTGACACCTGGCAAGCTAGTTAACACTGGTGTCCTCCTTTATGACTTTGCCATCAACATATCAAAAGGCATGGATTAACTGCCACTGGATATATCACCACTAGTAGACTAAAAAGAAATCATTAAAGCTTTACCCAGTTTGATTTAATTTTAAGGCTGAAAGTCACAAAGAATTCTTACGGTCAATCAGTTATGCTTTGTTTCAACATCCCCCCACCACTCTTCCCTCCAACAACTGTATATCACTTAGATGGCTTAAGGCAATTTTAAAACACAATGTCCAAGAATGTACACAAAATTTTACTGAACAATAATGTACTCTACTACCCCCAGATACCAGGTATTAAGCACATATTGCTCATAGACACCTACTTTTTGCTTGTTCTTTGGGGGAAAATCCTAGATGTCTTAATAGAGTAAAGTTTAAATACATTTTTCAGGACTTAAGAATCAGGGTAAGCCCTGAGAAATCATCACGTTGGTCCTAGAGCTAAAATTCACAGAGAAAAGCTGTCTGAATAAGTATGTAATTTGACCGGGTCCCTCAGTCAACTTGTAAGGACAGTAAAATATGCAAAGGCTGTGCTGGGAAAAGATACACTAGCCATTGTCCAAATGAGCTCCCAGTGGGAGTGGGACAATAGTTGACCCAGGTGTGCTGTTTTCCTGGCTCTCATTCAGAATGGGAGGCCTGTCCCCATGCGACCCCACAAACACTGATCTCTTCTGCCCCTTACACCCAACTGTCTACAATGTGCTTCTTGGCCACACATGGCCTCTGGTGAAAAGAGTCTAAGATAGGGAAGGAGCTATCTGCTGTTCCCCATGCATGAAGCTACAAAGTGAGTATTGTTGACACCACTTTACAGATGAGAAAACTGAGGCTTAAGGTAGTAACATTACTCAAAGTCAGTACAAAGATTGCATGGCTCTCAATCCAGTGCTTTTCACTATTTTACAGTGGAATGGATAATTCTTACCCCATCTAAATGTTGTCACATCCTCAGACAGAGTTAGTGTCACTTTCTTAGGTGACACTAGGTACTCTGAAATTATTCACTTCCTATTTCTATGACATCACCTATCACAATATACCATAAAGATTTCATTTAGGTGCCCTTCTCTACCAGTTTCCGAATACTTGGAGATCTGGGACTACTCTGCCTCCACTATTTCACTATCGCGGGAGCCTAGAATAGCTGCCAAGCAAGTACTTGAATGTGTTAATAAAACTGCAACATACACACACAAATACACACACATAGGAACATATACGGGAAACTATAGGACCTTGTAAATGAGATGTGCAGGTAATGCCTACGTGGGAAAACTAGACCAAACTGGACCCAACATTTTTCATTCAACTGTTAAATCAATGCTGTCTATGTGGATTCTTACAGGATCAAGCAGCCCTTTCAGAAGAGAGTGAATAGTTCAGGCCTGTTAAATCTAGAAATACTGATGCACTAATTGTGGCCCCAGGTTGCTCTAGGTTTTTCTGAAAGGGCTCCTTTTAAGAAAAAGCCTACTGCCTGGATTGACACCAAACCTCAACTTCTGATTCACTGTGGTTGTCCCATGGAGACAAAACTGTATTTGCATATGTGTACCGACCAAAGTTTGACAGAAATTAAACAAAAATCGGCAAAACTCCTAACTTAAAAAGATTGGAGGTCTACTATATAGTATGTATTATTACCTACATGCTTTTATGTGTTACATGTCATGTCTACATGTTTTTGAAATTTATACTATGAGCATGGATTCTAATAAGCTGACCTAGATATAATTCATCTTTTCAAAAATACATCCATCTTTGGTACACTGAGCTGAGCTAGTTCTATGTTGGTCACTGACAGCCATTTCTTAGCTATTTCCTGTGTTGCTATGGAACCAGCTAGAGAGAGTGGAAGGCCTAGAAAGAAAACAATAAAATTTCATCTTCACTGGAGATGAGCATTGCTCAGTTGTGTAGTAGGAGGATGTGTTTCTCTCTGGGTCAGGAAGTGGCACATGGGATTAGATAAACTGGCTGGGCGTGGTTGTTTACGGCAGTAATCCCAGCACTTTGGGAGGCTGAGGTGGGTGAATCACTTCAGGCCAGGAGTTCAAGATCAGCCTGGGCAACAAAGTGACATCCTGTCTCTACAGAAATTTATTTATTTTTTTAATAAGCCAGGTTCAGTGGCATGTACCTGTAGTTCCAGCTACTGGGGAGGCTGAGGCAGAAGAATTGCTTGAGTCCAGGCCACAGTGAGCTATGACTCTGTTACTGCCCTCCAGTCTGGGTGGCAGAGTACAACCCCGAAAGAAAGAAAGAAAGAGAGGGAAGACAGAAAAGAGAGAGGAAAGCGGAAGGGGAAGGAGGAGGGGAGGGGGAAAGAAAAGAAAAGATAAGCTGCTGGATCCTGCCCTGGACATTCCAGATAGTAGAGGAAGGGGCTCTGTAACAGGGGTGCACCTGGGGAGGGGCGGTAGACAAGAATTTCCAGGCTCATCTTAACAAGGATGTGAGAGGCTGGTACCAAGGTAGAGACGATTTATACCTCAGGTACTGTCTAGCTTTTTTTGTACTTCCAATTTAGTCACTTAAAATTCTCCAGTTTTTTCCTTAAAATGATACCATACTTTTATTTTCATGTTGGCTATTTAATAATGGTAGTTATGCCCTTTCCACTTGAAAATCTAGAGCAGGGGTTAGTAAGCTGTGGTCTGCACTTTTACAATTTTAAAGATTGAAAAAACAATTGGAATATTTTATGCATAAAAATTATATACAATTTAAATTTTAGTGTCCATAAATAAGTTTTTATCAGAGCACAGCCACATTTATTTATTTACACATCATTCTGGCTGTTTTCTAGAGATGGAAGAGTTGAGTAGTTGCAACATATAATGTACGGTCTTCAATGCCTAAGACCTTTACTATCCAGTCCTCTATGGAAAGGGTTTGCCAACCCCTGATTATAAGAGATGGCCATCTCTGCTTTTGGTAAGCTTCATGAATATGTTAGCTTGTTGAACCGGGGTTATATATTACACATTGGGAGTTTGAAATGGGTAGGTGAGGGAATGTTTTAGTTACAGTTCAATCACTTAATCTCAAATTAGGATCCCTGATTCAAATTCTAACAGTCCTCTCAGTAATAAACACACATGATATTTCAAAAACTTCAAATTGATTTCTGGGCAACAGGAAATGAGTGACCCTGTTAAAAGACTCGCCCACTGAGGACAGTGGCTCAGGCCTATAATCCCAGCTACTTGGGAAGCTGAGGCAGGAAGATCCCACTTGAGGCCAGGAGTTCGAGACCATCCTGGGCAATACAGTGAGACCCCTGTCCCTGCAATCTCTAAAAAGAATAAAAATAAAAAAACGTAGCCAGGTGCAGTGGCTCACACCTGCAGCCCCAGAGATTTGGGAAGCTGAGGTGAAAGACTGCTTGAGACCAAGACTTCCAGTCTACAGATGAGCTATGATCATGCAACTGCACTCCAGCCTGTGTGACCGAGCAAGACCCCGCCTCCAAATTATAAAAATAAATAATTTTAAAAAATGAAAATTACAAAAAAAATTGAAAAAGGCTCACTCAACTCAATCAGACCTAAAAATACCCTCAGAATCTTCTCCTCATAAATAAAGTACAATAACCTCACCTATGAAGGTGAAAGTCACATGGCCTGAAGTTCAGGAGTGCCTCTCTATACTTCACCTGGTAACCAAAAGTAAGGTTTCTACATAATGATGGCGCCCCGCCTCATCTCCAGCTCCTTTAAATACAGTTGTGTTAAAATAGCCACTGGGAACACGAATGAGTTACCCTCCTATTGAGTCTGGGAAGTGGAGTTACAACATGAGAAGGATCAGAAAGTAGAAGCTGAGATGTTTGGAATTGTTTCTAAGGTGGCTATTTTAAAGGCAGAAGCAGCAGGGAAAATAGCACCTGGTAGAGCAAGGGTTTGTCTGAGCCCACAAATGTAGAGTGGGGAAACTGTGCAAGTGAAGTATGATCAAGTGTACTAAACAATCATGAAAAGCAACGGAAGAGGCCTCAGAAATACAAGAGGCAGATACTTCCCTACTCCATGAATAAAATCAATAAAAGTGATATATAAATTATAAGCTAGGCCAGATGCAGTGTTTCATGGCAGTAAACCCAGCACTTAGGGAGGCTGAGGTGAGAGGATCGATTGCTTGAGGCCAGGAGTTCAAGACCAGTCTGGGAAATATAGCAAAACCTTATCTCTATCAAATAAATAAATCAGCTGGGTGTAGTGGCACACATCTCTAGTCCCAAATACTTGGGAGGCTGAGGCACGAGAATCCCTTGAACCCAGGAGGCGGAGATTGCAGTGAGCTGAAATCGTGCTACTGCACTCTAGCCTGGGTGACAGAGCAAGATTCTGTCTCAAAAAAAATAAAAATAAAAATAAAAAAATTAAAAAAAAATAAATAATATAAATTAAAAAGAAAAAATAATAAAAAAATAAAAATTTATAAGCTACTTGGGGCTAAGTAACTAATGAAGACATATAATAAGGAATGCAAACCTTCCCTATGGGGGGAGGGGGAAGAAAGTATACCAGAAAACAGCAAATTTAATTATCTAAGTGATAAAATTATCCTTATAAAAACATGTACTTTTATGATCCCCCCACAAATGTTATGCATAATATTCTTTGCTCCCATTGCCCCATTAATGAAACTGGAATTTAAGCATTCTCTCACCATGCTTGGAAAAAAAAAGAAAACAAGATCTTCAACTCTCTCCTCAAAATTAGAGGCTGATATATGGGGGTAGGGGAAGAGAAGATGGCTACTGTGCCCAGCCAGAGAGCTCAAGAGAGACCTATGTTTTCATTATACGCACCCAGTGCCTAGTATTTCATTAAAAAAAAAAAAAAAAAAAAAAAAAAAGGAAAGAAAGTCTGTAAGTGCTCTCCTTAGACTAGTCAAATTTTAGAAATGGATACCAAAAATTTGAGTAGCTACTGAATTGTGTTTTAACGGCACACTGTATCTTATGCTTGTGCTTTGAAGCAATTTAAAGCGCACAATCTTATAAACACATTAAGAAAGCAGAAACTAACTTCATGATGAGAGTAAAAAACTAATTAGAATGATAATTAAGTCTGTAAGATATCCAGTAGTATGTGTAAATGAGCCCTGAAAGGATATAATAAAGAACAGAATTGTCCTTTTTGTCTTCTTTCCTTTAAAAACTTGTTAGAAAATAGAAAGCTGAATTTAATTTTAAAAAAGTCAGCAGCAGGGACAGAATGGTGAATTTTCCATGAAAATGTTCCTATGGAAAGAGTTGGCTGGGACAATAAATGGAATCAGACCCCTACCAGGGCCTGGGCTGCTGCTGCACCCAGGCGACTCTGCATCAGGTTGACAATGGTGATCAGAAACTTGATTTCTATTAATTTCTTTAGAAATAATGCATTTCCCTTAAATTCATTTAAATTAGAATTCCTCCAATTACGTGAATTCTGCAACACATATAAGAGGAATGTGCTAATGTGTTATTCAAAACTGTTTTCTCTGGAAATAAGCTAAAAATAAAAATAGCCTACCGGCCGGGCGCAGTGGCTCAAGCCTGTAATCCCAGCACTTTGGGAGGCCGAGATGGGTGGATCACGAGGTCAGGAGATCGAGACCATCCTGGCGAACACAGTGAAACCCCGTCTCTACTAAAAAATACAAAAAACTAGCCGGGCGAGGTGGCGGGCGCCTGTAGTCCCAGCTACTCGGGAGGCTGAGGCAGGAGAATGGCGTAAACCCCGGAGGCGGAGCTTGCAGTGAGCTGAGATCCGGCCACAGCACTCCAGCCCGGGCAACAGAGCGAGACTCCGTCTCAAAAAAAAAAAAAAAAAAAAAAAAAAAAAAAAAAAAAAAATAGCCTACCTACCTTCTTTGCTCCTTTTGTCTAACTCACGAGTACACAGTTAATCCCTTTTGACAAGAGTCTTTAAAAATGTGTTTAATATTTTTCTGAATAATCTAAAGTTTTGACTTCACTTTGATTTGATCATCTTTGATTTTGGTTTCTTGTATTCAATCTATGAAATAGCAAACTTACAGAAAAAGGTATTGTGCATTTATTTGCCAATAAATCTTAATAATTTTTTCTTAAGTTGAGACATTACATTTTTGATGTAAAGAGAAAAATCAAAGAACACTAGTTGGGTAGCAGGTGTCTAGCTGGGTGATCCCATGCCAGTGCTTGGTGTATAGTTCATTAACTTCTAGGTCTTCAATTCTGAAGGGATGGTCTCTATGTCCCATGATAAATCCTTAGGCTGTTTCCAGCTTTTGTATTTTTTAAAAAAGAATATGACCATTTTCAGCACAATCTGTGCTTCTCCAGTTCTGTGAAAAACCTGGACTAAACTAGAAAAATTTCTGAAAAAGAAACAAGTTAACCAACACTAATAAGCGCATCTATTTTTTAAAGTGAAATAGTCCTCTAAATGTTAAAAAAACACAATATACCAAAAAAAAAAAAAAAAAAAAAGGGTGAGGGAGGTGTGGTTGTTATTGTTCATCCTAAAAACTCTTTAACTCCAGTGCGGAGTTCATGTTAAATACAACTACGTATGCATATGCAGCATATAAAAATGTAGGTATTATATAAATAGAATAAGTGTTCTGGGAAAATAAAAACTCACATCAGGTTTTTTTTTTTTCCTTGAAATAACTAACTGATTTGTTATGAAAACGACTGTCTCTTTCAATTTTGGTTAAAGAAAAGGATTAAGAGTCACTAAGTGCATTTCCATGACATTTACCCAGCAGAAGGCAGAATAAAGTCTAAAGAAAACACCAGGTATTGAATGAATTCCCAAAACCCACCAAACAAAAATAACTTTTTCAGGTACCTCCCATTTCGCCATCTGAAATGCTGAAAGGTAAATGTGTACTGAGACAAAAGACAGGTGCCCTTTCATATTAAAATGACATGTGAGCAACGCACATAAGAGGAATGTGCAGTTAGAAAAAGCCTGTGTTAAACAAAACACCCATGTTCTCATCAGCCTCTCTATTATTTTCTCAAGCAACTGAAAAGGAACACCTTTTGCAACAGGAAGCACAGGCATTTTCTTAGGTTCAGAAGTGCATTTCTGAAACGTGTCCCTGTTTAACTTTTATAAAGTTACGGGGCCCCAGACACTGACAAATGAGCTTCATTACATTCAAGGCTCAACGTATTTGCTGTGACAATCTGTTTCACTTGAGGAATGGTATTTGCATATGAGGAAAAAAACCAGAATCAAGATTCCTATCTTGTCTTCTGGTTTCTGTTACATTAGTTCATGAAAGTTCACAGAATTTAGATCTGGAAGGAAATTAGGTACTTTCAAGACGAGGAAACTGAAACCTAGAGGCCAGGAAAGAGCTGAGATTACAAGGCTCCTGACTTGTCTACAGATAGACCAGGTGGCTATACCTCTTCATAGGTTAAGGCAGCATAAAATACCACAGGTTTTGAAATCTGAAAGAGCACACAGCCATATGCAGGCTTAGTCACCTATATGAAATCGATCCAAGGCCAAAAAATTAAGCTTTCTGAAAGCTTCCCAGTTTCCTCATCTGTAAAATAGGAATACCATTTACTCCTACAGCACTGTTGTGAAACTCAAAAATACACACACTACATACCTGGCAAATAATACCCACTCAATAAAGGATATTTTATATTTACAAAATTCAAGGTATATCTGTTTTTATAAAGAAATATAAATAATATAAAGTTAAAAATAGATCCTGTTTGCTGTTTCTTCAGCAATTAATTATGGTTTTGGGGTACGTGGACGCCAATCCTTATGCTGATTTTCTTAACATTTTAAACTATAAAGCTACTTTATAGGCCAAGCAGACCAATCTATTATATAATATCCATTTGGTCCTGTCAATTCAATCAAATAAGTAATCAATATGCCAGTCTCCATTCTACTGAATTGCCTGGATTGAATTAATTTACTATCTTTTTCATTAGGTATTATGAAGACCAAGTGGGTTCCTTCTTTCCTCCTCTAAATAATACTGCATATTCTCTAATAAGTATCGTTGATAAAAATTATATTTGCTAAAGCATATCGTACTTTCCATGTATCATATTTTGCTCTAAGAGCTTTATGGATGTTACCTCATTTAATTTGGACAACTTCTTAATGAAGTCGTTGCAATAACTAACACCACTTCACCCAGTGTCATCACCCAGTTAGCATGTGTCTCAATTACCACTCACCCTGCCTCTCAACATTTTAAATTAGTGCTGTCATAAACCAGGATATCTGGTCAGAACTGGGCATGGAGACTGCAAATGTGAGCTACTACTCACAGGACAGGCAATGGTATTAACAAAAACAGGCTAGCCCTTCTCACTCAGAAATCCAATATAAATGAACTAAAATATCCCACAATAAAAGTGAACTTCAGTGTAAGTAAAAAGTTCAAGGTCAAAAGACAATATTTTATTTGGCTGTTCTGAGTTTCCATTTCTATGTAGTGACCTTTCTTTTCCTATGTGACTGGTTACTTTTTCCTCTGTTTCTTTTGCAGAGACCTCTTCCTTTACCTGTCACATAAATGTTTCCCAAGATTTTGACTTAACTTCTAACCTGGCAGATGTTCCTCTCGGCTCATACGGCTTCCAATACAACCTATAAGGGAAAGGCTCCTAAGCAGCTATACCTCAGTCTCTCTCCTAAGTGCCAGAGAGGGAGACAGGACATTTCCAATTGGCGGTCTGAAAGCATCTTCAACATGACCAAACCTTCCTCAGCATTTACCACCTAAACATGTTCCTCTTCCAGTTTTGCTCTCTGGAAAAATGATAACTCCATCTACTCAGTTACCAAATCATCAGTGTCTCCAGTTGGAGAGATTTCTTGGACTCTTCCCTGTGTGTGATTCCCCCTGCCTGCCCTGCTCTAATAATTACATCTGTCAGTTCTGCCTTCCAAAATCTATCCAGCAGCCTTCCCAGTTTATCCCCACAGTGGCGGTCTACCTTGCTTTAGGTCCTTTCCACCTTTTACCAAGACCAGTTTCTAATGATTCTGTTTCTCCGTCTTGCCTCCTAGGCACACCAATTTATTGTCCATGCTGTAGAGAAAGACAACTTTTTGAAAGATAATCTGATCATGCCACTTGTTGGTCCCACAGTACCCTGAGACACTCTCTTCCCACCACACTGTGATTGAAGGTTTTCCTCTCTGTCTCACTCAGCAGTGCCACACTGAGGATGGCTTTGAGCCTTCTCACCACTGTATCCCCAGGGACTAACACATTAGTGCTGTGTGCTAATAAAGACTTACTGATCAAACGAGTGAAACTACTTTAATTTAAATACTTTGTTCTTTTAAAAACAGAACATAGGAGAGTCAACAAAAGAGTAATCTATTTTTGTGAGACAAAGAGAATATACTGTTTACATTCTATCTATTCTATAATGTTTTCTTGTCTAATGAATTAGAATACATACTTTTGAAAAGAAAAATATATTTGTGAGGTATCATTTAATACTAGTGCCACTTGCAGTTCTAGTCTGCAAACAAATATTTTGTTTTAAACCTCTAAAATTAGTAACATGTGACTGAGCCTTGCATTTTGTTGCTCAAATGAGCATTATTTTAACACTTAAAATATATTTCTTACAATTCTATTATTCTTGGTTATGGAGATTTTAAATTGAATTATCACGAGCATTATGAATCAACATTTTATTTATTTATTTATTTATTTTTGAGATGGGAGTCTTGCTCTGTCACCTAGGCTGGAGCGCAGTGGAATGATCTCAGCTCACTGCAACCTCTGCCTCCCAGGTTGAAGCGAGTCTCTTGCCTCAGACTCCCGAGTAGCTGGTACTACAGGGGCATGCCACCACGCCCAGATAATTTTTGTAATTTTAGTAGAGATGGATTTTGCTATGTTGGCCAGGCTGTTCTAGAAGTCCTGACCTCAGGTGATCCTCCCACCTCAGCCTCCCAAAGTGCTGGGATTACAGGTGTAAGCCAATGTGCCCAACCCTATTTTTACATATTCTTTAATGATGAATTTATATTCTATCAAAATACAATTTCTTATTGTCTTTAATAATTCCATTAAAACCACAAATTTTATATTAGTAGCAGTTAATTTTACCATTTAGGATAAGATGACCAACACTCAAATCCAGTTATTCTTAGGCAGAACGAGAGAAAGTAGAAAGACTGAAGACACTATATTCCATACCTTTTATATAACCCAGCTTTGATGGATGTACGGATAAAATAAAGCCAGA
Source organism: Macaca mulatta (assembly GCF_049350105.2). Taxonomy (NCBI): domain Eukaryota; kingdom Metazoa; phylum Chordata; class Mammalia; order Primates; family Cercopithecidae; genus Macaca; species Macaca mulatta. The sequence continues at coordinate 68,471,407 of NC_133422.1, forward strand.
AGCAAAGGAAGGAGAATGATGTCACGAAGACACTATAAAGATCCCATGGAGGCCGAGCGCGGTGGCTCACGTCTGTAATCCCAGCACTTTGGGAGGCCAAGGCAGGTGAATCACGAAGTCATGAGATCGAGACCATCCTGTCCAACATGGTGAAACCCCATCTCTACTAAAAATACAAAAATTAGCAAGCACCTGTAGTCCCAGCCACTTGGGAGGCTGAGGCAGGAGAATCGCTTGAACCCAGGAGGTGGAGGTTGCAGTGAGCCGAGATCATGCCACTGTACTCCTCCAGCTTGGCGACAGAGTGAGACTCCATCTCAGGAAAAAAAAACCCAAAAAATCCCATGGCATATTTAACTTTGTACCGTCATTGATAATTTATGTGCGAACATAAACAGAATTATGAAACGCAACTCATTTAGTAATTTATTTATTTAAATGAGGTAATAATGGATAGGTTTAGAAGTCTTTTCTAAACATAGGAAAAAAGATCAACTTATTTTTTCAAATAAAAATAATAATTGATAGGTTTGGAAGTCTTTTCTAAATATAGGAAAAAAGATCAACTTATTTTTTAAATAAAAATAAGGTAAAACTTAAAACAAAATTTGATCAACTATGTACAGAATGGTTGCCTACATTCCAATCATTGTAAATCTTAAGCATATGTCTCTAAACAGTAACTCTCCGTGATAGGTTAAAATGACTCCCTTCCCCATTAACGAAAATAAGTGTTACACCTGCAAAACATTTTGTTACCAATCCAAATTTTTTGTTTTCCTTGTTGGAGGTGGCAATGAAACATGCTTGCCTGCATAGGCAGGTGATGCTTGCTGCATCCCCCCAGTCAGGACGAATGACCCCTTCAGTGCTGCTGTAGCAACTGGCATAGAGCTCACTCGGGGCTTTCCTAGTACGTATTATTTTACATGCTGGATATGTGTGAATGAGGCCGTCTCTCCCACCAGATTTAGGACTCCTTGCTGTCTTCATTTGTACATGACACCATTACATTCAAAGAGCTGTGTGCCAAACGAGCACTCCAGAGCAGTCTATTTAATTTTATTTAATGATTAATGCTTTTGGCCCACATCTTCTCACTGGCTTCTAACAAAATTTTAGTAGATTACGGAGAGAGACCAGTCTATGTTAATTAAAGCCTTAAAAACAGATTAAAGTCTCTTGCTCTCTCATTACTTTACCATCCCTGAAGGGTCGATGCTGAACGGGTAGGTACTGCTGGGTAGACATGCATAGGAACATGGTTCCAGTGAAGAGAGAAGGCTCGTAGGTTATCAGCAAACTAGTCTGAGACCAGATGTAAGGACAAGCATAGGCTTGAGAGAAACCAGAGTTTCAACCCCAGCTCTACTGCTTTCCTAATACCTGCCCGTGTTCATGTGCCCTAATCTTGCTCCTTTCCAGGGAGACGTGTGATGAGAATATGTAAGGCACTAGAAGAGCTATGTTTGTGTTCAAAGGTAAAAAAGAAAACCTGAGAATAATTCACACGAGTAGTTTGTCTAAGTTCACCAGTCAGTTAGAGGCCAAAGACAGATTGAAACTTTTGTCTCTGGACTTCAAGTTTGGTGATATTTCTATTATATTTTCTTATATCTCAGCAGTTACCAATATAGCTCATATTCACGAGCTATTTGATCAGGACTTACAAACAACTTATAGGGAGAGGATTTTTTCCTTGAAAAATGTCAGTGTGCTCTTAAATGATTTATTATCTTGGCATCACTAAGCCCTATGCTTTATCTAACAAGGAACCTAGATGGGGGGGGGGTCTGAAATGGAGCTTTATGTGGAATGAGTTATTTAATTAATGAATACAGATGTGAAGTCATGAACAGCAGCACTCACTCATCTGAAGTTAAGACCTAGCAACCACAAGCACCTGCGAACAAAAGGCCACCAGGATGCACAGCTGTCACAAAGCCCCTGATTTTCTTTGTAGGAATATCCTCAAACCACTTCAGAATCTCATCCAGTAAATGAAGATGAAGATTCAAATTAGAAGCGAGAAATACAGGAATAGCAGCAAGAAATGATGAGACAAGTAAGAAAGTGAGAAAGGACAGAATCTGCAATCATTTAGGATCACTGTGTGGAGGGGCGTGTGTACATATGCGTATGTGCATTCCAAATACGTAATCAAATATAATTAATGGAATAAATATGTTATACTATTTGATATTAATTACAGAGGCTTCATTCATCAATAGAAAAATTATGAAATAATGTGTGGTTTCATAAAGGTTCAGAAGAACATACTCTGGAAACTATTAAATCATAATTGCTTAATATTTTTAAGTGTCTATATGAATAAACTTCCTTTATGTACAAAATTCAGATATGAATAATTCCTAAGAAACGTGACTACCTTAAGTTTACTAATTTTTAAGGTCATAGGTATATGGTTTTCATACGAATTAAAATGAGTATTCTACGGGATTACTTACAGGGCCCCACAAATTTATTAGAGAACAGTATGTCAATTGGGGATAGAAAATATTTCCAGATTCATTTGAAACAGACTATTTTTACATATTGCAATTCCTTTGCAAAAAAATCTGATTTTATCTTTGTTTTGCCTTTTTAAAACTTCATCATTAAATTGTAATATTCTGCAGAACATTGATAATGTCAGTGTCATTGTTCCATTTTAATGTCATGTCATATATACCGTGAGAGTTCTAGTTTCTTCTTTTCAGACCCTCTGCTAGACTAGACCCAACATCTGGTTCTGGTGCGCCATCTAGTGGCTGCAGGAATCACTGATGCCTGAATGCTACTTGCTTGTACTGCATTGTAGAAATTACTAGATCATTTATTTTTTAGAAAATAGTGAGAATTCTAAATAGCAAAACCAAATTCACAAAATTATTTTCTTCTAAAATTCAAATGCAAATCAGTTAGTAAGCAATAGAATTCTTAATGTGAGGGAATCCATAGTGCATAATTGTTTTGTACAGCACATATTTAAATGACCATATTAATTTAAATGGCAGTGCATGCTCATTTAAGTACTAATATTTATTTTTGAATATGAATATTTTAAAAAATACTCTGTAAACTGCTTCATGCACAGAGACCCACAATTGAGACAGTGGATATAATTTACCTGCTGACAATAATGTGTATATGACGGCTGAGATACAGTTTTTCCTTTTTAACATGTCTTAAATGATTAAGCACAAGCAGGTCATTAAAAAATACTTGGTCACATCTTCATGTTATTATCTAAACTGTACATTCATGAAAATATATTTATTTTTAATTTAGAAAGGCACTCCTCAGCATTTCTTTTACTACTCTAAATTCTTTGCTAATATCTAGAAAATGTTCCTCTTTCAAATACCTACAAATATGTGTAAGTTACTAAGTTGTAAATAAAAAGATGACTTATTAGGTACTTACATGGTACAAAAAGATCAAGCATTAAAGGCAAAATTAACTATCTCAAAGGAAGTTTCTCACTGATACTTACTCCCCTCCCATAGCGTGCATGGCTCTCATAAGTCAACTGTTATAATCTCAAATTCCAAATTAATTGTGTTGGTCACACACAAGTAACTTACTCAATATGCCTGAAGCAAAGGTAAGGCTAAGAAGATACTTACTAAGAGCATGCAAACCAACCTGATTCCCTAAAGAACTAGTTTTGATTTCATTTTGAACACTGTTATAAAATCTTATACATAATTATAAATCAGAAGTCAGGATGGGCTCATTCTGAACTAGTTACAGAAAATCAACAGAATTTCACTTTCTTTCTTTTTAAAAATAATGTTATTTGACTGATAATAGTTCAAGGAAGCCATGCCTGCACATAGTAACTATCTCTCTGCTAAGTGGATGAATGGATTTGACATATCTTGGTTTTGGGCAGGTATTTCACATGGACATTTAGATGTAACTGTGAGGCAGAGAAATGTGAGCTGGAAACAGGAGAGCTAGGTGGATTTTGGCTACTGTTTAAAGAACTAAGACCTATTTGAATGGAGACCTCTCGGATCATGTCTTTGGGTTTTTTCCTTGAACGCATCCCATTCAATACATTCATCAATTACCTGGCATAGATGAAGAAGCTGAAACAGACAGCAAAAATAATAAAAGCAAAGTGGGTGGGGAGAACTTTCAAGTCATTTCAGTTTATTAGAATAATGGGCCCAAATCAAGAAAATGAATATAAAATAATTATTTCTTAGACTTGAAAAAGTATGTACAACCCTCAGAATAATGATTCTGTCCTGTATTTCCAGCCTGTGCCTCAACACTTTCAGTGATAGGGAACACACTACTTACAAGCAAAGCCATCATTAAAGGATGGCTCCAACCATACATAAAACATTGCATGCTTAGGTTTAAAAGAAATCTATTTTAGATACAAGGGTTAGACAAGATACAGTTGTCAGCAGTTTTTGATTTAGATAACCTAGTAGAGAGAGTAAACTGCTAAAAAACTTAACACCATTTTTGCATATACAGGCATATCTTATTTTCCTGCACTTCACTTTATTGCATTTCGAAGATATTGTGTGTGTGTGTGTTGTGTGTGTGTTTACAAATTAAAGTTTTGTGGCAATCCTAGTCGAGCAAGTCTACCGGTGCCATTTTCCCAACAGCATGTGCTCACTTTGCATCTTTGTGTCACACTTGGGTAACTGTCGCAGTATTTCAAACTTTTAAATTATTAGTATATTTTTTATGGTGATCTGTGATCAGTGACTTTTGATGTTTCTACTGTAATTGTTTTGGGGTTCCATGAACTGTACCCAAGATGGCGAACTCAATAGATAAATGTTGTGTGTGTTGTGACTTCATTACTGACCAGCTGCTACCCCATCTCACTCCTTCTTTGAGCCCCCCTATTCCTTGAGACACAACAATATTGAAATCAGGCCAGTTAGTAACCCTACAATAACCTCTAAGTGTTCAAGTGAAAGGAAAAGTCATACATCTTTCACTTTAAATCAAAAGCTATAAATGATTATGCTTAGCGAGTCAGGCACGCTGGAAGCTGAGACGGGCTGGAAGCTAGGCTTCTTGAGCCAGTTAGCCAAGTTGTGAAAGCAAAGGAAAAGTTCCAGAAGGAAATTAAAATGTTATTCCAGCTAACACACAAATGATAAGAAAGCAAAAACAGTTTTATTGCTGATTTGGAGAAAGTTTGAGTGGTCTGGATAGAAGATCAAACCAGTTACAATATCCCCCAAAGCTAAAGCTTAATCCAGAGCAAGGGCTTAACTCTTCAATTCTTCAAAGCTGAGAGACGTAAGAAAGCTGCAGAAGGAAAGCTGGAAGCTAGCAGAGGTTGGTTCATGAGGTTTAAGGACAGAAGCTGTCTCCATAACATATAAGTGCAAGTTGTAGCACCAAGTGCTGGTGTAGAAGCTGTAGCAAGTTATCCAGAAGATCAAGCTAAGATCACTGATGAAGGTAGCCATACTAACCTACAGATTTTCAGTGTAGATGATATACCCTCCTCTTGAAAGATGTCATGTAGGACTTTCCGAGCCAGAGACAAGAAGTCAATGCCTAGCTTTAAAGCTTCAAAGGACACACTGACTCTTGTTAGGGACTAATGGAGCTAGTAACGTTCAGCTGAAGCCAAGGCTCATATACTATTCTGAAAATCCTAGGGCCCTTAAAGAATTATGCTAAATCAAATGCTAAATCTGCTTACGCTGTATAAATGTAACAACAAAGCTTGGATTTTACAGCATGGTTTACTGAATGTTTTAAGCCCACTGTTGAGGCCTACTGCTCAGAAAAAAAGATGCCTTGAAAAATATTACTGCTCATTGACAATGCACCTGGTCACCCTAGAGCTCTGATGAGATGTACAAGGAGATGGATGTTGTTTTCCTGCCTGCTAACACAACATGCATAGCCCATGGATCAAGGAGTCACTATGACTTTTAAGTCTTATCATTTAAGAAATACATTTCATAAGACTATAGCTCCATAGCTAGTGATTCCTGTTGTGAATCCGGGCAAATTAAATTTAAAAACCCCTGGAGAGGATTCACCATTCTAGATGCCATTATGAACATTTGTGATTCATGATAAGTCAAAAATCAACATGAATTGGAATGTGGAAGTAGTTGATTCAATCCTCATTGATGACTTTGAGGGATTCAAGGCTTCCAAGGAGGAAGGAATTGCAGATGTGGTAGAAACAGCAGGAGAATTAGAATTAGAATTAGAAGGGGAGCCAGGTGCGGTGGCTCATGCCTGTAATCCCAGCGCTTTGGGAGGTTGAGGTGGGTGGATCACCTGAGGTCGGGAGTTCGAGACCAGCCTGACCAACATGGAGAAACTCTGTCTCTACTAAAAATACAAAATTAGCTAGGTGTGGTGGCACATGCCTGTAATCCCAGCTACTTAGGAGGCTGAGGCAGGAGAATTGCTTAAAACTGGGAGGCGGAGGCTGCAGTGAGCCGAGATTGTGCCATTGCACTCCAGCCTGGGCAATGAGAGGGAAACTCTGTTGAAAAAAAAAAAAAAAAAAAAAAAAAAAAAAAAAGAATTAGAAGTGGAGCCTGAAGATGTGACTGAATTCCTGCAATCTCATGATAAAACTTGAATGAATGAGGAACTGCTTCTTATGGATGAACAAAAAAAGTGATTCTTGAAATGGAATGTATTCCCAGTGAAGATGCTGTCAACACTGTTGAAATGACAATGAAGGATTTAGATTATATAAACTTAGTTGGTAAAGAAGCATCGGAAGATTGACTGCAATTTAGAAAGAAGTTCTATGGTGGGTAAAATGTTATGAAATAGCATCACATGCTACAGGGAAATCTTCTATGAAAGAAGAGTCCACCGATGTGGCAAACTTCATTGTTGTCTTAAGAAATTTCCACAGCCACTCCAACCTTTAGCAACTACCACCCTGATCAGTCAGCAGCCATCAACCCAGAGGCAAGACCCTCCACTAGCCAAAAGATTACGACTCTACAGGCTCAGATGACTTGTTAGTACTTGTTAGCAACAAAGTGCTTTTTAATTAAGATAAGTACTTTTTTAAGACAATGCTATTGCACACTTGAGTACAGTGTAAACACAACTTTTAAATGTAATAGGGAAACCAAAAAATTGTGTGACTTGCTTTCTTGTGATACTTACTTCATTGGAGTGGTCTGGAACTGAACCCACAATATCTCTGAGGTACACCTGTATTAAGAGAAGTCCATTCACAGGATGTGTTCCCTCAATTTGTGGTATGAAAACTTAAAAAGACACAATGATCAGCTGGAGTGAACCTATGAAGACACAGCTGAGAAAACTGGAGGTGTTTGATCTGGAGAATTAAGATGTGAGTTGGTTCATGACAGTGTTGAGAGGAACACCGGGGCCAATGAGTGAAAATTATAGCATTATCATTAGAGTCATTCTGTTCAACCAGAAGATTCCAAGACCTAAACAGCACTGTAAGAGGCTACTGGACATTGTAAGAGAGAACTGTGCCTTCAGATTGTGTTGCAGAAGAATATGCGGCCACTCAGGGCACTTAAGGAGAGTTGGTTAAACTACTAATGTGGGAACAGTAGTCAATCAGAAGTGCAAAAAAGATAATAACAGCTACAACCATCTGGTTGTTAAGAACAAATTTTTAAAAATACACATAAGTATGCAGAAAACTGCATAGCAGTGACTCGCTCTCTGTGAAATATGACACGCAAGGGGTTCCCCTAATTAGGAAACACTAGACTGTAACATATAAAGTTCATTCTGACCCTTAGAGTCTGTGATTTCATTGTATTAATAGCCAAGCTAATGAATTCTGCTTCAGCATAGCATTCCAGGTTCAGATTGTTCTGAATGACAATGCATAAATGATGTCTCCTCTGCTCTCACGGTATATGTTAGAATCTGTAAGATGCAATCCTATACTGCATGGAGTTCAATCCTTTAATAGTACCTGATTAAAAATTTTCCTCTCTTTCACTGTTCATCACTTGGGTAAGAGAAGTAGAGGTGTCTGTGTGAAAATGAGGCTAATATGTATTCCAGAAAGCTCAAAGAGAATAGGGATAACTCAAAATATGTGATGAATCATTGTAGAAAGTCATTTTTTTAAAAACAGAAATGCTCCTATAAAGTCAGTAATATGGCCTAATCATACTTCCTGCCATGATCTGTCCTCACTATCTACTGGTAGGATGGAATATACTTTTTTTGTTGTTGTTGTTTTGAGATGGCATCTCACTCTGTCGCCCAGGCTGGAGAGCAGTGGTGTGATCTCGGCTCACTGCAAGCTCCGCCTCCCGGGTTCACACCATTCTCCTGCCTCAGCCTCCTGAGTAGCTGGGACTACAGGCGCCCGCCACCATGCCCGGCTAATTTTTTTTGTATTTTAGTAGAGACGGGGTTTCACCGTGTTAGCCAGGATGGTCTCGATCTCCTGACCTCGTGATCCACCCGTCTCGGCCTCCCAAAGTGCTAGGATTACAGGCGTGAGCCACTGCACCCGGCCAGGATGGAATATACTTATTCAATTTCCATGTCTTCACACTCATTCTTTGCCTTAATGATAAAGAAACTGACTTAAAAGTAGAGCCTCACAAACAGATAAAAACCTCTCGTTGGGAAGCTCAGAATCATAGAGAAGGAAGAATCTAGAATAAGTAGAATAGGGAGTCTGGGTACAGTGGCTCACACCTGTAATCCCAGAATTCTGAAAGGCCAAGGTGGAAGGACCACTTGAGCCCAGGAGTTTAAGACCAGCCTGGCTAACATAGTGAGACCCTGTCTCTAATTAAGTAGGAAAGGGAAAAGAATAGGGAGCAGAGAGGTAACATGGGCTAAACGGAAAAGGATGCTAATTTCAATTATTTTGATACCTAAGCTGTGAGGCAGTTTACAGAGTTCAGTTACTTTCACATGTCTGAGACGGGAATCTGTTACATGTGAAGCCTCCAGTCAGTGACAGACACTGTCAAGGAAAGACACTGGACTGGACTTGCTTGCTGTGAGCCATGTTTTACTGGGAATGTGTGCATGAGTTTCCCTGCTCTATCGGCTTCTTTGGGCTTCACACAGTCCAGTCACCACTCTTCTTAGAAGAGGTGGTGGAATTGTGGCGCCCTCTTCCAATCTTCAGTCTTTTGCCAGGGCCTTGCACTAGAAGCATCCAGGAGGAACTGGAAGCTCAGGAAGCCAGAGGATGCCACCTGAGGGACACAGAAGGCAGAGGATGGGGTGGGCAGGGGCTAAGTGCAGAGTCACCAGTTCATTTCCTAGATGGATAGGGGAACAGTGGCAAAGGCAGTGAGTCAATTATGGTATCAATTTCCTCTTCTGTAAACTGTCAATACTAAAACTCCTCTCCCTATATAAAAAAATACCAGTGCAAATCAAATGGAGTTATGCCTGAATGTTTGTAAAAACTTCCCACAATGCTACGTATCTGTCATTTTTTATTTTCCAGTTGCTTACCTATTTGCTATTTGGGAGAGAGTTTTGAGGAGAGAAAAAAGCACCATCTAAAAGAATGGATAAAATACTAACTTTAAGAGAGAATAATTTTGTTCAGCTTCCTCTTTTATGTCCCACGTGGACATTTTTTAAAACTGATAGACTATATAATGATTAAGTGGTGATGCTGATTATGAGAAAGACTACTAAATCACTGTGTTCCCAGCATTCTAAAAGCTCAAATACTTCATTGGTTTCTCCAGTTTCTCTCTTTCTCGAGACAGAGAATACACTCCGCCTAGAAGGAGGGAACCGGATTTGAGAGGTACACAGGCTGAATGAGTACGAAAGGCTCCTGAGGTAACTGGCCGGCGCTTTATGGACTCCCAGTGGCTCACAGGTGAGAAGCCCTGCAGAGCGGTACCTGTATGTGTCCTCCGGTGAGCCTTCAGGTGAGAACTTTTTGTGTACACTTTGTTGCATCCCTCAAAATCACATCTGTGGATACGCCGTTTTCTGGAGTCTGGGGATTCAGACCGTCTCTGGCGTCTTGTGCTCTCAATACTAAATGGTGAAATTGAACTGGAAAAAGAAAAAGTGGAGTTACATGGTGAGATGCACAGCACCCCGTTTTGGTTCTAGTGGCATGGGAACATTGTCTCAGACACTACAGCTTCACAGACTCAAGGCCACACGACCATAGTTCTTGCTACCACGCTCTTGGGCAGATCTCACTTTTTGAATCCTAAAAGGCAGGCAGCGTGAGTTCTTTCTGGCAAAACACTCCAAGGGAGAGAAAGACATGCTTCAAACGACAATAATAAAAACTGAAAGCAAACGAAAGCAGTGGTCGGTATTTCCTCATGATCAGAAGAAACAATCTGGTAGGGGTAAATTACCATCTCACGGTTTTGAATTTCTGAATATCCTGATAGAGAAGATTATAAGAAGCCTTGCTACAGACAAATGAATGACAAAATGATACATTTAATAAGTCACAAGAAGGTCTGCACTGCATGTGACAACATAGAAACTCCTGTAAAATCACAAGGTACACTTCAAAACAAGTGAGGTCCGGCTGAAAGGAATGACATCAGTAACATGAATCATGACAAGTTATTTCTGTTTGGTGAAACGCACCTGACATTTAAGTTTTCTAGTTGGAGTTGCTTTGTGGTGAGGAATAACATGCATTGTCTTTAAGGATTAGCTGTACCACCATTATAAAAAAAGTTTTAACTAAGAAATTTGGCCCTGACTTGCATGTTGTTTAATCTGAATGCCCCAGTAGAAAAACAGGATTAGTTTATAATGTCACGTAATTGATTAACATGTACTTTAAAAAATCTTAATCTCTTTCGATTGAGACAGAAATAATGACTCATCTCTTTTAGTTATCCATGACGTTCTTTAAAATTACAGTGACATACAATAAAAAAGCAGTCACTCATATTTCTACTCTACAAAATGTATTACAGTTAATATTTTGACATATTTTCTTCCAGCTTGTTCACATTTTGATGCTTTTAAAAATTAATTTTTATTGGTAAATCACCTCTTTTAAAAGTTGAACATTACTGATGAAGATCAATTCCCCTCTTGTTTTCCACCATGATCCTGGTCCTTTCTCCTCCTTCCAGGGAAAAGCCTCTATCCTGAGTTTTCTTTACCTCTTTCCAATTCTTTTAAATTCTGTTTACCTATTCACACCTGCATTTACAGACATTCTTTTTTTTTTGTTTTTTAAGTCATATGAATAATATCATGCTGTTTATATCATTCTGCAAATTGTTTTATTCTTATTTTTTTATTCAACATTTAACATTTGAGATTCATCCGTGTTGATATAAATGCCATAATTCACTTATTTGAAGTGCTATATACTTATAACTTACCAATTTTAAGATCTATTTTTTAATATTTTAACCATCTCTAAAATCAGAATGCTTCTTACAATTGATGGCTTATTGTAGTTTTACTGGTGTAATTTTTTTTTATTAGTGGTACATAAAGTAATGGGGCATTTCACAGTTGATGACATTTCAACTTAGATCAGGGGTCAGTGAACTTTTTCTGTCAAGGGCTAGACAGTAAATATTTTATTTCAACACTGAGGGCCACACAGTCTTATGTTGTAACTAATCAATTCTACAACTGTATCATGAAAGCACCCATAGAGTATATAAAAACAAATGAATGTGGTTATGTTCCAATAAAACTTTGTTTACAGAAACAGTGGGCTGGCCAGGCACAGTGGTTCAAGCCTGTAATCCCAGCACTTTGGGAAGCTGAGGCAGGAGAACCGCTTGAGTCCAAGAATCTGAGACCAACCTGGGCAAGAAGGAGAGACCCTATCTCTACAAAACAAATAAACAAACAAACCAAAAAACAGTGGGCTGTATTCTGTCCATGAGCTGTAGTTTGCCGACTATGCAGTTACATGAAATATGGTGGGAGTCCAGTGAATATTCATTGCCATTTCCCAAGTGATGGACACATAGACTACTTGTAATTTGCACTTTTATACTGCTCCAGTGAATTTTTTTCTGAAAGTCTCTTTCTGCACACGTGTCTTAAGATTTCAGCGTACCTTCTCCCTTTTACTAATAAATTAGGCAAACAAAGCTTTATGTTGGGTAAGGTCAAATATAAACAATATTTATCTACCTGTGTCTCAAACAGTTTTATGCAAGATCTACATTAGTAGAATGAAAGAACACATGTTATGTATGGCCAAGCCACCTTTTTCAGCTTTCTTATCAATGTAGACTTGTGACTTTCCACATAATTGACTCACAGTTGCAGGGATTGGGGTCTATCGTGAAAGGAGTCAAAATAGTGTGGCTGGCCTGCCTCATGTAAGAATAGCTGTAGTTACTCCTGACAAGGTATATTTTTATCACTGGGTTTGATTCCCATGAACAAGTAAGGCTGTGTGGTGATAACAGAGCAACAGTAATTCATTTCTGGAATATGTAGTTATGAAAATAAATATTGATCTTGGCACTTCCTTTTTTTTCCTAAAAAAAAGGAAGTCATTCATAGTGTTGTACAATGTTTAACATCTTTTAAAAGTGAGAAAATGATAGAGTATTTGTTTTCTGCAAGTTATAAGTTAAAGTCTATAAGAACACTTTGTTTTGTATAATATTTTCTACACATGAATATATAGAAGTCTAAATGTAACTATGCATAAACACACAAACAGAGGCTTTTGCTGAGTTTCATTGATTTTTAGCTATTTATCTTGCTATCTGTATATAAGGAGAAAAGTAAAAAAATAAAAAAATTAAAAACCAACCAAAAAAACCCTGAAATCAGAATTCAGTCATAATGAATGTTTCTTTAGGGACCAATGAAGTAATCCTGCAACACAGCCCATCAACCACCAAACACACGGCAGGCAGGGAAACAAAAACAAAGGCTACAGAAGGCCATGAAATTGCTTCACTGTGAGTTTGTTTTGAATTTACATCAAAATGAAGACAGGTGGATTGTCTATAGGACCTCAGCCCTGGTTTTCCTCATTCTAAAGTGAAATGTGGGCCAGGTGCGGTGGCTCACGCCTGTAATCACAGCACGTAGGGAAGCCGACGCAGGTGGATCGCTTAGCTCAGGAGCTCAAGACCAGCCTGGGCAACATGGTGAAACCCCGTCTCTACCAAAACATACAAAAATTAGCCGGGCGTGGTGGCTCATGCCTGTAATCCCAGCACTTTGCGAAGCTGACGTAGGTAGATCCCTTGAGCTCAGGAGTTCAAGACCAGCCAGGGTAACACATGGTGAAACCCTGTCTCTACAGAAACATACAAAAATTAGCTGGGTGTGGTGGCATGTGCCTGTACTCCCAGCTGCTTGGGAGGTTGAGGTGAGAGGATTGCTTGAGCCGGGAAGGTAGAGGTTGCAGTGAGCCAAGATCACGCCACTGCATGCAAATCTGGGTGAAAAAGTGAGACCTGTCTCAAAAAAAGAGTTAAGTGAAATGTTTTAGAACATTATGAAGAACAAATACCTAAAGGTATCTGTACAATAAAAATCATTTTTAAAAAGGATATATGCAATGAATAGTTGTGCCCAGTAAAGCTGTCTTTGAAATGACATTCAATGGGTCGATTTTCTCCTTGGTTTCCCTTTCTAAATGGCAGAGAGATCTTCACACGTCAAAGAATCCTAGCTAAGCTATGCCTTTCGGAACTGCTGATTTGATTTTTTTGTGGAAAGGTAGGAAGGTAAGTGAAGCTGAGGGAACAGCGAACCAGAAGTGCAGAAGGACATGAGGAACACAGGAAGGTGACAGGACAGTCCAAGCTCCTAGAGCGCTGCTGTTGTGCTGGGATCCCCAGCATAAATCCACAGTCAGCGGGCACGGCAAGTGGACGACAACCGTGGACTGCGGTTTGTCTGAGCCAAGTCCATGGCTGGAAAGGTGACAGTCGAGTTGTTGGTACCAAATAATTTTGTATTTCCAGAACCTAGGACATTGTGGGCATTCAAAAAAAAATGTTGGCTAAATAGAATAAATAATGCATTATTAAGCCTGGTATTCCTAATTTTTAATTTTATAATTAATTTATTAATTCTTAATTGGTTAATTAATTCTTACTAGGATACTTTGATTCCAAGTCTTCAGACAATGAGCACTCAATTCCACACTACTACACTCATTTCCCCGAGTTTCTTTTTTTTTTTTTTGAGACAGGGTCTTGCTCTGTCACCTAGACTGGTGGCCTAGGTGGCACAGTCATAGCTCACTGTAATCTTGAACTCCTGGACTCTAGTGATCCTCCCCCTCAGTCTCCCGAGTAGCTAAGATTACACGCAACCATGCCTGGCTAACTGTTTAATTTTTTGTAGAGATGGGGTTTTGTTATGTTGCCCAGGCTCCTGGCTTCAAGTAATTCTGCCTCAGTCTCCCCAAGTGCTGGGATTACAGACGTGTTCCACCATACCTGGCCAAGTTTCATATTTTCAATGCTACACAAAGTGGCTAGTGAATATCTGGGAATCTGGGTAACCATTAAAAATACATAGATATAAATGTCTCAATTATTTCCTCTAAGTTCAAGAGCAGTGTGTTCTAAAGTATTGCTTACAATTAAATTTCTCAGTGGGACGCCACTGATAAATGTGTAGGATGCTGGTGAATGAAATAACAAAAGTCTTTCTTTTGACCCTAATAGGCATTTCGATAAGTTGGAAAAAGTGAGGGAAAGACCCTTACTCCTGGCAATGTTATCTTGCCCCATCTCACTCGGGGGCTGCCCATAAGAAGGGGTGTTTGGTAATAGAACAGCTGGGTGTTTTCACTCTGCCTTACCTATGCTTTCTGAGCAACATGCCCTTTGTTCAGAAGGCACTTGAAGAATCCTCACAGGCATGCAACCTGACTTCTGCGCTTCAAAAACTGGCCTTATTTTAAAGAATAGGAATGTGCAAGTAACTACTGCACACACCAGTAGAGCATTCTTCCAATAATCTTTAGTAATAAGCTTGGTATGATGAAAATGGTTCAGGTAAAACACTTGTTACTGTGTTCCCAAATTCCATACCAAATACATCTGTACAGCCCCAAAGAATAATAACTAAAGGCCCACTTCTTTCCCCAGAAGGTTAGACCATTTAGAGTAGTGAATGAACGCCTGAGGGGGCCTCACTGGTACCACGTTGTAATAATTAGATCCAGAGAGAACAAATGAGTGAATCATGACTTTGGTTGCACAACAGTCCCACTTGGAATGGCAAGTTAAATTAGAATTAAATCCAGAGAGGCTCAAAAAATCACATCCAAGAACAGCTCTATTTAAATGGAAGGTGCCGCATGGCTGCCATGAAAGAAATTAGGGTTAACTGTAATCAGCCGGTAATAAAAGACCATTCGTCATGTGTGACCTTAGCATGATGAGATGTCCTTCACTGAAATTGGAGTTTTTACAGGAGTTAAAAAAAAAAATTAAAAAGGCCAGGACAATCTTTCAAGCCTGGAAAGAAGACATACACATCACAGATTTAAAAACCAGAGCAGAAGGAGCTTTAGTAAATTCACACACTCTATCGCAACAGAATTCCAAGGGGCACAGCTGAGGATAACAGCGGTATTTACAGAATGCTTACTGTGTGTCAGGCACTGACCTAAATGCCTTAACCTTCAGAGCAACCCTCTGAGGTTGACACTACTATCCCTGTACACTGTATCCCTCTTTTACAGATGAGGAAACTGAGGCACAAAGAGGTTAAGGCCAAGGCCAAGACAAAGTCTACGGCTACACCGAAACTCAGACCCGAGTGGCTGATTCCAGAACTTGATCTTAATTACAATGTTATGCTTATTCAGATGAAGATACAGGTATTACAAACCAACATATGATAAAATGGGAAAAAGCAACAAAATATCTGTAGCATTTAAATTTCCCCTTTAACCCAATTATATAAAACAACAGCACATATAAGTGTTACTGAATATAGCCTGCTATGATAAGACATATACTTTTCTCTGGAGAACTGTAAAAAGGTAAACCATTTTATAAGTACTGTCAGATGGGCTTTCAGTATACTTACTATCAATCTACCAAATAAAGTATTTTCTTTTCTCTCTTTTTATCTTTTTTTAAAAAGAGACAAGGACTCATTCTGTTGCCCAAGCTGCAGTGCAGTGGTATGGTCACAGCTCACTGGAGCCTCAAACTCCTGGGCTCAAACAATCCTTCTGCCTCACCTCCTGGGAGCTAGGACTACAGGCGCATGCTACCATGCCTAGTTAATTTTTTTTTTTTTTTTTTTGGTAGAGTAAGGGTCTTGTTGTGTTGTCCTGGCCTGTCTTGAACTCCTGGCCTCAAGTGATCCTCCCACTTCAGCCTCCCAGAGTGTTGGGATTATAGGTATGAGCCACTATGCCTAGCCAGTACATATTTTGTTAAAGTTGTTATAAACTATATATTTACAAGGGAAATGTTTTTTAAAGGCTGAGTTTGGCAGTGGTATATGATAATATCTTCCTTGCCCATTAATGCCACAAAATTAGTCCCTTCCCTGTCATTCCACTTTATTTACAATTGTACCAAAAATAATTGAGTTGGTTGCATGATAGAATTACCTTAACGGAAATGAGAACATTCAGTTTACAAAGTATATTGTGTACTGTTTCTAAAGTTCAATATTATTTAAAATAAGACATTGAACATCACCTACAGAATTCTGAATTAACTTCTGCCACAAAATACATGTAGGTACAATGACTTCCTTGTTAGTGAATCAAACACCACCCTGGAAATGAATTATCAAGACCATAAGCAGAGCAAGAGTGGATGAGACTTTCAGTTAACCAGGATTTACATAAATCTCAGTAAAACAGATTCTATTCACATGAACAAGCCAGATATCTGCATTACTTTGTAGGCTTTCCCTTAACCAGCAGATGGCTCTCAGAGGCAGGAATCCTCATATGTATCTTCCATACTACAACAGACTCGTGCCTGTCAAACCATGTCAATGTCTCTCCTATGATATTAATTAGGGAAAAAGCGCTGTTTAGATACATTTACTACCAAATCCCTGCAGCTACATTCAGAGGTAGAGCAGATTCACTGGTGTCAAGTTCCTCTTTCACTCCTCTGTAGCATTTCACAGAAAACTACTTTTGAACAGATTGAAATTGTAAGATTAGTAGCTGCCACCCTTTTTAGAAGCCGTGACTGAGACACTATATCATGTTCTAATTTGGATTCAATAAAAATGTTTTCACAAAATGTATGAATCAAGAGAAATACATTTGCTAAAATGCGTCAAAAAGCTCAATCTTAGCATCTATTCAAACTAGAGTTTGGCAAGTTTTCCATATGAACAGAATATGTCTAAAATGCATACTTAATTACTGTTTTACTTTAATAAGCACAGTCTACTACTAAACTAATTAAAGGATAATGGTTTACAAAGGAGCCTTTTGGGGGCCCAGGGGTTGCCCTGGGGTTGGATTCACAGTATTTCATGATTTTACTTAAACATAACAGCAGCCAGTAAGTATTTTTCCACATCACTTTCTAGACCGTTAAAAAACTTAAAACTATTACAAGCTTTCTGTTCTTTTTGTTTCAACATATTTCAGCAAGCAAGATCATAAGCTCTATTAGGCAAAATGGTTAATCAAAGTAGAAAAAAATGAATCATTAATAGTTTGCTATGGTTGGCTTTATTATCAAACTTTTATGATGAAATTAGACTACAAGTTGAAAGAGGGCTATTGGCTAACAAAAAAATATCTATTTCAGATATAGTGTATCTATTCAAAATAGCTACTCTTTGGGGAATGTCTTATGCATTGCAAACACTTTACCCTATGAAATCAATTCATAATGTAGGATGAAACGAGGGTTCTGAAACAGGTATGGATTTCTGGATTATACTGGATGTACCCACTGAATGGAAGACACATAACATACTTAAATATTTAGAGGGATTTTCCCACAGCATTTCTTCAGAAAATATCACGGTTTAAATTATGTTTTATGCCAGAAGTTATAGCTTGGTGGATTACATAAACCTTAAAAAAAAAACTTTCTAGGTCAGAATAGGATTAATTATTTTAATCTGAATGCCTTAAGGTAAGCCCTGCCCTCCTCATTCTGGCACGGCCCCAACCCATGCCCAATTACTTATGAGAACAGCACTTTATCTTATCCATGTGGCTCTTGAACACATCTGATTTTGGGACTCTCTAGAATCATGCTAAATTTTAAAAATAAGTTATCCTTATTTGACTACAGTTAAACTTCAAGCTACTCAAGAGTGAAGAGTCTTACACGTGTCTATTTATGTGGCCAATGAACATCAAAAAAGCTCATCATCACTGGTCATTAGAGAAATGCAAATCAAAACCACAATGATACCATCTCATGCCAGTCAGAATGGTGATCATTAAAAAGTCAGGAAACAACAGATGCTGGAGAGGATGTGGAGAAATAGGAACACTTATACACTGTTGGTGGGAGTGTAAATTAGTTCAACCATTGTGGAAGACAGTGTGGTGATTCCTCAAGGATCTAGAACCAGAATTACCATTTGACCCAGCCATCCCATTACTGGGTATATATCCAAAGGATTATATATCATTCTACTATAAAGACACATGCACACGTATGTTTATTGCAGCACTATTCACAATAGCAAAGACTTGGAACCAACCCAAATGCCCACCAATGATAGACTGGATAAAGAAAATGTGGCACATATACACCATGGAATATTATGCAGCCATAAAAAAGGATGAGTTCATGTCCTTTCCAGGGACATGGATGAAGCTACAAACCATTATTCTCAGCAAACTAACACAGGAACAGAAAACCAAATACCTCATGTTCTCACTCATAAATGGGAGTTGAACAATGAGAACCCATGGACACAGGGAGGGGAACATCACACCTGGGGCCTGTAGGGGAGTGGCGGCTAGGGGAGGGAGAGCATTAGGACAAATACCTAATGCATGAGGGGCTTAAAACTTAGATGACGGGTTGATGGGTGCAGCAAACCACCATGGCCCCTGTATAACTATGTAACAAACCTGCACGTTCTGCACATGTATCCCAGAATTCAAAAAAACCACAAAAAACAAAAAACAAAAAAGACTCTTATACACGTCTGTCTAGAAGCCATTGTTATACAAGGATGCCTGAATGGGTGATGGGAAAGGAAGGGAAGAAGGACGCTGGGAAGCTAACTATATACACAGGAACCTCACCATAACACTGCTCTAAGGCAGAACTGAATAGGAGGAGGTTAATATTTCTACTTTAGAAGGATCTTATTATAAAGCAGATTTACTAATAAGGCGGTACTGTGGATGTTCCTGGACAAAGAATGTAGCGAGATTCCATGTTTTAAAGATGAAAAC
This sequence comes from Macaca mulatta, assembly GCF_049350105.2. Lineage (NCBI taxonomy): Eukaryota > Metazoa > Chordata > Mammalia > Primates > Cercopithecidae > Macaca > Macaca mulatta. The sequence goes on from NC_133422.1 coordinate 68,490,722, forward strand.
ATTTAAGATGTTTCAAAATACACAGCTCTAATGAGATACTACAATGCAACCACAAAATGAACTTTTGGGTTCGGCACGGTGGCTCATGCCTATAATCCCAGCACTTTGGGAGGCTGAGGCAGGCGGATCACCTGAGGTCAGGAGCTCGAGACTAGCCTGGCCAATGTGGTGATACCCTGTCTCTGCTAAATGTACAAAAATTAGCCAGGTGTGGTGGCAGATACCTGCAATCCCAGCTACTCGGGAACTGAGGCAGGAGACTTGCCTGAACCCAGGAGGCAGAGGTTGCAGTGAGCAGAGATTGAGCCACTTCACTCCAGACTGGGTGATAGAGTGAGCCTCCATCCCCCCCAGTAAATAAATGAATAAATAAATAAATAAATAAACGTTTGATGTGACCATCAAAACAGGCCTACATCTATTTTATGCTGATCATTAACCAGATCTATGTTACACTAGAGATTTGTTTTATTAACAAACACTGAAATTATATCATCTAACTATGTGGTACTTAAGCTAACATGAATTATTGAAAGTTTTTATTGCTTGCGTAGGATTATATAAATCAGACCAAACAGAAGTCATTGGTTCTGCCACATCGGCCAGGCTGGTCTCGAACTCAAGTCTCGAACTCAAGTTTTCCACTTGAGTTTGTGTTACCAAAATGACTGTCTGAGGCCACACGTAGGGAATTCTCATCATAAGATGTACAAGTATTTGAATTGTGGAGGAAAACAAAAATCTTCCCACCTGAAAAGATTATTCTTTCCTCAGTGAATTATCTTGACACCACTGACAAAACCAATTTACCATAATGTAAGGGTTGATTCCTGGACTCTTACTTCTATTCCATGGATTTGTCTATATATAATTATCCCAGTACCACAATGTCTTAATAATTTTATACCTTTAGGATCAATTTTTAAATTGGAAAACATTATTCCTCCAAATTTATTCTCCCCCTTCAGACTGTCTTCACACAAAATTTAGAATCATCTCATCAATTTCTTTCTTTCTTTTTTTTTTTTGAGATAGAGTCTCACTCTGTGGCCCAGGCTGTAGTGCAATGGTATGATCTCGGCTCACTGCAACCTCCACCTCCCGTGTTCAAGTGATTCTCCTGCTTCAGCCTCCCGAGTAGCTGGGATTACAGACGTGTGCCACCATGCCTGGCTAATTTTTGTATTTTAGTAGAGACAAGGCTTCACCATGTTGGCCAGGCTGGTTTCGAACTCCTGACCTCAGGTGATCCACCCGCCTCAGCCTCCCAAAGTGCTAGGATTACAGGCATGTGCCACTGTGGCCAACCATCATCAATTTCTGTAAAAGAAAACTCAGCTGGAATTTGGATGAAAACCAAATCATAGACTGCTGCCATCTTAACAACATTATGTCTTTCAAACCATGAATATAGGACATCTTTCCATTTAATTAAAAAAATTTTTTTAACCATGTTTTGTAGTTTTCAACGTTCAAGTCTTACATGTCTTTTGTTAAATATATTCATAGGTATTTTCTTCTTTTTCATGCTATTGTAAATGAAATTGTTTTCTTAATTTCATTTTTAGATTGTCCATTGTTAGTATACAGAAATACAATTAATATTTGTTTATTGATCTTGTGTCCTGTAACCTTGTTAATCTCATTTATTAGTTCTAATACTTTTTGGGAGGTGACCTTTAGATTTCCTATATACAAGATCACGTCAACTACAAATAGAGATAGCTTTACTTCTTCCTTTCCAATCCACATTTCTTTTTTTTTAATTGACTCGGCTAGAATGTTGAGTGAAAGTGGTGTGTACGGACATCCTTGTCTTGTTACTGATCTGAGGGTTAGGTGCTCAGTCTTCTATCATTCAGTATGTTAGATACGAGTTTTTCACAGAGGCACTCTATCAAGTTGAGGATACTGTCGTCTATTCCTGTGTGTGTACTGTTTTCATTACAAAAGGATGTTGGATTTTGTCAAATGCCTTTTCCGTGTCTATCGAGATAAATGTGGTTTTCCCTATTAATGTTGTGTATTATATTGATTTCCACATGTCAAATCAGCCTCGTTTCCAGGTTATGTCCCCCTTCTCATGGTATGTAATCCTTTTTATATGTTGCTGGACTCAGTTTGCTTGTAATTTGTTGAAGGCTTTTGAGTCTCCACTCACAAGGGATATTGGCATGTAGTTTTCTTGTGAGGTCTTTGTCTGGTTTTGGTATTAGGATAATGCTGGTATCAAAGAATAAGTTAGCAAGAGTTCTGGGCTCCTCATTAACCTTGAGCTTCATGGCACCACGTTTACACTAAGATCCATTCCTTACTATGTCGACTATTCCCATTTGCTGATATTTCTAACCTCAGTTTTGCTTCCTCACTTCGGCAGAGTTGCTCTTTATGATATTTTTATGCTATTAGCCCTGCTCTTACCTAGAACTTTTCATATCACTAAAGTTTCACGGCCATGATGTCCACTGAATGCACAGACCTGGTTCATCCCTATTCGCCTATGAAGAAGGATCAAATAAGAACTTTTCAAGTTTTAAAGTATGTGTTACTTACTTTCCTAGATTCACTTTTCTGCATTATTGGCAACACACTGTCTAAAGTTCTCAGGATTTGAGCATATTGCTAGGTGTTTCTGTTCAAATCTCAATGTGAACTGTACTGTTTACAATATTCCCAGTGTATACTGTAAAATATTGCATGGTGTAATAATGGCTTCTACGGCGCCATACATAAGCTTGTCAGAAAAATTACTTGACAGCAGGCAGGGTAGATAGTGTTATTGGCAATCTTACAGCTGAGAAATAGGTGAGGAAAGCAGAGCCTGGAGTGGTTAATTGCTAGGGAATGATAAACCTGAGAGCACTTGTCTCTATTCCTCTTCCCACATCACGTCTTTCCTAAGGAAAGATGAAAAATCTTAAAAATGTCAAGATGATAATGTTAAATCTCCTGTGCCATATTTATTGATGATTAAATACTACAAGCTCTGTTGGCTTTTTTTTTTTTTTAACTTGGCTTTTTCCTGCTGAGAAAATCAGTAAGATGAGAGTTGTAGATTAGTAGCAGTCAGCTGTGTAGGTATTTTTCATCTTAACAGTAGTGACTCAATAAAAAAAAAAAAAAAACACAATTATTTTCTGTAAGTTCACCATAGGGAAGCAAGTGAACACGCAAAGGCATCCTTAGCAAGTTCATAATCTAGTAAAGTGTAGAACTTGGAAATCTCTCTACCTCAAATGCACGAAAAATGACTCAAATCTTTGCTCAAATCTATGACGTGTGGAAGTGTAAAGCCTCTTCCCTAGCGCCCTCCAGGATGTATGTATATTTCTGGGACTTCAGTTCTCAGAACCACCTTGGCCTCCAGCATCAAGTTAGCACCTTCTTCAAGAACACCTTCTTCAAGAACTACATAAACCCATCTGAGCATCTAGGAAGCCCTCTCGCCTACAGACAGATGTGGAGGGACTCCTGGAGCTTCACTCTCCTTGCCTGTTGCTCCTTCTATCTGGAAAATGCTCTTGGCTGCCTCTGTGCCGCTCACTGGTCCCATCCAGCCTCACACTCTTTGCATCTTGCCAGGGAGCTCTCTGCTACGTCTCTTCTCTGATTTCTCACTCCACCCCCATCTCAACTGTATGCAAAAGAAAAACAACAGCTACCTTCCCTTGGCCCAAGTATGATAGCTTTGCCTTCCAAAAACCTTGGGGGCAGGTTATATCCAGGTATAGGGCTAGGAAGTACGGGTAGGGCTCACGGCTCACAGCTTACCTCCAAGTCTTTCAGAGGGCACGTTTTCCACACCAAGAATTTTGTTCTGGAGGAATTCAGTGCCAGCTATTAAGATGATTAAAAACTCCTTCAACTTATTATATATGTAAATCATAATTATACAAGGCAAAAAACGATATGTGATAGAGGTGTAATGAAGTGTTACGGGAGTCAAGGGAGGGGGTGTCCGATTTCTGTTTGGAAAGATCAGGGCAAGCTTAACAGAGGACACCAACAAATGAGTCTTGAAGAATACTGGTATGTGGATGTGTCGGTGGTAAAGAGAAGGTGGAAGAGAGAATTTATGCTTATGGAGATAAAATAGCTCACAGTTAATCTTAATACCAAATTGTCTAACAAACAGGGTTCCTAATGGGCAGAAGAGGAAGATACAGGGCAGACAGGATGACCAGGGCCACGAATGATAGACTGAATGTTTCCTTACAAGAACTTCAATGTGTAGGCCCTGGAAGTGGCATGATTTTATTTTGTTTCGTTTTTTAGTTTTAGAAGGAAAATTCTGGCTTATGACAGTAAGCTTCCATGGTGAGAAAGTGATTAAAGTCAAGGCCTTTATCAATTACTGAGCCTACTGCCATCACTCAAGTAAGTGCAGTCTACCTGAACCAAGGCAGTGTCTTTAAATATGAATCAGAGGGTACCAATTCCAATGCATTTCAGAAGTAGAACGGTTAGTTCTTGGTAACTGACTGGATAATGGGGGATAAGGGAGAGAGAGGAGTGAATGGTGTCCCCAGCAGCTGGGCCTGGATGGCCAGGATAACGTCATTAGCCAAACTGGAGTCCATAGGAAAAGTGCCAAGATAAAAGCTAATGATTAAAAATAATCTATATATGAACAATAAATTTATGTTTAAATGACAACAGAGTAGCACTTTCTTTTCATTTGCTAGACAAGTAATAATTTTAAAAAAATAGTAGAAACTAGGTAATAAGGAAGTATTTCCAGAAATAACTTGAATGGATTTTATAAAAGAAAGCTCATAAAATAAACTTAGTGGTAATGGAATTTCATTAAATGTTGTCCAATGTGTAATTCTAAAGGCCAGGTACTTAGTAGAGGAAATTAGACCAAAAAAAAAAAAAAAAAAAGGCATAGTTTTTGTTTATTCAGTCGATTAACATTCATTAAATTATTTTAGGGATATTACTAAGTTTATAGTTGGCAGTTTACATACTTGATGACCTAGGTGATTGCTTTTTTGATTGTTTTTAATTATAGGAGTTTGTTTTTCAGGACCTCAAAGACATGCACTTAAGTGGAGGGAAGGACAAATGGATGAAACAAACAAGTTCTAAAGCACAAACTGTGGCCTTAGGCAGCCTGCTGAGTGTTTTACATACTAGAATAGCTTGAAAGAGTGAAGGGACTGAAAGATGTGAGTTCAGGACTATCAGAGGAAGAATCTTACCAATGCATTTTAAGCTATGTCTTAAAAAAATTTAACACCTTTCCTGAGCTTTGGTTTCTTTTCTTATAGAACAATAGTATCTATACTTTGTGGGGTTGTAGAAATAAAATACTTTGTGTAAGCAGGTAAATATTTGGGAAATGACTGCAGTAACTGCTGTTTCACTTTGGGTTAACTGTAATTATTAAACCTTTTTTTTTTTTTTTTTTTGAGAGGGAGTTTTGCTCTTGTTGCCCAGGTTGGAGTGCAGTGGCGCGATCTCAACTCACTGCAACCTCCGCCTCCTGGGTTCAAGCGATTCTACTGTCTCAGCCTCCTGAGTAGCTAGGATTACAGGCACCCACCACCACGCCTGGCTATTTTTTTTTTGTATTTTTAGCAGAGACGGGGTTTCACCATGTTGGCCAGGCTGGTCGCAAACTCCTGACCTCAGGTGATCCACCCGCCTCGGCCTCCCAAAGTGCTGGGATTACAGGTATGAGCCACCGCGCCCGGCCGTTTAACTCCATTTTACAGATGAGAAATCTGGGGTTCAGTCAAGTTAAGTAACTCACCCAAGAACACAGATATGAAGCAGTAAAAGCTGCCTTTTTGGTACTTGTTATTCCAAGTGCCTGAAACAGTGGCAGGCAGAGGAGTTGCTCAATAGATAGTTGCCTAATATTAAGGAAAAGCATCTCACATCACACATCTACATCTACCTCCTTCCCTCTTGACCTCTCAATGTTGGCGGTTCCCTGAGCTCAGTCTTCCGGCCATTTCTCCTTTCTGTTTCAACTCTTCCTTGAGTGATCTTGCTCATTCCCATGTTTCACATGCTGTGTTTCATGTATCTTTTTGTATGCCACTCAAATCTAATTCAAACGCCCCCTTCCCTGAGCTCCAGACTCGTATCTTTTAGACCTTCCACTTGTGTGTCAAGCAGAGAACTCTAACTTAACATGCTCAAAGCTGAACTAGTGATGCTTTTCCCCAAACCCACTCCTTTCCCAGTTTTCCCTATCTCATGAAATGGCCACTTCTCTCTTGGCAGTTCAGAACAAAAACAGGTGTCCCTCATGATTATTCTCCTCTATAGCTTATACAGGACCTATAGGCTCAACTTCCAAAACGTATCCCAAATTTGAATACTTCCCTCTTCACTGCCATACTCATCTCTTATCTGGCTACCTGCTATAGGATCTAACTGGAATCCCTGCTCCCACACCCTTACTCCTTCCCCCTAGTCTTTTATCTTTAATTGTAATCAAATACCATGAAATTTACCCCTTTAACCTTTTTTTTTTCTGAGACAGAATCTCACTCTGTTGCCCAGGCTGGAGTGCAGGGGTGCGATTTCGGCTCACCACAACCTCCACCTCCCGAGTTCAAGCGATTCTCCTGCCTCAGCCTTCCGAGTAGCTGGGATTACAGGTGTGTGCCACCATGCCCAGCTAGTTTTTGTATTTTTAGTAGAGACAGGGTTTCACTCTGTTGGCCAGGATGGTCTCGATCTCCTGACCTAGTGATCTGCCCACCTCAGCCTCCCAAAGTGCTGAGATTACAGGCGTGAGCCACCGCGTCCGCCTTTAACCGTTTTTAAGTGTATAATTCAGTGGCACCAAGTACATTCACACTCTTGTGTAACCATCACCAAATTTACATGTACAACTTCTTCATCATCCTAACAGAAACTCTGTTTCCACTATAGATTAACTCCCTGTCCCCTCCCTTCCTTTAGCCCTGGTAACCTCTACTATATTTTCTTTCCCTATGAATTTGCCTACTTTAGGTACCTCATATAAGTACAATCATACAATATTTGTCTTTTTATGTCTGTCTGTCTTATTTTACTTAGCATAGTTTTCAAGGTTCATTCACATTGTAGCATGTATCAGAATTTCATTGCTTTCTAATGCTGACACACACACACACACACACACACATACTCATACACACACACTTTATCTTTATTCATGGATGACAGATTAACATCTGGGTTGTCTCTACCTTTTGGCTATTGTGAATAATGTCATTATGACCAGTATCTGTTTGAGTCCCCACTTCCAACTTTTTTATACCCAGAAATGGAATTGCTGGATTACTTGCAATTGTATGTTTATCTTTTTAAGGAATCACCAAACTGCTGTCCATGGCTGCTGCACCCTTTTACATTCCCACAAGAAAAGCACAAGGGTTCCAATTTTTCTACCCCCTCACTAACACTTGTTAGTTTCCTCTTTATTAATAACCATCCTAACAGCTGTGAAGTAGTCTCTCATAGTCTTCTTAATAAAACAAATAATGTCCTTTCAAAACCCCAGTGGTCTCCTATTTCACTTAGAACAAAGCTTAAAGCCTTTATCATCACCTATAGGCTCTCTAGGAACCCTGAGACCTCTTCGTTCTCTGTTGAGCTTCCTCTGCTCCAGCCACAATGGCCTCCTAACTGTTCTGGAACATGTCAAATCCATTTCAACTCAGTGCCTTCGCTCTTGCTATTCTTCTGCTTAGAACAGTTTCTCACCATTATCACATGGCTTTGGCCTAATTAATATCTCTGATCAAATGTCACTTCTTCAGAGATATTCACATCTTTAGATGTCACATCTGAAGTTGTTCTTCAGAGAGGACATTCCTAGCACCCAATCTAGATAGCCTCTCCTGACCTTTGCACATATAGACAGAACAGCTTCTGTCTATTGCTTGCTTTGCTTCATATACCTTATTCTTCATAATCCATCTCTCTCAGCAGAATGTAAGTTCTATGTGGATGGCGGACTTTTTATTCATTTTTGTGTCCCAAATACCTAAAACAGTGCCAAGCAAATTTAAGTACTAATTATTAAAGGCAGGCAAGGTTATCTATTTATAGAGACTTGATAGTTTGAGATTTTTATGGTACAGAATCTTAATCTACTTATTTTTATAGCTTTCATAATAGATGGCAAAGATTCTTTGATATCTGAAAATATTTTTAAAATGTCTTTCCTTCCTTTTTTTGGGGAGGGAAGCATGATTTTGCTATTATCTATTGGTCAGTTAAGGAAAGAAACATCTACTGATATTCTGAATAATAGCAATAATATCATTGAGCATTTACTTGTGCCCTGCACTGTGCTATGAAGTTAATATAGATTATGTCTAATTTTCAGAAAATTATATAGGGTGTTTTCATTTTACAGATAAGAAAACTAAGGCTCACGAAGGGTACACTGCCCAAGATCACACAGCAAGTAAGTGGAAGGTCAGGAATTCCAACCAGGCACTGTCTGACTCCAAAGGTTATTGCTTATTCCACACACCATTTTGCAAGAAGTCATACTCAGCAGTTTAGAGGCCATAGAGAATTATATCCCACAATCTCTCCCTTAAGGACCATGCTGGCTGGGCATGGTGACTTACACCTGTAATCTCAGCATTTTGGGAGGCCAAGGCAAGAGGATCACTTGAGCCTGGTAGTTCAAGACCAGCCTGGGCAACATGGCAAGTTCTCACCTCTACAATTAACAACAACAACAACAACAAAAATAGCTAGGCATTGTGACACATGTCTGTGGTCCCAGCAACTTGGGAAACTGAGGCAGGAAGGTCATTTGAGCCCAGGGAATTCGAGGCTGCAGTGAGCTATGATTGTGCCACTGCACTCCAGTCTGGGTGACAGGGTGAGACCCTGTCTCAAAATAAAGGGAACATGCTGTTTAGTTAGTAGTATGACAAAGTACTGATCCACATGTAATTTAAAGGATATCGGTCAATACAACGGACAACAAAAGTTGGTGCCTCCATTATGTTCATGGTAATGAGAGGGATTTTGAGGAGGACGTCACCCCTAGGGGCTCTGGTGGTCAGGAAGTCATCCTGGAGGGAGTGGGACTTGAGCCAGGTCCTGTCAAGTGGGAATGAGCTGAGCGAGGCATGCGGGAGATGAAGAGGGTCACTCCAGCTGTGGGAACCACCTGAGCATTGGCCTAAAAACAAAAAGGAGTGAGCAGCATTTGGTCAAAAATGGGTAAAGTGATCTACTTGGAATTGACAGCTTACTTCTGGAGGAGCTGAGGAAAAGGAAGAACAGTAGCTCATCTTTATTGAGCACTTAGTAAATGATATCAAGCACTGTCTATCTGCTATATTAAGTATCATGTATTTAATTTGCAGAACAACTCTATGAGATTGATACTACTGAGTTACCCATGTAACATAAAAACTGAGTCTAAGGGAGAGTCAAGAGTGCACAGTGAGACATAAGGATGCATAGGCCAACTGGGTCAAGATTTTGAATGCTGCAACCAAGTACTTGTCTTTGCCCTGTATGCACTGATTTTCTTTTTCTTTCTCTTTCTTTTCTTTCTTTCTTTCTTTCTTTCTTTCTTTCTTTCTTTCTTTCTTTCTTTCTTTCTTTCTTTCTTTCTTTCTTTCTTTCTTTTTCTTTCTCTCTTCTCTCTCTTTTTCTTTCTCTCCTCTTTCTTTCTCTTTCTTTCCCTCCCTCCCTCCCTCCGTCCCTCCCTTCCTTCCTTCCTTTTCTTTTTTTTCTCTCTTTTTTTTACCTGCTTGAAGTTTTACCATGTTTTAATAATAATCAGTTGTACTACCCAGGTGTGACATTAAAATTCTACCAGCTCCTCTCTCACCTGTGCTATCCTGAATACCATGCATCTAAATATGCTTGCATCAAGATGAATCTCCTAGTCTCCACTCATTCTAGACTGTCACTCCTAAACCCTACTAATTGAAATTCCTTAGTTTATACCTGTAACTCACCTCTTGGTTCCTCCATTCAAGGACTTATCTCCCAGCCATCAAAATCCATATAATGTAATTCATTTGTAGAAAAAATGACTGTGGAGTTTGAGAACTGTTTCATAGATGAATGACATTAACTAAGGATATCTCTAGAAAGCCTGGAGTTTCTGTAAGTTATAAACTATTCATCTCAATTCAGAAAGTTAATTATCAACATAATAAATATTTGATTCTTCCAGCTACCTACATAAACTATAGTATTTGGAAACTGTCTGACTCCAAGAGTCAGTAAAATAATTCCTGTACTAGAAAAGTCACCATTTTATAATTTCTCCCCCATTACTTCTCATAATTCCCATAAAATTACCTAGTATCAGGTGATATGTGTCTGCATATTAAAGATCATATTGTCAAGCGGGAACTTTATATATCGCCAAGCATTTGCTGTGCTTATGGAACAGGTAATGCACAAATGCACTCATGATGCATATTTTGGCTTCCAAATAACAACCCAGAGTTTGGTTGTCAGATGTGTTGCTGCCATGCAGGGTTAACGGGGCATGTTGTGGTCAAGTGTTCAAACATGTTTAACATCATCAGTGCAAGTTCAGGTTTATTCAAAGGGCAGGTAAGGTAGAGAAATGGAGTACTGATGCTCACTCTGAAAGAGAATGACCAAAACAAAACCCAGGAGAAAATTACATCCTAATAAATATACGCCAACATATATTATGGTTTCTAGCTTTTATTCAAAAAATTTAGAGCCATAAATGAAACATTTTCTTAATTTGCAGTTCTCTTCATTATATACTAACTTCAAAAATACATTGTGGTTCTGATGAAAAAGAGTACATACCAGTGGATTTCTGAGATTTCTCTCCCTACTTTCCAATCAATGCAATTTATTTTTTTCTCTTTCTTCTTTCTAGACTACCTGAGGGCAACTTCTGAGGCCTTGATTCAAAAAGCTAATGTGCTCAGAAACCTAACAAGTCACTATGGAGCTTAATGTATTAAATGTGTTATTGGCAATGCAGGGGAATTCTATTAATTTTATATTTTATATCCTGCCCTTTTTTCAGCTGTAACTTTTCTTTGAATCACAAATTAAAAAGAATTTTATCAGGAATCAGATTTATTTATTCTTCAAATTTACTTCACTAGTTACTAAGAGGTCTTTTCTTAACATTCTTCAAGGGTCCTTACAAATGAGTGTCAACAATAGGGAAGTGTTATTTTTGTGTAACCCTGGATAAGTCATTTAGCAACCCTGGATTCCAGTTTCTTCATCTGTAAAATAAGACAGTGGAACTAAATACTCTTTCTTGCCCTTTCAGATCCTATGATGCTGTGATTCTAGTATACTAAAATGTTTTAGACAAACACTGAAGTTAGATTTATCATAAAATACCTGTGAATCAGATATGAGGTTCATACTAATTAGAATTTAATTTTCCCTGATTACTAGGCAATTAAAATATACTTTAATATAGAACAGCAAGGTTCTGACATTTTCTATGCATGAATATTATGGATATGTGGAAATATATGAAACTGTCTCATTTAGGTATATCTAAAAGCTGATTTTCACAGCAAGAAGGTTAGCTAAAGAGTATGTACACTATCAATGAGAACTAATTAAACATTTTCTTCAGAAAAAAAATTCTCTCTGAGCCTTTCTGAAGAAGATCAGATTGGCCAATTGCACTCTGGCACTAATACGTGACTAAACCAACAACATCAAAATATGTGAACATTACATTCTGGCAGATGTGAGAAACAGCTTAATAATTAAAGTCAACATTGTTTAACTTCCTTCAATCCACTTCATTCAACACAGATATGTATATTTTTTTGAGATGGAGTCTTGTTCTGTCACCCAGGCTGGAGTGCAGTGGCATGATCTCAGCTCACTGCAACCTCCACCTCCAGGGTTCAAGCGATTCTCCTGCCTCAGTCTCCCATGTAGCTGGGATTACCGACACCCACCACCACACCCAGCTAATATATATATATATTTTTTTGTATTTTTAGTAGAGACAAGGTTTCACAATGTTGGTCAGGCTGGTCTCGAACTCCTGACGTCAGGTGATTCACTCCCCTCAGTTTCCCAAAGAATTTGGATTACAGGAGTGAGCCACCATACCCGGCCCATCACATATTTTTAAGTCCTTACTCTACTGTTTTTCCATGTGTTTTGTGAAAAATTGACAAGTCGTAAAAGACACTGTCTCTGATCTTTCGAATTTCAAGTCTGGGTAAGTAAATATGTATTATGTTTGAGGAAAAACAACAATAACAAAAGTCATGCAAAACCCAAATATGAGTGACCATGAAGAAATTCAGATAGAATCTATACATGCTGAGGGATATAACACGAGTGGTAAGATTACCCCAAAAAGGCTGTGTAGGTGAAGTGTTATAAAGAACAAAGACCATGATAAACATAGCTATAGTGATTTTCATACAACTTCCACTGATGACTGTTACTTCTGAAGTGTGAACTGCCAGCCATCTATTGAGGTTAGATGCCTGGTGCTGCAGTCAGATCACCAGGCCCCACCCATCTAACTGTGCCACTATGGACAAGTTACTTAGGGCCTCAATGCCTCAGTGTCCTTTCTATAAAATGGAATAAATAATGTACTTGGCTGGGCGCAGTGCCTCGCGCCTGTATTTCCAGCACTTTGGAAGGCCGAGGTGGGTGTATCACTTGAGGTCAGCAGTTTAAGACTAGTCTGGACAACATCATGAAACCCTGTCTCTACTAAAAATACAAAAATTAGCCAGATATGCTGGTGCATGGCTGTTATCCCACTACTCAGGAGGCTGAGGCAGGAGAATTGCTTGAACCCAGGAGGTGAAGGCTGCAAGTGAGCCAAGATTGTGCCACTACACTCCAGACTGGGTGACAGAGTGAGACTCTGTCTCAAATTAATAATAATAATAATAATAATAATAATAATAATAATAATAAATGTACTTGTCTTAAAGGGTGTGGAAAGGATTAAATGAGTTAACATGCAAAGCATTGGAGGCAGTGCCTGGTAAACACCTTAATAAATGTTTTCTTAATAAATGATTTCTCACTGTTCCACAATTCTGGGCTGGGAATATATTAAGGTATTGTTGTTTACCTCAAGGGAAATTGCAAAAGTGCTCAACTCAGTTTTTAAAAAATGTATGTCATATAGCTCATGTAAGATGTAGAAGCGAAGGCATAAAATCAATAAAAAATTAATGAGTTTTATATCTCCATAAAGGTTGGGAGTCATTGCTCTGGGCCAGAGGCTGGAGAAATGAACATGCCCATGTATGTCCTTTATTCCACTGCTGTTATCTGACATTCTGTAGTGACTCTTTGCAGCACTAGAGACTCCTTTTTTTTTCCTTCTAATTCTAGGGTAAGTTCACAACTGTTGGCCATCAATAGCTTCTGAATCGTTCTTGCATTTATATAGACATGATGATAAATAATCAGAGAAAATATTAAGTTAGCTTTGCCAATGATAAAAACATTTGTAAATTTATCTGGGTTTTAGCACATTCTTGGATAATTTTATCTTTTAAACAAATTGTCTAATTTCCAACTCCAAATCACAATTTTTCCTTTTAGCACAAGCATATTAACTTCTGAGGTGTGTTAATTAAAATAAAAAATGCAAAACTAGTAACATGCACAGGAATACACAGTCAACTATTTTGTCCAGAGTTGTTCTGCTGGGCTATAAGGGCAGAGCTCTTGTAGAATTATTCAGTTTTGTAGACTGTGTGACTAAAAACCTGTAACCTATCTACATGTTCTCAAAGTATAACAAGAAGCCTTCCCAGAAAGTCGTGAGAAGGCACTGGACCACTGTAGACAGTTGTGGGGTGCTATGGTCTGATGTTTGTGTCCTCCCAAAATTTCATACATTGAAACTGTCTCATTTAGGTGTATCTGAAAGCTGATTTTTTTTTTTTTTTAATTTTTCACAGCAAGAACATGAGTTAAAAAATAAGGTGAAGGTATCAGGAGGTGAAGCCTCTGGGAGATGACTAGATCACAGGGGTGGAGCCCTCATGAGTATTAGTGCCCTTATGAAAGAGGCTTTAAAGAGCTGCCTTGCTCCTTCTACCATGTGAAGACACAGTAGGAGGGTGAGGTCCATGAAACAGAAAAACAGGCCCTTACTAGACACTGAATCTTTAGGTACCCTGATCTTGGACTTTGCAGCCTCCAGAACCATGACAAATAAATCTCTGTTACATGTAATGGTATGTCTATGGTATTTTGTTATAGTAGTTGAAAAAGACTAAGACACAGGGTAAATCTGCTTAAGCATTATCAGAGAAGATGATTTAGGAATAGGCATGTCATGGATCCTTTAGTTTATTTTTATTTTTTAAAAATAGAAATGGGGTCTCACTATGTTGACCAGGCTGGTCTTGAACTCCCAGCCTCAAATGATACTTCCATCTTGGCCTCTCGAGGTGCTGGGGTTACAGTTGTGAGCCACTGCACCTGGCCTGGTTTTTAAAAATGAGTTCAATTCTTGATTTATTTTTTCAAAGCAACTATTTAGACTTTCTTTGCCAAATGTTCTTTTATCTCAAGAAGCAGGAATCAGGGAAAGCATTCTTCCAAACCCTCTAGGAGTCCTGGGGGGAAAGCATTTTGCGCTCTAACATATGTCTCAGTTTTGGAGCCTCTGTAGCATGTCAGTGTGTGGGCAGACTTGGGAAAGTGCAGCAAGAACAGCAGAGCAGTCTGCTCTGGCAGACAGTACCACTTATAGATGCAAAGCCCACCCAGTGCTAACGCAATTTACACACCCTGAAGAAAGTCCGAAAAATTCCAGGAGTAAAAGCAAAACATAAGACACAAAATGGGACACAGTCTCAAAGTGCTAAAGGCATTTTCACATAAAACTTTTTTTTTAAGTTTATAATAACGCCTTTCATTTCTATAACATCGTTCTGCTGAAGAGTTAAATATCCTCTAAAGACATTTTATTCATTTTTAAAGTTCCAATTCATCCTGACAAAGCTCCCATGGAACAGAAGGAAATTTGCCTGCATCTTATAGGAGAGGAAACCCAAAACCCAATTAGATGAAACATGTCAATGTGATGAGGAAGCACGACTTAGAAAGCTCACATAAGCTCCGCCGTGGCAACCCATGATGCCGCCCCAATACAAGGAAGCCTGCCAGGGTTGGTCCCTGACCCTGGGAGAGCTGCACCAACAATGCTGTGAAGACCTACAAAAACTTTAGGTTGGTAAGGTATGGCTGTGGTTTCAAAGGCTTAGATGCTGGTTTCCTTGCTAGGTCAGAAACCTTGCACTCAGATTTACAAAGAATGACAGCACAGACTTCTACTGCAATCTGCCAGATCCCAACTATTCTTATAGCTCTTAGGCCAATAAGACATTCTCTCTGAATTCTATGAAAGTGTTTTTGAAACCAAGTACCATGGAACCTTCAGAGCTTCAGGGTCACTCATTTGAATTACTTCAATTTCAAGTACCTTAAGGCGAATCTAAGAGGATTACAACCCTCATCTTTGACTTCCCATCATGTTTATCAATAGTTTTTGGAGGTTGCCTTTAACAAGTTACTG